>NC_089229.1:45849829-46489495 GCF_963924675.1 Phocoena phocoena | reverse complement strand
TTGGTACGAGGTACTGATAAATACACATTTAATAGATAATATTTTCAAGACACATTTCCATATAAAATAGTTACTGCTTCTGATTTTTTTTTCAAAAACAAGGACTTATTTGTTAAAAATCCATTTTCAATCACAACTTTAGCGGCAAGATTCTGGTAACTGAGAAAGGAATTAGCACTTAAAACAGGAACAGTTTAACAGCTGACAGTCCATTCACAAGACAGAGTTTTTGCAAACATAAAAGCATCTAAACACACAATAATAATTTCTTCAGCAGCTCTTCAAGTCGTCATCTGATGACATAAATTTCATACGTATATTCTGTGTGGCAGATAGTCAATACAGACAAAACAAAATCCTCCTTAGCTGTGTGAGAAATCAATCATACCTCCATCAGCAAAGGACCTTCAAAATAATTTAGGGGATGCTTACAAATGCATTCATATACACAAGAGGCTGGCAATCTTGAATATGTTGCCATCTTCCACAATCCATGCCCCAGCTTGGCTTCACATCTTCTCTTTGCTTCCACTGCAGGAAGCTCCTTCCAGAAGCCTCAAGTGGGTAATTGACTAATCACCCCTAGAGAGCGATGGTCTGGTAAGTCTTCAGAGAATCACTGGACGGTTTCTGCCGCAAGTCTGCTCTCGTACAGGCACAGAGCGTGATGCACAAATTCATACTGCTCACTGGTTTGGACCATTCCACCCCTGCAAGGAGGAGATAATATAATAATTTATTGCTAACGTCCCACAGTCTCAAGTAACTCAGCGACCACACCCAAACGCAGGCGTTAGGCTAAAGACACACAGAACAGTTGGCCTGGTGATTCTTTTGTTATCTCTCTTACCTACGTCCAGATGACCCAACTGGTGAATTTAATATGCTACTGTATATAAAGGGATTAGCACAGTGCCTAGTACACAGTAGGCATTTGATTAATTTTACCAACATATTGTCACTGGAGAGGCAGTACAGCCTCATGGTTAGGTACTTGGACTTTGGAACCAGACTGAGTTCAAATCCCTCCTATGCCAATTCTTAGTTGTGTGATCTTGGCCAAGTTCCTTAAAACGCTTTGTGTCTCAGTTTCCTCCTCTGTTAAAGTGGGAGAATAACAGCACCTATTTCATAGGATTGTTTTGAGGGTTAAATAAATTCATGTGTCTGGAGTGTTAGTATTACTTCTCGGGTGCCTTATCATTCATTTTATACAGATTTACGCACTTGGATTAAAATTGATTGATGTAGGTTTACTAAACAAAACTCAACTGTGAAATGTTGCTCTTTCTACGAGTAAGAAAACGACCTTGGAATGGTCTACTTGAGTATGTTATGTGGAAGCAACCTTTGGGGGTGGTGTGCTGAGTATCTAAACACAATAGCAGATACTATGTATAAAATAGACAACTAATGAGAACATACTGTATAGCACGGGGAACTCTACTTAATGCACTGTGGTGACCTAAATGGGAAGGAAATCCCAAAAAAGAGGGGATATATGTATGTGTATAGCTGATTCACTTTTGCTGTATAGTAGAAACTAACACAACATTGTAAAACAACTATATCCCAATAAAAATTAATGAAAAAAACCCACAATAGCAGGTGGGTCCTTATATGAGTTGGAAAGAGAATTGGTTCTTGCTTTTTTCCCTTTGTCATTTTCATTATCATCCCTAGATACCTTATGGTTTTTTTTTTTTTTTTTGCGGTACGTGGGCCTCTCACTGTTGTGGCCTCTCCCGTTGCAGGGCACAGGCTCTGGACGCACAGGCTCAGCGGCCAGGGATCACGGGCCTAGCCGCTCCGCGGCATGTGGGATCTTCTCGGACCGGGGCACGAACCCGTGTCCCCTGCATCGGCAGGCGGACTCTCAACCACTGCGCCACCAAGGAAGCCCAATACCTTATGTTTTAGCTTAGTAGAAGGTATCTGACTTCATGAGAAGTAATGATGCTTCTCGTTATACTTTTATACATAAAATAGCTATATGGCATTTTGTTTTTTTGATAATGGTTCTTTTACGTGGCAAAGCTACTGATAGTTGTGTAAATGTTACATATTTTTTCTGCTCACTGAATAACTACATCCCTATTAGTAACTATTTGAAGTCTTATCATCTTCATAACTCTACAACCAATGCTACAACCAATTTTCAACTTATGTTTTAGCTAGTTCTTCCTAGTGGCTGTTGTTACCATTCAAAATAATTATTTTGAGGCCTTTGAGCTCTTCAACTTAAAAAACGAAATATACTGCCTCACTGTAGTGTGATTTCTAGTTAATGGTAATGACTAAAACTGGGCTTGTACGTATGTTTACTTGCCCACCTCTATAAACACAAGCTCACAAGATACTAAAGCAGTAAGATTTCACCCTTTTAAACTAAACAGTGATATTAAGTTAGTAACACTTCACCCTTCAAGACGACACTAAATTGGTTGACATAATGCCCAAATGATGTATTTGGCAAGAAATAAAAAGGTAAATATACGTTTTTTGGTGACTGCAACTTATTGGCAGAAATATTTCATCGGTCCTCTTCCCTAGAACTGCACATTTTGTTGTGCTGAAGGCAACTTTCTGGCCAAAGTGTTCCTTGATCCTAAGTTGACAACAGGAATGGCCAACTGAGGATGTGGTGACTTTTCCTCTTCTTAGCTGATGACATCTGGGCACACCTAAAAACAGCAGGTGTCCGGAATATGCTGGCTTTGACTGTGAAGCTTGGGAGATCCAGCCACGGTAAATATTGAGGCAGCTCCAGGGAGCTGAGAGGTGCCTCCCTTCCTCTGGCATCCGCACAGCTCATTAGTCCCCCTCCTTGAGCTGCGGATGGTATGTGGAGCCTTATATGTGCTCCATCTCACGGACTCTGGTCTGTGAACTTCTTCCCACCATTTACTTCACACTGAGGCAAGATTTTCCCCTGATTGTATGTTCTGGTGAACACTGGTATTTACATGTCCAACTGGTGAATGAATGAAGGCACAGTCTAGGTTTTAATTACCATTTTACCCCAGATAGGTTAGCAGTGTATTTTAATGCTTGGAGGATACTTACTATGACATTCTGTTAACTAAGTCAATGTTGTTTCTGCCAGCGAAGTTGGAGAAGATGGGGAAATGAACTCATTAGTTGTAGGCTAGCAAAATTCTTGTGGGTCTCAAGGCTTAAGGAAGGTATAGGAAAAGTTAGGTTACTTCCCACTTGTTTTGAAAAATAAAAGGGAGAGCACTGACATCAGAGGGATCCTCTGAGATCATGTATTCCAACTGCCAACAAAATGTTGTCTTTCCAAAAGGGAGCAGTCTACATGGTAGATGGTCAGCTAGTTTCTGCTGGAGTGCTCAGGCTTTGCCAAGGTTGGCAGGGAAACTTCTGAAGACATCAGAATGAATCTGCCCCTCTCTAACTTTCACCCGCCCCATTGGTCCAACTGAAATAACCCCAAAAAACCTTAAGGTTCCTCTTATAGTCACACAATAGTCTCTAAATGCTGGAAAACAACCATCAAAGTCCCGTAATCTTTTCTTCTCTAGACTAAACATCCTGTGGTCACTCAATATTTCTATGCAGGCTGGTTTCCCTGTCACTCACCAATCTAGTCTCCCCTTTCTACAGGCTGTTTTTATCAAATATGACCTCCTTAGAGTGTTATGTCTACTCCCAATGAGATCCAGTCAGTGGGAATATTTTCCCCCTTGAACTCCACGTTATAGACCAATGAGCTTGCATCTACAGGTGCACTGGGTGGAAAGATCCCACAGTGCCTACCTAGTGCCTGGTGCTTTGCAAGCATTTTAGGATAGTAAGTGAAGCTTTGGGTTAATGAAAAAGTCCACAGGATTTTTTTGAATGTGAAAATTACAGCTCTCTTCCATCCTGTACTTATGCTACTGAGTTTTTTCAAACTAAATGCAGAACTTTTTGTTTATTCCTATTAACTTCAACTTGTTGGTTTCAGCACAAAGTTCTTATTTACTGATATCACTATTTCTATCATTCAGTATATTAGCCTCTATTTCTCACCCCCAGATTGGTGTCTCCCAGATAGTTAACAAGCATGCCTTATGTCTTTTTATCTGCCATTTATAAGGTAGTAGAGAAAGACAGGGCTAAGATAGGGTCTTTATTATAAGTAATTTGATATCGTGTGATATACTGTCTAATCCCATTCCAAAATTATGTCTAACTGGGTTTTAGATCCTTTAAGAGCAGGCATGATGTTATAGTCTTTGCATATTTGCAAAAGTGAAAAGCACTTACTAGTCCTAAGTAAACACCTGTCAAGTAAGTTACCCAGGCCATGCTGTCTCATGTTATATGAAAACATATAAACTCCAGACTAAAAGAAGGCAAGGGACATCCCAGAATGCATTAACTGGAGGCTGACTCAAAATCAGGAACTCATTACACTCATCTTTTAAAATATTAAATTTCCGATTGAATATATTGGTATATAGAATTCTCTGTTGATCTTTGTAAGAACTTGAATTCTAGGATTACCCTGCAGATTTTATTCTGTTATGGGACAAATACAGTCTTCTTTAGGCTGGCCATAGTGAAAAATACTCAAGAAGCTAATATAGTGCCTATATACAAAATACATTTATGGAATAAAGAAACAACGTGAGATTAATCATGAACCCTCAAGAGAGCCCTGTACTGATTCAGCCTCCAGGAGAGCTCTGACTTGGACTGCAGGTACCTTTCAGGTCAGACAGGGCTCCATGGACTTGCTGAGGCCTGGATATATAAGTTCCTAAGCAAGCCGGTCTTTGAAGGTAAGAAGCAGGGATGCTCTTTTTATTACTTTAAAAGGCATTATCCAACTCCCTTTTAAAGAGCAGGCACTAAATAATCTTTGACCTCCAACAGATCATAGTTTAAACTTGACCAAAGTTAAGATTTTAAAAGATTTCCATGGTGATCAAGATGCTGCTTCAGTGGAGAAAAGTTGTCATCAGTCGGGCAGCACGCCGACATCACCACCATTACCTAGTACATTATATTAAAGCATTGTCTTCTCATTGGAGAATCCTCTTTGGGCACAAATCTTTTCCCAGGGGGTATAATGCATTAAGCTACAGTATCTACTGCCAAACAGGAATCAGATTATCAAAAAAGGGTGAGGTCATATAAAAGCAGGGCAAGGCAACCCAGTTAGCTGTGAGAGTCACTGTGAGTTTGAAAAGGCACTTAGAATGCCAAAGCATCACGTTCATTACCAGTAGGGACCAAAGTGTGTTAAGAGGTTAAAAGGCACCATACACTGTTGTCAAGACAAATCCTGTCACTACCACTTACTAGCTGCTTTACCCTCATTACATAATCTTTGCAGTGCTGTTCTCTCATCTGCGACATGATGAGGTATTCAAAGAGTACCTGCCTCATAGCACTGTTGTGAACTATAAATGGGACAGTCCATTTAAACTGTTTATTAGCACATAGCTAAGCGCTTGCCGGTACCATAGCGCTAACTGTTTTTATTACTATTGCTCTTTGGTGCTATCTGGTCAAATAGGACTAGTTGGAAGGCTCTGGGATGAGTCCTCTGAGGACCTTGTAGAACTAAGAGCACACCTGGCAGAGGATAGCTCTGCCATATTGCTCAGGTTGGGCAAGCCAAGATGGAAAGATCCCAATATGTTTCTAAATATTAACCAGCCTAGAAGTCACCTACAGTGGAGGTAGATGACCTAGTGGCAAGAAGTGGACTTGGAGTCTGACAGAGACAAGTTTGAATCCTTGCTTTTGAACCTATCAGCTATAGGATTTTGAACAAATCATTTGTTCCTCCCAGCTGGGTTTTCCTGACCTATAAAATGACATTAATGACGAACCTCATCAAGATTGTGAGGATTAAATGAGTCAGAGCCTATCAATGTCTAGCCAAAGGCTATTCACAGAATTCCCAGGAGCCCAGGGTTCTACCGTGGTGCCTGTAGTGGAGAAGGAGGGTCGGCCTTTAGGACTGGCTTCTAATCACAGTTTTGACCAGGGCAGCAGTTCTCCTTTTTACAGTTTTTCTTTTTCTTTCTCTCTTTCTTTCTTTCTTCCTTTCTTCCTTCCTTCCTTCTTTTCTTTCTTTCTTTCTTTCTTTCTTTCTTTCTTTCTTTCTTTCTTTCTTTCTTTCTTTCCTTCCTTCCTTTCCTTCTTTCTTTTATTAATTATTGCTAATGGTTTTCCATATTGGTGTTTTGTAGAAGATTTTGTCTTCCCAGTGTTTTGTTTCCTGTTGTTCACTAAAAAAAAGTTTAAAAACCACTGGCCTGGCAAACGGTGTTTACCTAATAAAGTTTCACTTTTTGCAAGGTTTAAATGAGATAATACATAAAATGCTTAGCACAGTGGCATTTAGAGTACTAAATAAACGCCACGTGTTCTATTTCTTATTCTGTTGGTAAATGCTTAGTTAACATAAGCCCTTAGGGTGATCATGCATCTGGTTTGCTTGGGACAGTCCTGATTTACTCCTGTAAATGGTGTAATTTTTTTGCGGTACACGGGCCTCTCACTGTTGTGGCCTCTCTTGTTGCGGAGCACAGGCTCCGGACGCGCAGGCTCAGTGGCCATGGCTCACGGGCCCAGCTGCTCCGCGGCATGTGGGATCTTCCTGGCCTAGGGCACGAACCCGTGTCCCCTGCATCGGCAGGTGGACTCTCAACCACTGCGCCACCAGGGAAGCCCAATGGTGTAATTATTAATAAAGCCCCATTTCACTCTCAGAAGTGCCTGGGTTTGGATGACATATTATTTGTTCACCCTAATTCTGCCCCATTTCATGCTTTGGAAGAAAGTCACTTCTTTTACTGCAAAAATGGTGTTGGGTGCAAGGCTCTGATTTCTTTGTGGCCACAGAATATGAACAGTGTGTATGGCCAGGCCAGAGAGGATTCAGATATACTGCCCTTCCAGAAATGTCAGAGAGCACATGTCACCTTAGCCCCATCAAACAAAAAAATCAGTGTCTTCTCGGACGCTCTGCAGAAAAGCACATAGCTTTGTCAGCTGAGGGTAAACTCAGGTTAGAAGAGAAAAAACTATATATTTTTTCACCTTCGCTACTGGGAGGGTGTGTTGAAAAAAACCCCTCCAGATGCCCAGGAGAGAGATTTGGTTTTTAACATGTTAAAATTGTGACCTTTTGTGACTATTAACTCACACATACAAAGAGCAACAAGCCTTTCCTGCTGCACCGCCCAGAGCGTATCCGGTCTAATCAGTAGACAGAAGAAATGCTGCAGCGGTGACTCACTTCTGGGCTAACAATGGAACTTACGCTCCTTGGCTTTTTATTATTTTTGAATCTGGAATTCTTTTGGTAAAGTTTGGTACAGTAAATTTAGAACAAAAGTTGTGGACGTTAATGTGCCTCATGGGTCTGATAGCTTGGGCATGAGTCAAACCAGGCTAACGTCTGGGGCTGAACTTGGGGTGTCTCAGACAGACATCTTCCCTGTGTCTATATACCATGTCATTTCAAGGACGAAGAACTTAAACATTTTGATTGTTTCTGACCGGGTGTTTTGAATATAGATACTTTTTTCTACAAAGTATGTGTAGGGCATAAAAGCCAACACAAGTCAAATGATAATTCAATGCACTAGCATACCTTGAGTTCCATTTTTGTTTTTCCTGAAAACTAGCCAATCTTCTTCTGAACACCCAGGTTAACACTCAGTTGACTCCTAGCTGAGAAGAAGGAAAAGGTCGTCCTGACAACCACTTGGAAGATTCGGTTGGCATTATCTGTTTTACGAGAGGACGTCTTGTTATGGTCTCAAGAACTGTGATGTCAAGTAAATCCAAACCGATTTCTAAGCTTTACCTTCAAGTGTTCTGAAAATAAGTAAACCAAAATGTTCAATCCCTGATCTTCAAATGAGATCGTTGAAATTCACTAATTAAGGGGAATCTCTGGGATTAGTTGGGATTGCAGAAGGATATGGCTAAATGTAAGATAAAGGTTGGTAAAAATTATACCAAGAGGTGAAAATTTTAGCTTTGGAATTATTTTAACCTAGTTTTGCTAATATGGACACATATTAGCCTAGGAAACTGGTGGCATACGTATTCCTCTTCTTAGGTTGTTATAGTTAAAAAAAAAATCGTCAAACTGAAGTGATTAATCAAAACATTTAAACAATGATATGACGCACACTGGAAGCATTTCTCTATCCTGTCTGGGAAGCCACAAGTAAGGTCTTTGGATGTCATTCCAATTTAAGGCCTCCAAGGTAAGGATGTACAAAGACAACTGCAGATTTCACTACTGACTCTCAAAAGGGTGGATTAGACAGATTGTTTCCTGTTTCTGGGGAAGGAAAAAAAAGAGGGAAAGCGGAGAAAAAAAAAGCCTTTGGGATCACAAATTATTTTATGTGTTTCACTTCCCAAATTCTGTTTTCAAGTTCTTCCAGAGTTCAGAGGTGTCGAGTGGGATGAAAAGAAATACAGTGAGGAAAAGATTGCCTGAGGTCAACCTACAATGGAACACGTTCTTTGCCTCCCTGCCTAGACGTCTTCTGGTGTCCCTACCTTGCTCCTTAGTCATTCTCCATATGCATGTGAGGCAGTCTCTGAGTATCCTGGGCCATTTTATTATTATGGATTATTATTATTACTTTTAAAGGGACAAGTGCATCTCTCAGACTCAGTGGGTAAATGACCTTCATCACTATCTCACACCATGAAAACAGTATACACAAGCCTAAATGAATCTCTTGTAGCAGGCGCTAAATATGATGAAAGTGTTGGTTTAGCTTTAATAGCAACTGGAATTCTTAATTAGGTGGTATCGTCACAATAATTTAGCGATATTTAAGATGAGAAGATTTAAGCAAGCCGTGGAAGGGCTAAATAATAAAACAGGATTCATTTATAAGCATTATGGGATTCAAAGTATAACCATCAGGCTGGGGTCCATGAAATATTTTACTCTTGAAAAGGGGTCCTCAGACCAGATGAGGTTGGAGGCTTCTGATATGCACCACTTCTCTTTCTCCACATGTAGACACAGAGGCTTAGAGTGACAAGTGGTCACACTGGAAATTAGGGTCAGAGCCAGGATTAGCACCAACATCCTTGACATCTGGTCCAGGAATCTCTGGCATCTCTTTCTCTAGTGGCTGCCTGCTTCCCACTCCCACCAGCCAGTGCTCTGTCCCAATTGCCTGCTACTACCTTCGTCTTTTAATTAAAAATGAATATCATAGCAACGAAGGAATGATCCATGAACACACTTCTAAATAAAACACCTGTGGGTGCCCTGCACTGAATCTGAACTCCTATTTGGAAAAAAGAAATCCCATTTTAGTTCAAAATATGCTCAAAAGTATTATTAATAGGAGAATCACAGGCTCATGAATCTGCAGTGAGAACTGTAGTATCTATTAATAGAAGTTGCCTGAAAGCCAATAAAAATAATGTCTTGCCAGAGAGTGAGGAATCCAGTAAATGGTTCTGTCATTGTTGTTACACTGGAAACATCCATTCAGCATAACACACTCATCTCTAAACCAGACCATCTGAATTTATTGCTAAAATGCAGACTTGTGATGAGTACAAATTGCCGGTTTCTGTTATGTTGAATAACAATGATCAAGCATTGTAATTTTTTCTTTCTTTCTTTCTCTCTCTCTCTCTTTTTTTTTTTTGATAAGGTCTTTGATCCTACTCAGTGCTCAAACTGTTGATTGATCAATCATGGAAGCCATTTCCAGTACCAAAACCACTTTCTTTTTCTTTGCTGTGAGCCAGGCTCTGGACTTCTCAGAGGAGGCAGATAAAAGTGGTGGGGGGTAAACTATAAAAAAGATGCAATGTGCAGCCTTGGATCACTAGTGGGCAGAGGCCATTGCTAAGGAGGGTATGGGAGGATAGGAAAAATTCTATGGAGCTTGGACCCTGCAGAGTACAAACTATTAGCCCTCTGATATATTGGCTCTGTCTTTTGTAGCCCTTATTGTGTTCAGCTGGATGCTTCCAATTAGTCCCACCCTTTCCTTTCCCCTTTTTAATGGTCTCCACCCAGGCTCAAATTCCTATGCCATCTCTAGTCTTCTCTTCGCCACCAAACTTCTTGAAAGAATAGCTTATATTTATTATCTTACAACTTCTTTCCCTCCCTTTTAGATAGTGTCCGAGGAAAGTTTTGTGTGGTCAAATAAATGTGAAACAGTCCTTCAAGGAAGTGTAATAGATTTCCATGCTGGGGGACACTTCAGATCCTTTAATGCTTTAATACTTCTTGTGAATATCCAAGTGGAGAGGGGTTCTAAGAAATATAGCATATAGCTTTTTCTCAAAATTAATTGAGAAGCTTTTAAATTTTATTTTATTATTATTTTTTTTTGCCTGAGTACAGGCTAAGAGAGTCTGACACTTAGCGGGTTCTCATAGTGTAATTAATCGTTAAAATGTGCCCTGAGAAACACAGTCTGGAAAAGTCTGTCAAGGAATCCAATTTGCTCTACCCAGGCGCCTGATGCATGTTCAGCAGTAGATGTTTAGTAAATGTTTGTTGAATGAATGACCGTATGCATGATTCAGGAGAACTGCTCTGAGCAGAGATCGTGGGTGACTGTTCCACAGGACACAGAATTCACACCCATCTACAAACATCCATCCTAAAACATCCCCCAACAGGGTCGACTGCATGGACCCGACATGCTCAGTCACGCCAGCCCCATCTCCCTGTGCTGAGAAGGACCCCGTATTGGCTTCATGCTTTGCTGTTGCCACCTTGAAAGAGTTAATCATTTTTTAAAATGGGGCTCCACATTTTCATTTTGCACTGGGCCCTGCAAATCAGGTAGCGGTTTTGCAGCTCTTCTGCCCTCACCTCCCCAGTGCCCAGAGCTGTCTATCAGTCTCAATGGCAGGGCCTCTTCTGGAGCCCTCTCTTCAATTCCTCTTCATCAAGACCTCAGTTCTGAATGTCTTCCCGATGTGTGGAGTTACACACTCTCTAGCTAACATACCCTCTAGCTAACATACCCTAACTGGAAAAGGATAGATCACCCTGTTTAAAGTGTTAATAGCCAGGAAGACATAAGGTATCACTCTCACCTCTCAACTGTACGTTCAAGAAACTTGAAAAAGGAATGACTCTTTAAACCAAAGGCTGGCTCTCTAATAGTAGTCTTTTAAACATTCACTACACACAGATATTTTAGGCACCCTCCATAGTTAGATATTTTGGGATGAGGCAAATTCTCCATGTTCCTCAAGTTATATTTTTCAGGCAACTGCTGACAATATCACTTTATCCATGAAACAGCTCTCCTTCATATTAACCATTGTTTTAAAAATTATAGTGTCATTGCATTTTTTTATCGGCAAAGAATGATCAGAGAGCTAAGTTTTTGTCTAGCAATTCTTCAATAAACGTATTCCAAAAGATTGGTTACTTTTATCAAAAACAGTCATACCTTTTGAGTTAGAAATCAGAAGTCCCAGATGCCAAAGAGGTCTATTTCACCAGTTTTCTTAGCTAGGTGACATTGGGCAAGTTACTTGCTATCTTGAATTCTTTGTTTCCTTATTTTAAAAAAGTGAGGCCAAGGCATATCTCTTTTCTGACTCTTGGGTTCATTTTGGGAGTTAAATGAGGCATGTGCTTTGAAGACCATGGTGTAGCCACCATCATTAAATAAACCTCTGCTGTCAACAGTGCATCTCGGAACGTTCTGAAGACAAAATTGAAGGCAAGGACCGCCACAGAGACCAGGATTGGGTGCAAGGTTTGAAGAACTGATGAATAACAATAAGCTGCAAGAGCAGAAGGACAGGCATTTGGATTTTCTGAGGCCGCTTTTCCCTTTACCAATATGAGTTAAAGCCATGGTCGACAGCAGCAGTCACCTACAGGCCGGAATTCTGAAAGTGAAGTATGACAAGAAAAGAATGAAAAAATGAAGCAAGATGCAAGAAGGATGGAAAGAAGTCGGATGGAGACAAAGAAAGGAGGGTGTTTTCTGTTTTGCTTTTTATAATAACTAAGGAAGTGCACAACAGAAGGAAGAGACAAGAAAAAGAAAATCTGTTAATCCTGTGAAGGAAGGAAGGCAAAGGCAAGACTTTTCAAGGAAAGTTTCAAGGAGACGATCTGCTTCATAAACAACAGAAGCAGCGGCTCAGAATTTATGTAGAAGGGATCTTGATGAATAAATCAGTTAGAATGATATCAAGACACATATTGGCAGTAATTCAGATCCAGGGGGTAGGGAACCCATAGGCTTTAGATCAGCAGAGAAGTTGAATATGTTTTGAAAATCCTATCAGGAGTAAAAAGACAAGCCTTGTGGGAGACCTTGGTGGTGATGGAAGGCCAAGGCTAAAAATTTCTGCCCATTTGCTTTAGGAAGGAAGGAGCCGATAGAGGAGGCATTGTGATATGGTTTAAAAAATGTATTTGTGATTCTCTTCAAAGCTAGAGAACAATTTGGTAGACTTGACAGAGTAACGTGACCGGGAAGTGGAAACCAAGGTGGAGGTCAGGCTATAGAAGCCGGTGGGGGAGGAGGGAGATGGGAGGGCGAATAGACAAGATCTAAGAGTAACAAGAGCCCAAACAACGAGCAAACCAAGCCCCCCCTTTTTTTCAGGGTGTTGTTCCAAATAGGGTCAGAACAGGTGTTGGACATCAACTTGGAGTCCGTTTAGATCTACGTATTTGGCATTCATGGAGCTCTGGCTCTAGCTAATAGGAAAGTGGGTGCACGGACATGAACTGGAGTGCCTGGGGGATATGTGGGTCCCATGCAGGAGCCTTGTTTACAGAAGCACAAAGCAGAAGAGATCAAGGTCACCGCAGGAGCAACTCCAGACTGACTGGGTACTGTCCCTCACTCTCTGACATAGGTCCCCTCTTCTTGGTGAAGGTAGGTTGCGGAGTCTGAAGTGAAGCAAATGGATCCTGTTCCAGTTGGGGTGGGCAGTAGTGGATGGAAGGCAAGGGGGTTTCAGGAAACCAAGACAGCAATTATAAGAGGAGGGGGAGAGAGAATTGAAGCTGATCTTCTTATGCACAAAAAGTAGACATTTTTGGAAGTAGTTACATGAGGGCTATGGAAAGGCAGAAGTGGGGAGGGGGGTAGAGAGAGGGTAAGAAACCTAGACTAAATGTTCTGCTCAGTACTCCACAGGTATAATCTCCTCTTAATGTTACTGCAACCCTGTGGCGTATATATTATTAGTTCCAATTTATAGATACATGTTCAGGTTCTTGCTATATTTATTGATAATAACTGTGGCTAACCTTGGTTGCATGCTTAAGTGCCAGCCACTTTACAGATGATCTCTTAATCCTTATAACAACATAAGAAGTAGATACTATTATTACTTCCATTTTCCAGATGAGAAAATCAAGGCATGGAGAAGTCTTATAATTTGCCCAAGGCCACACAACCAGGAAATGGTGGGAGCCAGGATGCAAAGCCAGGTAATAGATTTCCAGAGTCCATAATCTTAATCATCAAGGTAAACAGCTTCTAATAAGCCAAAGTTAAGAGAAAAATAGAGGGAAGATACACTGACAAAGACTTCGAAATTACTATTTAAAAGGAAACAAAGAACGATAGTGATGGGGAGGGAAAACCTCATCTGGAAAGGAGATTTGAATGTTTAGTTTTTAGAGACTGGAGAAACTTCACTGATGATCTTAATAATAATGAAGATGATAGTAACGAAGTGAACATTTACTGAAAGGCTTCCTGTGTGCCAGACTCTGTTCTGAGTGCTTTATATATATTTTCTCGTTGAATTTTCCGAACAATTCTTTTGTCTCTATTGAAATTCTAGGACCTAGTACATAGTAGGGGCTCAACAAATATTTATTGCATGACTTAAAAATGTGACTTTTGTAGTTTTAGGAAACTCGGTCACAGGGCTAAATTCCAGGAGGCTCAGGTCCTGTGACTCTTGTTTTATTACCTCAGAGCATTTATCTCTGTCTGAAATTGTCCTGTTTATTTCTGTGCTGTTTATTATCTCTTCTCTTCTCTCTGTTAGCATCTAAACTCTAGGAGAGCAGAGCCACACTCATCTCCTTTAAGTACGTGCAGCATCCAGAAAAATGCCTTGCGTTTAGGAGATGACTCATAAATGTTCGCCGTGCGAATGAAAGAAGAGAAACCATAGCTCAGCTCTCAGAACAACTCTTCATCCACGATAGCACAGCAAACTGCAGAGCAGGGAGGTCCACTGCTCATGTTCCCGCACAGCATCTTCCTCTCTGTGCCTGCTCTCGATGAGCACCTGTGCACGTTCTCGGTCACTGACTCAACTGTTCATTTCCCCAGGCTTAGTTGTGGAGCAAGGAAGAAAAGAAATTACTTGTTTGTTCTGTTTTCAGTGCATAAACAGACATCATCACAAAGGTGATCAAACCATCTATACATAAACATGACTCTTCCAACTCACACCCATTAGGATGGCCACTCCAAAAAACAAAACTAAACAAACAGAAGTTGGAACCCCTGTACACTGTTGGTGGCACTGTAAAGGGTGCAGCTGCTGTGGAAACCAATATGGTATTCCTTGAAAAGTTTAAAATATTACCATATGGTGCAGCCATCTCATTTCTGGGTATATACTCCAAAGAATCTCAAATAGCTATTTGTACATCCATGTCCATAGCAGCATTATTCACAGCAGCCAAAAGGTGGCAGCAACCCAAGTGTCCATTGACACATGAATGGATAAACCAAATACGGTATATACGTACAATGGAATATTATTTAGCCTTAAAAAGGAAGGAGATTCTGACACGTGCTACGGTATGGATGAATCTTGAAGATATTATGCTAAGTGAAAGAAGCCAGTAACAAAAGGACAAATACTGCATGATTCCACTTACATGAGGCACCTAGAGTAGCCAGACTCATAGAGTGAGAAGGTGAATAGTGGTTGACAAGAAATGGGTACTTGTTGTTTAACGGGTACAGAGCTTTTCAAGATGAAAAGAGTTCTGGATTAGGTTGCAGGACAATGTGAATGTACTTAACACTCTTAACTGCACTCTTAAAAATGGTTAAGATGGTAAATTTTGTTACCTGCATTTTGTGCAATTAAAAAAGGAACAGTGGGAAAAAAGCCGATTCTTGGTATTATGACATATGCCTCATTTTTAAGGATCAAGATCCTAAAGCGAATGATTCACTTAAGTCACATGAAAATGCGAAGTCCCTATGGAGGAACAGAGGTGTGAGATTAAGAAGGAACAGCTACCACCATAAACAACCTGCATCAAAGACAAGGAAGGGTTAAGCATAAGCTCTTGGCTTTGGACTCCTGAGGGTCAGTGTTGCAAATAAGTTTCTTTGATGGCTTTTTAATGTAATGTACATTCCTAAGCATTTTACACAAATCTCTACAGAGAGTTAGGACTGCAGAGCCTGTGGTGTTGACAAAGTCAGGCTGATCGGATTAGGTTGTGACGATGACGCTGCTCTGAAGTGTCTCTCACCCTCTGCCCCCGACACTCACCTGTCCACACGCAGCTGGCAGACGATGCTCAGCGCGTCCACAACTCCTTCTTCTCTCAACTGTCGACAGCCGATGGATGTAGCAATAAAACACCCCGTCCTGCCTATCCCTGCACTGAGAAGAAAAGGTAACGCATTAAAAGGTGCAGGAAAAATAGCAAAGGTAAAATATATTCTTTTAAAAAGGTACTTTTAAAATTGGAAACAATTGCGATTAATAGTAGTAATTACAGCAGCAACAGCTCTCATGTACTGAGTGTACAAACCCGGCCCTGTGCTGAGTGCTTTAATGGCAATTCTTCCCTTTAGGTCTAAGCAGTAGGATGAATGGAGTGGAGGGAGGTAGTAGTGGGGGAGAGAATAGCGAAAAAGGTACTAGTTGTTCTACAAAGAAGAATTAAGGCCTGAAATTAGGTAAGGTATGGGCAGTAGCAAGGAGGGGAAAGACTTATACACATCATAAATGTGAGTGTGGAGGAGTGGAGCTGAACAGTGAGAAAAGCAAGAAGTCCAAGGTGACTCGCCTGGAGGACTGGAAGAATGGCAGCGTTTGTCGAGAGGAAGGGGGAATTCTGGAATGAGGGCTGATTTGAGGGAGAGAGTGGGGACTTTGGTCTTGGATATACTGATGTGGAAGATGCTAGTGAATAACTGAAGATTCAATTCAGTTAAGGAGAGAGGATGTGGCTAGAAGCACATATTTCCAAGTTTTTTTTTTTTTTTTTTTTTAATCAAGGTAACAGTTAAACAGACATACTACCTGTCATGGAAGGTTTACTTATGAATCTCCTTCAGACGGTAAGTCATCAACTTAACAAACAAGCTTTCTCTCTCGCTCTCTCTCTCAGCAATTTCAACCACAAATGTAAATTTCTCTCAGATCTCCACTTAAATTCCCCAAGTTTCTCCTAAACTCTAGATTGGCATTCCACCTCCTAGCTGGCACTCTTGCTGTTGCTTTTTTACACTTGCTGCATTTCAATGTATCTAAATTCAGTGTATCTAAAACAGAATTAATTATCTTTTTCCTCAATGGCATTACCAGGCAGCCACCAGTTTTCCAGCCTAGAAATCTTGGAGCTATTTTCAACATCTCCCCCTCTCTCAACTCCCACATCCAATCTGTTACCAATTCTTATATTTTCCACCTCTGCGGAGCTGTTGTGATCCATGCTTTCCTTTCTATAAACTGTGCTCACGTTTTTGAAATCTTACTTTATGATTAGCAATGATCTCATTATGGTTTCCAAGGCTCAAGACTCTTCCTGGGCTAATTCATGATATACACAGCTGCTAGGTTCATCTTTCTAAAACAGGGACCGGATCATATTACTTGCTACTCAAAAACTGTAGATGGCTCCCAACGGTCACAGCACAATGTCTAAGCACCCTTCCATGGTATTCAGGCCCTTACATAATATGACTGTCACGAACTTTCAAGCTTTTTGCTGTCAACTTTGCACCCCTTGCGTCATTGTTTTCATTTGAATCATTGCAAAAAACTCCTATTTTCTAATTTTTCTTTTTGTGTTAATGGATATTTCTCCAATCGGAAATGCCCTCCCTCCCGCCTTTTAAAACCACAAACATTGGACCTCTTTTCAAGATCCTGTTCAACATTATTCCAACTTTTAGAGGCTTTTTCAATCCTCATGGTTTGAATGAATAATTCCCCTCTTGGCACTCAAATAGCACTATTTCTCCTACATGGCACTTACTTCCTGTTGAATGTGGGTGCAGAGGAATTCAGATGAGGAGTGAGTCCCTTTTAGTTGACGTGTCTATGGAGAGTTTGTCTCAATAAAGAGACAGGACTTGAACTATACCCTGTGAATGGCAGGCATTTTGGTTATCATGAAGGAGAGAGAATGTTCCATGGATGAGAATGGTAAAAGGAAAGAACTGCCGCAGAACACAGTGACAATGAGTAGGCTAGTCTGGCTTAAAGAGAAAGTTACATTAGAGGAACAGTGGGAAATAAGACTGGGAAGGTACAGTGGGGCCTATAAAGGATCTTAAATGGAAAGCTAAAAGGTTTGGACATCATCCGGTAAAAGAATGGTAGTCTTTTTTCTTCCTTTTTTTTTTTTTTAGAATTTGTTGAAAACAATGAGTTTTCACTCCCAGAAAATTCACCTAACTTCATGTATTCAAATCTGTTCAAGTCATTTCAAGTTCACTGGCCCTCATAGCTAAGCCACAGATCCGAGGTTGAGAACTTTTGCTCTAGGGAATGGGCAGCCTTTGAGAAGTGCTGAGCATAGACTCCACGTGATGAAAGAGGGTTTTAGGCGCCTCATCCAAGAGGAGGGCACAGAATAGGCTGTAGTAGGGGTGGAGCATGGGGAAGTGGGGTGTGTATGTGCAATTAGCTGACTTCTTCTAAAATACATGGGTGAGGTCATAAGGGCCTGAACTTGGGTGGTTGGGCAGGAAGTGATGATTATGGGAGAAGCTTTGAAGGGAAAGCCAATCTGGTGACTGATTAGATATGGAGGCTGGAATTGAGAGAAGGGCCAAAGATAACTGTCAACATTTGATGTTGAGTGCCTGGAAAAAAGATGGTCTCATTCTTAGAAATAGCAATCAGAAGGGGAGCTGGTTTCACAGGGGAAATGGTAAGTTCATTTTAGATATCCTGACTGTTTTATGATTTTGGGTGGGGGACACTTCCAGCCCTAAAGTATGGCCAGTTAGGTATTTTTCTTCAGCCCCAAGCTAAGTTTAGGATGAGGCCTAATGTTAGAAACTAGACAATGACACTTTGGATAAATAGACATATAGTAAATTTTACCCTTAATTAAACCACAAAGGTTCAAAAGAAGGCTGAAATTATAATCTAAAATAATATATTTTAATTCTTAACAATATCAAAAACTATCTTACAAGACTTAGGAGAGTCAATAAAGTAACACCAATTATTTGGAGAAAGTATGGAGAATAGATGGCCAGTTATATAAATAACCTTAAAATACATGCTTTAGTTTGGGCACACTAATGGGAAAACAGGGGGAAGAGGTATAATTTAAAGGAGAAGACCTTTAAGCTAGACGTTAGGGAAGGGAACCACTGCGGACATCTGTCACTGTGTCGGCCCAGCCTCCAGTACCGCATGTTCTGGTAACAGCACTTTGTTCTCCTTTTGGCGAATTACCACTTGCCCACTTCCCATTTCATAAATTTATTTCCATCTGTTTTTCATAAGGTAACTTTTAGAATAGTTGACTGGTTTTCACCAAATTTGACATAATAATAAATGTTATCAAGATACAATCCTAGTAAAGTCCAGGGGCCATCTTGAAACAACAAAAGGCTGTTGATAATTAAAAAACCATATATCATTCCTAGCATACGTGAGACTGATGAGACTAATTGAGTCCATCTACGTTTCAAGGTAGAGGACTGAGTGAATAAGTTCCCCTGTTCCCTGAGCTATTAATTAGAAGTGATATTTTCTCCCCTGTGTGACTGTTTGCTGAAAATACGCTAATGATGTCACTTCATTTCTGTTAAGTATCGTCTCGGTCAAGCCACAAGTATGAGGAAGTTAATCATTTTCAATACATATTTAATTTATCAGCCAAGTCAGAACCAGGAAGTAAAACCCAACTTCCACCTGCTCTATGACTTTACGAAGGACAGCTGCTTACGCAGAAAGGACAGCTCATCCCTTACCTGCAGTGGACAATCACAGGCCCTCGGCCCACGGAGGCAAGTCTGTCTTCTTCCACATCCAGCATGAGCTGTAGAAGGGGCTGGGCACTGGCTGGAGTCTTGTGATCGGGCCATGAGGTGTACCAGTAATGCTTCACGTGTTGCGTGTGACTTCCTTGCTGAAAATAGCAACAGCCACCAGATGCTTCATTGTCCTGTGGAACTAAAAGTCACCCAAACCACAATACTGAATGCCTTCTATCACTCCCATCTTGCTGGCAACTTATTTCTAGGCGGAAAAAAAATCTAGGAGATTTTTGAAGAATACTCTTTCACCCTGAGAAAACTTTACTGTAACTATGCTGATGCCAAAGTTTGACAGCCTTGCTCTGTTAAATGATAAATATGTATTTAGTACATATCTTTAAGATATATTTAATATAGAAAACATACATATGCTAAATATATGTTTGTAATTTGTTATAATAAACACAATGGATATTAGATGAAGATATAGCCAAGAAAGAATCAGGATATAGTGCGTTTCCTGCTCTTTGAACATTCCTGAGACGTTATTATAAACATATTGACCAGTATAAGAACGCTTAATTTTATAGTCAGTCTCTCTAATAATTCTACACTCATCCCAAATTCCAGTTTTTCACAGCAGTGAGGAATTCCTGTAGTAAAGGAGCGACAAGGGGGTCACTAGATTAGAAATGCTTTGAGTGAGGGTCCATGCACATCACGTCAAAACCCAGTGGGGGGCCTGGTGTGGACGAGGCACTTGAGAACACCGTGTTGAACAGGTCTCAGTAAGTGCCTCGCGGCTCTGCATCTACCCTCTTCCTCTCTGCGGTGATTCTGTCCCAGTAATGAGGCTCTAGATAGAACTGGAATCTTTGGGATGATTGCTCTCCAGAAGTAAAAACAATACCATGGCAACAGTCCTCAGCATCTGCTGCCCCAAATTTAAATAACTTTTCTATGACATAATGTGGTCCGGGAAAGTCCCCATAAATGACTGTGACTCCAGGTTTTGGGAGATCTCATCAACACTTCAGGCTTTTCTTGCCTCCCACAAGCGCAGATTTTCCCTTTCACAGTTTCCAGGCCTTACTTAAATCTGCTTAGACCAAAGGGACATTAAAAAAAGAAATCATGGTACAGTCTCTAGCACAAGCCTTTAGTTAAAGGCATTCAAAAGGTTAAATCAGAGACGTCATATTTATGCAGAGTAGAAGACCTGAGCCTCCCACTTAGTGAATTTCCTTAATTGCTGCTTATATTAATTTAATAATTCCACATACTGATAGTAACCGATAACAAAGAAATACTTAAGGGAGTGATTATAATTTCTCCTTGATCTTGACATTATTTAATTTACTTAAATTGAATCTGCAGTACTTATTAGGATAAATAATTTCAAAGTAGAAATGTAATCCTCCAACATCGCCTACTTTGTAGGTAGCTACAGCTCCACAGTTTTACCTTTAAGACAAGGTTTCGAACGGTGTAGTTATCACATTCATTTACATTGATAACCAGAACCTCGACTTTCCCATATATTCCTCTCTTTTCTGGCCAGTAAAGCACACATTTCTGGAGGAGGGGAAAGAAGAACAAATATTAAAGAAGCAAATACTAATGGTTTTCAATGGCCTTGGAGTATTTTTTATTCAAGCATCTGAAAATTTTCTATTTAGTTAATATAAAAAAATCAAGTATCAATTTTTACAGTTCTGTAAATGAGCTAAAACCACTGAACCATACATTTTAAATGGGTAAGCTTTATAGTATGTATAGTGTAGTATAAATTATATCTCAATGCTTTTAAATAAAATATCAATTTTTACATATGTCTGCCCAACACTATTAATCCCACACCAAAAAATAATTAAGGCAAAATTTTCCAAATCCCCATAGAGAAATTAAGGACTAATTAAGAACTGAATTAAGAATTAGGAAGCTAAGATCCAAATATTAGAGTTTATCCTGTGATGACTAGGATTAAAACGAATGTTTTCCCACAGTGATTGAGGCAAGTCACATTTCCTGCTTCATCAAAAAAAGTCTCTAATTAGAGTATCTGTAATGTGTTAGGTGCCACAGAATCCAGTTTCCCTTGTATGTAAAGCAGATGTAATGACCATTAATACACCTAAGGTATTATATTTTCTAGGACCAATGACCCTTTCGCCTATGGGATCCATTGAAATAAATGTATAGCAAAATTATTTTAAAAATTTTTATGATGGATCCTCTTTGAAGGGTTTAATAGCAGTGACAATAATTATATGGCGAGCAAGAAAATATAATGTGGTGGTTAAGGTGCAAGCTTTGGAGTCAGAGAGCCTGGGGCCAAATTTTGGTGCTACCATTTATCTGTGAATCCATAAACAGGATATTTAATCTCTCTGGACTCAGTTTCCTCAAGAGTTAATACATGGAAAGCACTTAAGACAAAGCCAGGCATACAGTAGGCGTTAAAAACATGATGTTATTATTATTAATTACTGTTATTTTACAACTACTCAGTTATGGAATGGGTTTTTGATCTAAAGTGATTAGATTATTACTTAAATATGCATTAGATCATGCATTAAATATTATATTATTTTTATGATATCCAAGCTACATTATTTAAAAAACTACAAAATGAGACTCAAGCATACGTATAAGCTCATATTATTTATTATTTTGCCTTTTAAACAACTGCAAAAGAGCTATTAATTTCTTGCCACATATTTTAATGACTAAGAATGTGAAGTGTGAAAGTTGACATTTTATTTTCAGTGCCCAGGGAAGCAATTTAATTTTAGAAATATTGTTTAAATAGAATTCATGATTTTCTTTCAAACACACATGCATATTTACAGAGAAATTCTTTCACTTCTTGCCTTCAACAGGGACTTTGAGGTCCTCAGGACACTTGTTTCTTTACATCTATGTCAAAGGCACGTGACCAAACTTGAAAAAAATTAAGTACTTATAGATTTAAAAGAGTAGCAGCAAAAACATTACAGAATTACAGAACTAAAGGAAAAGACACATAAAGTATCAGAAACAGACCTCTGGGGCTCTATCATGCTAAGTACCAAGTACTCTATGTGATAAAGCCACAAGGAAGTCACTTCACCTAGTGGAATCAGTGTTTTTCATCCACTACAATAAAAACACATTTGCATCCTCTACGTTCTGGTCCTTTTCCAAACAAAGTAAATCATTTTCACCTCTATTTACACGCCACCCCACACCCAAGACTGTCAAGCAATCAGGCTAAAGGCTTACTCTGGCTAATATAACATTAACATTAAAAAAAGAAATCTTTAGCACAGGGAACTATACTCCAAATCTTGTAATAACCTATAACGGAAAAGAATCTAAAAAAGAATTATACATATATATATATGTATATATATATATATATATGTATAACTGAATCACTTTGCTGTACACCTGAAACTAACACAGCATCGTAAATCAACTATATTTTAATAATTTTTTTAAAAAAGCAATCTTTTAAAAATACAGCAATTTCTTTCCCTCCTCATTTACGAGTTGCCAAATGTCTCAAATTCCCCCAGTTTGTTAAAGGTAATCATACTAACCAATGTGCCTGGTTTCTTTCAATGGAGCATCAATTATTTCGCTGCAAGACCCGAGCTATTTTGTGTCTTAAAACCCATGCCTCCTGGATGAATCCAAGAAGAGTGACAAAGAATCTTGAAAAAGGTACTGAACAAAGAAAGAGGCATTCAGCGGCCCAGCAGTCTGGCATACGTGGCCCCATTGTCCAAGATCACGTCTGAGGAGCAGGCCCCTCTTTGGGAAGGTGGCTCTTGAAACCGCTAAGAAAAGCTGCGAGGCAGGAGCTCTCAGCCTGCACCCTGACTCTTAACAATACAATCCAGGCTTGTGCACCTACTTGATAAATGGAAGTGCTGCTCGCTTCTCTCCCAAGCTTGCCGGGGCCCTCTTGAATGTTTTTCTTGACTCTTTACCAAAAATGAAATTGGCAGCAGGCTCCCAGTAGACAATGCAATGTGACTTGTTCATTCAAACAACCCTTAATTAGCATCCCATCTCCTTTCTGAGATACAATAGCTTATTTCTACACACCGAATACATTTTTCCCCCTTTTAGGAGAACGGAGAAAAAGAGACCAGAGAAGTGTGGGTGCTTTTGAATATGAAGTGAGGGAGAGTGGCAAACATAGTTGTTTCTAAGAGCACAAGTTCATGTTCAAATTAGTTTTGTGAAGAGCTTTTTAGGGCTTCTTTATTGTGGTGCTAACAATGATATAAAAAAGGAAAATGCAAGGAAGGAAAATGCTCTCTTACAGATAATATTGTGAAACCATAATAATTGTAGGTAATTTGAAATAGCACGCTATCTAGCAGTACGTAACCCCAAATCATCACTATTCTTCTGCTAGATGGGCTGATTCTTGCAGTAAAATTATCTATTAATTCCAAGAATTCATAATTTGGAGGACAAAGAGGTTTCCAGAAGGTCATGTGTCTCTTGTGCAAACAAGTAATTAGTGAACCCTAACTAAAGATTCTGGACATCAACCAATGTTTCATAATCAGTGGTTTACAGCAAAAGTAGAACGCAATGCAAAGCAAACTGATATTTTTATAATCTTTTTTTCTTTGACCATCCCTCTCACACCCACATTAGGACTATTTGTGTATAAAGAAGGAACAGGTCTAGCTAGTATTTTAGTTGCCTGAAAAAAAAATCTATTTTTAAGTTACTTTCTTTTTAAATTCCATGCACTTAAAATCAAAGAGATTTTGCTCTATGAGCTAAAGACTATCATCACATAGAAAGTGGCTCTAAATAAACAAAAAGAAGATACTCAGTTGAATTTGGGTTACATTTGCATATAAGACAGAATGGGTCAGATTGTCTAAAATTATTATGGTTTTGGTTACTCTAATTCTTAGTGTTCCAATTAAATATTAGTAACATAGGTGCGGCAATTTAATATTAAAAGCACCTTCACCAACCTTATATCACTGAATCCCTTCCACGATCATTTGCGTTAGGTAGAGCAGAGAGTATATATTGTTGTTATTATTATTTTTTTTATCATTTTACAGCTGATAAAACTGAAGCTCAGGTGTTTTCATAAGGTTTTCTGGGACCATCCTCTTGGGGCTAGGACCCTCTGAGCAAATATCACTTTATACATTCAAGTTTCTGTTTTTGATTTCTGCACTAATAACCGACACTTCTTTTTACAGCAATAACCAATGCCCTCCCTTCCCTCTATGAAATATGCTGATGCTCGTGGAACACTGAAAGCCCTCTTTCTGCTCTCTTACTAAGTCCAGCAAGTCTGTCACTATCTGCTGAGCTGTATGTTCAACAAGTGGTATTTATATCCGAACCTCTTAATGACAGTTGTACTTGTTATTAGAGCCCAGTAATTTAATGAAACTTTACATAAATCAATGAAACATGAGGGTGGAAAGAAAAAAAGAATTGTTCTATGAAATAATTGCATAAGCTAATTAGGTTTTCGCTGGGGAAAAAAAGTAAATCAGTAAAGAAAACTGTGGTCAAATCAGGTACAGGTGAGACCATTATAAAAGGGCAAAGTTTGGAAATATAGACAGGATTCTGCTTTCATATTGCTTTACAAATTTTTCTATGTTCTCTCACATTTCAAGAAACTTAAATGGGACATTTCAATGACATATAAAGGGCGTGATTTACACAAACTATATGACCGAGAACCAATATTAAAAATAAAAAAAGACAGTTCCATAATAAAATAATGAACAAATTTGAATATGAACAAATGTACCTGTTTTAAGACAAAGTAAAACATTAGAGTTTTTTTGTGTGTTTGAGTCTCCACTCTTATTTTTTTTTTTTTTTTGGATTAACTGTGTCAAATAAGAAGGCTTCTAACTATAGTTAGAAGTAAGGCAGGCTACAGCAATTGAAAAGAACCTAGCAGATTAAAAATTAAGGTGCCAAGTTATATTTGGAATGTAAGCATGTTTGCAAGGACAGGTGAGTAATTTTTCTTTGGGGCTGTCAGCCTCTGAATTTCTGGCTGCTCTTAATTGCTTGGGTAGCATAACTGTCAAGCCCCTGGTCTTTCAGGAAATGAGCTTAGGCTGCTCGGCATTGCTGGGCAGTGGTAGGTCAGGGTGCTTCTCTAGATACCAAATATCTAATTCTGGTCCTCCAGGACAGCAGAATACCAGTCAGTGGGTCTCCACTGTCTTGCAAATTACCCTCCCTGACCTTGTTTGTACAGACACTCTGATTATGGGACTTTGCTCGTTTATTTTCATTCTTGGTACAAAATGTGAATCCTCTTGTCCACCCCACACTTCAAAGACTGACCTCTAACTTGAGCATGACTCTCCCATCACAGTTCCAATCCCCACTTTCAAATTGTCCACTACTTTGTTTTTTTTGGTTGTTGTTTGTTTTACTTTATTTTGGCCGTGTCGGGTCTTAGTTGCGGCATGCTGGATCTTCGTTGAGGTACGTGTGATCTTTCGCTGCGGCGCACGGACACTGCCTTGGGGTGCGTGGGCTTCTCTCTAGTTGAGGCGTGCAAGCTCAGTAGTTGTGGCTCGTGAACTTAGTTGCCCCGCGGCATGTGAGATCTTAGTTCCCTGACCAGGGATCGAACCCACGTCCCCTGCATTGTAAGGAGGATTCCTTACCCCGGACCACCAGGGAGGTCCCCTTGTCCACTACTTTGAATGAGCAGATCTGACACTTTTTTGTTTTCTTTAAACCAAATCAAAATGGCTTGTTCATCTCCTCTTTCCTTCCTGGAGAGAACGGTTAGAGATTTTAATCTGGACTGTAAGCAATCCCGCACACTTTTCTCTGGCCACAATCACTGCTTGGACTGGAACTTTCTCCCTTCCCACCCTGAGTAGGGAGAAGATTTGAGGAGGGTGTATATAGTGGTGAGGAGGTGGGAGTCAGGTTGCTAGCCGTTTGCCCTTGGGCAGGTTGCTTAACCTCCCTGTGTCTCCGTGTCCTCTTTTAGTGGGATTTACAGATACGTTTATTGTAAAGATTGCTTTCTAAGCATATTGTTAATGCTCAATAAGTATTAGTTATTTGGAAGATCAAACAGCCCAGTTTCTAGACTTTCTATGTATATTTGGTGAACTTTCTAGATTATCTAACTTAAACTCTAATTTTTTTAGCTAACTTTAAATAGCTGAGAAGATGTATTTTCATTTCATTCATTTAGAATATAACATAGAATAATTAACATTTAATTACGAGTGTTTTATCAGAAAAATTTATTTTCTCTTCAAATGTACAGTTTAAAAAGGTCTACTTTATTTTTAAGTATAAGTTACTTATATATTGAATAGCCAGTCATTCCCAACTGAATACCCATCAGATTTCATCACGAAACTTAAGGTCAACATGGGATATAATTAATACTTATGTTGCAAAAAAAAAACACCCACCTTTTCTGGATGTATTTAATTAAGTAAAGATATCTAGAGTAGCTGTGGCTTGACTCAATGAAGTCATTGCTTATCTTCTTTTGTATTCATAAAATTCTTATAGGCTGCCATTTATAAATTTTAAAATGACCTCCTTATCTCATTGCAAACTGTCTTCCATCTCTCTTACTCTACCATGTTTGTTTTCTCCACCCCCCATAGCACCTAACATTTTGTACCTGTATACAATATTTTAAAATTTTGTTTCTTGTGTATTGTGTCTCCCCTTTTAGATTGTAACTCCATGAAAGGAGGGATCTTTGTCTGTTTTGTCAATAAAGATATAATCCAAGTACCTACACTGGTGCTTGATGGTTGACAGTTGATAAATATCTGTCAAATGAATGAATGAATGTGCACAAATACAGCATTGGATGTTTTATAAAGAGGAATGTACTGAATGTCTTCAAGGTTAGCTGGAGAATTCCAGATGCTAAAGATGTGGTACAGTTAGATATATTTCTGGAAAACATGTTTTTTCAAAAGTCCACAGCATTTAGCCAGGTCATTTCACACCTAAAAATATACATTAATTAAATAATCAAAGATGTGGGTAAAAAGATTGGAAATGACTTAAATATCTCTTAATAAGGAAATGATTACATACGTTTTAGCATGCACACAATGAAATTCTAGCATTTAAAATCATGTTTTTGATGAGTTACTAATGACATGGAGAGCACTCATAATATAATGTTAAAAGCAGAATATACGATGAATACAGAACCCTCTTTTATTCTCTATATTCGTCAGCAAAATTTAACATTCCAGTCCTATCTCCCTTCACTCCCTACTATGCCCAGACAACATCAAACGGCTCAACTCATGCATGCTATGTGGTGTCTTGTCTGCCTCTGTGTGCTGTTGCTTTGCCTGGTTTATGTTCCCTTGTGCACTTACTTACTCTGCAGCCCCTACTGAAAAACTGTATGGCACCATATGAGCTGTATGGACAAAGAAATGTAATTAAAATAAATCCTTTCCGTAATTTTACCAGAGAGAGAAAGGAAGGGGATGAAAACAGAGAATACTTAAAATACGATTTATGTATTTCACTTTCTGAGGTCAAACTGCTTGCAAAGTGTGAATAGGTCAATGGGCAAAATGGGGTTTGTAAGTATTTAAGTCACAGCTGAATCTAGATGAAAAATGTAAATAATAAGAAAGAATACGGCTGTGTTAAATACTTGAGATAAGTATTTTGTTAGGCCAAATGACCAAGTAATTCCCTCACTTCCTGAAGATAAATTCAGTGTCTTACTGCTCCCTGAAGCCAACAGTGGGTCTCTTGTCTTCTAATGTCTTGTACCCTTATTTGGCCCGTTTATTATGTTGGGGCAGTGATTAAGTACATGAGCTTTGGAATCAAATAAACCTGTACTAAAATTTGGACTCTATCACTCACTTACTTTGAGGCTGTAGGCAAATGGTTTAAGCTCTGAGCCTCAAGTTTCTCATCCATAATATAGGGATAGTAAATCATGCTTTGTAGAGTTAGAGTGAAAATGCACAGAATTGACTTATGAACTGTGCTTACTACGTATATTTAATAAATGGCAGTCAGTAGAAAATATCTTCCCCAGTATGTATACTATGACCAACATTCATACTACTTCTCTTCTTTCCTAGGAGAAAGTCTGAGCTAGTCTGAGGACTTTGGAAATATGCAAATGATTCCTGTCCTGCTTAGATTGATCTAACTCCAGCTTTGCAGATTTTGGCCACTGTGCCTTCTCTAGTCAAGCAATAGTTCACCTTGAAAGTCTGAACACTGTGTTTCCAATGTTTTATTTCTTTCAAAAGGAATTCCCTTCTTGAGATTTATCTAAATGAAGAAATCAAATTTGCCAGCAATAAAAATCTCTTCTCATTTCTTGCCATAGAAGATAACTGATTCTTCAGCTCTATTTAAAAATTTTTTACTCTCATTTTATAAAGTAACTATGAGAATATTGGGATTATTGAATAAGAACTGGCAACTATTCACTTATTCCTTTATTTATGTATTAGAAAATAGAAAGGTTCATGAAAATATAAAGCCTGGGAATTTCTAAAGATAACTCCACCTTCACATATTTTTGGAGGAAATGATTTTTGTCTGTTCCAAACAATGACGCTTAACACAATTGAAAGTTGGCACATTTTTGGTAAACAGCATCTTCCTGGCAGTGTGAAGTCTACTGCCTATTTCTTTTGAGCCAGACTTCTCAGTATCATTTTGATCTGTAAAACATCAAAGTTTCCTCCACAGTATTGTATTTACATCTTTAGAGAATCTGGACGGAAAGGAATTTTTATTTTAATTTAATGGGTAATCAACAATAACAGAAGTCAAAATCTTTACTGCAATATTTGGAATTATGACTGGCCACGGGAAAGTACACGTAGCAAATTACACATAGAAAACATGTAACATAATCTATTTACTTTGATATTTCCAGAAGATATATCCCAGACATTTAAAAAGGCAAGAGGCTAAAAATGGTAAGAAAAAAATAATACCTCTTCAATTTCTGAATTATGCAGCCAAAGAGAAAAATAAAAACCTCAATCACCCTTTATGTGGCCATTATTATTATTATTACTTTTTGCGGTACGCGGGCCTCTCACCGTTGTGGCCTCTCCCGTTGCGGAGCACAGGCTCCGGACGCGCAGGCTCAGCGGCCATGGCTCACGGGCCCAGCCGCTCCGCAGCATGTGGGATCTTCCCGGACCAGGGCACGAACCCGTGTCCCCTGCATCGGCAGGCGAACTCCCAACCACTGCATGTGGCCATTATTTTTTAAAAATTCTGGCTTTTCAAAAGATCTACTTGGCTCTCCTATGGAGAATGTGAATTCTGAGAATGGTACCAACAGGTTAACTCCAAGTATGATGCACTTGAAAAAGAAAGAACAAGATGGGCTCTATTCCTCTGCACGTTCAGAATGGAGATGTCTGAGCATCATCAGTAAATCAACTCAGTGTCACTTTGAAATACATATTTAACTCATACAGCAGTTCTTTTAGAATCACAACTTTGGTCTTGGGGACAGAAGGGAAGAATATAACTGTCTTTTGGGGCTTTGGCATATTTGCCAAGTGTTCATACTATCTTTGTTGGACTTCTTTAAAATATGTCACATCCTACTCAACTTCTAGGGAATTCTTTCTCACTAACCATCAATCTTGGCTTCTTCTGTCCTGATGAAACCCTGATTCAAGAACAAGTTAAAGCACTATTGGTGTATTTCTGACTTTTTGTCTAAGGAAACAAATATATCACAAAATTTGAGGATTGAAATGCTCAAGACACCAAAATTATAATTTATCTTACACAGTTACTACAACCTATTCGTTAATCCTTGTTAGATACTGTTTCACATATGCTTTGCCAAGTATTAATCCTTAATAAATATGTTAAGAAGAAAGTAATGTTTTCTGTGGAAAATATAACTTGTTTCAAAACATTTACATACTTATATTTATGTAATTGCATACATCACAGTGCTTTTTCTATGTTGATTTTATAAGATTTTATTTTTAATAGAAGAAATAGAATTAATAAGGGTATGAATGTGCTTTGAGAAAACACATTGTGACAATCTATTCAGAAAATTGTAATTCAAACCAAAGTGGGCAGGAGTAGTACAGTCTATTCAGATCTAGGAAATATTGCTAAATCCTATGTGAGTTCTGGGTTGTCTGTGATTTTCTCTCGTTCCTCTGTGGGTATTACTCTACTGATTTTTGGCTATTGAGAAGTCAATTGTTAGTCACTCTGGTTGTTAAAATAGTCTCTGTAGTGTTTTTCAGTTCCACAGATGTGTCTAGTTGTGGATTTATTTTTACTTATCCAGCCTAGAATTTACTGTGCTTTTCAAATCTGAGAGCTCAAGTCTTTCACCAGTTTTGGAAAATCTTTAGCCATTATCTCCTCAAATATTACTTCTTTTTTTTATATTCTCCTTTTTCATCTTCTAAAATATCCATTAGACATATATTGGACACCTAAATACTGTCCTCTATATGTCTGAAACTCTCTTTCATATTTTTGGTCATTTTGATCTTCTAGGTAATTTCCTTAGTTCTATTTTTTAATCCAGTAATTATTTATTCAGCTGTGTCCAGCTTGCTAATAAAACTATCTCATGATGTTTCTTTTTTTCATTTTAATGTCTGTATAATATTTATTTCTAGGACTCTTTGGTTTGTTTTTAAATCTTCCTAGTCTTTTTTTTTTTTTTTTTCGGGACGCGGGCCTCTCACTGCTGTGGCCTCTCCCGTTGCGGAGCACAGGCTCCGGACATGCAGGCTCCCTGACCATGGCCCACGGGCCCAGCCGCTCCGCGGCATGTGGGATCTTCCCAGACCAGGGCACAAACCCATGTCCCCTGCATCGGCAGGCGGACTCTCAACCAATGCGCCACCAGGGAAACCCTTCCTAGTCTTTTTTGATAGTAACTTGTTCTTTTGTCAAGTTTTTTTATTTTATATTTTGTGTGCTTAATTATAAAACAGCCTCTATTTATAGTTTCTATTATTTCAATTTCTTGTGGGTCTACTTCCACTATTTGTGGCCTCTTCTGCTTTTTACTTATGTTGCTTATTTACATGTGTGTCTCAGAATTTTGACTTCTGAGCTTATGTTTGGCTGGGCTTTTTCTTTGGAAATTCTGTGTAGTGTATGCCGAGAGTACATGCATCCAGAAAGTTTTTGCAAAGTGCCACAAGAGCGTTACCAATGCAGTATTACTTTTTATATTATTACTTAAATGAATATAAACTAGTTTATAAATGATTTATATAAATAAAAGAATCACTAATGTATATTATCATTTAACACTTGGTGTTTCCGGGGTTTTGAATTCTGAATACTCAAGAGTACCTGTTTATTGATCCCACGAGAAGGCCAGACTTCGCTGGATTCATTTCCTCTTATAATCCTATTGTGGTAGGTAGGTTTATTTTTGTGGTTCACCCTTTCACTGAAGGCCTAGCCCTTGAAGGTGTTCACTTCATGGAAGGTCTCAGTTCCAAGTCCTGGTTCCTACAAGCCCAAGGCTTTGTCTCCAGTTCTTATATTGTCATTAAAACACAAGTAACCTGTAATTCTCTGGTTTTATGCCTTTTATTCAGTTTTTGACTGATTTACCTTTTTCCTCTCAAGCTCTGCTATGCATGCTGTATCATATTTCACCCAGTATGACTGGTTTTTCAGATTATCTAGTCTGCCATATTACATAAGTTCTATGTATGTATGTATGGGTGTATATATACAGACAGTACACCTTTAAAACTTGAAGAATATTTTCCTACCTTGAAGGTAAACTGTCACAGATATTAAACAACTGTGCAGGAATTGTCAGTAGCTTATTATGTTGACAGATTGATCGTGGGTGAAACACCTGAGAATATTCGGTTATTTTTATTATGCCACCTCAGGCTTTCATATAAGATTCATAGAAATGCATTTATTTAGTAAGCATATAGTTAATGTAGTATAAAACTTCATCTACTGGCCAAAAAATGTACTTTTTTTCCAGGATAAATTTCAGAAAAAGATCCTTTATCTATTGCAGCAAAAATGGAAGAAAACAACAAACTTTAAAAAACTTTAAATTGCTGTTTGTGAGCCTGAAATTTCTTGATTAGCAGCAGAGTTATAGTATAATCAAAGGTTATAACTCACCAAAGGAGTATAAAGGAAAGTTCAGTTTTCTTAAATTCTGATTGTCCTGGTGAGGCCCTGGTATAGTAATTTTGACAAGCAAATAATCACAAATGCTCACTAAAATCAGACTGGAAATTATCTCAATAAGATGCCATGAGATGTTAAAGGGAAAAAAAAAAGATGCCATGAAATGTAAGCAGTGCCTAGGAAAGCACCCTTTGGGAATTACACAACTTTCCTTTTATTTTATTTCATTTTATTTTGCAGTACACGGACCTCTCACTGTTGTGGCCTCTCCTGTTGTGGAGCACAGGCTCCGGACGCACAGGCTCAGCGGCCATGGCTTACAGGCCCAGCCACTCCGCGGCATGTGGGATCTTCCCGGACCGGGGCACGAACCCGTGTCCCCTGCATCGGCAGGCGGACTCTCAACCACTGCGCCACCAGGGAAGCCCTAATATGCTATATTTTTATGAAATTATGTTTTTTGTTTGTACCTCCCCAACTAGAAAGTTAAAATCTACCAAGGGCAGGAATCTTTGTGTTTGTTTACTAATATATTGCCAGCAACTAAAATAGTATCTCACTTAGTAGGTGCTCAAAAATTGCTTGGGATGTAAATGAACAATTTTTTATTTCCCTGACTCTAAATCAGAGTGATAATTCATGGCCCCTCATTTCCTTACAAAGATACATGGGTAGAAATGTGATCCGTGTATGCCAAGTACATTGATTTAACTGAAAGAAAGTCGTCATTCATAGAACACCAATTACTACTTTTTGGAAGCATAAAGTGGCCTAGCCTTTAAATGTCTTAATGTTTCCATCTTAAATCTGTTATTAAGTATATGGCAATTTTCCTTAAACAATCTCTCTTCTATAGCAACAGAAAAAATATAATGTTCCGTACTTGGGTAAAGGTCATACCTCATTTTTTTCCTTGAGCTTTGTGATCATAACAATCACAGGACTGTCTTCCTGCCAAACCATCTGCCAGAAATCATTCACGGTGTTGATCATGGGCCCCTGCGTGGCGATGAACGCTTTCTCTTTGCCACTGTAGCCCTAGTTTGAGAAAGGAGACAAAAATGTTGGCTTTGAAGTTCATGCCTTGCACTGAAAGTTTAGGTGAAAGATCTTCAAAACAAAATAGCTCTGATAATCCAAAAGCAACACAGACTTTTGCAGCTTTATTGATTCTAGCACCACAATTCTTGGGGTTGTTCTCCCAGCAAGTCAGGCACAGCATATGGTACTGAGGTTTCTAAAGCGCAGTCCTCCCCAGAGCACCTCAGAGGGCGCTCTATAGCCACAGACACACAGGAAAGGAAGACTTACTATAAATTACCCACTACCAAGGTTGATTATGACCAAGCAAGCAAAAAAAAAAAAAAGCAACAAACTTGCTATTAACCAACTCTGAGGGGGGGAAAAAAAAAAAACAACTAACAATTCCAAATAGTAAATTGACATGCTCATCAGAAAGAAATTTAGATTTATTTACTTACCCTAATATAATTAGCATTAATGTAGGTGCTCAAAGAATTAGTTACATTTTTTGGTCTTAAACATACTCTGCTGAGGGGATCTAATGAAGAAAATAAGAAAGACTGTGTTAACCAGATTTACTCTTTTAAGTTTCTTAGAACACCAATAACCAGTACATAGCACACTTATATACTGACCATCTGGCATGTGTCAATGTTTTTTGTTGGTGTGGCTGTGTCTGTCTCTCTTTTTTTTTTTAAACATCTTTATTAGAGTATAATTGCTTTATAGCAGTGTGTTAGTTTCTGCTGTATATTTGCAAACGAAGCAACTGACAAAGGATTAATCTCCAAAATATGTGTCTGTCTCTTGATCCGTGTTTACTGAGGGACATTTGAGACCATCTTTACCCCTTGTCCTGACACAGATCTCGTCCATAAGCCCAAGATGATGAGTTTCTACTTTATGCCATTTTTGGTGGGTTTCTGATTCTTGACCCCATTTCTCATTTACGCTCCTTTTCTTATTCTTTGCATTTGGAATTTGCACCATATCTCCCTACTCAAGTCTCTTTTCTGTCCTCCGCAACAGCAAACACTTGGTCCAGTCCAAATCTGCTCTCACTACTTGGAAGAAGCTGTCTTTAGTTACCATGTGTTTGTTCACTGACATCACAAATATCTGATATTGGATAGATTATTAAATCACTTTCCATCAAGAAGAGTTGAAAGGCTCTTTGTGAACCACGGTGGTGATTTTTACCAACATTTACGTAAATAATCCCTTTGTGATTTCTTTAACCCGGTTACACTCTGAGCCTCTTGAAGGCCAGGATGGGGATTTTTCATGATCTGTATAAGACCTGGTGTCTAGCACAGTGCTTATATATGTAATAGACATTCAGTAAATGTCTATTGCATTGATTTAAATGGCCCCTTCCATTTTTTAAGAAGTCAGTTCTATGCATTCCTCTCTAGCAATTGTTCTGTTGTTCTTCTTCTCCCGACAGGTGAAGTCTGAGTGTGTATTTTGCCCACCTCCTCACCTACACTTCGATCCTTCTTGCATACACTCCAATCTATCCTAACCCTAGTCTTATGCAGACACGGCTCTTGCTCTTGCCACTGGTGACACTTTTGCTACTAAACCCAATGGTGGTACTTATTTTTTCATGTGCTCTGTGTAGAATTAAAAAACTGTAGATCATATATCTTTTCATGGAGTTTTCTCTTCCCTTGGATGCTGCGTTACAGCATTCTGGGTTTCCTGCTACCTATTCGATGGTCTCTTTTCAATCTTTTGCTTATTTCTTCTGCCTCCTTTAGTTTGTTTATTTATTTATTGGCTGTGCTGCATGGCATATGGGATCTTAGTTCCCCAACCAGGGATCGAACCTGTGCCCCCTACAGTGGAAGCGTGGAGTCCTAACCACTGGCCCGCCAGGGAAGTCCCTCGTCTGCCTCCTTTAATGTTGCTGATTCTAGGATTCAACTTGACACTCTTCTATGCTCACTTGACACTGCCTTGTTGGGTGATTGATTCATCCCCATGATTTTGTACCCATATCCTGGAGACTCCCAAATATATATCTTACACCAGACTACTCTCCTCACTTGTAGACCACATTTAAAAAATTTTCATTTCCTTCTGGATATACTACAGCTTTGTGAAACTTCACATGATCATGTGCTCCTGATAGCCCTGTGTTATTCTATGTTGCGTGTGCTACCACAGCTCCTGAGCCCGTGTTTGAAAACTAGCTGGACTTGACCCTCCATATTCATGTTCTGTCCATTTGGTTTCCTGAAACTCGCTAGGATTTATCTTGCCTCCCTCTTCCCAAGGCTTTCTTCTTAGTCTAGGACTGGAGCATCCCATCTGGTCTAACTGCCTTCAATCTTGTTCTTTACCCATCCATCCTTCTCATAGCTGGCAAGGCGGTCTTTGTAAAATAAAATCTGATCACATCATTCCCTTGCCTAAATGCCATCCATGGTTCCTAACTGTCCACAGCAGTATTTCCCAAACTGTTATCTGTAAATCATTTCTTTTATAACATATAGAATTAGGTCATATAACTTATAAATTAGATCATCCTTAAAAAGGGGGTTCAGTAATCAAATAAATATGGAAAACACTGAATTCAACAAACTTGAACAACAATCTTTTCACTGCAGAATTTCTCAGGGTCTATATTATGCTAATATACTCTGTGAATTTCCAAGAAGGTATTATTTATAAACTTATTTGCCCACTGCATTCATTTCATTATGAATACTTATTGACAATTCGACAGTCCAGAGCAGCATTGCCCAATAGAACTTTCTGTGATAATGGAAATGTTCCTTACCTGTGTTGCCCAAAATTGTGACCACTAGCCATGTTGGCTATTGAGTACTTGAAATGTGGCTAGTACAAACTGAGGAACTAAAGTTTTAATTTTATTTAATTTTAATTCATTTAAATTTACTTAGCCATATGTGGCTGGTGGTTGCTCTACTGGCATTCCCTTCTTTGCTCAGGCTGCCTGAGTTTTATTTTAGAATTTAACATCTTGTATTTTAAGTGCTTAAATGTTTGCTTGCCCTCAATGGTTTGTGATGAGCCCCTTGAGAGCAAGGGCTGTCTTTAATTAACGTTTGTATCCTTTGTGATTTCTATTTGGTATGTGGCTCAGAGAGTGTTTAACATTAGAATTAATTTCGATTAGAAAGAGTTAAAACAATGCTTTTTTTCAATTTTTTTCTTTTCATAGCAAAGGGGACAGGAAAACTTCCATTACTTTTCAGTATCCACTGATTATTAAAAGTTTCCACAAACGCCCTAAACCACTCAGACTTGAAAAGAGGCCCACTTCCTTCAGTTTTTATAATGCCTACGATATATATGATTTACTGGGAACTCAACCCGAAAATTGCTTAGAAGCAGGTGTCCTGTCAAGCTTAATTAAGTTTATGTTGAAAATTGGTAATTTATAGTATTTCCAAGTATTCAGAGATTTCCAAATATTAAAACAAAAACAAAAACAAGAATACAACATATGATGGAGTAGGGGAAAATAAATTTGGTTCCAACCAAAGCATTTTTAGTGTTTTCAGTCTAATAAAAATGTCAAGGATTAAAAAAACAAAATTTGTCATCATCAGTTATTATTTTCATCTTTATTGTTATAAGTTTATTCATGTGATGCATTTTAAGTCTACATATTAGTCAAATTCACTATGATAACTTTTTTCAGAATTGGTATTTCTGAATTATATGCTAAATGCTTAGCATACCATTTATGATCCATCTGGGAAGTATCAATAATAACTACAAATATTATATTGAACACTGATCACTTTTCCTCCCTGTCTTCTGCTCTTCCCTTTTTATTCAGTATTTCCTTCTTTCCTTCCTTTGCTTTCTTCCTCTTTCATTCCTTTTTCCCCTCCCTTCCTCCTTAGATCCCTTTCCTCCCTTCCTCCCTCCCTTCCTTCCCTTCCTCTCCTCTACCTTCTTCCCTCCTTCTTGTTTCTTTTTTCCTCTCAACAAATTATTGAACACATAAAGTTTTGGTGTATAGAACACATCAAATTTCCCCACTTTGATCTCTTTAAAATACCCTCTGGCAATCTTAAGTCTTCTTTTTAACAGACAAAATGGTACCTGGATCCTGAGTTGAAGATTTCCTCTCCAGGAGGAAATGTGTTTAAGGTTTGAAGTCAGAGAAGAAGCTATTAGATGAGGGAAAAGTGTATCACTCCCAGTGATGGGCAAAGGCAGGAATGAGAGGAATAGGGTAGTTTTCAGAGATGAATTTAAGATAAGTGGGAAATGGAAGGAAAGCAGGGACTGGCCACACCTTCAAGGTGATTGGGAATCATCTTCAAATTTGTTGGAAGAGAGAGAAGACTCTAGGCCTGTGTTGTCCATTACGGTAGCCACTAGCCACATGTAGGTAAATTTAAGTTAATTAAAATATAATAAAATTTAAAAGTCAGTTCCTTGAGTGCACTAGCTATACTTCAAGTGCTCATTGCCACATGCAGCTAACGGCTATCACACTGGAGATACAGAATATTTCCATCATTGTAGAGAGTTTTAGTGGACAGTGCTGAATTTGGCAATGCAGTGACAGATTATATGAAATTCACTTTTTAACATGCATGTGAACATTATAAGAGAAAACAGGGCTCTTCAATACTGTTTTTGAAACTGTAAACGTTTCTCTCCAAGGTTAGTGTTCTTATTTTCTGGAATTGTTTCTGGGGTTAATGATGGATTCAGTTAGGTAGAGAAGGAAAGGAGAGACTAACATGAGCTGAGGGTTTACTATTAGTTGGAACTTTCCTAGCCGTTTTTCATACATTTATTTGATTCTTTCAATAGCCTTACAGGGTAGTATCACTATTACTATTTTTAGGGACAAAGAGAGGATGGCACAGGAAGATTAAGTAGCTTTCCATAAATTGTAAATGTTTTGGCCAGGATAGGAAATCAAGTCTAAACTCCGGTATTTTGCTGAGTCATACAACTCGTTGCTTTAATGAGTGGTTCACTTATTTGCATATTTACTCTGTTCTAGGCACTTTATACAGTGAAATGGAAAACATAATGTAAGTAGGAAACAATACTAGACTTTAAATTTTTAAATATAAAATGATGGTCAGAGTAAATAGGGTTTTAAAATTCGATTTATATTGTTTTATAGTTGTATAAATAAATTGGCTGCATGGAAAAAATATACATAAAATTTCTTGTTATATTTCTTTGTTATACAAATAATTTCACATTGATATATGATCAGTTTTTTCCCATTGCTCTTGTGTTTAGGACATAGATAAATTTTTATCACAAATATTTGTTTATATTGTAAAGTAATTTGACATAAACTTGACCTAAGCACTTTAATCTACCACTTAAGATTGTTCTGAGCCAGGCTGACACTGTCCTTAGAAAAAAAGCTACAATTTAATTGGTTCTTGGCCATCCATATTTCTACTGCAAAACATCCTCCAAATTATACAAACTCACTAATATGTACAAGCTGGAAGCTTTTAAACTTGAGAGTTTATTGTAGGCTAAAACAATAAAAACAATTAGAATATTTAAAATATTAATCATTTTAAGATTATTATTTTATGTAATGTTTCAAATTTACGCCATATTACAGTCTAAAATAAACCATAAAGAGCAGCTTTTCATATTCATTCCAGTCTTTTCTGATGATTTTCCAGCCAGTGATGTGGCTTGTCCAAGCTATATTTACTAGATTATATTCTGTGCAACAGGGGGTGGGTGGGGTATTCAGGCTATAGACATTTTCAACAGAAAATCTGTTATTTGCAACATCAGTTGTCAGCACAGGTGCCCTGGTTCAAGCGACCCACCCAGTTCTGGGAATGGAAAAGCTGACACAGGACTGTGAAGCAGTTGTCTGATAGCATCTGGCAGGAAACAGAGAAGGCTGAACTTTAAAATAGTCCTAATAATTTCCAAATCCTTCTGAGATTAGGTGGTTAAGTATAATACTTGCAATACATGTATATGCCCTAATTACTTATGGTTGGTAAATTTCAGATGAAAAGTCCTGAGAGAGAGAGTCCGGGGTGGCGGGGTCGGGGTGGAGGGGTGGAGAGAGAGAGAGAGAGAGAGAGAGAGAGAGAGAGAGAGAGAGACCAGTTGTAACACACAGCACTTTCATCCCCTTCAGCCAATTATAGTTATAAAATATCTTTCAACAGTGACTATATCTTAGGTAAATAGGTTTAACTATACAGACCAATTAAAAATATGTTACAGTGGAGTAACTGTTACAATGTGTTTCCGAAACACCTCCAACAGAAGGGGAAGCCCAAGGACAATATTAATAGTAATTCTTGCTCTATTACTATAAATATGAAGAATTTGGTGTTTTATGAGTGAATTAATGAACTGAATTATGAATACTCTACTATTTCAATGTCAATACTCTAAAACAAATCTTCGTGGCTCCACCTTTCCAGAGCTATTGCCTTGAGATGTTTATGGATTTTTGCCCAAATCCCAACTATAGCTTTGTTTAGTGATTGACAATATTGCTTCTTCTCCAAAGTATTTTTGCCTTTCTAGGCAGAATTACTCAGTCCTCCTACACCGGTTAGGCAAGATCTCTATTCAGGCTCTTACATTGAACATAATTACTTATTTACATGTCTCTCCTCTGGTCTGTGACCTCCTTGATCTTATATGCTGCTCCTTATTCCTTACTGGTTCCCGGCATCTAGCTCACTGCTTGACATCGATAAATTTCATGGAGTTAAATTTAGTTTTAACATAGTCTAAAAGTGTTTCTCAAAGTGTGGTCCTGCTATCACCTGTATCAGAATCAGCTGGGTGTTTGCTAGAAGTACAGATTCCTGGGCCCAACAGAACCCACTTAAACAGAATCCCCAGGGTGGGGCACAGGACTAGATTTTTAACAAGGACTCTAGGTGATTGTTATGCACAATGAAGTCTTTTGGTAACAGCTTTCTTGAGATATAATTCGTATACTATACAACTCACTCGTTTAAAATGTGCCACCGCATAATTTATTTTTATTTGTTTAATCCACAGAGTTGTGCAACTATCCGTGGTGGAAAGCATGGGGGCAGATGTGTTTGGATTTGAATCTTGCTTCTTTAATATCTATAAGCCTCACTTTCCTCCTCTGTAAGAAAGGAACAATAGTATCTTTCTGAGTTATGATGAGAATAGCTAACATTGAGCACTTTATCATGTGCAAAGCACTGGGCTCTACAACAACCCTGTGAGGTGGCTACTACTTACTACTCCCATTTCACAGATGAAATTAAGAAATTTACCCACGGCCATACAGTAAGTGGTGCAGCTGGATATGAACCCCAGCAGATTGGCTCTGGAGGCAGCCCTATAGCTACTAGACTCTTCTGTAAGGATACAAGATAGTATATAGAATGTTTCTAGCAAGGATGGCATTTTAATTATCTCCCAAAAAAACTCATACCCTTTAGTAGTCATTTCTCATGCCTCTCACCACTAGGCAACAACTGTAGTTTCTATGTCTACAGATTTGCCACACCGGACACTTCATATAAATGGCATTATGCAGTATGAGTTCATTTGTGATGGCTTCTTTAAAAAAAGAAGTACCTCATAAAAAAAAGTACCTCATTACTTTAAAAAAAAATTAATTTTATTTATTTTTTGGCCGCATTGGGTCTTCATTGCCGCACACGGGCTTTCTCTTGTTATGGCAACCGGGTCTACTCTTCGTTGTGGTGCACGGGCTTCTCTTTGCGGTGGCTTCTCTTGTTGTGGGGCATGGGCTCTAGGCACTCGGGCTTCAGTAGTTGTGGCACGAGGGCTCAGTATTTGTGGCTCTAGAGCACAAACTCAGTAGCTGTGGCACACGGGCTTAGTTGCTCCGCGGTATGTGGGATCTTCCCTGGACCAGGGCTCTAACCTGTGCCTGCTGCATTGGCAGGAGGATTCTTTTTTTTTTTTAGCATCTTTATTGGAATATAATTGCTTTACAATGGTGCGTTAGTTTCTGCTGTATAATAAAGTGAATCAGCTATACATGTACATATATCCCCATATCCCCTCCTTCTTGCGTCTCCCTCCCACCCCTCCTATCCTACCCCTCTTAGGTGGACACAAAGCACCGAGCCGATCTCCCTGTGCTATGCAGCTGCTTCCCACTCGCTATCTATTTTACATTTGGTAGTGTATATATGTCCATGCCACTCTCTCACTTCGTCCCAGCTTACCCTTCCCCCTCCCCGTGTCCTCAAGTCCATTCTCTACATCTGTGTCTTTATTCCTGTGGCAGGTGGATTCTTAACCACTGTGCCACCAGGGAAGTCCGGTACCTCATAACTTTTTATTGCTGAATAATAGTATGTTGTGTGAACATACTACATTTTATTTATCCATTCATCAGTTGATGGATATTGTCGTTATTTCTACTCTTTGGGCTATTACAGAAAATACTGTTACAAATATTTGTGTACAGCTTTTGTGTGGATACATGTTTTTATTTCTCTTGTGCATATAACTAGGAGTAGAAAGTCTGAGTCATATAGTAACTTTAGGTTTTACCTTTTGAGGAACTACCAGACTGTTTCCTCAGTAGTTGTACCATATTACATCCCTACCATCAAAGTATGAAGGTTCCAATTTCTCTACATCCTTGCCAACACTTTCTATTGTCTTTTAAATTATAATCATGTGGTTATGAAGTGTTATCTCACTTCGGTTTTGACTTCCCTGATGCCTAATTGTGTTGAGTATCTTTTCACATGCTCATTGGCCATTTGTATATCTTTTATGGAGAAATGTCTATTCAAGTCCCTTGCTCATTTTAAAATTGGGCTCTTTGTCTTTTTATAATTGTGTTATAAGAGTTCTTTATATATTATAGATACAAGTCTTTTATTAGATGTATAATTTATAAATATTTTCTCCCATTTTGTGTCATTATCATCTTTTCAGTTTCTTGATGGTGTCCTTCGAAGCACAAAACTTTGAAATTTTGTTCAAGTTACCCATTTTTTTCTTTTGTTGCTTATACTTTTGGTGTCATATCTAAGAAATCATTGACTAATTCAAGGTCATGAGATTTACATCTGTTTTATGTGAAAAGTTTTAGAGTTTTAGCTCTTACAGTTAGGCCTCTGATCCATTTTGAATTAATTTTAGTATGCTGTGTGGGTCAGGGTCCAACTTCAGTTTTGTTTGCATGTGGCTACTCAGTTGCTTCAGCATCACTTATTGAAAAGACTAGCCTTTCCCCACTGAATTGTTTGACACCCTTAGTGAAAGTCAGTTGACCATAATGTGTGCCACAGTAAAGTTTTAGAACCATGTGTCTACTGAAATTATGAGCAGACCATTATTTTAAGAGTAATACAAGATAAAGTTATTAACCTTAGACCACTTTAATGATTATTAGTCTTTTTTTTTTTTTTTTTTGGCTGCACCACTTGCGGGATCTTAGTTCTCTGACCGGGGATTGAACCCAGGCCCTGGCAGTGAAAGCGCAGAGTCCTAACCACTGGACCGCCAGGAAATTCCACTTTAACGATTATTAGTCTTGAGATGTGTTTGCAATTCCACATTTGGTGTGTATATGGAAGTTGTGAGGATGGGAAATGGTGAGGTAGGGGTGGATGGGGAAGGCTTGCGCTTTACAACACAAACTAGTTAATTCAAGAAACTTACTTGGCAAAATGGTCTTATAGCGATTTTTAGTTCCATGACATGGAATGTCAATTTCTTTGGGATCCACAAAGTTCATTGGTATTTCCTGCAAAAATAAATGATATCAAATACTGTATTTAATGCTGTCACAAAGAAAATCTTCACGGGGGGCCATCTGATCCAGAGCTCTACTGGACTTCAAAGTCATTTATGAAACAACAGACTACCACCTCTGGTTGACCAACACCCTTCCCTTCATAAACACATCAGCTGCACCCTGTCAAGCTGACTCCAAGAAACGGCTTTGTGTGTTAGAAAGTATTATTTGATATGTAGTTCTTAAAGAGACATAGAAAACTTTGGTTAGGTTTTAAGAATCCTGTTCTGACGTAATTGCTGGAAATATATAAACAGGCAGCTGAAAAATTGCTTTTTCTTAAACAATGTATTCAGATTTCTTCCTATCTTTGTGTAGATTCAGTACCAAAAATTTTATTATGATAGATTCTCTTTTAACAATAATTGTGACTCTTTTAGGATTATGAAAACCTTCCTCCCCAAATGGTAAATATAAAGGGCATTTTTGCTGATTTAAGTGACGATGATATGACGCATTTTTTTGGATTAAGAAATGGTTTATAATTGTACTGTTCCATTTGTGGTTGTAAAGGCAACATTTGTAGTGAAGGGCATTTAGGCACTGTCCTCTCGCACTTAACAAGAACACAAATATTTTTATTATGTCAGAATATATGTCAAATGATGGAGGAGGGAACAATTAAAGCAGAAGTTGCTCTGTGTGTTAGACAGAAAAGCTGGGCGTCTGATGCTGACTGGGACAAAGGAAACAAAAAGCCAACGTTTTCAAAAGGGTCTGAACAAATATTTAAGGAGTTGATTATACAAAATAGTATGTTTTCTAACATAAAATTCTGCAAAGGATTGCTTAGATAAGGTCAATATGCATTAAAATACCTTTTGTCCCTAGATCACATAAAATAATATTTTTGTTATCTACACTTTCTCCTACAGAAAATAGAACTTGACAGCTTAATATTCATTGAAATGAAAGAAATTATCTACAAATTTATTTAAATTGTCCTTGTTTTCAGTCAATCTGAAAATTCAAGAAAAGCCTGACTACTGTGAATTTAAGACTCGGTCCAGTGAGAGGAGTAGCTTACTTTAAAAATATTGTTTCCTAAGCTTGCATTATTTTAGGTATTTACGATATTTATCCCTACTCTCTGCTCCAACTAAATGTTGTAAGTTCTCAGTTCCAAGTTACCAAAATAAGCAAAATTGTTGAATGTTCAGTACAAACCACATGTTCATGCTTGGGAATTTCCAACAAGTTAGTCTGTTTTAGCAAAGCCGTGAATATCTTTATTCCTCCCCGATCTTTCCTGTTTTCTGACACACACTGACAATTTGTCATCTTCCAGCATCATCTCTCTCCTCGGCATTCCTTGCTGGCCTCATCTCTCAGGGAAGTAGACTGTGTTAAGGGCTTATCTCATAGAACAAAGAGCTATCTGTGGTTGTAGAAAAGAATACTAGGTGTACCCTCGGCCACTTCTGTGATCACTGACTGGTTCTTTTATTCCTCCCAGTTCTCCTTTTTTTCATACATAAAAGATGATATGCTATGAAGTCTAATTTTTAAAGCAACATGCTTGTATTTTAATAATAGTTGATGAAGCTGATAGATCTAACCTATTGTTGTCTCTCATCATTAGGGTGGTTGCAAACATCTGAACTGACCCTGAAGTCATCAACTTATTACACCCATCAGCTATGGCTTAAATGTACAACTGCTTTAAGATGCAAGGGGCTCTATAAAATGGATATTCCCCTTGGGCAACAATGAGACCTAAGAAGGTCTAATCTGTCTCCATGCTCTCCAGATTGAAATGTGTGTTCATGCATTATCACCAGCAACACTGATGGGTCAGCATCATTTTTAGCTGAATGAAACTCACCATCATTTTTAGCTCACATTGGGTCTTCCTCTTGTGTTCCTTATTTCATTAAATGACAATACACGCACGCTGTTGCTCAAGTCTAAAAATGGGGGTGTCATCCCTGACTTTTCCTTGGCCGCCTTAGCCTATTAAGCCCACTTCTTGTAGGTGCCTATAGACCCTCCCCAATTTTTTTTTTTTTCAGTACGCGGGCCTCTCACTGTTGTGGCCTCTCCCGTTGCGGAGCACAGGCTCCGGACGCGCAGACTCAGCGCCCACGGCTCACAGGCCCAGCCGCTCCGCGGCATGTGGGATCTTCCCGGACCGGGGCACGAACCCGCGTCCCCTGCATCGGCAGGCGGACTCTCAACCACTGCGCCACCAGGGAAGCCCCCCTCCCAGATTTTCACTGCTACTCTTTTAGTTTTGACCACCATCACAGCTCCACAGGATTATGTCTACAGTCTCCAAAATACCTCTTTCTAATGCTGACTCTACTGCAGATAGTGATCTTTTTAAAACACAAGATAAGTCCAAACCCTTAAAGAGGTATTAAGACTTGGATTTCTTCTATATCTGAAACTCATTTTCTGTCACTTCCCACCTTAATTTCAATGCTCCTGTCAAACTGCACAATTTACTTTCCCGAACAGTGACAGCGAGGCTGTTCCTTCATCCTGGAATGCTCAGCTCCTTCTTGTCACTTTGCCTGGCCAGCCCTTATACACCCTGCCGCAATTCACATTCTAGTTTGAACGCTTACCAACAGTTGATGAGATGCAGGGTGGATCTAAAATCCTTGCACTTAACCTTTTGAACTGTAACCGTTTTACCGTAAGCTGCCTGAGTGGAAGACAGTGTCATTTTAGAATGTGCCTCTAGTGCCTAGTATATCAAAATACCTACTGAAGAGTGAATCATAAACAGCAGGCTCACCATGAATTCACTTTGGAGTAAATGTGAACTTGCCACGACGTCCCTGAGCTGTGACCTTGTGAGAATACGGCTGGCTGACTGCAGATACTCCATTGCTACCTTCTCCCGTGGGGTTGGTGTGGCCACAAAGGGTTCAACATTCCCCAAGCTACTCATGTCCAGGGTAAGAGATACGTTGGACCCTCGTCTACATTGGAGAAAAATGTTATTAGGTTTAAATACTGCATGAATTATTGTGAGCAGATCAGTTTGTCTTTCTGTACATGCATATAATTCAGTGAGAACTATTACAGAAATAAGGACCCAATATCTTCTTTTATGGTACCATAATTGACTATAGCAACTACTCATAGTTTCTTAAGAAAATGACAGTTTTGTTGTTGGAAATAACTCTGAATTGAGAAAATGCACTATAGTTTATTAAGGGGTATAGTTGCTACAGAAATAATAACATGGCTAATAAATTAAGTGAAAAATTTAGGAAAAGTAAACACAGCATTTGAATTGAGGAATGAGATGTAATGCAAACCTACCTTATTTATCTGTATATCTGAGAGTCCAGTATATAAATTCTATATCCACCCTAATTCTTCTGATATCCATATACCATATCCATGATTTTACTGAACACAGGAAGCTCACAGGAGAAAAATAATCTTTTTATTTTAGTTCAAATGATTGTCATTGAAATAGAACTTAAAAGTTTAAAATGTATGTATTTTTTATAACTTCTGATTTATCCCTAAAAGATAGGTTTTTCATCCTCCATTTATGTATGTATGTAATGTATATGTAGGTCTATGTGTATAATTGCATATGCATATATGTATTTATTTAATTCTGTGATAAACTTACCAGGGACCATAAAGACCACAGACCCTCGTACTAAATTACAATTGATTCTTCCTCTGTGATTTCCCTCCTCTTGTTGGGAGGCAAGGTGGTGTTCTTCCAACATATAAAGGCTCCTTGTGTCCTGAAAGAAGGTGTGAGTGCCTCTTACTAGTAATATTGGCTGTGTGGAACCAAGAATTAACTATAAAATAGCATATGTTGAGGGTCAAAGTCAGAAATTGTACTTAAAGAAATGTTAAATTTAAAGGGGCCTGAAGTGAGCATCAGGCGATCAAATATGGTGCCAACTGGTTGGTGTCCCAAGGTAATGGAGAACCGGCAAATACAGGTCAAAACAAATGTGAGTAGAGAGAATACAGGAAGACACTAGGCCCAGCATATTATTTCCTTGGAATGGTATTTTACATGTATGGAACACTACCTCAGGAAATACTGAAGTGGCTACAGCTTAATTTTAAGAAATGCAAAATTGTTAGAACATACAACAAAAAATCCAGTAAACAAAAACATATCAGTTCTTTCCTCCTATGAATCTGCTTCTGGTTGTAGCTTTGGTGTCATTCTCTAGTTTGATATATAATGTTGTCATTTTTGTTAATTTCTAAATGGTGTGTAATTGTAGTTTTAATTCTTGCTTTAACTCAATGGTAACTAACTGTTTGCCCATTTATTGTCCTTATTAATGTCTAGTAAGAGTACATGGAAATCAATGAATGGATTTCTAATTACTGGAATTCCTTGATTCTTTCTTTGAGACAAATACTATAAAAATTTTTCTAAATATTTCATACATACTATGGCTGGCAGCTTTTGTTTATCTATCTATGTATCTATTGACATATATCTCTGTATATCATATATAAGCACATATGTACATATATAGCACCTTATATATTATATTATGATATATTATTAAAGATATTATTCCAATCTATTTTTTTCCTTACTTTTTTCCTACTGGATTTCTCATAGCCTGAGATATGTATGTGATTCTTCCACAGTAACTGTTTTTGTTATTTTTCCTTATATTTCTAACAGTTTTTACTTTATATATTCAGCCATTACGTTATTTGATGAGATTCATAATTATATCTTCACTGTAAATTTTATCAATATCAAATACTTTCTCAATTTTATGTCTGGCCTCACATTTGACTTTTGCTTCCCAGTTTTATTGAGACCCAATTGACATACGGCATTGTGTTGAGTTTAAGGTGTTTGACTTACATATATTACAAAACGATTATGCACTAAGTTCAGTTAACATTCATCACCTCATATAGATACCAAAAACAAAGTTTTTTCCTGTGATAAGAACTCTTAGGAACTACTCTCTTAACACTTTCAAATACTGTATACCACATAGCAGTGTTAACCATAGTCATCATGTTGTACATTACATCCCTAGTACATATTTATCTTATAACTGAAAGTTTGTACATTTTGACCACTTTCATCCAATTCATCCTCCCTCCACCCCTCACATCTGACTTAAAAAAAATTAATATTGACATACCTGCTTTTTTTTTCTTGGCATGTTCCTGAAAATCTTTTTCTAGTTTCTATTATTATTTTTAACTCTTTTGAATCACTGTACTAGGGATTAGGGGATAGCATTTTGGACACCCCATAAAATATCACCTACCTGATAAGAGGGACGGTTGCCCCCCACCATGTTTTATTTTTGGTGGCTGCTGGTGGTGACCGACAGGGCTCCTTTCTTTCTGAGTAGGGGGGAAACAGCTGAGGAGGAGCAAAGGGTGGTTCTCCTTTCAGGCCAAGAATTTTAATCTTTTTTTTGTTTTGTTTTGCGGTATGCGGGCCTTTCACTGTTGTGGCCTCTCCCGTTGCGGAGCACAGGCTCCGGACGCGCAGGCTCAGCGGCCATGGCTCACGGGCCTAGCCGATCTGCGGCATGTGGGATCTTCCCGGACCAGGGCTCGAACCCGTGTCCCCTGCATCGGCAGGCAGACTCTCAACCACTGTGCTACCAGGGAAGCCCTTTAATCTATTTTTAATGGGAAAGTGGTTTTTAAAGTTTCTCAATCCAGTTCTTTTGGCCTTTAAATTGCAGAAATTCCTTCCTAATTCTGATAATAGTTTGCCTATTGGTCTTAGATTTTAGTGTATTTGTGAGAATTTGACTTTTGCTGGTTGCGTAGATAGTTGAGTAAGGAGCTGGGAGAAGCAGCTTAGGGGACTGCTAATCAGATGCCATTTTAAACCACTATTCCATTCAGTCCTTTTTCAGCCCTAAAATACAAAAGTATGTACAAACCTGTGAACTGAGGGATACTCAGTGCTACAATGGTTTAGTAGAAAGTGAGGTCTCTTCCGTCCAGAGTGGTCGGAGCAGATGTATGAATGAGGATGAATTGAGTTGGGTCTTGAAGATAAAAGATAAATTTTGAGTAGATGGTTATTTCAGAGAGAGAGAGTCTGGCAGGAAAAAAAAAAGTGTGGGAGCAGGAAATGATAAGGCATCTTTGAGAAATCTTGTATCATCAGTCTGAGCTAGAGTTCAGTTGTGTAAAATGTATTTTGGAACCAGGGGGCAGGGTTATGCAGGAGAGTTGAAAGAGAAGCAAGAGTCATAGAAACAAGAGTATAAAAAGCCTGCCTGAATCCAGAAAAGAGAGAATTCAGAGCATCAAGTTACATCAACCTCTGTTTTGGCTTCTCGCAGCATACTCTGCCGAAACCTGGAGGATTAAAAGCCTCTGGGATCCCTGTCTAAGGTCTTTTTGATCTTATGAGTAGATTTTCTAAGGATTCTGTGATAAACTGAAAGCCCTGGAAGCATTTTCATGCAAACTGACTTGGTCAGGAAGAACCACTTTTGTTTGTCAAGGGAAGGAAGAAGGAAATGAATATTATTTATTCAACATCTACTATTTGCCAAGCACTATTCTAAGCACTTTCACATATGGTATCTCAATCTTCAGAGCATCCCTCTGAGGTATTATTTTCCCCCATTTCACAGGTGAAGAGATAACTAATAGGAACATGATAGCAGAATAAAGATTCAATCCAAGTTAGAACATAGAACCCAAGCTCTTTCTGCTTTGCCACCCAAAAGCAAGGCTAAGGTGGGCAGATTATGTTAGACTGTGCAGTGCCCTATGTAGAGTTGGGGTCAGTTGTTGGGGGGAAAGTTAGGATTACTGAATTATAATGTGGAGACAGTGCAGTATTCAAGGTACAAATTCAATCTTTACGGGCATACTTGTCTGGGCTCAAACCCTGCCTCTCTCATGTCGTTGTGGTGGACCTTTGGTCTGGCTATTTAGACTTGTTACATCTCAACTTCCTCCCCTTTTGTGAAATGAATAATTCAGTGTACCTACTTCAGAGGATTATTACAAGGATTAACCAGATAGTTTAAGTAAACTGCTTTTAAATAAGATGCCTGGCTACTAATAAATTTGGGTCATAATGAATAAAGTCCTATATAACTCTCACCTTCTACTTCTCTAAGAGATCCATTTTAAGAGATCTTCACAAAAACTCGAAAATTCTTTACACTGAGATTAACGTTTTGAAATCAATGGATAGATTCTATAGCTTGTCACTAAAGAAAAACACATCCTTCTTGATAACCTCTTTCTCTTAAAATTTCTTTTTATTATGGCAAAGCCATCTTCCCTGAACCCTAAACAATTCCAGAACACTTCACCTCAACGCCTCAGACAATGTCTTAACGTTTAATTATGGAGTCGAACTGGTACAGGCTGTTGACCTTACAGAAAACACTTTCCTCAAAACAGCCCTTATCGTGAGGGCTCTTCTATTCTGGCCATGAAATATTACCATATGATGTCATTAGCTTGGAAAAATCTCTGCTTTTGTTAATTCTTATTTTCAAGGAACAACCAGTATCTAGGTTAACTGAAATATAGTGGAATTAGGAAACAGAATCAGTAGAATCCACTTAAAAAGGTGTACACTTCTTAGTCATGTCTTGGGTTGGAGAGAACAGATTAAATACACATCCACATATATTTTAAAGCGTTAATTTTTCTGTTATAAAAGTAACACATGTTCATTGTAGAAAATTTTAAACTTAGGAGTTTCAGGGACTTCCCTGGTGGTGCAGTGGTTAAGAATCCGCCTGCCAATGCAGGGGACATGGATTTGAGCCCTGCTCAGGGACAATCCCACATGCCACGGACCAACTAAGCCCGTGCACTACAACTACTGAGCCTGTGCTCTAGAGCCTGCGAGCCACAACTACTGAGCCTGCGTCCCACAACTACTGAAGCCTGTGCACCTAGAGCCCGTGCTCCACAACAAGAGAAGCCACCGCAATGAGAAGCCCGCGCAAAGCAACGATGAGTAGCCTCTGCTTGCTGCAACTAGAGAAAGCCTGCTCATAACAATGAAGACACAACCCAGCCAAAAGTAAATAAATTAATTAATTAATAAAACTTAGGAGTTTCAAAAAAGAAATTAAAACCACTCAGTCTTATAAACATTTAAATTGACGTTTCAATTTTGCGATTTTATAGGCAGTACTGGCAGTGATTTATTGTTTTAATTTTTATTTCTTTGGTTATAGATGAGGATAAACACTTTCAAATGACTATTGTTCATTTATTGGTCATTACCTTTGAGAACTGTCTGTTCATCCTCTTTCTTAATGTTTATATTGTGGCATTAATGTACTTATTATTGATTGCTATGATAAGTAAGATACTATTTTCCAGACCCTATTGCATATATACATCTTATTGTTACTTTAAAATACTAAGGATTTTTTAAAAGTATATTTACATTTAGTCAAACACATTAAATTCTACAAATTAAATATTAAACTAAAAAGGAAAAGGTATCAATCTTTTCTTTTGTGGTTTCTTGCATTGCTTTAAAATCCATAGAAATTCTTCTCCTGGAAGTTTAGATATTTTTAAAAACTTAATCTTTTAATCGATTTATAATTTATTTGGGGGTATGGTAAAGGTAAGAATAACCTAGGTTTTTTTTTTTTCCCCCAAATAGGTTATCCATGTTTCTAACACTATTTACTAAACAATCTAGAGAAGGGATGTGTTTTATAAATATGGGAATATTAGGTTTTTAACTAGCTATCCCTGACTCATGATCTGGAGGAGAAAATACCACTTTACTGAACTAAGAGAACGTACTTCTGCTCCACAGTATCCATAAACCAAATGGTAAGAAGTGAGGCTAGAATCAGAAAGACATCTCGAAAAGAAGACAAAACAAATGTAAGAAATTAAGAGAAAATTTAAATTAAGGGATGGGAACAAAAAATCTAAAGGATTTAGAGAAAAAAATCAACAAAAATAACAGAAGGAGATCTGGACCTTTAATAAAAACTGAATGCGGAAAACTAAGAACACAAAGTCTTATTAAAAACTTTGCTTTTTTTTTTGTTACGTAACTCTGGCAAACTGTTTAGAATTTTTTTATACCTTATGATCGCTGTTGGACAAAAGGGAACATAATGAAAAGCTTTATCACACTCCCACTGTAGCACCAATTTTTATTTATGCCAAAAAATAAATAAGAGGGAGGAAATTCAAAAGATACCAATGCAAACAATTGAAGGAAAAAGCAAATTCTTAAGGAAAGGTAAAAGGAATGCAATAAACAGCATGCTAATTACAATTAAGTAAAAAGGAAAACATGTATAAATATTATGGGCCAGGGCCACACATTCATTTCAGCAAGAGAATATAAACATCTGTTGAAATTGTTCAGTTTTTGCCTTGCTGTTCCTAATGACCAAGAGGTGAAAAGAAAATACAAGCTAAAAATACAAGAACAGTTGAGTGCTGGAATATCTCAGAAACTAGGCATTTCTTTTCCTGGTAGTTGGGACAATATGCTGCAGTTCAGAAGCTGGATTTAGGCAGAAAGGCTACAGTTTCCAGCATTGTGGCCATGGCTCTAATCCTCAGATATGGCTGCTCTTTTTGCAGTACCTTGGCCACCAAGAACAGTGAGACTTCAAGTGTGGCCCCTCATTTTGTGCCCAACAAAGAATGGAAATGGGAGTAAGAGAACAAAGTGAAACAGTGATCCTTTTGCCTGGAGTCCAGAAAGATGTACTTCTGAAACTACTGAACTATGAAATTACATTTCAGTGGGAAACGGTGGCCGCTGCTTATCTCGAAGTACTTGAAACGGGAATGGAAGAATATGCATCTAAAAATTATAAGAATAATTTAGTACAGAATGAAGGTGAACAGTTCTCTGAGAGCTTTTCCAGTCTTATTTTTTTTGTTCTGTCAAAAATATGCATAATTTGTTCAGAGCTGTCTGTCAGTATACACATCTAATCCTACATGATGAGAAGAAAGAAGTTTAATATTGAAGTCCTCTCCAGATCTGAAATGTTGTGAGTCTGAGACCTTCAGGCCAACATTTCCTCCCTGTGCGTTAAAATCATAATGATCACAAACCTGATAACCTTGGCTTGATTGTAACGGTGCGCTTAAGACCCCTGCCCACCTACTTGATTTTTCTGAATTCGTTTTGTTCATTAAATTTGTCCACATATTAAGTTTTCTAGGAGATTTCTAATAAAGACAAAAGAAAAAGAAGTTCTAACTCATTTGAATAACAAAAGAAAAAACATCGAAATACAGAGATGGAATTCCTTTACTATGCATAGATTGACTGGCCTCCACAGTTTTTTTTTTTTTTTTATGAATTTTTTTCTTAATTAATTAATTTATTTAGGGCTGTGTTGGGTCTTCGTTTCTGTGCGAGGGCTTTCTCTAGTTGTGGCAAGCGGGGGCCACTCTTCATCGTGGTGCATGGACCTCTCACTATCGCGGCCTCTCTTGTTGCAGAGCACAGGCCCCAGACACGCAGGCTCAGTAGTTGTGGCTCATGGGCCTAGTTGTTCCGCGGCATGTGGGATCTTCCCAGACCAGGGCTTGAACCCGTGTCCCCTGCATTAGCAGGCAGATTCTCAACCACTATGCCACCAGGGAAGCCCCTCCACAGTTCTTTGAAACTCCAGATTCTATGATTTTTAAGTTCTAAGGGTAATGGAATTAATGAATGGTTTGCTGTTTCCTTCCATCTCTTTACCTTCAAATAAATTATGTATAGTGCTAACCCCTATCCTGGATCTCTTGACAGATGAGAGGGCAAATTAAAAAAAGAGAAAAAAAAAAAAGAGAAAAAAAAAAGAGGAGGATATGGAGTGCTAAGTTAAATTGTGACAAATTCAAAGCTCTTGGAAAGTTAAATGGTGACATAAATGCAGTATTACTAATTTCTAGAAGCTGAAATAAATGAATAGGTATTGTGACCATCTATAATAAAATTTCCCAAAGGAAATCCTGTAGGGAAGACATGTATTAAGTATAAAAGATACCAGGCCCAGGCCCAGGAAGATGAAAAACAAATTTCACTCTAAAGTAAAAAGAAAAATCTTAGAATATAGAGAAAATTTTTGGTTTGATAAATGATTGATTTCCTTACTTGAAAGCGCCTGTTTCAGTAGGTAGAACATTCCTGACCCTTTTGAGTGATTAAATAAATATTTTTTAATTCATACAATGATATCTGACCTTTTATATATGTACAGCATGAGGTAAAATTTACTACACCCTTCTTTCATTATTTTAAAAAATAAAAATCAAAACAATCATTAAAAAAAATAAATTGAACTTGTTACATTGTTCTTTGAGCATTGACCTTGGAATCTGAGTTTAAATCAATGCTCTGGGGCTTCCCTGGTGGCGCAGTGGTTGAGAGTCCACCTGCCGATGCAGGGGACACGGATTCGTGCCCTGGTCTGGGAAGATCCCACATGCCGTGGAGTGGCTGGGCCCGTGAGCCATGGCCGCGGAGCCTGTGCGTCCGGACCCTGTGCTCTGCAACGGGAGAGGCCACAACAGCGAGAGGCCCGTGTACCGCAAAAAAAAAAAAAAAAATCAATGCTCTGCACTTCACTAAGCTCTTTCAGCCTCAGACTCCTTAATCTGCAAATGGGGACAATAATAAAACTCACAGGATTTGTTCACATTTTAAAAGATAAAGAAGCAAAAATATATGCACATTTCTAGCCTAATAACTGGCATATAACATAATATGTGAATGATTATAGTAATTAATAATGATCATGTGATAATTCTTATTTCACTCCATGCACACATGGCTCTGTGGCAGCTATACGGCATACACTGATAAACATTTGAAGAAGGCAAGGTTAGGAAAGTTGGTTAGTGATGAAGAGTCAGTAGCAGTGTTACATATGCAAAGTCAGTGGTCACCTACGTTGGGACCATTTTTCATTCCTCAAGCCCTTAAAATTCTTACCTTAATAACTTTTTTCAGATTCAAAAATAATGCATAGTCACCATGAAAATTAAAAATATAGATACAAGAAAGAAAAATATCCTATAATACCAACACAAAGAGTAATTGCTAATAACATTTTAAGTGTCTGTCCTTCAAGTTTTAAACATGTATATATATGCATGACAAAAATCTAGATTTTTTTAGTCTACATATTCTTTTATGGCTTGCTTTTTATTTAACTAAATATATCACAAATATATTTATTTGTGTCTTTGTGTCTTCAAATTTATTTACACACGAATTGCCAACACTATATGCACTCCATTGGACGGATGTATCAGTCTGTATGTACCCCTAGGTCTGAAGTGGGTTTCTTCTAGCCAGCATATATACAGGTCTTCTTTTTGTATCCATTCAGCCAGTCTACGTCTTTTGGTTGGAGCATTTAATCCATTTACATTTAAGGTAATTATCGATATGTATGTTCCTATTCCCATTTTCTTATTTGTTTTGGGTTTGTTATTGTAGGTCTTTTCCTTCTCTTGTGTTTCCTGCCTAGAGAAGTTCCTTTAGCATTTGCTGTAAAGCTGGTTTGGTGGTACTGAATTCCCTTAACTTTTGCTTGTCTGTAAAGGTTTTAATTTCTCCATCGAATCTGAATGAGATCCTTGCTGGGTAGAGTAATCTTGGTTGTAGGTTTTTCTCTTTCATCACTTTAAACATATCCTGCCACTCCCTTCTGGCTTGCAGAGTTTCTGCTGAAAGATCAGCTGTTAACCTTATGGGGATTCCCTTGTATGTTATTTTTCTCTTGCTACTTTTAATATTTTTTCCTTGTACTTTATTTTTGATAGTTCAATTAATATGTGTCTTGGCATGTTTCTCCTTGGATTTATCCTGTATGGGACTCTCTGTGCTTCCTGGACTTGATTAACTATTTCCTTACCCATATTAGGGAAGTTTTCAACTATAATCTCTTCAAATATTTTCTCAGACCCTTTCTTTTTCTCTTCTTCTTCTGGGACCCCTATAATTCGAATTTTGGTGTGTTTAATGTTGTCCCAGAGGTCTCTGAGACTGTCCTGAATTCTTTTTATTCTGTTTTCTTTATTTGGCTCTGCTGTAGTTATTTCCACTATTTTGTCTTCCAGGTCACTTATCCTTTCTTCTGCCTCAGTTTTTCTGCTACTGATTCCTTCTATAGAATTTTTAATTTCATTTATTGTGTTGTTCATGATTGTTTGTTTGCTGTTTAGTTCTTCTAGGTCCTTTTTAAACATTTCCTGTATTTTCTCCATTCTATTTCCAAGATTTTGGATCATCTTTACTATCATTACTCTGAATTCTTTTTCAGGTAGACTGCCTATTTCCTCCTCATTTGTTACGTGTGGTGGGTTTTTAACCTTGCTGTTTCATCTGCTGTGTGTTTCTCTGTCTTCTCATTTTGCTTAACTTACTGTGTTTGGTGTCTCCTTTGCACAGGCTGCACATTCATGGTTCCCGTTGTTTTTGGTGTCTGCCCTCAGTGGCTAAGGTTGGTTCAGTGGGTTGTGTAGCCTTCCTGGTGGAGGGAACTAGTGCCTGTGTTTTGGTGGATGAGGCTGGATCTTGTCTTTCTGGTGGGCAGGTCCACGTCTGGTGGTGTGTTTTGGGGTGTCTGGGACCTTATTATGATTTTAGGCAGCCTCTCTGCTAATGGGTGTGGTTGTGTTGCTGTCTTGCTTGTTGTTTGGCATAGGGTGTAGCTTGCTGGTTGTTGAGTGGAGCTGGGTCTTGTCGTTGAGACGGAGATCTCTGGGAGATTTTTGCCATTTGATATTATGTGGAGCTGGGAGGTCTCTGGTGGACCAATGTCCTGAACTTAGCTCTCCCCCCTCAGAGGCACTGCCCTGACACCTGGCTGGAGCACTGAGAGCCTGTCATCCACACCACTCAGAATAAAAGGGAGAAAAAAAGAAAAAGATAAAATAAAATAAAATGAAAAAGTTATTAACATAAAAAACAAAAAATAAGTATTAAAATTTTTTTTGAAGTAATTAAAAAGAAAGAAAGAAGAGAACAACCAAACCAAAAAACAAATCCACCAATGATAACAAGCACTGAAAGCTATACTAAAACAACCAAACAAACAAAACCGGACAGACAGAACCCCAAGACAAATGGTAAAAGCAAAGCTATACAGACAAAATCACACACAGAAGCATATGCATACACACTCACAAAAAGAGAAAAAGGGAAAAAAAAAAATATATATCTTTGCTCCCAAAGTCCACCTCCTCAATTTGGGATCATTTGTTGTCTATACAGGTATTCCACAGATGCAGGGTACATCAAGTTGACTGTGGAGATTTAATCTGCTGCTCCTGAGGCTGCTGGGAGAGATTTCCTTTTCTCTTCTTTGTTCGCACAGATGCTGGGATTCAGCTTTGGATTTGGCCCTGCCTCTGCGTGTAGGTCGCCTGAGGGCATCTGGTCTTTGCTCAGACAGGACGGGGTTAAAGGAGCAGCTGATTAGGGGGCTCTGGCTCACTCAGGCCAGGGGGAGGGATGGGTATGGCAGAGGCCAGTGTGACATTGCACCAGCCTGAGGCACATTATGTGTTCTCCTGGGGAAGTTGTCCCTGGATCACGGGACCCTGGCAGTGGTGGGCAGCACAGGCTCCAGGGAGGGGAGGTGTGGAGAGTGACCTGTGCTTGCACACAGGTTTCTTGGTAGCTGCAGCAGCAGCCTTAGGGTCTCATGCCCGTCTCTGGGGTCTGTGCTGATAGCCGCAGCTTGCGCCCGTCTCTGGAGCTCCTTTAAGCGGCACTGTTAATTCCCTCTCCTCAGGCACCAGGAAACAAAGAGGCAAGAAAAAGTCTCTAGCCTGTTCGGCAGTTCCAGACTTTTCCCCGGACTCCCTCCTGGTTAGCTGTGGGGCACTAACCCCCTTCAGGCTGTGTTCATGCAGCCAATCCCAGTCCTCTCCATGGGATCCGACCTCCAAAGCCCGAGCCTCAGCTCCCAGCCCCAACCCATCCTGGCAGGTGAGCAGACAAGCTTCTCGGGCTGGTGAGTACTGGTCGGCACCGATCATCTGTGCGGGAATCCCTCCACTTTGCCCTCCGCACCCCTGTTGCTGCGCTCTCCTCTGTGGCTCCGAAGCTTCCCCCCTCCGCCACCCACAGTCTCCGCCTGCGAAGGAGTTTCCTAGTGTGTGGAAACCTTTCCTCCTTCACAGCTCCCTCCCAGTGGTGCAGGTGCCGTCCCTATTCTTTTGTCTCTGTTTTTTCTTTTGCCCTACCCAGGTACGTGGGGAGTTTCTTGCCTTTTGGGAGGTCTGAGGTCTTCTGCCAGCATTCAGTAGGTGTTCTGTAGGAGTTGTTCCACATGTAGATGTATTTCTGATGTATCTGTGAGGAGGAAGGTGATCTCTGAGTCTTACTCTTCTGCCATCTTGAAGCTCCTCCTCCACTTGCAGAGTTTCTGTTGAAAGATCAGCTGTTAACCTTATGGGATTCCCTTGTATTTTATTTGTTGCTGTTCTCTTGCTGCTTTTAATATTTTTTCTTTGTATTTAATTTTTGATAGTTTGATTAATACGTGTCTCAGTGTGTTTCTCATTGGATTTATCCTGAATGGGACTCTCTGTGCTTCCTGGACTTGATTGACTCTTTCCTTTCCCATGTTAGGGAAGTTTTTGACTATAATCTCTTCAAGTATTTTCTCAGACCCTTTCTTTTTCTCTTCTTCTTCTGGGACCCCTATAATTCAAATGTTGGTGCATTTAATGTTGTTCCAGAGGTCTCTGAGGCAGAGGTCTCAATTCTTTTCACTCTTTTTTCTTTATTCTGCTCCCTGGCAGTTATCTCCACTGTTTTATCTTCCAGCTCACTTATCCATTCTTCTGCCTCAGTAATTCTGCTATTGATTCCTTCTAGAGTATTTTTAATTTCAGTTATTGTGTTCATCACTGTTTGTTTGGTCTTTAGTTATTCTAGATACTTGTTAAATGTTTCTTGTATTTTCTCCATTCTGTTTCTGAGCTTTTGGATTATCTTTACTTTATTACTCTGAGTTCTTTTTCAGGTAGGTTGCCTATTTCGTTTTCATTTATTGGTCTTGTAGGTTTTTACCTTGCTCCTTTGTCTGTAACATATTTTCTTGTCGTTTCTTTTTTTTTTGATGGGTAGAGCTGTATTCCTGTCTTACTGGTTGTTCGGCCTGAGGCGTCCAGCACTGGATTTTGCAAGCAGTTGGATAGAGCCGGGTCTTGGTGCTGAGATGAGGACCTCCGAGAGGCCTCACTCCAATTAATATTCTCTGGGGTCTGTGGTTCTCTTTTAGTCCGGCAGTTTGGACTCAGAGCTGCCACCTCAGGAGCTCAGGCCCAACCTCTGGCCTAGGAACCAAGATTCCACAAGTGGTCGCTGAGGGTTCCTCCTGTCCACTTAGGTGTCCTTCGTCCCCCACCAGTGCCTGGTAGGTGCCCTAGTTGTGTGGAGACATGAATTCCATGTCCTCCTAGTTCGTCATCTTGACTCTGCCCTCCAATGGATGTGTCATAGTTTACTTAACTAATACCTTATTTTTGGACACTAAGTTGTTTTCAGTTTTTCACCATTATAGACAAGACTACAAATGAATATCCTTGAATCTAATGTTTGTACATTTCCATGATTATTTTTAGGTCAAGGAGTTTTAAAAACTAACTCAAAATCTCTGAGTTTGGATAAATCACTGGATACATGGAGACTGGAAGAAACATGAAGACTGACTCTTGGGACTCACTGACATTGAATTAGCTTAGACCCTCTTCATCTCTTGTTCAGACTTTTGCAGTAGCTTCCTAGCAAACTTTCCTAACTCTAAAATCTCCTAGTCCAGTGAATTTTGTTCCAGATTTCACCAGAATGATGTTTGAGTACTGAAAAGATGATAATAAAACCCATGTATAGCTGCCCTTGGACATGAATTGCTTTCTCATCTATTCCCTGTATATTTCCCCAGCCTCATCTCCTCTCACATCCTTATCTAGATCTGTGCTCCAGGCAGGCCAATCAACCTGCAACTCTGCTTTCTATGCCTGAAATGCACTTGCCCAAATGCTATGGTCTCTTCCCTCTGAATCCTCTTAACAATTTTTTTTCCAAAATGTCTCTAGTAATATCATATTCACTAGAAATGATATATCTTAAAGTGTGAATTCCTTGAGGGCAAAGATTTTGACTTTAGTCTTCCCTCTGTATCTAGTCTTGAACACATGGAAAGCAACACTTTTGTCATATGCATGTATAAATAGTTGCAAATGAATTGGTTATGGTAATTCTATGTGTAATTATTGTGCTCCGCTGGCTTTTCCAACCCTCTGAAAACAGGGGAAATGGGAAATCATGTTAGACAGGAGTTTGAAAATTTAAAATGGAGAGCCAAGCTTATCTAGGTACTGTAAATGTTACAGTGGATATTTAGTTTGAGTCTTAATGAATATCAGTGATGTCTGAGCATTAACATCCTAAAGTGCTATGGTGATTTCGTTTGTAAAAAAGAGAAAAAAAAAGTAGTGCTTTGTCTTGTATCCAAGGATGATTAATTTTTTCTCTTTCTTTGGCATTTGGTATTGTTTTGACTGTCACTCATGGTGAGGAGGCTGTTTCCCTTTTAACAAAAGAACAAAATGATGGTAGCTCTAATTTTAGTTCCCAAGTTTACTTTTTCCAAGTTCATATGTTAAGAAAAAGATGATGCTGAGGAAACATTAATAAGTGTCAACGAATAAACCATTCTTTCTGAAATGAGAAATCTTTCTTTGAATTTTAGCTGATTTATATACAAACATACATACATACACACTCACACAATGATGTTTCCTAAGTAACACAATACAATTAATAACTCCCTGTCTCTTGAAGTAACCAATTACCAAAGAACCCTTTTAGTACCGAACATTACAACTGAATTAAATACATTCACTTACTTTCAAGACCAGAAATGACACACATGATTACAATAATCCATACAGCCCAGCTAAAATGCCAATCATCAAAAAATATACAACTTCTCAGATTCTTCAGTTTTCTTAACAACATCTGGTGGTTCATCCCAAGTTTTTTAAACCAAACTCTGCAATTCTTACAGAAATCTAGCTGCTTTTTAGTTTAAGACTATTTTTTAAGTTTTAACTAATGAAGGCACAGTTTTATACCTCAGTGGTACAATATGAAATATAGCTATAAAGCAACATAACTGATATTGCTAAGTCTGTATGTAAGAGAATTTAAGTGCAAAAACGTAGTAGAGCTGTAAGTATTTTCACCTCTGGCTGCAGCTAGAGTGAATGTTGATAGTACATCTCAGGAAAGAAACCTACATAGAAGATTCAAATATTTTGCTGCCTGTTATGGAATAGAATAATGACTAGGAAGTTATAGGGGTAGAGAATATTTATTTATCTTTAAGAGCACATTGCTTTATACCAAACCCTTGAAGTTCCTTTTAATCACTGGAGAAGAACATTCATAAAATTAAAATTTCACAAAGAAAAATTTCACATTTAATGGAAAGGATTAGATATTTTGAAAAAGTAATTCAATTTAATGTCTATCTGAAAGTTTCTAGAAGTCCTTCTCAGTTATTTGATGTGAGAAGCAGGTGTCTTAAGTCTTTAGCTGGAGTCCATCATGGTCTCCCTTTACCTAAAATGAACTCAGTCAAAATTATGAAAATCTACTGCCTCCAGAGCTTCCCCAGATGTTTATCCAAGAAGAGTAATTTATTTAAATATACATCCCTGTGTTTGTTCAGTGTTCATTTAAAAGTGCACCACCCAGCAATGCCGTCGTGGGCCTTGGTCAGTTCAAATGCTTTAGGAATAAACCAGGATGATGGTGGTCAGCTAAAGTCATTGGCCTTTCACCTTGGAATTTCGGAGTAGGGAGTTGCTTCCTCTTGGCCAGTGAAGAGTAAATGATTTTGCTGGGTTACTTTGTGGCCATGGATTGTATCTAAAGTGCCATCAATTCTCAGGTGGAAGGAAGGCCTCAATTACCTGGAAGAGTTGTGTTAGTGATAAACGAAGAGAGTGGCACTTGATCACGAGGATTTCATTCTTGCCAATGTAAATACACAATCATGCTATCAGTCACACCTACTACAAGGATAGTTGTTTAAATATAAATTATTGAACAAAGCTGCTAATAGTTAAAACAAGCCTTCCCCCGCTCAAGTAACTGGGATTTGTTGATGTGATGCCATTCATAATAATTCATTTTTATTTCTGGGTCTTCTCTTATCCACTGTCAGATGAAATAAGTGCAAGATAACTCTGAAAATAGAATAGCCATTCACCCAAGGAGAGATATCATGCATACCAGACAAAGTAAAGAATTCTTACTTTGGATTCTGTGTTTTATTATCTATATTATGTTCAAGGAGCAGATGGACTGGTAAAAAATAAATATTTCTGGAATGCAAAATGCCATACACATTTTTAAGAGTGAACTGAAATTTGTCGTGTAAAGGATACTTTTATACTTGTTGTAGGAAATACATCCCTTTCCTTTTCCATAAATAAAAATGTTCTAAATTATCACATTTCAACCAAATCAAATAAAGTGGAAAAAATGTCAGAAGCACCATCCAACTAATTTTCTAGAAATAGCCAACATTTTGCTATAAAATTAAAGTTATATATACTTCCCCCTTTGTTACTGAGGTGTCATTTACATACCATAAAGTTTTCTTTTTTAAAGCGTGCAATTCAATAGCTTTTAGTAGAGTTTATATGTTGTGTAAACATCACAATAATCAATTTTACAAGCTGACCCTTCAACAACATAGGAAAATCCATGTAGTTATTGAAAAAAAAATCCACGTACAAGAGGACCTGTGCAGCTGAAACCTGTGTTGTTCAAGAGTCAACTGTATAACATTTTCCTCACCCCAAAAGGAACTCCCTACTCATTAGAGGTTACTCCCCATTCCTCCTTTTCCCAGTCCCTGGAAACCACTAATCTACTTTCTGTGTCTATGAATTTGCCTATTTTGGACATTTCATATAAATGGAATCATACAACATATGGACTTATGCATCTGACTTCTTTCACTTAGCTTAATGTTTTCAAGGTTCATCCATGTTGTAGTAGCTATTGTATGGCTATACCACGTTTATTTATTCATTTATCAGTTGATGGACATTTGGATAGTTTCCACTTTTGGCTGTTATGAATAATCCTGCTAGGAACATTTGTGTACAAGTTTTTTTGTGTGTGGCCATATGTTTTCATTTCTCCTTAACTTTATGAGAAACTGCGAAATGTTTTTCCAAAGTGGCTGACCATTTTACATTTCCACCAGCAATATATGAGGGCTCTAATTTCCCCATATCCCTGCCAATGCTTGCTATTGGCTATAGTTTTGATTGAGGCTATCCTAGTGGGTGTGAAGTGGTCTGTTATTTGGTTTTGATTGCATTTCCTTAATGACTAATGAGGTTGAGCATCTCCTTATGTGCTTACTGGTGACTTGTATACAGTGTCTTCTATGGAGAAATGTCTATTCAAACCCTTTGCCCATTTTAAAACTGGGTTATTTGTTTTTTTATTTTTGAGTTGAAAAGTTATTTATACATGCTGGATGCTAGACCCTTATCAGATATAAGACTTGCCAATATTTTCTCCAATTTTGTGCATTGCCTTTTTATTTTCTTGAGAGTATCTGTGATGGTTAATTTTATGTGTCAGCTTGACTGTGCCAGGGGATGCCCAGATAGTTGGTCAGTCATCATTCTAGGTGTTCTGGGGTGAGACTAACATTTAAATCAGTTGACTGAGTAAAGCAGATTGCCTTCTTTCCCTCCATAATATAAGTGGGTCTCATCTAATCAGTTGAAGGCCTGAGTAAAACAAAAAGGCTGACTTCTCCTAATTAATAGAGAATTCTTCCTGCCTGACAGCCTTTGAACTAGGAAATCAATTTGTTCCTGCCTTTGGACTTGAACTGAAACACTGACTCTTCCTGGGTCGCAAATCTGCCAGCCTACATACTGGAACTACATCAGCTCTCTGGGTCTCCAGCTTGCCTACTCACCCTACAGATCTTGGGACTTGCGAGCTTCCATAATCACGTGAGCCAATTCCTTATAATGAATCTCTTTACATACGTGTGTGTGTGTGTGTGTGTGTGTGTGTGTGTGTGTGTGTAAATACATCCTATCAGTTGTTTCTCTGGAGAATCCTGACTTACATACTCTCCTTTGAAGCACAAACATTTTTATTTTGATGAAGTCCAAGTTACCTATTTTTTCTTTGGTGGTTGTGTTTTTGGTGTCATAACTGAGAAATCATTGCCTAATCCAAGGTAATGAAGACTTACGCCTATGTTTTCTAGGAGTTTTACAGTTTTATCTCTTACATTTAGGTATTTGAGATGTAGTAAGGCAGAAAGATACATACTTTGGGGTATCATTTGTATAGAGTTTATGAAAAATTATACTATATATTGTTTATATTTTATATATTATTTATGATATACACTATATATTATGCTATATATATGATACATAGTTATGGGAACGATTAAACACCAAATGTAGAATAGTGATTGTCTTTGAGGGATAGGAAGGGGAATTAGATTAGTTAAAAGCAACCAGAGTTCCTATTGTATTTATAATAAAATGTTTTATTAATTGAGCTTGATGGTAGAAGCTTAGATTTCATATTGTAATACTGTATATATTTGTAAATGAAATATATCATAATAAAAGAAGCCAGTGTAATATCAAGAATCACATGAGGGATGCTAATTAAAGCTATGTCCGCGTAGCATAGATTGAAGTGTAGTTTTGTCACTGCTTGGTTATTCTTACATAGACACTCAAAGCTATATTCCTGGCCTTAAAGACTGTGTCTACTTATATTATCATTCAAATAATGTGGTTACTGTTCCACTCCCACCTCATTTTATCTTGAGTAGACATACCTATGCTATAAATACCTATTAATTCAAAGAAAGCAATAACTTATTATTTTAAAAACATTAACAATTATAAAATTAATATGTACTTACAGTAAAGTTTTCAAATAAAAAAATGGAAAAAAATGTCCCTTCCCCCTTAGTTCCTCCCATCTCCTGATTTTCTGGTTCTACTTTTCAGAGCTCACCACTGTTCAGGTTCTTATGCACTCTTTCTGAAATTATCAGTGCATTTACAAAGAGAAACATGTGTATGGTTTTTAAAATATATTGGATCATAAAATTCCATACAGTTTTGCAACTATTTTTCCATTATATATTAGAAAGCTTATCTTATTAGAGTAACAATGTAGATTTCATAAATAATAAATATATGATGATGTATATGTGTTGATGAATATCTAATGATAGCTATTTACCTCCAATTCTTTTTGCTATTAAAAACAATGTTACAGGGCTTCCCTGGTGGAGCAGTGGTTAAGAATCTGCCTGCCAATGCAGGGGACACAGGTTCAAGCCCTGGTCTGGGAAGATCCCACATGCCGCGGAGCAACTAAGCCCATGCACCACAACTACTGAGCCAATGCTCTAGAGCCTGCAAGCCACAACTACTGAGCCCATGTGCTACAACTACTGAAGCCTGCGCACCTAGAGCCTGCGCACTGCAACGAAGAGTAGCCCTTGTTCGCCACAACTAGAGAAAGCCCGTGCGCAACAACAAAGACCCAATGCAGCCAAAAATAAATAAAATAAGTAAATTAAAAAAACCCAAAAAACAGTGAATTGTTTAAAAAAACCCCAAAAAGACAAAACAAAAAACAATGTTACAATGGACACTCTTGAACTATATCTTTGTTTATTTGTGCAAATGTATTTGTAGGAACAATTATGAGAGATATAATTAATATAAGTTTCTGGTATATATCAAGTACAGTGAAAGTAAATTATCTCTGTTACTTAAGAATTACAAAAAGCAACCTCTTTACAACTTTAATTTCCCCCTCCATCAGCTTCTAAGACTTTAAAACAGGATAGAGTCATTAGAATATTGGGATTATGGACACACTATAAAATACTTGGATTGATTTCACTATATCTGCACTCTATCTCCCATTTTCAGGTAGAATTATGAGTAATTTTCAATTTTTTTTCTATTGTTTACCCTTGTAAGTGAAAAAAAGTAGGTGCACATTCACTGAAGTTTATTTATTTGTAAATTATATGTGTGTGTGTGTGTACTGCAAATTATAAAACATTTACAAGGTTTGAAATAGGAAAGGGCAAGATAAAAACAAAATTTTTTAATACTTTTTTTTTACACCCCAAGGACCAGTCTGCACATTCCCTGGGGTGCACATACCCACTCTGAGGCCCTGCCTCAATTATCTAGACTTACATATGTATGTGGTGGCTTCTTCCAACTGCTTTGGATATGTAAGAGCGTATGCACTTGAGATGCTGCAACAAAATATCTACCATATCAGCCATTATTCATGAAATAACTTTTTTTTTTTTTTTGGTTTATCATGGAAGCCACTTCAATCTGCCCTCTGGATAGGCAACTGGTAGTCACTAAGTTTTCACCATAAGAATTTGCCATCCAAATGACGTCTATAACTGTAAAGAAAAAATTAAGATGTTCTAAACTTAATATTTTCAGCAGCACTTCTCCAAGGCAGATGGCAGTGGAGAATATGTAAAAACAGGCTTTTAAACCACAGCTACAAGAATATTCCTTGTTTCTCTAACAAACTATTCTCCTTCAGATATTGTTTTATAAGTTAATTCATTATTTCTCTGCAACAGAGACCTCAACATAGAAGTCCTAATATTTATCTAGACAACTCTTAACCTCTGAGATATTCGATAATGACATTTTAATTAGATGTCCAGGACATGTTTCTGTGAATGATGTGATAATGATCAAAGAAAATATGTATATTTATCACCTTTCAGAAAAAGGGAGAACATAAGACTAGAATGACTTTAAATACCAACTAACTCTGTCATCTGAGCATGCTAAATGGTCCTCAGCTATACCAGTGACACTTCATTCTAAAAATGGTCATTTCTGATGATGAGTGGACTTAAGAAATATACAAATGAGTCTGCTTACTAAAAGACTCTTAACAAGGGATGACAAGGTGTAGGGTCACCAGATTTAGCAAATAAAAAAACACAGGGGGACTTCCTTGGTGGTGCAGTGGTTAAGAATCCACCTGCCAATGCAGGGGACATGGGTTTGAGCCCTGGTGCAGGAAGATCCCACATGCCATGGAGCAACTAAGCCCGTGCACCACAAATACTGAGACTGTGCTCTAGAGGCTGTGAGCCACAACTACTGAAGCCCACGTGCCACAACGGCTGAAGCCTGCACACCTAGAGCCCGTGCTCCACAACAAGAGAAGCCACCACAATGAGAAGCCCGTGCACCGCAACGAAGAGTAGCCCCCGCTCACTGCAACCAGAGAAAAGCCCGGGTGCAGCAATGAAGACCCAATGCAGTCAAAAATAAATAAATAATAAATAAAAACCTCGAGAATATTTAAAAAACAAAACACAGGATGCCCAGTTAGATTTGAAAAATAGCTCTAACTGCCAAATTTTTGTAATTTAATGAAAAAAGCTGAATAGAGGACATTTAGGGTGTCCTGACAAAGTCAATACAAGACGCCAGAACAAAATCATTAAAATACAGGACATATATATATATATACAGAATGCCTGCCAACACGACCAGGGTGGAACATAATTGACCTAATTTCAATTCCTTCTATGCACCTGTGCTTCTCTTCTACATGCGTCAGAGATTTGTAGACATGGAAAAGGAAATAAGAATTAAGTACCAGGAGATTTTCAAGACTGACTAGAAATAAATTGGTTCTTATATTTATCATGATGTTTTTCATTGATTCCAAAGAAAAAAAGTAGTATTTGCTTTTACTGGTGCACCAATTATAATATAAAATGTGATAATAATAACATAAAACTTATAGCCTAACAATATAAAACTTTATATTCCTATAATAATGCTTCTTGATTTCTGGTATGAATAGGGATCCATGCTAAGAAATGAAAAATAAAATCTTCTTTTAAAAAATCCCACACAGCGACAGTATTTGAAAGGTCTCTCAAATGATCTGATTCAGAATGCGTTTTAGAAAATCTGTTATTTTGATTTGAATATTATATTATTTGTATCAATAGTATTTGGAACTGCTTCTTGACTGCTGGACATTTGGAACTATAATGTACTAGAAGCCTTAACACCGGCAGCTATATTTCTAAGAAAGATTTATTAAAAAAAAAAAGACAAATGTCATGGTCCACTGCTTTATATACAAACATACACCCATTTTGTGCCTTACCATTTTAGGTTGACTATCTGGTAGAATATTTTGAAAAGCTGAATGTTACATTAATTCTTTGTATTTTATGTGAAGAAAATTTATTCACTCTAAAAACAGTCTTCAACAATCTAAATATTTTGAGTTCGAATTTCAATATTATACATAGATGAGGTGAAATATTTATAAAACATAAGAAATGCAATCATAATGGAGAATAGAAGAATACATAATTTTGTAGATTAAAACGTTTATAGCAGTTTGCATTTGTTTGAAATACTGTATAAAAACGATTTGAAGATAAGTCCTTTGAATTTTTTTTTAAACCTTCATTTGTCTGAATTATCAATGCATGCATTTTCCACCAATAATTCTCCATGTCAGATGAGGACAGTCAGAGAACCGCAAATGATATAGAAATGAGACACTTAAGACAATCTGTTCCTGGAGTTCGGGTCCACACCTAACAAATTCCAAAAGTTCTTCAGACCTCAGCAAGTCAAAATACACTACGGAAATCGTTTGTGACAGGAACTCTTGGGCCAAGCTTTAAGTAATCAGTATCTGGTTAGGACAGGAATCACCCAGTATCCTGTGGAGGAAAACAGCTGACATGAGGGCCATTTCAGCTTTCCCTCTTATAATCATGCTTTCTAATGTACTGCCAATTTGCTCCTGGGCTGCCCTCGATAAGGCCTGTAGCATTACGGGAATCCAGGGTTCACGAATGCAAACTTCTCAAGGCTCCCACCCCCATCTTTTCCTGCAGATCATTTCTACAGTGAAATTGCGCTTTATCACAGAAATCCCTTTTATTTATTTATTTGCGGTACGCGGGCATCTCACTGTTGTGGCCTCTCCCGTTGCGGAGCACAGGCTCCGGACGCGCAGGCTCAGCGGCTATGGCTCACGGGCCCAGCCGCTCCGCGGCAGGTGGGATCTTCCCGGACTGGGGCACGAACCCGTGTCCCCTGCATCGGCAGGTGGACCCTCAACTACTGCGTCACCAGGGAAGCCCCAGAAATCCCTTTTAAATGCAAATCCTAATGAATCTTATAAGACTCCCTGATTAAACGGCATCATTGTTTTGTTGGAGGTGGGGGGGGGGAAGAAGGTAACACTTCTTTTCTTTTTTAAACTGAAAACTGCAAAGGCAGAAACACCCAAATTCTATTGCTTCCATATAACATAAACCTTTATCATCGCTAACAAAGAAGAAATAAAACCCCTTCTGATTAATACCAAACCAGAATCTTCTAAAGGCCATGAACATCGTAGCTGGGTAACCCTGTTGAGTACATTTGCTGTCTGAACAAATACAGGGACTGCCTTCTAAGGGTGATAAGGTACCCCTGGGAGGGAAGCCTTCTCAGACTCCCTGTCAGCTTTAGGATCGTTACATGGTCCTCTCCTTATTTGATTTGGCTTTAAATCTTAAAATGGCAACATATATTGTAAATCAACTATACTTCAATAAAATAAAAATGTGAAAAAAGGCAACATATTCCTCAAGCAGGATTTTTGAGGACAGAGAAACGATCTGCTTAAAGGTCCTTTGAACAAAAGCAAGAGCTCAACCTGCTATTGACCCTGAATTTTCTTCTGTTTGTGGCACACAGGTGCCACCTAGGGGTGGAAAGCGGCACCACCGGCTCTTCTCCAAGTGGGATGGGTTTATGACCGCTAGAAGGAACAAATTATTTCGTTTTAGAATGCTTCTATTTCTCCACTGACAAAATTGAACACAGCCCAATCATGAATAAAGAAAAGGCAAAAACAGAAGAATTACAGGATGCCTTGGGCATCAGGAGAGGCAGGAAACAGGGAAGGGTGTGAGCTTTGGTGGTACACAGACATGGGCTCAATCCCACCTCTGCAGCTTGTGGGCTCTATGACGTTTATTTTGTCTGTGTCTCACTTAAAACTGAGACTATAAAATCTGCCTCTCTGAGATGGTTATCAGGAGCAAATGATACTACATAGTTGAAATGCATCTTGTACAGTTCCTGGCACATAGCAGCTGCTCAATAAATCTTAGGTATTGGCAGAGCCATATCCAGGTTTTTCTCGTTTCTGGGACATTTTTCATATTGGTGTTGACACTAGACCATAATATTTTTATCCTATATTTAAATACGCCCAATAAATGATCTTACTCCGCCCCACCCACGTATCTTTGCCCCAGCAACTTCTTCTATCTGGGTTTAGATTAAAGTGCAGGTTGGGTTCTTCACTGAATAGGGTTTGCCTGTACAGAAAGCCACTCCAGAACAGTAATGCTTTCTATTCTACGCAAGCCAAGAGAAGTTTAGGTACTTAAAACACATGTTTTATGTAAACAAGATCATCCAGAAAAATACACTTGCCATAAGTTCCTGAAAGAAGTGCGTTTGCAGATGTTTATCTGTTGTTATCTCTATTGCTTGGATGCCCCACAAAAGCTCTTATTTATTCACACTACTGCCAAACGTCCTAAAGCTCTCAGCTTAGTAGGTTAGAAATGATGCTAAAGAACCAAAGGAACAGTTTTGATTACGATCAAAGTCAGTCCCACATTGCACACAGTAATACTGCTGTCCAGGTATAGACACTCCTCTATCCTGGCCTAACGTGTGATGAGGGGTACCCACCACTACTGTGGACAGCCACCTGCCTTGGGCACACTCCTTTCCACTGCTGATGGGGATGCAGGTGGAAAGAAGAGCAGGTGCACGGCAGATTGCTCCTGTTCAAATAGACTGTCATGCATATCAAAAGGGAACTGATATGAGCGCAAGAGGAGAGAATTGTAAGTGCTTTTCAAATGCATTTTAGGTTTGCTACAGGATTCTATTTGGGGCCACTACCAGATTTCTTATAGGGCCTTGGCAAATGCTTAAAAATACTTACTTAACGTCTTGAGTTTTCCTTCTACTTGGTTATTGGTAAAACCGGGATTATAGCTCTGCAAAATGGGTAGGATTCAAAACATTGCAAAATGCTGCTAGCCCTTCATCTTTATTTCACAGCCCTAGCCTCTCTATGGAAGATATTTTAGTGAAAAAGTAAAACAAGTGGATCAAAATTCCCCCTACTAGTGCATCAAGGAAAGAAATCTTTGGGAGGGCAGTTGGATGATATTGAATTCGCAGGGTTAGCAAGGGCAGCGAACTCTCAACGAGCATGCTGACCAATTCTGTGGTGTCTCTGTGGCCTGAGTCAACCCCAATTTTAAATGTATCCAATTTTTGGTGTGGAAAATATTAGGAAAGAACAAACTAATGGAGTTTGTTCTCAAAATAAAGGAGACATGGATGTATTTCTACCCTTTGGGAAACTTGCCCTGGTTATGGACCCACCACGGACACTTCCTCTCCCACCCACTTCTTTCCTGCTTCGATACCACCACAACCCAGGGTACTTTTAGGTCTTGCGCCTAGAACTTGCAAACGCCTTGGGTGGATAAGAATGCTTTTCCTGTATAAGAACACAAGACATTTTAGGAACAGGAAAAGCCTATCCGGTCCAACATACCTGCCCTTTTTAGGTTTATCTTAATCTCACCTTCCTGCATTGTTACCTTCCTTCATCTTCCTACACAGAAAAAAAAAAAAAAAAAAAGCATTTCTTGTCCATTTCTCATGATCTTTACTATCATTAGACCTGATAACATCAGACATCCATTTTAGTATCACTGTCTTTAAACGAATGATTTCTAAAAAACACTTTGCAAAGCAAGTAGACAGTGGATAATTTTTCTTTCATAGAGTCATAAACCGTGAGTTTGAAAGAGGAGGCTGCATAGAAGCTTGGCTTCGAGGGATGGGAAGGTCATCTGGCTTGATTTTATGCTTAGCTTTTAATTTTGAGTTCTGTAACTTGTCATGTTCTGGGTACCAACATTTGCTTTCAGTGTGTTTAGTGATAAGGGGTATGTTTATGCAGAACAGGACTTACTATGGAGAAAATATGCAGGTGGCTAAAGTTAATCACAAACTGCAGAGACCTGTTAAAAAGCTTACCATTCTCTGAGCCCTTCCTTGTCCTGTTCCACATTTCACCTCTGGAATTTACAATAGGGTGAGGTAAGCCACTGACCATCATAAAAAAGGTGTAATATTTATTCAACAGATGTTTCATTACTCGAGAAAATTCACATTTTCAATTAAGAAGCCAAAAGATGGGCTTTCCATGCAAGCCCTTATAAGGGATTCTTGGCAGCATTTATTTTTAGTGCATACAAGTTTTCTGCACTGAATTTTTACTTTTTAACTGTGCAGGTCAACAAATCACTGAGAAGACACCAAAACTGTCTGCCAGATGTTGACCACTGATTAATTTGTCTTAAGGTCAGCCAAAAGGGAAGAAAATATGATGGGTGGAGCGTGAACAGCCAGCACAATCAACATCTGACCAACCAGGGTTTCCTGTCACCTTGGGAAAAAAATTGATTGGCACTGGTTTCCTGTGTACAAGTTAAAAACCAGTAGCAACTGCAGTAACAAGAATAAACTACAGATAAGAGACTTGGAAATTACATCAAGTTATATCACCAAAACTTCAGCTTGAAACTGAGCAGAAAAGTCCTAAGATGACTTTTAAGGGCACTTTTTCCTTTTAAGTTATTTTATATTTAAAGTATATTGACTTCTAGTTTTGCCATTTCTGGCAGTCTGAAATCATTAAAAAGGACACAAGAATTATAACTTATGTTAGGGGTCATATATTTTGCCCAAGACTCAGTATTTCCCATCATCCAAAAGATTACATTTTACTAATGCACTGGAGTGAATTTTTGTTTCAGGTTTTACTCTGTCTTGAATGATAGCTTTCAGGGGGCAGAGGAAATCTTTTCTACAAGGACAGTCCAAGTGTACAAGCAGATTAAATATTATGAGTATTATTTGTAATCTAACCATTCAAAATCTGGAATTATGGAAGGCGAAACAGAACCAAAATAGAACCAAAGCATCAACAACATTCACCTTTTTAGGTTTTTTCTTATCCCCTTTGCTCCTTTTGCCATCAGCATTAAACAGCATTCTTATTACAGTCATACGTGTTTGGTCCAGCACAGTTTTATTTGCCATCAGTGTGGATTCTGAAATTTTATTTCTTATTTCTTTATTCATTCATTCACAAATACTTATTAAGCACAAATACTCCATATATCTAAATACATGGAGGCACATCTATAAGCTGAGGATATGACAAATTAAGCAGCATGGTTCATTTGCCTTTTATTTTTTAAGAAAATGCAGTCAGAGACTCCAAAATGTTAGACAAGCATACAAAGGGATAGGGGCAAATTGTTGAGGACTAATGAAATAGGGAAGCAAAAATGTTTGCAAAATATATTATCTTCGAAAGACAGTTTAAGTTGAAAATTGTAAGAAATGGCCATTTTAGCGATGTTTTTTGGTAGTTAGTTCATATCTTATTATTCTATTTTTCTAATTTCAGAATCACTCTCAAAATTCATTCATTCATTATATAAATATACACATATAAATTATAAAATACTCCTCATACTGTATTTTAGAATTCATGCTTCTTCTGCTATTACTACCAGGGTCGTGGTTAAGAGTGGATTATGGAACCAGACTAGCTGGGGTTCAAATTCAGGTTCTGCCCTTTAAGACGGTGTGATCTTGGGCAGTTTACTTCACTGGAATGTACATCAGTTTTCTCATTTGTAAAACGATGATACAACTAATACACTTACTTCATTAGATTACTGTGAAAATTAATTGAGATAACATATGTGAAACACTTAGAAGAGTACTTGGTACATAATAAATGCTATGTAACTCTTACCTGGCATTTTTAATATTATTACTGCTACTACACTTCTATTGCTGCTGCTTCTGTTGCCAAGACTTTTTTCAACACAGCTGCTACAATTACCACAGCTTTCTCTGCAGTTATGGCGATTGTGGCTATGGATTCTCTTGTTATTGCTATTGCTGGCTTACCTTTGGTAGCTAACACTGCTGCTGCTACTGTTAGAACTATTGTTGCTGCTTTTTCTTGCTCCTGATGCTACCATTGATGTCATGGTTATCAGCAATTATGAGAGGTGTGGTGTGTGTGTGTGTGTGTGTGTGTGTGTGTGTGTGTGTATGTGTGTCTATGTAATTCTAGAGGGATATACACAAAATGTTAATGGTGGTTACCTCTGGTGGTGGGACTGACCGTGAAGTAATTTCTATGTTTTTGTTTTGGCTTAAATATGCTTTCAACATTTCTGCAGGGTAAGAACATATTATTTGTATAGTTCATTAAAAATAAAAAAAAATTAATAAGGGCTAGAGATACACCGAGGTCTCATATTTACCAATATTTTATACTGCATTATGGTCAATACTACCTTTCTGAGAAAGGAAGGGTGTCGAGGGTACTCTTCCCAGTGCACAGATGGCATCTTATATATCCTCCTATTATAACGTCAGCATGAAGAGACAGGGCTGGGAGACACGATTTATCTGCCATCTAACTACGCACTAAGATCACATAAGACATTTAGTCACTGACTTATTTTGTTATTTTTATCTCATGTCAAACCTTTCCTCATTTATCTTTATGTTTAAGAAGAGATATTTTTGATAAGAGAAGAGATCTTTTGTATATTTTAGCCTAACTGTTCCCAGGAGAATGCCCTTGGGTTGGCCCATAGCTCAGTTTTGAACAATTAACCTGACATTATCCAGAAAACAATCCCCTCAAGTTCTACTAAGAATAAATAAAGCACAATAGAGTAAAATTATCCACTAAATCTAGGAAAAGCAGCCATATTTTAGTCAGGAAATCTAAATCTTTTCTTTCCAATGAATTACGTTCTTACGCTTCTGTCACTAAACCTTTAGTGGAAAAAATTCAGATTCCCCAGGTATTGATTTTGGAGCTGAATACTGGGGAAAAACGTACCAGTAGTCAACTTGGGTGAGTCTGTATACACTGACAATTGTCCTTGCCGTACAGTATGAACAGTTTTAGTAGAACAGAGAAAATGGAGGCAAAGAATGGAAAAGCATTCAGAACAAGGTGATTTTTGTTTAGAATAATGACAAAGGAACACAATCTATTTACTATTTCCCTTATCAACTGTCCTGAAACTTTAAACGTCAAAGGGTTAAACATGTGACTCTGAGACAGATGAGCCGAATGATGGCTTTATTTCTTGACTATTTGTCAAGTTCTAGGATGAATGGATTCACACTTCAGGACTCTAGCAAAACTCTGATTGAAGGCAAACTCAGTAAGTTTGTCTCTCTTTGCTAATGGAGGGCCTTTCTCGGGCCTAAGCCTAAATAAGAAAATCGTAGTTAAATTGTATTGCTTCTTATGTAGACTCACATCAGAGATTGATCATTATGACAGGTGATGTTTTCAACATAACTTTTAGACATTGTCCAGGGGACCCAAGGTGAAACCCAGTAAAGAATGATGCCTCTCCCCCTCCCCTCCCCCCATCCTCCTCCTCCTCCTTTTTTTAAGACCGCTTACTTTTTTTGTTTATATTTTAGTCAATTTAATTCAGGAACATTTCATCAAAAATCCAATTCAATGTGACAAATATCTATCATGTGCCTATTGTAAGCAAGACATTCTAAGGCAAAAATCAGGCTTCAGATTTGGGTAGAAGTTTAATGCCCTAGAAATGTATGTACAACAGTTGACAGCTTGGGGTCTGGAGCCAGACCACCTGTATTCTTTCCATGGTTCTTGTGACCAGCTAGGTGCTCTGAGCAAGTGACAAAACCTTTTGGGGCCATGGTTCCTGCTGTGAAACAGGGATAATAATAGTAGGATTTGTTCTGTATTTGAATTATACATGTAAAGCATTTGGAACAGTGGCTGGAATGTAGGAAGTGCTCGATAAAATGTTAACTGTTATTACTATTATCATCATGGGATAGCTTGCATTTAAAAAGTAGGGTTCCTTCCTATTTATTTCCATTTCCTCCTTTCTATTTTTCTTTTTCCAAAATTTTGGTATATATAGGGGAGAAGGTGGGGAAGAGATGGGGGTGGGGTGGGATCAGTTTTTGGTAGAAAGAATACGTATGTTAAAATTCCTACTAGTGTTAAAGATGTCACATATTATTGGTGTATATTTGATCATACATGGCTGGCTTCTGACTGCAATATAGTGGAAGAAGGAAACTTGAAATTGTCTCACAAATTTTTAAGGGCCCCATTGCTGGACGAGACTGAGTTCTGGGTCCTAGTCCTCATTTTTCCTCTCTCAAAAGATTAGAACACTCTGACACTCATTTTTGTTTGTTTGTTTTTTGCGGTACGCAGGCCTCTCACTGTTGTGGCCTCTCCTGTTGCGGAGCACAGGCTCCGGACGCGCAGGCTCAGCGGCCATGGCTCACGGGCCCAGCCGCTCCGCGGCATGTGGGATCTTTCCGGACCGGGGCACGAACCCGTGTCCCCTGCATCGGCAGGCGGACTCTCAACCACTGCGCCACCAGGGAAGCCGTCTGACACTTATTGATACAAAAGTCCTCCGGGACAGAGATTTTTGCTGAACATTAAAAAACGGAATTACTTTTGAGAAAAGGTGATTGAAGACTTTAATTATAATGAGAAGGTAAAATACCAACATTAGAATGGATTATAAGGATAAAAGAACAGAATAATTAACTTTTAAGCATAAATGATATATAACATATTAAAGTTAATCCGTAAAGAATTGTAAAAGAAAACTTCATAAAAGAACTTCTAAGAGAAATTATCAGACACCTTTTTTTTACTGCAATCAGGTTTCCATGTGGCCAATGAAAAATGTATCTGAGAGTAAGCAACAGCTTTTCTAGGAATTATTTTTGGATTTATATTCATTGTAAACAGCCCTAGAAAAGTCTAAAAATGTCTCAGATACACTGAGGGGAATGATAGGTGGGTAGAACATAGTCTAGCTACTTCACTGCACCAATAAAGAGGAACCAGACCCGAAGAGTCATAGAAAAATTCTTCCAAACAGAGCAACTGGCATGAACACAAAAGTGCCAAGGTGTGAGAAAGACACATGTACCAGAACATAACGTGACCTGTGTTCACCCTCAGGTCTCTGACTCCACCTGAAGAGGTTTATCCCTATCTGAGGAAACAATTATATTGGTGGTCTTCAAACTCTTTTCAAAACTTGGGGCTCTAGGTTAAGAAAGAAAAGAAGACCTTTCCTGCAAAGCCAATATACAGAACAAGAGTATGCAGAGCTGGGCTCACTGGGGAGCCTGAGGAGGGCCCAGGCCCCTCCAGCCCACCTCTCCACTAAGGCGCTATGGGACATAGTTGAAAACCACTGATTTAGGTCAAAATGTGGAATAACCTATAGCTAGCCACGAATCCAGCCACGATTCAATGAAGAACCCAGTTCTGACAGATGGTTCCCATAGGATTTACAGCTCTTTGTGAACAAGTCATTTAACCTTGTCTCAGTTCTTTCATTAGTCAAACACTAAGGAGGGCATCTTCCAGCACCCACATCTTGTGATCCGAATAATTTTAGTAATAAATTCAGCTCCAGGAGCCCAGTGTTAAGTGAGCAGGTAAGAGCTATTGGGGGAGTGTGGGGTGAAAGTGAACTTGGGTTTAGACAATCATTGGGAAAGTTTCCAGGTTTGCAATTGATGAGATTTCAACTTCAGAGCTCTGCTTCCAATAAGGTGTGTGACCACTCTTTTCATGACAGAAGCTCTGCCACTAGCGGCATAGTTACAGTAATATCCCCGGGATTTGGACCAGGACCGCTAAGATCGTGGTTCTCAAACATGAGTGATTTAAATATGTAAATATATAGTAATTTAAGTATATTTGAGTATACACAGGCACTTATATACATGTATGTAAATGTGCACATATCTGAATATATGCATTTAAATGTATATATTTTAAAATATATATGTATGTGTTTATATTGATGTATATCTATCACGTATAGATCTATATTTATATCCATATCTGTTTCCTCAACTCTGCTCCAGAGCTATTGAGGTAAAGATTTGAGTTTGACTCTAGAATATTTTCTATCTAGAAATTCTATCTAGATAGAAAAAAAATTTTTTTTCTATTTAGAATATTTAGAAATTTTACAAATATCTCTAGGGGAGTATGATATAAAATCAAGTTTGGGAACCCCTGCTCTAAGGTTCTTCTCAACTCTAAAATGTTGTATTTTTGAATTTTCAAGAAGCCCCTAGAGTTCTACTATACCACCACCTACTTCCAGACTGTCACCATGCCCACCACGACCACTGCCACCAACAGCAAGTGGGAATGAGGGAGGGGATTCAGTGTTTATTAAGGTCTAATGTGCCCCAGGCACCTTGATAGACAATATGAATACAAATGATGTAAGACATTATCCTTATCCCACGGAGCCTACGGTTTCATTTACTGAATTACACAGTTTAGTATTTTGAAGAATAATGTCTGGGGTCAAATAATCATGTTTAAGCCATGTTTTAATTATTTTACTTATTAATATTTTTAGGCTCTTGGCAATCTAATGCCGTTTGATTTTGTGCATACCCTCCCACCTCGGGGCTGGATGACACGTTACAAACGTATTTCAGCGAGACTCCTGACACCATATTCGAGATTTCATGAGACACCCTCCCCACCCTTGATTTCACTGGTATCACTGCAGAGGATGTACAGCCGAGCTTGGGAATTTCTGTCACACACAAGAGGAGCAGATTTTCACTTTCAGAGTACATTGTTGTTTCCGTGCTCCCCCTACAGGTCATATATGGAAGGATATTTAAATTAGAAATCTTTGGGTCACCACTTCTTAAAAAAGTATTTGTTGAGCATGTCCATCACGGCTCTCAAGGATTCAACATTTAATGCAGGAACCAAGTGCTCTAATAATATCTCTGTGCACATGCTTCCAAAATATCTACCAACCAAGCTCTTGGACTCAATCTGCCCAAATAACAAAATACATAAATTCTCCCCCAACACCTAGTATATGCATAATACTTTATTCCGTACATTCTTTGATTCTCACCCATTCAACTGCAAGGCAGTTCATTCTACTATGAACTGCTCCGGCACCTAAGCCCTTCCCTTATACAGATTTTGGCTAAAATAGGATTTTTTTCGATATATTTAACACTCCATGGATTATGAGGATGGAGTGGGCAATAGAACACTTTTAAAGTTGAGATAATACACTTTAAAGGCTGGTTTAAAAAGTGAAATAAAACAGAGCAATGATGGCAAATCAAGCCTTTATCACCAAGGTGAAGATTATAAGGATCATCTGGAACAAGAAGGTGGCTGGAAGAGTCTTCCCTCTGCAAAATGTTCATGATTTTTTTTTTTTTTTTAAAGAAGGTGGACGTTTTAAAATGCCTAATAGGAAAGTAAAGGCAGGGATAAGGAGAGTCACCCATACAAGCTCTACATAATGTTCAAAGATGAAGAAATCTTGCCTCTCCTGGAGAAACTTGAAATCTTGTTATCTGAGACCTCTGTCTAGATTTCTAAACCACTATTTTACAAATGTGGAACCATTCAGCTGCATGAAGTTTCTTGCTCAAGTGTCTCGATGCATATTTGTGCTGTAATAACGGGTTCAGGATAGACCCTCTTTAATTTTACAAGACTCTTCATTAACCAGGAGCAGACAGGCCTAAAACTCTTTTAAAAATTCATTGGTCACGTTAAGTGGTTGGAGAAAGTAAGTACCCAGGAATGAAACAGGTAGTGAGCAGCTTCCCCTGCCCTGGGGCTTTCTAGAACTAAATGGACATTTCAGAGCTGAAATAGACGACTGAGGCTAACGTTGGATCATTTAACCAATATTTAAAGAACCCCAACTATATGTGTGGAACAAGGAAGTCAGGAAACAGATGAATGAGCTCTTAAGAGATTCAACGTGTGTGTGTGTGTGTATGTGTGTGTGTGTGTGTGTGTGTGTAGGCATTCGTAGGGTCAGGAAAGGAATTTAAGAATAGTACAGATCTGGAAAAGCTGCTTTGAGGAACGAGAAAGAGAGCTGACTGGAAAAAGACAGACTGTAAAAAGGATGCAGTGTTGAGCGTCCATTAGAGACTAATGTGGCCAAGGATACACCTTGGAGATCTATTCCTTCAGGCTATATAGCAGGTCTTTGCTATACTTCTAACGTATTCACTCTCATAGATCCTTTAGCACTCAATCACTTCTACTCACATTATTGCTTAAGGTGGGTTTAAAAATTCCACTTTGTTTCTCAGAATCCTTAGGTAGACTAAGGATTCTCTCAGGAGAAGAACAGTCGCCTGGATAGAGATTTAGGAACAAAATGCTAACTTAAAATTAATTACTTTTAAAACCAGCCTTTAAAGTGTTTATCTCAACTTTAAAGGAGCCAAAATTCAACAGCAAATAAAATGTAACAAGAGTAAAACTAATCAATCAGGAGACCATACTCAGAGCAGGAGAACGAAGGCTTTTAAGCTCCCCTTAGTGGCCTGTGGTGCAGCGTGCTATCGACGACAGGCAACAGGAGCAGCTCAGAGACCCTCGTGGTGGCTCGTGAGGCCAGGCAGCACCAGAGACTTCTCTCTGTAGGGCAGTGGAGTGATGATGGGGATCATCTGCTCTTTCTTTTTTTTTTTTTTAAGGCATTTCTTTCCATAAAATGAACCTAATTTTAAGAACTTGTTCCTTTTTTCATATTGAGACTTAACAAATATTTATGGAACATGTACTATGTGTCAGGCATTGTGCTATAGACACCACCATGTGGGGAAATCAGATTCAAGAGGGAAAAGGTGGGAAATGAGAAGTGAGGCAGGCAGGCTTGGGAAAGGGAAGAATTATTGAGGCTTGTATTTAAACCTCTGACTTAGGAAAAAAATTGGCTCCTAAATAAAATGATTCATATATTATAAGACATACTAGGCAATAATAATTTCATTTGACACACTGTCCTTAAAATTACTTGTGGATTTAATGAGACATGAAAGTGACTGGAAGCTGAGCAATTTTAGAAAGCACATCATATTTGAAAACGTTCACACCAATTTGTTATTTCTCAAGTTACAGCTCTTTCATCACTATGCTGAGACCTTTTTCTCTAGTATCTGCCAAAAGAGATCATGCTGCATCTGCCAGAGAGGACATTAAAGTCATTATGGATTGTTTTTTATTTTTTTACAAAAACAAGAGCCAGCTTCCTTTTCCCTGCATGAGACTAGCTAATAACAGCTTCAACATGCGGTTCTCCACTAGAGGGCACTATTTCCACATAGTACTACAATTAGATGGGCTTCAACTGGGGCGGCTTCAGAACATATGAGAACAGAGCCCTGACCTATGTTTAAATCACACCCAGATAATCATGACGCATTGCTCAATGGAGATGACATTTTAATGTTTGTAATATACTTACAGGTGAAAACCAAACAAACCCATCAGTTGAAAAATAATTTTGCTAAAGTCATCTGCCATGGGTGATCCGTGATTTTTCAGTGTTTTGCTACAGAGTCATGTATCAACAGCTGGGAAAATCTGATGAGAACAGAGTGGAGCATCATTTCATAAGAAAACAATGTTCAAGCAGTTCATTAAATGCAAAGAGTGGGACCCTGAGCTGTAGCTTCATGACACGTTTCAAATAACTCCAAAAGCGAACATCTCTGCCTACAAGGTAAAAATCTCCTGACACAGTAACTGAGATTCAGAGCTGGTCTTTCCCAAAATAGGAAGCCAATACTCTGGGAATTGTCTGTGCCTGCCCTGATCAAAATGCTTCTACAAAAACGGCTATTCTACCTAATCCAGTCAACCTGTACATCAAGATCTGGAACATGGTCCCCTAGCAAAGACTTGAATTCTGACTTTAGAGAAAGACAAATATCATATGGTATCGCTTATATGCGGCATCTAAAACAAAATGATACAAATGAACTTATTTACAGAACAGAAACAGACTCACAGACTTAGAGAAAAAACTTATGGTTACAGTGGGGGAAGGATGGTGGGGAGGGATAGATTGGGAGTTTGAGATTGACATGTACACACTACTATATATAAGATAACACAGGGAACTCTGCTCAATATTCTGTAATAACCTAAATGGGAATAGAATTTGAAAAAGAATAGATACATGTATATGTATAACTGAATCACTTTGCTATACACCTAACACAACAGTGTTAATCAACTATACTCCAATATAAAATAAAATTTTTTTAAAAAGCAGTGCATTTAGAAATCTCCACAGTGAAACTCTAATTTGATCAAGGGAAGAGGAATTGGTGAACACGAACCTCAAACAATTACACCACACAATCTCTTCTTTAGGGTGAGGACAAGAACTCTGTAGAAATGCTACCATCATGCAGCTAGGGGAAGCATATAACTCTCTCTAAAAATAGGTCATACACTACAGAATGGCTCTAAGAGTTCCCAAAAGGTAACTGGAGTTTGCCCCTCATAGTGTGAGTGGACATGGAGACCACCTAGGAAAGCTGGAAGCCAGTGTCAGGATCAGGTTGCAAGTTCATGGATGTTGAAGGATGGGGGGCGATGGTGTGCTGAGAAGCCCTTTCTGCTTGAATCTCAGGACAAGGCAGCCTGTGTGATGGGTGGTCTGGTGGAAGATATAGTAGTAAGAGGACCCAATGGGACTTCTGTTACTCTGCCAGGGGCCACGAGTGAGAAATGAAGGAAGGTGGAGAGGGGAAAGGAGCTATTACAGTGATTGCTATTAGGGCTGCTTCCAGGTCTGCACTCTTGGGACTTACTCACAAAGGCTCAAACATTTCAGTCTGCTTGGAGAGAAGCTAGGTCTGTGCTTGCCAATAAGTAATGGCCAATTTTTACCTTTTTAGGCAGAACTTTGCTACATTTAATTCCTTAAAAATACATCTTGATTTCTGCTCTGCTCTACCTGGGTTGTATCCACTGTCATTTCTTTCATTTACCACTATTACCTTTTGTCTCATTTGCCATAAATTTTTAGGCAGATTTTAAAAATTTTGCCTCCATTTTTTCAATCCCAGTGTTTTTTTTAAATAATAAAAGAACCATTTAAAGTTTTTTTCTAACCCTTCAGAACTCCAATCCACCTTTATAAAAATGGAATTGTGTCTATCCTACAAATAAAGAAGATAACAGCTTGAGGTACACCATTAATGCAGGGCTGGAGTATGTTTCCAATGCCTCCCCAAATCTGGACATCTCCATAAAAATATTTTATAAAGATATGATTATAAAATAAGAGAAGCTTAAAATGTTATCATCTGTATCATCTAGGAGGAGGTAGGACAGAGTGGATATGTGCAGATTTCGGAGCCAGGCTGTCCAGATTTGAATCATCAACTCCATCTTTATTTCTTTGTGACACTGTGCATGATATTAAATCTCTCTAGGTCTCTGTTAGCTCACCTGCAAGAAGGATATAAAAATAGTACCTGCCTCAAGGGGTGTTGTGAAGAGTGGATGAGATAATATGTTAGCCTGGTGGTTGGCATGTGGTAGATGAGCAGTCAATACGTTAGCTTTTATTATGCGTTCTCTCTTCCCACGCATGGGCACCAGCTTGCTGGAGGAGCATGGACACATGCCCTCCCTCGTCCCCTGTCCACTACACACACACAGCGACATGGGCTCAGTTATTATCTGGGCTGTTTGAACAATAGAGACCTCCCTGCCACAATCCTTGAGAACAGTTTTCAACTTGAGTTTTCTGGGTTATTGCCTCATGTCTTCCTCTCCGCTTTCTTTACTATATCCATGTTTGCCGCTCTCTTGGTCTTTTGTGTTGGAGTGGCACCTGGTCTCTAGAATAGGCGCAACCAGATGCAAGAAAAAACTGAGACCAACAGTGAGCTTCTAGACCGGCCATGAAATGTTTAACTGCCTTGAGTATTTTACAACTATCTCATAAAACTGAATTCTAGGGGAATTCCCTGGTGGTCCAGTGGTTAGGACTCCATGCTTTCACTGCCGAGGGCCCGGGTTCAATCCCTGTTTGGGGAACTAAGCTCCCACAAGACGCACAGCACAGCCAATACATACATATATACATAAATAATAAAACTGAATTCTACTTGATTTAGAATCTGAGTGGTGGTGGTGGGATGAATTGGGAGATTGTGATTGACATATATACATTAATATATACAAAATAGATAACTAATAAGAACCTGCTGTATAAAAAAATAAATAAAATTAAATTTAAAAAAAAATCTGAAAAACATTCTGAAAGCCAAACGTGAAATTTGCTGAGAGGAATGACAGCATGACACAACGTGATGTGCCTACTTACTAAATGTATTGATTTGTAATCTGTGTTTCACTTGTTTTCCATAAAAGATAGGAATGTGCTCCCCCCGCCCCCCAACAATATAGGACGTTAGGAGTACAGCCTCTGGAGCCAGACTGCTTGGGTTCAAATTCTATTGGTCAGCCTCACACCCCCAGTAATTTACTATTCCATTATTTCAGCAATAACGGAAACTCTCTGAGCATTAGTTTCCTCACTGTAAGGAGGGGATAATAAGTCCCTTGTGAGGATTAAATGCGATAAGGCACGTAAAGGGTCACTACATCTTACTGAGTTGTTACTTTTAGTGATGTTACTTGGCGTTCAGTAGGATTGACTTCTAAATGGTTGTTTGCTACGTTATGATCCCCATGCTGTCAGGCTGAGAAAACAAGTTGTGGTTGACAGACTGTGTTGCATGGTGTGGGTCATAGGTTTCGCTAGAACGAACGGTGTTTGTTTGAAGGAGGCTATGTTGCATGTGCATAACAGCCTGGGAAGATCAAGGAAACCTAGAATATAAACTTAGCTCTGTGATAACTAGTGTTGTAACCTTTGGTAAGTGTAGTAAAGCTGTTGGTGTCCCACCTAGATCACCTTTACCGGGCTGGTTCCCCTCCACTGTTGCTGGGAGTATTGGCCATGGATGGCACACAGCTGCCACTTCTCTGGAGAAATCACCCTTGGCTGATGAGAGTGGCCTAGTCCAGAGGTGCCTGGGAAGTTATGCCTCCACCATCCCCAGGTGGCCTGATGTCAATGGCTGACTGACATGGGGTACAGATGCCCCGCCCACTGGCCACAAGGTGGAACAACTCATGCTCCATCTCTCCCTGTGTGATCAGCCCGAGGCCAGACGTCAGTGGAAATCACCTCTTTGCTTGGCTTCGTCTCCTCTGTTCTGCTTCCCTTACTTTCCTTTAGGCTTCTCCCGGAACCTTCCTCTCCAATTACTTGGGACAAGAACCCTCGTCTCAGGCTACTTTTGGGGAACCTCACCTAACACATAAAAGAGGAGATTCTGGGTCTCAGTTTCACATGACAGAAAATGAGGGCGTTGAATCCATTTTTCACCAATGGGTCCATTTCGTGAATACAGATTTTAATTTCCCGAGTATTTTGTATGCTTTGTACCCTCATATTCAGTTGTATGCATTCTACACTCTTTCCCGTACTGATATATCCAAAGGGAGATCAGTTGAGGAACAGCTAAGTATATATCACCTAAGTTAAAATTTTTGAGCACTGAAATGTTTTTCTGCTAGGGAGAGCAGGGGACAGAGGTCAGGACATTACCCCTTGCCTGGAGGAAATTACAGTAAACAGAGGCTTTGAGCTTAGGTTGCTTCCGCCACTGCAGACATCTTTCTGGCTGCGACAGAAATCTCCCAGGCTCCGCCAGGTTGAAACCCCTAAGAAAACCTTTCCACTCACATACCTGGGTGCTGTATCATCACTTGCACAGTATTTATGGACACCAAAACAAACCATGTTATGGTACAGTGTAAAGAAAAGTTAGAGAATGATTGCTCATTGGGTGTCAGCAACCCTTGGGGGCCTGGGGAGGCCTTGGTTATGATAGGAAGAAAACCTCCATTTATGCCATATTCCTACTGGCACACTCACTGATTTCTGAGGCAAATTTAAGTCAGGAGTGAAAGTGCCTTGTTATAATGAGGCCTCCCCTCCTTTCTGGACGGTTCTCTAATTGTCTTTGCTTGCTTTTTACCTCCAATAAAAAATCAGATGAGAAAAATGAGGAAATAATGTGAATCTACCTGTTGATTTCCTTTCCATAAAATTGGCTATTAGTCATACAGTAGCCTAAAGGGGAAATCTGCAGAAACTCATATGTACAAGTTCTCTGTCTTCCTACGGAAGAAAGTATGTCGTTCTAGGGTCTGAATGTGATCTCCTGTTTACTGGGCATTTGGAAGCTGGCAAAAGCCAGCTATAAAAATACAGTTCCCTTGAGAGTGACAAGTGAGGAATTTGAGGAGGACAGGAATGGGACAAAAGAACAAGGAACAGGAGCTAACTGTGGCCTCCTGCTCTGCCAGCCATGTGACATTTGTTGTGTGGCTTAACTGTCACAAGAACTGTGCAGGGCATGTGCTAGTCTTCTCATCACAGATGAACAAACAAGTTCCAAGTTATACATGTAGTAGGTGTGGAGCAGGCATCTGAATGTGCCTGCTCCACACCTACTACTACTATACTGACCGAGTATAGGCTCGTGAAATGGGATCAGAGAATAAAAAACGAAGAGTACTAGATTTACGTTCCTTTTCCTTCTCAGAGGCACAATACCATTTTATATTGCTTGTTAATTTTATGGTACCCTTTGAAAAAAGGTGGAACAGATATTATCATACCTATTTTGTAGATTAGGAAAGCTATACCAAAAGGACTTAATTAACCTGTTGAGTCACTTATTTAGTAAATGTCAAGTAATATTAGCACAGAGACTCAGCACTGTAGTTTATCATTAGGCTATTTGTTTTTATGGAACTTAAAAAATAAATATATGAGATCCTCAGATGTAAAGGAGCATTGATGAACTAACTAACTCCATAATATGTTTCAAGTGTTTACAATGTATCGGGATTACAGGAACCATGGAACACACAAGAATATCTCGAGCCTGTACCTGTCCTTAAGATTCTCACAAGCTGGTGAAGGGACAGGACAATCCATCAAAAACCAGTTTCAGTCCCTTTCTAAATTATTCTTTAATTAAAATCACTGCTAGAGGAGTGGTACGTGTGAAAATTCAGAGGTGTTAAAAATCACCATGGGCTTCGGTAGGTGTCATGGACAAAGGTAGAAGGTATGTTTCGTGTTGGAATTGGAGACTAGAGAGAGATATAAGAAGGCTGAAGAGGAACTAGGTGAACAAAGGTGTACATGTGGACAGGGACATGACACACTGAGAACAGACTGGAGGGTTTATTTGGGGGCAGAGTGGCAAACATATTTGGAGAGAATGATCAGAGCCAGATGGTACAGGACCTCTGAGGCTCAGCAAGGTATTCTGTGCCTTATCCTATAGGCAAAGGGGAGTTATTGAGGATTTTTACACAGCAACATAACATAACGCAAGTATTCCTATAGCGAGATAAATCTGAAGAGTGTATAGTATGAATTGAGGGAGAGAAAAGAATTAGGTCAGACAGAAAAGATGAAATAAAGTAATACATGTGAAATATCTAACACCATTAGTCCTGATGTCATTTTTATAATCATAAGACATAATAATTCAAATATAAAGCTAATGAGAGCTGGGTCCAGGGTGATGGTTACAAAGAGAGGAATTGATGATGAGAAAATCCAAGTAGCAAGAATCAATATGACCTGGTGACTAGTTGGAAATAGGGAGAAATGAGGGGACTGCTCTGTCCCTCACCTTATAATTCTTTAATCTTCAGAACTTTCAGGGTATATCCTTTGTACTCAGTTAAGCATATGCAATAAGTCTCTATATTTTCTCTTATTTAATTTTAATTTAAAATTATGTTTTATTATCAATTATGTCAGAGTAATACATTCTCTCCATCAGGGATGAGAGATTTATATGGCATGACCCAAAAGATTTTTGGGGACAAATGACTCATAATACAGCCTTTATGGTCTCATGGTGATTTTAATGAAGCCAGACTTTCATGCAATAAACAGAGGATTATTATTTCACTCCGGGATCAGGAGATGGAAGGCTGTAAAACACAAGGCTATTTTCAAAGCGCCATTAGAACATATAAACATAAATTAAGTTTTAAGGCTTAAAACTCTCAGGAAAGTTTTCTTACTATATGGAACACTGTATGTCTCTCATCTTTTATCACTCTTAAAACTCATCACTATGCCATCTTAGCAAGGGAATTATGGTAGAAAAGCAGGCTGAAAATAGGGATGGTGGAATAAGCAAGGTGTTTCCCTACAACTACTGGCCGTTAACCTGAGAATTATTCAATGTAACACTCATTCATTCATTTAAGCATTTATTTCCAGGAGCTCTTGCTTTTTAGGAATTATGTTCTATATGAAAGAGACAAAGAGACAATTCAATCATATATGTGCCCTAAAGAAGCTTAGAGTTTACAGGGTAAGACAGATTAGTAAATGAAAATTTTACCTATACCTAAGAAGTTTATAAATACTGTATGCACACAAGGCTATGGGACTCGGGTAGAGAGGAATGGAGGAGACAGAGCTGAATCCATGTTGGTAGGTGGGCTACAGGAAGAAGGGAAGGAAGTAATGGCTTCCAAGAGAAAGTGATGCTTGAATTGCCTTCTCCATATTCCTTGCCCATTGATCACTTCTATTGCTCACCCCAGGACCGCTTCTCTCCTTTCTGGGTAATCCAACCACAACCTCTTCTTCTCTTACTACCTTTTACATGGTTGATTCCTAAAGGAGTACCTCCATCTCCCTGTTTGATAAAACTCTGAAGTTAAGGGGAGAAAGGAGTGTGTGTGTGTGCCTAAAAGTAACCACCCAAGAACTGGAAAAGTAATGTCCTGGAGGCCAAAGAAAGAGAGTTTCAAAGAGGAAGTAGGCATTAGGGTTGGATGTGAAAAGAAACGAAACGTGTGCTTTGACTTTGGTGGTTAGACCATTGATATACTTGGCAAGCATATGTGAGAGAAACAGTGGATGCAGGACTTGAAGAAGACCGATGAGGCACCAAATAAACTCTGCTCATTTAAGACACATCTGAACAAGGAAGAAAAGACAAGACCATAGGAGGAATTGGATTAAGGGAGTTTCTTTGATACCAGAGAGAACCATTTTCATGCTGAGGGTATCGCATTAGCAAAAAGGTTGCAGTTGAACATAGAGGAAGAAATTTGATGGAGTAGTCATCAGGGTTGGGAGGAAAGGACATGGAGCCCTTGTGGAAAGAAGAGCTTTTTCCTGCTCTGAGGCAGGAAGGAAGTGGGAGGTGATGGGTGGGGATGACCAGGGCGTAGGGAATCCACTTAACACTGATCACACACTTAATCTCTACAGTCTCCCATGTGGACCAAAAGATGAGCAAGACACCATTCCTGTGCTCTCCTTTCTCAAACATTCACTTCATTTAAATGAATTAATGGATACTTAACCTTATGCTCCTTGTAATTCAAACATGCCCAGCAGTAGCTTATGAAGGGCACGATGCTGGGAATAGGTACTCCCCGAAGGACTCAACCCCTGACTTTGCTCAGAATTGGTGGTGCATGATGATAATAAAAATTAGTCTGACTTTCAGTCCGTTTTATGATCATCTTTAAATCATCTGTAGAAAGTGACCCTCTTATCACTTTCATCTGAGCTATATATATGCTAACACATATATATGGAATATAAAAAAAAATTGGTTCTGAAGAACCTATGGGCAGGACAGGAATAGAGATGCAGACATAGAGAATGGACTTGAGGACACGGGGAGGGGGAAGCGTAAGCTGGGATGAAGTGAGAGAGTGGCATGGCCATATATACACTACCAAACGTAAAATAGATAGCTAGTGGGAAGCAGCCGCATGGCATAGGGAGATCAGGTCGGTGCTTCGTGTCCACCTAGCGGGGTGGGATAGGGAGGGTGGGAGGGAGGGAGATGCAAGAGGGAGTGGATATGGGGATATATGGATATATGTATATGTATATGTATACGTATAGCTGATTCACTTTGTTATACAGCAGAAAATAACACACCATTATAAAGCAATTATACTCCAATAAAGATGTTTAAAACAAACAACAACAACATGTAGGGGGATCCCGTAAAAGCTCTTACCTCTCCTGAAGTCCTATGGGCTTCATTTTGAAAGGAGAAGGGCAGACAGAGGTGGTGGCTTTGATTTCAGGAGTGTATTGGCCTTGAGGGTCCACGACCACATTCAGTACCTTTGGAACCTGCTCAGGTTGGACCATACTGTTGGCTGTCTTTGCCTCAGCCTGTGCCGGCTGTAATGCAATGGGTGACAGGTGGATCTCCTGATTTTTCTCTTTATCTTGTCTCAGGGAAAGCTGAAATTTTTCTTTTAATCTGTAAAGAATCTATAGAAGGAGATATAAAGGGTTCCTGTCACATTTTTTCATGTTCAACAACAAAGTATGATCTCCTCCATCCCAACCTAGAAGACAAACCAAAATAAGGTTTGATGATAATACAAGTAAGGAAAGCTTTCTGGGATGATTTCTCAGTTTTATGGTATTGAGGATTTTCCTCAAAAAGATATGCTATTTGTTTCTAGTTATGGAGCACAAACATGGTAAATATATACATACATGATCTACTCCTCAAATATAATTCAAAAGCAAATATGGCTAATTTTATAAAAGGGTCAGATGTCAGTTTGATCACATGTAAGCTCTTACTCAAAGTGACTGAAATGGAAAACTTATAGAAGGAATAGCCATGAAATGGGGGTTTGTGACATGTATAGAAACAGAGATTTGTATCCAGTACAACAAATACTTGAAAAAAATTAAATTTAGGATATGTGTCAAAGAATAATTTGGGCAACCAGCATTTCCTTTCTTACCCCTTGCTCCTTTAAATTTTTAATGCATGTAGAAAAACCACAAAAGTATCATGTTCCTTCATTCTCAGAGTTCTTTCTAGAATGGCTAATTCAATCCAGAAAACTTTTAAACTTTTAAAAGAATTAGACTGACTTTGCTGGGACACTTCAGTGGACCAAGTTTGTCCTTCCTGTCCTCAGTCTTCCCTTTTTATCAGCCTTCCCCACCCCCCACACCTTTCTCTCCTTTCTTTTAAAAATACTTATTAACTGTTATATTTTTATATATTTTTAATTTATTTTATTTTTTTCAGTTTTATTAAGATATAATTGACATGTAACATTGTACACGTTTAAGATGTACCGTGTAATGATTTCGTATTTTTTCTCTTTTCTTGATAATAACTCCTTTACTCCAGTTCCTACAGAGAGTAGATGTCCTTGTGTTTCTTCAAGTCTGTTCTCAGGGAGGTGATTTGATAAGTTATTCACATGTAGTGGTGACTCAACCTGTAATCTGCAATTATAGCCCTGATGACAGCAGCATCGTAAAAAACCTTAGGCCAATCAAACTCCCCTGTTTAATTTCTGGAGTCCATTAGCTGAATGACTTATTTTAGGGGAGAGGGCAGTCCTGGCACTTGTCAACCACATTTACTCTAACTAGACTTGAGGCTAATTTTTTCTCTCCAATTGCCTTTAAATTCTAGTCACCTCTATATTTGAAATCTTGAAAATATATAAGATTGAAATATATATTTTTTCTTGTTAAAGGATGAACACTGATGAGAATTTATTTCAGGAAAATTTTAGAAAATATTTGTCCAGTATCTCAGAATATATTGGTAAAAAACAGTCTATTTGACAAAATATGATTATAAAAAAAAGAATCAAGATGAAATAAAAACACAACAATCTAAGATGAGAAGGTATCAGACTGAGATTAAGAAGAAAAGAATTCAAAGAACTGAAAACTCAGCAGCAGGGTGTAAATCTTCTTTTAAGCAATAAAGAACAGAGCTGACAATGCAGAAAATACAGTCAGTGGTGGATATGGCAAAGTTGAGAGACTGCCTGGAATTTATAGCAAAGGATAAACAAATGAAGATGAAAACAAGAGAAAAGACGGGATATGGATGTCAGAGAAGAGTCATGGTAAATAATAAACAAGAATAAATGAGAGGGAAGCAGGTCATTCAAAACTATTTTTCAGTGCCCACTTACGTTATGCCTTGTGTGAGGTACAGCGTATTCCGTTGTGAACAGAATAGAGTGCACCCTGTTCTTATGGAATTTAGGGATATGGAACGAAAAAAGTTCTTAGTTTTATTTTTTTTAAGTGTGTCAATTGAAAGAAGAGTAAATGTGAGAAGAAAATCAAGTAATTTTTGTGACTTGAGAAAAAACGAACATTACTGAGGATGCATGAACCCCGTACCTAGATAACTTGATGTTCATGTGAATAAAGCCAACAGAAAGAATTTCTCAGATACACAACATCTCAGAAAATATATTACCTGTCTACTTTTCTTGAAAAATTTTACTCAAAATCATGAGAAATATGACTCAGAATAAAGAACTGAAGAAGTAGAAATTGTAATATGAAAGGGAGCTCTGGAATTATTTAAACACAGAATGAAAATGAAATTTAATTATGTCTCAGTTCCAACATCTCAGGTTGTGATAACAGTAAAGAAGTTTGAGGAAGGCAGAGAAATAAAAAATAGGGGTGAATGTATGTTAAGTGACTTTTTAGTTAGGGATACAGAGGGAATGGGAGTTAGAGCGGTCACTAGAGGTCCTTCTGACCTAATTATACATTAAAGAAATTGCAGTCTAGCTAAATAACGTTTAGCTGCTGGTCCAAAGTCAGCAGTTAGCCGTGGCAGAGCCAAACTCAAAGGTAGCTCTGCCTTACAGGCCTGATCACTTCCCACCCCTTACATGCTCTTCGCCACACCGTCCTTCTTAAAGATTGACTCTGAAATCACATCGGCTGCCGATGTGATTCTCACCACTGGGTTTCAACAGCACCAAATCTGAGTATATCTTTTGTACATTGAAAGCTCTCTTTAAGGAAAAGGACTCTATGAACATATAAGGTGTAACTAGATATACATATTAAAGTACTGAAGATGAATACCCTTACCCCGTGCATAATGCCTAAGGATGGGGAGGTTTTTTCCAACTTACTGCTTCTTTTCAGTTTCTATAACCCTCAAAAGGCAATTTGCCGCCATTCTGCACAAACACAAACCACACTAGAACAATATCAATCAGATGACACATCTGTGTTAAGCTAAATACCTAATTACTAAAAAGATGAGGCAATTAGAATTTAAGGTGGGACAGCTTTTTATGTTTTTAATTGTAAGCAAGTTATTTTCCTGAATGAGAAAAACAGACATATCTGTAACCTTACAAAAATATATTTAATAGAAGATAATGCATATATTGTATATTCTAAGTTTTCCACATCTAACTGTAATATGTAAATAAAACACTCACTTGCCTGTTTACATTTGGGTTTTGGAGAAGCATATTTCAAAAATGGACATGAGAAAGCCAAGAAAATGTCGACCTTCTCCCTAGTTCCTGACAGGTGACTTTTACGATGATGTTAGTATAAAACTAGTTCAAGTCCAAAGTCCTTCTTTACCATTCGCGAGCTTATGTTCTTGATGGAGAACCTTTGCCACATATTTTACAGTCATCTGTTTACTTTATCTCTGTTTAGAGGTCAAATTTTTCATCTATAGCTATGTAGTACGTGTAAAAACTGATTTATACATCTTTAATTAGGGAAAAGCAGAACTTGGAGAATATACAGCGCTTCTAAGACACTGTTTAAATACTCAGCAGAGAGATTTGGGCTGTCTGACAAAATGTGGAAAGAATTGGAGAGGTTGCTACTTGGCAATAGAGCAGTTGTCATGGAATTGAGCTCTAACTGAGTGTTTCTCAACCGGCAGGGGTTTTGCCCTTCAGGGGACATTTGGTAACGTCTGGAGACCTTTTTTGGTTGTGGTACTGGGGTGTGTGCAGGGTGCTACTGGCATCTAGCGGGCAGAGGCTGGAGAAAATGCTAAGTACCCTACAATACACAGGACAGCCCCTTTCCCCTCTGACAGAATTATCCAGTCCAAAGTGTCAGCAGTGCTGCTGTTGAGAAACTGGCATAAGGGACCTTAAAAATAATCTGGTATAATCTCTTCACTTCACATTTAAACCCAGAGCGGTTGAATAATTTATGGTAGGTTAGAAATGAAGTCTAGGATCTGGGCTTCCTGACTCATGCCTGTAACCATTATACTCTACTCTGTCTTCTAAATCCCCACAGCTTTCTTCCCAACCTCTTTTCCAAAGCCTCTGGAAAAGTGATGTCAGAAATTTTTCTCTGCACAGATAAAGATCTGGAATATACCATATGCATGTTTCTCTATATGAATGCACTTTGTTTCCAAACTCAACCTAAAAGCTGCCATAGGAATGGCAAGCAGGCTCAGTGGCCATGGCCCACGGGCCCAGCCGCTCCGCAGCATGTGGGATTTTCCCGGGTTGGGGCACGAACCCGTGTCCTCTGCATCAGCAGGTGGACTCTCAACCACTGCGCCACTAGGGAAGCCCACAAGTCAATATTTTTGACTTTCCCTTTAAGAGCTTGTTGTTTCAATCTTGGGATGCAATAGAGTCACTTGGTAATTTGAAAAAAGAAAGAGAATGGAATATTGAATGAAAGGATCTGTAAAACTCAAAACTATAGCAGGAGAAGAAAATAATAGCAGGAAGAAGAGAATCAGAGAAACACAGAAATGAGAGGAAGCTAAAAAAAATCCTATAAAGTTATTTTGCAGCTTATAATTTTCATTTAAAAAATCTTATTAAGTGGTACACCTTAAATTTACATAGTGTTATATGTCAAATATATTTCAATAAAAAAACACATAGGTGGGTAACACACAAAACATCTGTTTGGATTAAAATATGTTCAAATCTCAAAATGATGCCACCAACTAAGTCATATCATTTGTCCTTTGCAGTAGTTTATAGTTAGTTCTGAAATAGTTCATTCATTCATTTCTTTTAGTTTAAATGTGAATCAATTGCTACTACGTTCCAGAAACAACATCGTGGACGCAAAGATAGCACACAATCCTCGCTTTTGGGAGTTCACTGGCTTCCAGAAGAGAAAGATGGGTAAAAATGATGTCCAGTACCAGATACTAGGTGCAAAAACAGAGATGTGTCAACAGCAGGTATGGTGTGGTACACATTTATCACCTCTGTCTGGGTTGAATGTCTCTGATTAACACAGGCATTCCCATTTATTCCTGGACCCCTTTGTGGCCAGAAATAGATGTTCACAAGATAGTGTGACAGGACTGGAAGAAACTAACAGTGTGACTCCTTTATACATGAGATCACGGTAAAGAGCCCAGCCTTTTAATCCAGATAGACTTGGTTTCGAATTCCAATGCCTCCCCTCAGATACCCACACACATATACCCACCCACTGCTTGTTCTTGGTCAAGTCACTTATCTTCTCTGATTCTTGGTTTCCGCTTCAGTAAAATTAGGAAACTAAAATACATTAAGTGTTTATACATAGGGCCTATAATTAATAATACTGTATTGTATACTTAGAAGTTCTCTAAGAGGATAGATCTTACGTTAAGTGCTCTTATCACAACACAAAATAATAATAATAAATAAAGAGGGCAGGAGGAAACTTTTGGAGGTGATATATATGTTCATGACATAGCTTGTGGTGATGGTTTTATGGGTGTGTGCTTATCTCCAAACTCGAGTTTTTTACATTAAACATGTGCAGCTTTTTGTATGTCAATAAAGTGGTTTTAAAAATACATTGTTTAGTACCGGGCAGTAAATTTAGTACCGGCAAATGGCAGTAAATTTAGTACCAGCAAATGGCAGTAAATGGAAGAAAATAATCATTATTATGGTTATTATTATTTCTCTTATTATCGAGAGGGTTGTATTTTGAGCTAAATGGTTTTTATTAACCAGAAAAAACCTGAAAATTAGTTTGAGACATGCCTACTTTGGTAAATGGTTCTGTAAACAAAGTGTTTCAGCTAGGAATCTAGTCCCATTTTCCTCAATCCTTAGGAATTATATATAACATATTAGAAAAGTATGGCTATTTATGTCCACCTTTGACATGCATTTTCTTTGTGATGCTTGGGCTGTAGTAGGTAGTCTGATAAAGAATTTCCTGCCTCAGCTACCAAGACCATGACTAGAGAAGCTCTTTGGATGACACATGAATGGCTCTTCTATGGGTCTAACAAGCCAGAGCTTTTATTGACCCAAACAGCTCTTTCTTATGTGTTTTCTAAAATTGCTTTTCAGTAGCAATCTGGTTTATAGACAGCTCTACCTACATTCCATAAATACCTTTTCACTTGTTAATAAACCTCTAAGTGCACTGAAGATCTAATGTAGTTGATAAATGGTGTTCTTTCTATTATTTATTCCAACTTAAGGACTAATTCTTCTTAGTAATATATTCCTCCACCTAAAACAGACTGAATGGATTGGAAGTTGCCCACACATTTTTTCTTGGAAAATTGTATTTGTCTATTTGTTGCACCACCCACTCTACATTCACATTTGAGAGGTGCTAAATATGTCACACATTTGAAAATGTCATGCATGTCTAATTTTATGCCTGGCAACACACATTTTTTCTTAAATTTTAAGGAAAGTAAATAACATGCCACATTTCAAAAAATTTGCCAAGGCTTATGTTATTGTTACAGAGCACATAATCCTCCATGACAGCAATTCACCTATATAATTTCATAATAAAACCACATGCTTTTAATTTCTATGATATGAGAAAGGCTTGGACACAAATAATGGCATTCGATCTTTCATAAACATAATTAATGCCAGAGGGAAATTTCTGAGTGATATCTTTTCCTTTGCCATGGAATCAACAAAATTATGGGAAACAGAAACCAGAATACACTTGTTTGAAAATCACAAAAGTGATAGTATAACTATTACTGAGAGATCCAAGGAAAAACTTACTTTAAATCAAGATCAGTATCAAAAACATTTGAACAAGTACAAAGATAAGCTTATTTTAGAGAATCACATTTGACTAGCCCTTAAATGTGAACTGTTTACTTGTCAGTGGTTAAGCTGTATCAGATAAATTTAACTTCATCTTAATCCTGTCTATCAGGTAGTATTTATTTTTCCATCAATATTAATTCCTTTCTGTACTACTGGTTCCCCTGTTATTTTATTTTATTTTTTTTGCAGTACGCAGGCCTCTCACTGTTGTGGCCTCTCCCGTTGTGAAGCACAGGCTCCAGATGCGCAGGCCCAGCGGCCATGGCTCACGGGCCCAGCCGCTCCGCGGCATGTGGGATCTTCCCGGACCAGGGCACGAACCTGTGTCCCCTGCATCGGCAGGCGGACTCTCAAGCACTGCGCCACTAGGGAAGCCCCCCCTGTTATTTTTAAAGTGACCCTTTCACATTAAAAAGTAAGAGAGTGTTTGAAATATATCATTCTACTACTTTTATTTATTCAAGAACTGTTGGAATACAAATCAAAATGTGTTTCTTCTCTCTCACTACTTGCCATCTCCAATGCATTCCTCTCCCAGGAAATGGAAGCACCACCCATCCAGGTAGTCAGTCAAATAATGTAGGAGTCATCCTTCATTTTTCTCTTTCTTCCTCCCAGAGAATCAGTACACAGCAAGCCCTGTCAGTTCCACCTGCAAAAAAATCTCCATCCTTCACCCCTCTCCATCTACACCACCACCCTCTACTCTGGGCCGCCATCATATTTCTCATCAGGCTAATACAGTAGCTGCCAGAAGGGTCCTCCTACTCCCACACTTCACCTCAAGCTCTGTCCCCAACCACTTGCCACCAACAGAGACCACAGTCTTTTAAAATATACAAATCAGATCACATCAAAGCTCTGCCTAAAACACTCAGCTTACAGCCTTCTCCTGGAAACCAGCGAGGCCCAGCCGCCCCACCTGCCGTATCCTCTGCCAGGGAGCCCCTTCCCTACATGTTTGTATGTCTCAGATGTCTCCGATTGCTCCACTACCTATTGCTTCAGCTCACTATCATCTCTTCATGGCCCTTAAGGCTTTTGAGTTTCTACAAAATTAATAAACTTTATTTTTTAAAAGCAGTTTTAGGTTTACAGAAAAACTGAGCAGAGAGCACAGAGTTCTCATATACCGCCTCTCCCATAGCTCCCTCAGCAGCTTTCCCTGTCATTAACGTCTTGCATTCGCATGGCGTACTTGTTACTCTTGAGCCTACACTGATATGCTATCGTTAATGAAGTCTAGAATGTAGATTAGGGCTCAGTCTCAGTGTTGTACATTCTATGGGTTTTGACAAATCCCTAATGTCATGCACGCACCATTACAGTATCATACAGAATAGTCTCACTGCCCTAAAAGTCCAACTATTCATCCTACAGCTTCTGGCAACCACTGATCTTTTTACTGTCTCTATAGTTTTGCCTCTGCCAGAATGTCATATACTCGGAATCACAGAATACGGTCACTACTTGATTTTTTAAAATGTTAATGTAATTATTGTCTGGGTACCCCTCTGGACTATAGGACTCATGAACACAGGGACCTCATCTGTCTTGTTCCTTCCTTTGTCCACAGGGCCAACAACAGGCTCACAGAGAGCCCTCTGCAGGAATTCCTGGATTGAATGAATGGATGAATCTACCTACCAGCCCAGTAGGGAGCAATCACCTACACACTTCTGAAACATTCCTTTCTAAGTTTGTTCTAGTAACTTTGGAGTAGCCTTATTTAGATTTTTGAATTTTACATGGATGTTTTGCAGACACTGGGAAAGGAAGAGTTAGCTGTTCCCTGGCCCCAGGTAGTTGAGGGTGTGGCTACTACAAGTCCTGTTACTACTTGCGATCAGTATGTCAGGCAGGAGTTCATCCAGTCATGGTGGATACAGGGGCGCTCCCTGAGCTGGAGATGCAGAATCTGGAGCATATCTAACAAGTGAATGGCAACCTCTGCTCTGTCTCTCTCAGCCCTCTAGGACTCACCAGCTGCTCCAGAATCTGCTTTCCCACTTTCCTCCTTGCCTTTGCTCTTCCGAATTGTAAGTATTTACTCCCTGAATAATCTCTATTTTTATCACTCTGTATCCCTTTCTATCCTCCCCTTCCTTCCAACGTTCCAAGCAGAAAAATACCCTAATTGTGACTTATGAGAGGGAGGACAACACTTGAGATTTCCTTTATTTAAAAAAGAAGAACCACATATTTTAAAACACAATGAACCATAACAAGGAACCACATCCTCTCTACCTAAAAAATGCCCAGAGGTCTCTGCCAAAATTTCCACAAAACCTCCAACTTTCATTAAAATTATTTACCCTTAATCTCCACTATTTAAGATATAAAAATCTTAAATTATTCTTTTGTTGATATTGTCACAGTTTTTAGAAATCTTCTCTCTTAGTGCCTGGCCCATAGGAGATGCCTCTAAATTCATGATAATAGAAACTTCAGAGTGCACGGGAGCTTGCTACTTTCTGTATTTTACATTCTAGGAAATATGCCCATCTTCACGCTATTCAAGGCCTTAATTGTTTTATATCCTTCAAGTTGAGACCCACTCAGCCTCTTGTTTTCCAAACGGAGCCCTAACCTTTCTAACATAAACCTCTTCCAGGAGGAGGAGCAGAAATAAACAAAATCCATTAAGACACTTCGCAACACTATTGCTTGTGGGAAGAATAATTAGCATGATGTCTTTGGGGGGGGCTGTTAAAAACTAAGGAAGGAATGTTTTTAAAAATGTGCAAAATTAAAAAGAACATAGCACACAGGAAGAAAAGATATTAAAACCCATCTGCAAACTTCAAATATTTTAAGTTATATCACAGAATTCTCAAAAGAATAGGAAAATCTTATCATTCTATTAGAAAGGTAACTGTTAACTCATTCAGTACCAAAGAGCACTGCCTAGTCTAGTGTGTTTAGGTTTATTTGGGGTTCTATGTTTTTAATATGAAATACACTTTTAAAGTCTTCATATCTATAATTTGTAATTTACAGAGCTATTTGCAGTGTATTCTTTCATACTTTTACGTTATTCATTCACCTAAAAAATTAGTTGATTATGGATTGTTTAGCCCTTTAGCCTATAATCATCTCCTTTTCATGCCTGGAATTTCATATATTACTTTCAAGGCCCTTTAAAAATAACAAAACCTTATTTTTACTCATTAAGAAGTAAGCTTGCCCCAAGACATATTTCTTTATAAAATTTTTCCCAAGTTGCACAAAGATAATATAAAAGAAGAAATAAAGCAAGTCCAAAGTGTACCCATGAGACTTAAATGGCTTTGAGGATTCCACTGACCTCGGTAAATCACTTTCTAAAACTTCGTTCTCAGGGTTGATCAAGTTACGAAAAGCCTCAGTGCAATTACAGCCTTATTCTTCAGGTCAGAATCCATAATTCCCTAGGTTTTCCTTTAGCTATCACTCTGCTGTCAGATGTGAAATATTCCCAACCTATCAGGGTCATAGTCTTGCTTCTGTTCTCAGTCTTTTCAACATTCTTTTGAATGGCAATATATCGAATAATATTAAGCAGTGGGCTCAGTAAAGGATAAAATATATAAAGAAGCAAACTTACCATCAAACACGTTACTATAATAACAAATATGCTGAGAAAAATGACAACAGCATAAAATCCTTCTTTGCTCCAGATTTTGTCCGCTTCATGCTGCCCTTGTAAAACATTTTTCTTTGAAAGCAAAACAGAAAGTCCGATGTTAAATGAGAGCTTGAGGAGACTGGCGTTCTTATCAGACACTAAACATATTTTTAGCTTGATTCCATTCAGTGTAGAACACACCTACATCCCCCGCTGCCAGAGCTGCTTCTCAATCTGATCTAAGACACTGGATTGCCGTTCTTATACGTTAAGACGCTATTTTATCTCCTGTACAGGAGCAAGCATGCCCGACATGGCATATAGGGCCTTAGGCTTTGTGAGTGTCCCTCAGGGTCTCTCTTGGAAACTACCTGGTTCACAGGTGAGAGAGTTCTGTTCTTTTCTGTGCTGAGGAAATTGTTTATGAAGCTCTCCTTACTCTGCTTTCAGGCTCCTCCCATAACATCAACACCCTGCTTTACGTGCTGTAATACTGCTCTCTGCTTTTAAACAGAAGTGAAACAGGTGCAAACAAAATCTCATGATGCATCAATAAACAGAGCAACAATGTCGGCAGCATTGCCTTTTTTTTGTTTTCTTTTATGAAATCTTTTTTTTAAAAATGCAGTCTATTTTGTCAAAATCTGATTAATGTACCACTTTAACCACATAAATTGTTAGGGTTTTATATTTTATTTAAAGCAACAGGGAACACCAGAGTGTCCAGAATTATTTGGCACTAAAAGGGAAAATAGTTTTACTTTAATTTATTTCTCTCTTTGTTTATTTACTTAGCTTACTATTTGAAGGGTGGAAGGGTAGAGAAAAAGCATGAATAACATGTGAATGAGTGGTTTAGTTTTATTTTACCCTTTCTTTTTAAAAAAGCACATCTACTAAAATCACATCTTATAATAAGGCAATGAAATTTAACAATTCAGTGAAATTTATAGATTTATGGTTAAAGAAAATTGAGCTTGAAACCAAATGGTCCACAATTAGGAAAAAAATATAAAGGCTAAATCAAGTCAAATGCTCCCACTCATCTAAAATTACATTTTGTTGGAGTCTGCTTTTTCCCCTTTTGGTTGAGATGTCTCTAATGATTAAGAAAGCCTTGAGAAGCATGATAGTGAATGATGAAAGGCCACATGGAGAGTGGCCCTGGAGAATGAGAGGTCGTCTTGTGCATTCCAGCGTCAGATGAATTCCCAGCTTAATGTAACCCCTGGGATGACTTCAGCCTATACTATGTGGAAAAGAAGAACCACCCAGCTGATCCTAGTCAACCTACAGAATCATGAGAAATAAATAGTAGTTGTCTCAAAAAGAAAAAAAAAAAGCCTTCAGCAAAACCTGTACTTGTAGGTGTCTGAACCTGGAAATCATTGTTAATTATTTTTCAAGACTTAAAAAAAGTAAAATGCATTCCACATTTGTAAACAAGACAAAAAGAAATATTTGCCTTGAAAAATATTTTATGAAAACTTTTATCCTGAAACTCAAGCGAGTCTTGGTGGGGAGTTGAACAAAACAGAATGGAAAGGATCTCTGAGTTCAATTGTGGTTACAATAACTATGTGAGGAAGACTTCTCTTGCTTGAAGTAGTTGAGTTTCCATTTCCTTTGCTTGTAAAATATAGATATGCTCACTGTAATATCTTGCCTTCTTTAAGACATAGACACATTTATAGATGCAAGAAATGATTTATGCATGTTTTTAAAATACATAAATGGTAAGTTGATGGAGAATCTGAAAATACTTGCTTGATGAAATGAGTAGAAACCAATATGTCCTGAAAAGGAAATCTTGGGGTCAAGTGACAACGTGTCTTTTACTCATTGACCTTAGCCAGATCATATTTTATTCCTATGTCTCTGTACACATAGCTGGAAACTAAGAGAAGACTCTTGTAGAAATCAAGTATAAATATGGAAATGAGTTTTTTTGCAGGAAAATAAATAGCATCTATTGCTTGCTATAAAAGCAAACCACTTAAGCCCTCAAGTAGGTAGCATAAACTTGTCAAATTTAAGTGTGAGGATCTGAGCTTTAGTTCACGTAAAATTTGGATTAAAAAAGGAGTGGTTAGGTGGGTGGAAAGAGATTTTGTGTTCCTAACCTGATTTGGTTCCTTTCTTGTTTTTCCTACTATAGTTCCACACCTCCTGGAATACCAACAGGTTCCTTTCTGCTTAAGACAAATCTATTTTGTTTTCTCTTTTAACCAAAGCAGTAATGATGGAGGAATTAACCTCCCACCCCTCCATCCCCTGCCAGCACTTAGAAAGACACATGCTTTGAACTCCTAGAACTTAGCCACTGCACTTTCTTGGTAAATAGATTTCCTTCTGAGTCATGCTAGCCCTGCTGAGCACTACTATATTTGTACAGAGATCTAAAAACCTTGATAAGGGCAGGGTAATAAATGGAAAAGTTTGTAGTTAAGATTCCACAAGTCATAAGATTGTAATTCACAAGAATCTCCAATCTAACCTTTGTATAAGGTTAATGTGATGCCTTTCACATTGTTTTTCTTTTTTTTTTTTTTTTTTGCGGTAAGCAGGCCTCTCACTGTTGTGGCCTTTCCTGTTGTGGAGCACAGGATCTGGACGCGCAGGCTCAGCGGCCATGGCTCACGGGTCCAGCCGCTCCGCGGCATGTGGGATCTTCCCGGACCGGGGCACGAACCCGCCTCCCCTGCATCGGCAGGCGGACTCTCAACCACTGCGCCACCAGGGAAGCCCATTCCTTTTACATTTTGACAGGGGACTGAAGGTTCAATAATTCAGAGGCTCCATGGCTGGGTCAAACCAATGCGCTGCATCATCTTAACGTCTTATGTCACAACAATATCACTTTCCCTTTAGCTTTGTGGCAGTGAAAGAAGCTGCTGGGTTTTGTTTTGTTTGATTGTATAAAATTTGGGCAGTTTCCGGTACCGATAGCAATGGCTTCTCTATATCCTGTTTAATAATTTGATATACCAGAGTTTTCTTTTCTTTTTATTAAAACCAATTCTGACCCCAAATGCTAGAGAGATGATACAGAGACTTTCAGAGCTACATCTCTTTAGAGAGATGGAGCACACAGAATAAGAATAAAGTGGAAAGGTTATAAATTAGCTGGTTAATTAACTGATTTAGGCATATAAGTGAGTTGTATCCTACAACAATATGGTTTTGTTAGATAAATGCCAAACTTCCACTGTATCATGCACAAGGTAAACAATTCGGTCTGAGAGATCTGACCCATGTTAACATTGATTGCATTCCTCCTCGGCACTGTATGGCTAGGGCTATATAATTCTTTAGACTGCTGGCTAATGTTTAAAGGAACAATCACTAAACTCGTGGATTATGATTATATTTATTTGGTATGATTTTTTTTCTCTTTGTAAACATGCCATGAAAGTATCAGTCAGTATGTTGCCCTGTTATTTAAAGAAGGTAACTTCCTCCTTTGAAACATAAGACCTGTGAAACTGTGGTAATTTGCAACTGAACAACAAAATCCTAAATCATTTTTTTCACTATCATTGCAAAATTACTGCTTCAACAGACATTTAATTTTGTAAAAACATCTAAAAATAGAAACTAAAACAATGCATTTAATTTTATTTCCCTGAGATTTAACTTATTAGGCAAGAGGAAGTCTGGTTTTTAATTTTTAGGAGCATCTTATTATAAAATAATATTTGAGGTCCTCCAATGTTCTAGGTACCATATATAAATATATAAAAGAAATAATGTCTTTGTCTCTCAAGAAACTTAAATTTGAAATAAAAATAGATGAATAAGCGAAAGGAAATCTCTATTTGGTAATTGTCTTTGTTTCCCAAGAGTCGTTTCTGATTTAAATAAAATCAAGCAAATAAAGAAATGGCAACAACAAAAACCACACCCTTCCCTAAAAGTAATTAATAAAAGTGTAGGAAGAGATGCTTTGAGACAGCATTCACCATGTTCTGTAATCCATGTAAAGGATGAAAACCCAAAATACCAATATTCCTTTTTTTGTTCTGGTAATAAACATGTTACCATAACAGAGCTATAATTTGGAGATAGAAATGTGAAAGAATGGGTTGAGGCATAAGCTGTTACTACACATTTACCACAAATGATGAATAAAGAAGTGGGAAAACTCACAGAATACCTATCAGCTTAAACAACTATCAACAAATACTTTTGCAGCGCCTCTTGGACTGTATGTGTCTGAAGCTCCCTCTGAGGGCCTGTGCACACTGCAGACGGCTCTCTCCTGTCTGCAGTTAGAGCTTCCGATCAGAGGGTACCGCTGGGCCCATTCTAGAAGTGCCAGAACAAAACGCTCAAAAAATACACCAGTCCCTGATGAAATGCTCCTTATATCCAATTAAAATACTTCCCAGTCTCCTGTAATATAATAGTTTCTAGATTTCCTAGATTTTTAGATTCCCAGAATTTTATAAGAAAATATCATATTTTGATCATCAAATACACTTTCATTATTCAAATGCAATACAGACCTATGGTCTATTGAGGGCTAATCGTTCTGTGACAGGCATTCAGGCTAAGCTCCTTGCCTTCACCAGTCTGAGGTGTGTTGGAGGACCCCCAAATACTTGAGTTTAATTAATTTTTTGGTATGGTGAGCTTCTCTTGGTCTGCAAAGCTGGCTGACTCACTAAGCTGCCATACTCCTAAAGCCTTCAGAATGGCATTTAAACTCAGAATAAAGCAACAGGGCGAAATGCTTATTTTATTCACTGAAAGCTTATGGGAAGCAGAATAAATTAATCTAACGGTCTTTTAAAATTTTAAAGAAGAATTGTCCAGAGCAAGATGTGTGGAAGTCAGTCTGTGAGGGGCTTGAACTATGGGCATGGAGTTTGGTTTGATATACAAAAGGGAGCCCCTTCAGAGTCACACACAGGGAGGGCTGGGGAGGGGTCTGGGTGTTTAAGCTCATGTTGACCTTTCTCCTGGTCTCTCTGAAGCATGAAGGGACCTCCTCTTTCTCAAAACTCCCATGGCACAGTGCGGTTATGTTATCATAGCCCTGTATTTTCCTTATCTGCTTGTCTCTTGTTGCCTTATTAGAACTCATTGAAAGCAAAAATCTGATTTTATTTGTTTGTGTGTGTGTTTGCTTATTCATTTATTTTTCTGACTTTGGACACCACCTAGCCGAGCGCTTGGCTATTTGTATGCCTACTGTATGCCAGGCCCTGAATGAAGGCACTGAAGACACAGATAAAATGAAATGAAATGCTCTCAAGGAACGACGGTGCAGAGATGGACATGAAGGCCAACGTGGGGTAAGGGGTTTTTGTACTAAGCTCAATGAGAACACAAAGCCAGCGCCCACATCTGTGGAGGTACAAGGGAAGGCTTCACTATACAGTAGACTGATCTTGAAACATGAAAGGTGCACAGACGGACCAACATACACACAGGCATGGAGGGAAGAAATGGTGTGGGGTGTCCTGGTGCCTATTAATAGTTTGGAATGGCTGAAGCATAAACTAAGAGAGTGTTGTTCAACAACGATAAACTCAGCACACAAAGAACCATATACCATATTACGAAATCCAGACTTGATTCTACAGGATTTAGGAAGCCAAAGAAGAGTCATGACATTAGGAGGGCATGGCCAGATTTGCCTTTAGAAAAGTTACTCTGGTGGCAAGAAAGAAAACACTGCGTGCACGTGTGGATGTGTGCATGTGCACGTGCGTGTGTGAGCTGGGGTTGGCAGCAGAGACAGCAAGGAGGGAAGCAACACTAAATGCAGGAAGACCAGTTGGAGGTTGTTATTACAGTCGTGGTTCAATGATGAAATACATTTTCATTCTGCAGTCAAATTACATTTGTTCAGTGCCTACTCTTTGTGAAGATTTCCATGTTTTTTTTTTCTTTTTTTTTTTTTTGCGGTACGCGGGCCTCTCACTGTTGTGGCCTCTCCCGTTGCGGAGCACAGGCTCCGGACGCGCAGGCTCAGCGGCCATGGCTCACGGGCGCAGCCGCTCCGCAGCATGTGGGATCTTCCCGGACCGGGGCACAAACCCGTGTCCCCTGCGTCGGCAGGCGGACTCCCAACCACTGCGCCACCAGGGAAGCCCTCCATGTATTTTTTTTTTAATTTAAAAATTTTATTCATATTTCAAGTTTATAAGATAAGGACTCTACCCATTTTTCCTTTCCTTTCCTTTTCTTTTCCTTTCTCCCTTCTTTCTTTTTTTCCTTCCTTCCTTCCTTTCTTCCTCCCTCCCTTACTTTTTTCCTTCCTTCCTTCCTTTCTTTTTCTATACTCATTTAGGATATGAAGAAACTGAGGCTCAGAGAGGTTGATACTATGTAAAGACAGACTTAATCTCACAGAGATTAAATCACCCAAGGTCACACACATTTTAAGTGCTGGCTTTGGGATCCAAGCTCAATCTTGTACCAAAGCTTTTTATACCATACCTGTGGCATTTGCTGTAATGAGAGGCAGTGTGCTTTACTGCAAAGGGAAATAGACTAGGAATAAGGTATCTAGATTTTAAATATTGCTTTATACCTCATTTGCTTTGTCACCTTGATGAAATCACTTAATTTCTACGGGCCTTACTTTCTGTATCTTTAAAATGTTCGCATGTGTTCCCTCAAGGTCTAATGCTTTGATTCTGTGAATTTAATTACATATGTTTGGGATGATGTTCATTCTAGCAAGTTTGGAGTGGGATGGAGTAGGTGAAGCAAAAAAGAGACTGGATTTATTCAGGAATGAGAGTATTGGAGTGGTGGGGGAAATCTGAAAAGTGCCGAATTTAGAAAGCACTATGAAGGAGATATTCATAGTTCTTAAGACTGAGCTCCTCAGCAAAAGAAAAATCACATTTCAAATTAATCCCAAGGTAGTGGAAAAAAGGGACCATTTTGACAATGAAGGCAATGAGGAGTAAACCTGTTGAGGAGGAAAGATTTGAGCGTGTTTTTAGGGACACCCAAAATTCAGTAAAATTCAGTAAAAGTAATCAATTGACAAATATACCTAAGTGGCTTTTCTTCTGGACAATTTGTTGGATAAGTCAAAATAAATTATAAGGCCATAAAGATTGGAGAAGAAAGTGTCAAAAAGGGAACTTTGACATGAAAATGAACTTCCTTAAGGAAGAAACATATGCAATGTGAAATCAGAGAATTTTGACCCTTAGGGAGACTTTTATATTATCAAATAACACACGATAAACAGCTTTCATCTCAAAGCCTCCTAGAATTGGGTCATGTCATGCTAACTGTGCAAATTTTTTTTTTTTTTTTTTTGTGGTACGCGGGCCTCTCTCCCGTTGCGGAGCACAGGCTCCGGACGCGCAGGCTCAGCGGCCATGGCTCACGGGCCCAGCCACTCTGCAGCATGTGGGATCTTCCGGGACCGGGGCACGAACCCGTGTCCCCTGCATCGGCAGGCGGACTCTCAACCACTGCACCACCAGGGAAGCCCCATGTGCAAATTTTTAAATGAAATATTCCATGAAACAGCCTACCTCAGGGGAGACTTCTGTAATTCCAAACTGGGATAAACTTTGATGCAAAACATTGATATTAAGTGAACGCAGCACTTCCTCAGATGGCAGAGCATCAGAAATTCCTGCTTTTCGGTTTATGGGAGACACAAATAGTTCAACACTGTTCTTCTTTCCCTAGTAAAAGCAGATCATTTGTATATGTTAATAGACATTTTAAACAACTTTGGGAAATATTTTTGACTTCCTTCTAGAAACATTAAAGAAATTCAGAGCTTTAGGATCCTAAAAGACATCTTGGAGATCACCTTTATTAGGTATTCCTGGTACACTTAATATTAGCAGCCCAAAGCCCGAAATCTTCAAATGGCCTTCTTTCAAGTAGTTGACACCTCTAGCTTTGTAATTTTATATTTCATTCGATGCTGGTTTATTTTCCATTCGGTATTGTAATTTTTGAGATATATTGTTCAGATGGTTCCTGAGTGTGTTTAAAGAAGCATTTTAAAATCAATTAAATGAATTAAGTAAAACCTGATGTAACAGTACAATTATTAGACATTACCACCCCATATATATATTTTTTATAACTTGTATTAATGTGAAGGCTGGACTAAGGAAGGTGATGCTGTCTTTGAAGTTGCTTCCCTGATCCTGTTCTTCACCTTAAATAAGTCACACTTTTAAGATCTATTGTTTGGTAGAAACAATGTCATGCAATGATATCATGTTACTTTCCTATTAGTATGACCTCATTACCTGAAACAGAGAGAGAGGATTTCTTACCTTAAATGGCTGATATGCCACATACACATAAAAAACAAACACTACACAAAAATGACACTGCCTTTGATAGATTCTCTTTGACAACTTATACAAAGCACTTATAAGGAAAATTGTTGTTAGTCTTTTCTTTTTGATACACGGAGTTCTCTCCTGCTAGAAAATTTTCTTTCTTTTTTTTTTTTAGAAAGTTTTCTTTTAATGCAATTTATCAGAAGTTCAGCCACGTATAAAATGGAGTACTACTAGTCATCCAGGAAAAATGTTTCCGTGTTTGCAGTGAACAACAGACAATGACTAAATATTGCATAATACTGATGTGAAACATGTTTATAATAATTTAAATAGTTTATGACCTAATAACAACAATAGTAGGAAGAGAGCACTTGTTTTGGGCTTGTCATGCTCCCATGTGCCTTAAATCTGTTATCTCCAGGACAGAGGTATTAAGTTATTTCATTTTGTAAATGAAGGAACATTAAGTAGCTTGCCTTAGGTCATAGAGCTGGGACACGGCCAAGCTGGAAATGGAGTAGAATTCTGTGTCTGTCTCCAAAGCACACGCTCTTAATCACCATACCCTGCTGCCTCAGGTATCATCATAACTTAAACTATTATAAGAACTACTCTTAGGAATAGACATGCATAAATGCTACTAACATTCTCTGAGGATATGCATATCCCTCTCTGGGTGTGGCAAATCCCTCTTTTATCATTTCAAAGAGCTATTACGCTCTTTAAATCTATATATGTAAAAGTATATCTAAGATATCTGAGTATATATATAAAACCTAGATCTAGATCTAAGACATCTATAATACCTCACTTCTCACTTGAGCAAGGTACACTGTGGATATAAATAACCTATTTCACTCTTTCATGATAATGGGAAATGCTGTATTTCTTCTATGCTATTGAGTTAAAAACTTTGTTTTTTCTTTAAAGCTTATTTAGTCCCAGAAAATAGTTGACTCACAGAACAAAAGTTGTTATGGGGACGAAAACAATTCACCCTCCACACAGAAAAAAAGTGAAAAGAAACAAAAATTCTAAACCAAAATAAAAGCAAATTCTCCTCCATAGTGGGAAATGCAGGTGTTGATGCAGTATAAAACTGAACTCAAGCAGGAGCGTAAGGATTTAAGGCAAGGAGAACAAGAAGTCCTTGCTTAAGTTTCTAATGCAGGGGAAATTAAGAACAATTTTAAAACTGTTAAAATGATCCTAAAGTCCTTTTTCACAGGAACCTCGGGATAATTAGCTTTTTACAAAGAGAAAGTCGTAAGATTTGAATTTGCATTTCTTTGTCTTTGCTCACACCCACCTTCAAGTGCAGATGGGAACATGTAGTTGAATGATATCAAGGTCCCTAAACACTGAGGAGAAGGGGGAAAGAAAGGATGCGGGTGATAGATCGGTCTAAAGTGAGCCTTATACAAAAGGTCCTTTGGGCTTCCTTCATCCCCACCTCAGATACCCATCCAAGTTTTATCTCGACTTTTTCAAGGCTATTCTTGCATTGTACTTGGACTGCTGTCCTTAAGCATGGTTCTTCTTTATTCTTTATTCAAAATCCTCCGCCTATGTGTTCACTATCCTTCATCCTGATATATATATATATATTTAAAGTTATTTATTTATTTATTTTTGGCTGCGTTGGGTCTTCGTTGCTGCGTGGGCTTTCTCTAGTTGCGGCGAGCGGGGGCTACTCTTCGTTGTGGTGTGCGGGCTTCTCATTGCGGTGGCTTCTCTTGTTGCGGAACACGGGCTCTAGGCACGCGGGCTTCGGTGGTTGTGGCGCACGGGCTGTTGCTCCGTGGCATGTGGGGATCTTCCTGGACAAGGGATTGAGCCCGTGTCCCCTGCACTGGCAGGCAGATTCTTAACCACTGCGCCATCAGGGAAGTCCCTCATCCTGATATACTTGAAGGGATTTTAATAGATGCTGTCTGGAGACAGTGCCTTACCTGATACAGAAGGTTTCCGTCTTAGAGAGAATATTTTGGGAGTAGTATCCGGTTGGTGAGACAAGTATTTTGGGCCCTTCTATTCATACCTACCAGGATAGCTAGCGTTGCACTACGAGAAGGTTGACAAACTTTTTCTGTAATGGGCCAGATAGCAAATATTTTAGCTTTTAATTTAGACAGACAATCTGTTGCAACTACTCAACTCTGCCATTGTAGTGCGAAAGAAGCCTTAGACGATATGTAAACAGATAAGTGTGGTCTGTTACAATAAAACTTTCTTTACGAAAACAGGTGTTATGCCAGATTTGGCTCATGGACCATAAAACTATAGCATGGGTGTTCTTTATTATTGTTCATTATTCTTGAGCCCTGCAATAAAGATCAAAGCTTGTAATCTGGGAATGCGAAATGTTGGCATCTTACAATGAGGCGATTGATGTGCACTTGCTGGGGTAAGAGTCCTAAGGCTGCGGCCACTCCTTGGCGGAATATCCGAAGCAAGGTTATGTTCAGCCTATTTACATCCACTCGCAGTGTCTGGAAAATAAAAAATTCAAATTATAGTAAATCTTTGATTTTGGACATTCAGTTCCTGATGGATGACTGACCACAACAATTCCTGTGACTTTGAGAAATTCACTCATGGTGCATTTTTAATGGAGATAAAAAAATTATAGGGACATTTTATGTGAAATTTTAAATGGTCTTACTTAAGAAGATGGTATATTGTATAATAATGCAATTTGTCTAGTTATAATCAAGAATCATATGAATGATCAATTCATAAAGAATTTCACTGAAATGTGTGTTGGTTTATTTTGCTTTAAGTCCAGATGACAGAATGTAGTATGTAGCCAAGTATATTTCAGTAATCCAAGCCAGAGGACATCTTTAATTTGTGTTCACACACAGTCACAGAGAGGAAGATGCTGTGTAAGTTCCATAACACCAGACTTGGCAGTTTCTCTATATAGTGATTTGCTGCCAGTGCAAGGCAAAAGAACGAGCTGCAATAATGCATTTTCAAACTCTGGCAAAGAAGTCAATGGAAGTGATGATTAAATCTAAGGTAAACAATTCTTATTCCATTGCTTGGACAAACACTCTTAATTTTCAGGTTGTTTTGGAAAAGGACAAGTAAATATTTTAAAATTCCTAAAATATAGATCAAGTTATGCAATTAACACTACATCCTTAATTTAAGCCATGGGTGCTATTATTACATTTACAACATAAACTGGTTAACTATGTATTTCCAAAAATGCACCATAATCACTTGAAACAGATACTTTACAAGGTGGGGAAACCAAACCTTTATATGCATTTCTTATTTTATAATGCTTAATTTGCTAACTTGACCATAGTAGGTTATCAGTAACCATTGGATGTCTGCAATATCATTTGTTCTATAAAGTGAGGCACACTTCTATGTACACACTTCTGTGATAAAGAGATTGGCTTACAAGTGCAACCTACTATAGTGTAAGAACTCTCAGAGGACCTTCTCCCAGTTTGCTGTAGAAGAAGAATATTGTTCCAATAATTTATAGTTTTGTTAAGAAATAATAAATCCGCTATACATAAAGTTGGTACAAAATAAATGATTGGAAACTGGACCAAATACTTATTGCTACAGGAATCAGAGGGAGTTGGGGAGGTCAAAAGAGATAAATGGTTCCCAGTCAAAATGGCAGACCCAGCTAAAGCTCTAGACTGCTACTGTACATTAGGATCTTTTAATACTTGCATAGGGGCAGGGGCCATAGAGCTTGGTCATGTTAGGCAGCTGGAACTGGACTCCCGGCAAAAAATTGAGATCCACAAAAGGGAAGAACTATTGAAAATTCTACCCAACATCCCAACTATAAGGTACAACTTGCTCCTGGGAGGGGAAAAGGAGAATTACGCTGGGAGTAGGTAGAAAAGTGACATTAACACCATCAGTAATAATTTTTTTATTAACTAAAAGTCATCTAATGGTTCACAATTGTTTGCTATATTATCCTCTGTACTTTTCTCTAGTCTAAAAATGTTTCCAATATATAAAAACACATTTTAATGCAGAAAGTAAGACTTGAGCTCAATCCTGAAGGATGAGTAGGATATGGAAATACAGTAATGAGAAAAACATTATACTTTTAAGCATGATTTATGTTTTATGGAAACATGCTTTACGGAAAATCCAAGAGATTAGAAAAACTAAATCCACCTGGTGGCTCTGAGAAACAGAGGTTTCCTTTTATGCAACAGCTTACTTTCAACTCTGTAAGGCTGTGGAAATTGCCAAGAGATTGGAGTTTCTTTGCAGAGATGGGTTCCTTGGTTCCTGCAAACACTGATGAGGAACCACTGACTTCTGGCTCACCAGCAGTGTTTGTCAGGCAGGGTGAGCAGGCAGGCACAGCCCTTGATTCCCACGGGCAGGATTTGGAGCCAATGGTCTATGCTGGGAACTGAGAGTCAAGGGGGTTGTGCACACACTTGAGAATTCAGTTCCCAGGGCCATGATTAACGAAGCTTGTAACTGTGGAAACAGTATTAAAGTCTAACTTCCTTAGATCGAAATGGTGTATGGAAGTGAAATGGGAACTCAAGATTTAAAACCACTCAAAATGGCAACTTTCCAAGAAGGTAGAACAGTGCATTTAAAACAGAAATTTAGACTCCCTAACTAAAATGAAGAAGTGAGTTGAAATAATTAGTTTAAAACTGCAATCATCTGGTTCATTGCATCAAACATTTGAATAATTTGCCTCAGTTCTCTGCTTGCCTGTGAAAAGCTGGATTGATTCCAGAGCACATACATGTATTTCTAACTATCCACCATAAAATAGTGATGCTAAAATACAGTACAAACAAAAAAATACGTATTTGAGGGCCTAATACGTGCCAGACACTATGTATGATCACAATTTGAGAAAAAGAAAGGATCCTAGACAAAATGAGAATTTTATTTCAGAGAAAATAAAATAAATATGACTTCCTATAATAAGCGGATATATGTTACCACCTTCCTCCTGGATAGTTGCTAGAAATACATAGCTTCTTCTCATCCTATTAGGTGAGATCATAACAACTATGATAGAACATAAATTTCCATGGCAATGACAGTGTCACAACTTCAAAGTTACCATATAACAGTACAAGATATAATTTAGTCTTATTCTAAACCCATCTGGTCATTTCTATTACTTAACATACAAATGACTGAAATTTTTAACTTTAAAAGGGATTATAATGCTCTTTCCAAAGGTAAATGCTAAGCCACTTCACAGTAATGAATAATGCAAATAGAGTTACTATCCAAAAACAAATGAGTATTTGTATTGATATTACAAATATATAAACACACAGAAAAAATTAAACATAATGAAAATTCAAAGATTTCAGACTCCATCTGTATTTAAATTTATTGGACCTCTGCCTTGTAAAGAGATTCCTGAGTCAGTTCCTTTTATCTGGGGCCCATGTCCCCTCACCCACTTCTGCTTCCTCCCACAAAGGAAATACCACTGTGTAATATGACTTTCTTTCTTTGGTCACCAGACAGTCCACTAAAGTAGTTGAAGCCTATGAGCCTTAGATATAAATCAGCTTGAGGAAACTGATTAAAATGTAGTGCTTGAATTTAGGCACCAGCATTATGTTTAAACTTTAAGTATGTGATTGGCTTTTAGCTATTTATATTTAAAGGACGGTTGAATTATTTTTGCCTGAGAGGGGGTCAGGTTTCAAATGTTAGTTACCTCTTGATGCTATAAGGTAGCCTGGTCTGTCATCTGATCACCCCCAGTAAGAGTCAAGATCACACCCAGTGGCCCCATTAGGGAGAGGAAGGCCAAAAAGATGTCCTCAAAGCCCCTTAAAGAAGTCCAGTCTCGATTCCCCACAGCAACAAACAAACCCAGCTTCCTTCAGGACCAATCCAGTCAGGAGGAATCCGCTCATCTCCTTCTAACTTTAACGTGCGCTCATTGCTACTCGGGATCTCTAACTTCATTCTTGGCAAGGAGTCTCCCCTGTATGGCCAGCAGTTGGATTGTCAAGTGATCCCCGGGAATAAAAGCAAAAATTTCTCTGTCTCTGAACAAAGAAGAAAGCCCTGACCTATTGGAGGCATTTTACACCATCACCCAATCCCTTCTTATAACTCTCTGTGTTGTCCTCTACTATTACTTACATACTAATGATTTTTATTTCCATATTTCATGTTCCCACCTTTCTCAGAGTCCTACATCTGCTTCCCTCCATCTGAATGTTCCACTTATGCCTCAAACTCGGTATTACCCAAACTAAACTTATCTTTTTCCCTCTCCTCATCCACAATCAAATTTACTTCTAATTCTATATTTCATATAATGTGATGAAGTGCCATATTTTGAAATCATGTTGACTCACTCTTTTACCTTATCTTTCACCCTACCATCATAACATCTGATTAATTATCAAGTTCTGTCTATTCTACCCTCTAAAAATCTCTTGAATGTTGAATCCATCTTCTCTTCATCTGTATTTCCACCATCTTCGTTCAGGTCACTATCATGGCTATCTGGACTATTTGAATAGAATCTTCATGGGTTGCCAATCTTCTATGGTCTCTAATTCATTCCTCATATGGACCTGTGCAACATTCTGGCTCAATCAAGTCACTATTCTGCTTAAAATACTTTGAGGAAATCTCATTTTTTAATGAATGGTCCTAACTCCTTGGTTCACTGCCATTGCCCTGTCCTTCCAGTCTTACCTCCCAACCCTATCCACCATGTACATTATACTCCAGCTGTACCTAAGGTGTCTTAAACATGCCATGTCTTTTTGTATTGGGTCAGTGCGTATGTGGATCACTGGCTAAGCCTTCTTCCTTCTCTTTGGAGACTCAGCTCGAGCACCATTCTGTCAGATTTCCATGACCTCTCCTTCCCCTTCCTTTGCTTGCAGCTTTCAGTTCTATGTTGGACTTTATTTATTCTGTTTAAATTTTTATAATAAAATATTCATATTTATTACAAAAAATATAAAGTACAGAAAGATACATAGTAAAAAAATGAAAGCATGCTTGTCTTCTCCTAACCTTTTATTCTAATCCTCAGAAACAACAAACAACAACAAACAATACTATTTCTTGTGTATTCTTCCAAATATTTTTGATGCATATAGAATGTAAAATAATATGTATTTATTATACATGTTTATTATTATTAAATACAAATAGGATTAAACTACACATGTTGTTCCATAAGTTGCTTTTTTCACTTAATATATAAGTGAAATATATTAATATATTTAATATATGAAATATATCTGAGATGTATTTCTGTATTCATAATATATACTGTTATTGAATATCATGTTTTGAGTCTCATCTAATAATTTCTTACTTTTAATAGTTTAGCTTATCCCATTGACTTTTATTTTAACAGACCTAAATGTGTTTTGTTATTTTATGTTATGCTATCTTTTAAATTTTGTTTTTATACCTCCTTAGTTTTCTGTCTTTTGCTAAGTGGTCTGGTGTTTTTTTGGTTGTTCTATATTTTTTTTTCTTCCTGTGCCTATAATCATAATGTTAAATATTGCATGATAATATATATTAAATCTTTATTTCTTGATATATAAACTTCAGAAAGTATTTATTAACTGCTGCTATGAAAAGTGAGAAAATGTACATCTCTTCCCACCAATTCTCATGATCACTTTCCAGTTTTTATAATTATATTATTATTGTTGTCTTATTATATTTTATGGTGTTTATATTATATTCTTTATAACAGAGACTACTCACCAAACCGATTGTCTCCTCCTGGAACCTTAGCCCGTTTATATCTTGGTGGAGCCATGTAATAGTGCTCACCAATTAGTGTAAATGAAAGTAAAGTGATATTTTCAGTCTGAGGTAGTCTTCTCCACTCTCTTCTCTCTTCCCTCTGTCTGCAAGCTGGATGGTTCCAGGATGACCCTAAGCCTGTAATGAAATGGTGGCCCCATACAAAGGAAGATGCCTGGGACCCGAATCACTGCATGAAGCAGAGGCCCTACCCAACACTCCTCATTAAACAGTAACATGAGTTAAAAATCAACTTCTATTGCATTAAGTCACTAAAATATTAGGATCATGTTAGCATTATTTACACTGATGAATATATTCTGTAATTATAATTTTTAAAGTTCTATAGCATTAGTTACATATCCAAATAGTCATGATCATTATCAGCTCCTTTTTAGAAGAGTGTACCATTCCTGAATTCTTTATTTTGATGTATCTCTTATTTAGCTGGATGTCGTTATCAAAAAGCTTCTTTCAAGCAGGGTTTGTGAGTGCTATGTTTCCTGAGGCACTTGAGAATGTATTTATGGTGCCTTTAACAATAAATGACAACTTGGCTGAATATTAAATTCTTGATTCAATCTTCATTTTTATTTTTTGCCTTTGAACTCTGCTGCTATTATTCCAATGCCTTCTGGCTTTGAAAATTGCTACAAAGAATACCCTGGCCTGAGGCTAGCCTGTCTTTTGGATAACTTGCTTTTTCTGCCTGCAATCTCACAAGAGTCTTTAAAGTTAAAAAACTTCACCAGGATATTTCCTTGGTTTGATAGTTTCTGCAATATAGTATGCTCTTGAAGTCTACATATACCAGATTCCTTATTTCAGAAGTATTTTCTCCTATTATATATTTGAATGATTTTTCTCCTAAATATTTTTTGGTTCATCTTTAAGGACACATTATGCAATTTTATATTCTTTCTCTTTAGCCACTTTATGTACTTACTGTCTCTTACCACTTGTATATCTTTATTCAACTGAACTTTTCTCAGGTCTGCTCTATGTCCTTGTATGTTTTCAGCAGACTCTGATCTAATTCTTTTGTTTCTAATGTGATTTTGATTCTATAATGTGTGTTTTATTATTATCTTCATTTATCTTCTGAGTTGTGCCAGTGTACTCTTTGTGATGCCCTCTTTTAACTGTTTCAGACAGGAAGTGACACAAGACTTTCGTTTATAGTTTCTTGATCTTCTCTATCCATCTTAAAATCTATTTTTCCCAAAGAGCTCATCTCCCTTTCTCTTTTAACATCCTCCAATAACTTTCTATTACATTTAGAGTTAAATTCAATTACATGGCTTACAGGGCCTTACTTTATCTGGCTCCTGTTCCTTCTGAATTTCATCTCATATCTCCCTCTCAAGCCACTCCACCCTTTTTCCAGTTCCTCAGACAAGCTGTGTTTATTTCCACCCCATGGCCTTGGCATCTACCTGCCTGCTGGAGAGATGTTCAACACCATTGTATGGTGGGTCCTTCAGCTCTCAGTTTAAATGTCATCTCCTCAGAGAGGCCTTCCCAGCCTGGCCATTCCCTATCACATCACCCTGCTTTATTTTCATCATATCATTTATCACTATCTGACAGTTTCTTGTTTATTTTTTTGTTTATTGTATATCTCCCTTTACTAAAATGTGAGCTCCATTGATGTGGGAACTTGCCATTCTGGTTCTCTGTTATATCTCCAGGACCTGGAACAATGCCTGGCATTTGGTATTTAATAAATTTTTGTGAAATGAAGGAATACATAAATCATCATACTCAACATTGTGTAGTTACTACATTTGACCTGTGAATGACATGTGTTTGAACGGCGTGGGTCCGTTTATACACAGATTTATTTCACTAAATAGGTACTACAGCACTACCCAGTGCAAGGATTGGTTGAATACAAGGATGCAGAACCTCAGATATGGAGGGTCGACTGTAAAGTTATTCTCGGATTTACGACTGCACGTGGGGTCAGCTCACCTAAGCCCTGCATTATCTGAGGGTCAAAAACTGTAATTGGAAGAATCTGAGTTCCATGATAGGGGTAGAAAGGGTTACAAAACCAGGGTTATAAGCTCTTGAGGAGATTAATATTTGGTTAAGTAGTTCACTTGAAATGCCTGATCACTCAAAAAACACGAGTAGATTTAACACAATTTGTATTTGGCTTGTTATTAATATGCCTCTGATACTTTGACTACTACACAGTTCAGGGGGGAAAAACCAGTTTATTTCATCTAACCAATTCTTTGAAACTTGTTTCTAATAGGCAAAATCAATATAAGTTTTCTGAGTTGTGTGCTATATTGGTTGTAAATGGCACTCAAACTTAATCAGTGTTAAGTGCCTAATTTCTTGTGACTAATTTGAGAGTTTTAAAATTTATCTTTCTAATTATAAAAATTAAATATGTTCATGATAGAAGATTTAGAAACTGCAAAGAATTAGGAAAAAGAAATAAATATTATGCATAATGGTTTATTCCGTCATCCTGAAATAAAGCTTGTGGTGCTTTTAGTGTTAGCTTTTTTCTGATATGTAGGTAATATAATGTAGAATGCATATATATATTATATATACCCATATATATCTAATATATAGTCATACAAATATTTATCCATTTTAATGTGATGCCATAACTATCACATTTTTATGGCTTTTCTCTTTCCATGATGTTAGGAGGAAACACTTATTCCCCAACGCTGATGTTTTATTCTGTGCGGTGGCAGCTCAAATACAGTAATTGTCCTGGTGCCTTCCCTCCTCTGTCTCCTCGGGGGAGGGAAGTGACTTGTATAATCGGTGCATTTGGAATGAGATACTGGGGCATGTGTAGCTCTGTGCTTTCCTTTTGGGGTCCTCTTGCCTGTAAAGACACTAAAACCTAGTATTCTTATTGCAAGTAGTAAAGTAAGTTGCAAAGGCTCTGTCCCTTCAGGTGAGGCCACAGTTGGCTAGTACTCCTGTGACTGGTGGGCAAATTTGCCTAAGAAGGAGAGGCAGCCATAGAAGTATACTGTCATGCTCCTAAGTCACATCTCCAGCAGCTCTATCAGCAATACAGTTATATTTCTTATCTCCCCAGGTCTGCTTCCTCTGTCTTTCTCAGTCAGGAGAAGAGGGATGCTATTTCTTATCCCCCTCAAACACCAACTCATGGTACCACAAAGTTAGACGTTACATTGCACTCTGTTGCCCATACCCCTAAAAGGCAAAAAGGCTCTAAATCTTTTCTTGTTAGTTGACCTTGATTTCAGCATGGATATTTACAGGGGCAGCAGGGTTTAGAGGAAAATCAGGTGTATGGTGCCGTGGAGTCAGGAGCAGAGTTTGCAAAAGAAGTTTGTCAACACTGCTAGATGCTGCTGAAGGTTAAGAAATATGCAGACCAAGAAAAGGCTCTTGGACTTGTTGATGAGAACTAATTGGTGGCCTTCAAGTAGTGATTCTCCAAATGTGGTCCACAATCCACTGGAAGGCCAAGTGAGTCTTTGTTGGAACTCATCTGAAAGTGTGGGACCATTGTGCGGATATACAGGTGCCTAGGGTAAAATTCCACAGACTTTCTTTTGTCCCAAAGGGTCATTTAATGGGTTTTTTAGGGTTAGTACAATTTGATACTCATAAAATAAAATTAGTGTGTCATTAGTGTATATTGAGACTTTGAGGGGGTTAAGATGTGATTGTATACTGAAAAAACAGGCAGAACACCACGACCAATTTTTGCTGAGGACAAAGGAGAAAGATAAGATGGTAAATAGATAGAAAAATCTTTTTCCCTCAGGTGGGAGGAACTTTGAGCTTTATACTATAGCAATAGTACTTCAGTAATAGTACTTCAATAATCTTTCTTTTTAAGATCCTTACACTGTGATGAGCTACCCCTTTTAACACATGATATGCCGACACTCGTTTTGGTCAGAGTAACGTTTTGAGACGTTTTGAAAACAATTGCAATGCCAACTTCATGAGTTTCTCATATCCTTGGCTCTGTTGTAGTTATGGCCTGCTAAAGCAATCGATCAGCTTATCAGTTAAAACAATTTATGAAGGAGCTAAATACATATTGGTAGTAAGTGAGAAAAAGTATCTAAATTTCTCATTTAGAAAGGAAAGACTTAGAGGACAAGGGAGATATTCAGGAGGTTCTTGAATTATGATCTCACACATTTAAAAGCTTTTGCCTACTCTGTTTTCTAATAACTAGAGAGAATGTACATGACTTTAAATATTGTGTGTTTGGAAGTTGCAGGTAGGTGAGCAAATACCAAATAAGAAAACTTTGACACACTATAATAGTTAAGAGCATGGTTTAGTAAGACAGACTTGGATTTATCCTGGGCTGAGTGGCCTTGGTCAAATTATTAACTCTCCCTGGGCCTCAGTTTCTTTGTCAAATGGAGATGATAACTGCATCCCTTTTACAGGGATTTTGAGGATCACATAAGTTATCAGACACAAAACAGCTAAAACTGACAGATAAAAAGGGCTCCATAAACTTTGCTTAAAGATATGGATTTATCCTTCATTGATGTTAAAAACAACTAAATGATCTGCTTCTTTGGATACGCAGTACAAGGGGACATTGAGTTGCAACTTTGTTGATTAAATGAAGGTCTTATACTTATTTCCTGGAACAGTAATAATATTAATACACAAAGAAGTGGCCTGATTGGACGTCCAGTGCTTACATTTACTGATTTAACAATCAAGGAGTTTTAGCCAAAAGTCAATTAGGAAATCTAGGTCAGAGGAAAAAGCAATGGTCAAAACAATTTGATTTTGCTAAAGTGATAATAATTTTTGGGAGAATATATACCTGAGGTTTAAGGTTAAAATAGCACATTTTAAGAAGGGTTCTTTGATTCCAGAATCTCTACTTCCATTTACTCCCTAATCCATCCACCCTTTCTAACCATGGCTGTGTGAGCCATCAGATTAGATCCCAAATTGTACAGAAGACTCCTCATAGCTACCGAATCAAATTCATATTCATCATCCTTTTCTTTTTTTCTCTCTACTACAACAAATTAAATATTAATATTGAAACAGTCAAATTTAATAACTTAGATTAGAAGCCCTATCCTCATTTGAAAAGCTTTTTATTAGCTATTTATTTCTTCATTTCATTAATCTCTCTTTTCTATTTTAATAGTACCTCTTAATTAGTGTTCCCTTTCACATCCTCTAATAACATTCTTGTAAGAAAATCTTTTCTTTTGCCTTTAAAGATTCCTATACTTTAGCAATTAAGTTAAGAACTTTTATACATTGTTCCGAAACTTTAAATTCTATATAATTTTGAGTAAAACCCCATCCTTATCATTAGTTATTTTAAAAAAATCATGAAATGGTTAAGGTCTTGACTTTTCCAAGTACAAATTCAATGGACGAGATAAGGCTTCCAAAAATTAGAAAATAACACTTTATGTACTTTTATGATACTATCATTCCCATACTTTGTGATTCTGTGTCCATTTACCCTTATAAAATATTTTACTAAAAATATTTAATAAAATAAATATTTTAATAAACATATCTATGGATGAAATAGAGGAAAACAGAGGTTTAATATAAAGTTTGTTGGAGACAGGAGAAAATCATGATTTATCCACAAACAGATATTATCCTGAGTACAGTAAACAAATAAAATAGCAAGTTACTGGCTTTTAACAGAGCTTTCAAGTCTCATTATTATATGTTCAAGTCAACAGAAATTTCCACATTCATCTCCCCTGATTATGTACTGAATATTATTTCTTTTCCATTATTCTTATTCCTGTGTTCTCTTTTGGTCTCCTCTAAATTGTTACTCTCCACTTCCTTCAGCATCTCTCATGCTGGGGCAGACACAGTAATCAAAAGCTTGAGTGGGAAATGGCTGGAATCGAGGCCAGGCAGAAACTCTCTGGACAAAAGCCCAAAGTTCAGGCAAATGTTGCCTGAAAAACAAGGTTAGACAAATTCAGGTTTCTACAACCAGCCCTGTCAGGATGACGAAATTCTAATCACCACAGCTGTGACCGCTCCATTCATGCAGCTTTTCTGAAACGGAGGAGACATTTGACTATCGTATCCAGTAAGAATTGAGACCAAACTGACTTCTAAGTGGCATTTAGGGATGCTTGGAAATAGATGTCCCAGGGCAAAATAATAATCCTTCAACTCTTCAAGCACTTTGCTTCATAGTCAAAAAGTGATACTGTCCCAAGCCACCAAGTATATAAATACTACTTTAAAAAAATGAAGAAATTATCAATCGTTACAGGCTACTGGGTACTTTATTCCAGATGTGGGTAAAGTAGGGAGATGGCTCACTTTTATTTTCATGGGCTTGTATTCGATCAACAGGAATATATTCTTTCGGGATTTTCGACTTTTTCACATGCAAAATCTTGGACTGTGAGGTGGCAGGGAGACCACACAGGGTCTCAGACATCAGTCTGATCAAAAGGGTGGTTTGGAGTCTAACATCCCTGGAAGGACGTTATAAATTTACTTTCATTTCCATTCCCTCCATGATGTAGTTTATGTTTCACTTCAATGACTGTAATAGGATTCTGTTTTTCACTCTGCTGGTGAACCACCCAATTCCCCAAGAAACATGGTAAAATAAAACGAGGTTTATTGGCATGTGCTTGGGGATGCAAATAAAAACTCTATGATTTAGTGTCCTTTCAACTTTTATTCTCGGTAATCTTGATTTTTCTGTCACAGTGGGAATTAACCATTTTCTGCATAACTAAAAATGAATAGGGAGAACGTGGAATGAGTTTTAGTCAATGTTCTTGTGGTTTTTTCATCTGCAGAATGAGATGGCAAAATAATAAGTGTATAATTTTCCACAATGTGTTATTTTTGTGATTAGCACTCTGAGAACCATCTCATTTCTGGAAAATAAAGATTCTGAGTGAGGTTGTCTGCAGCGTAACTTTAATGCATGGCATGACTGTGCCAATTTCATCCTGTTATTACTTCTCGATCTTCCCAGTAATACTCTTTTTTTTCCTTTCAGCATAATTGGGGTTCTGGTATTTATTAGGATTGCTATATCTCTGAGCTAATTATTAAATTGTTAAACAGAAGCACATGGATTGATCAGAAAAACAAAGGAGACTATATGAATCTTATTCCTCCTTGTTACAGCTAAATATAGAAATGGCTAATATCATATAACACAATCTAGCATCAACTGAATAATTCACACCAGCAATTTAAAAAATAAATTTAAGACTGTGGAAGCTGTCGGGAAAGATATTTTGGTGTACAAAATTAAGAAGCCACATCTTCTTTAAGGCTTTAATTTCTATTAAATGACAGATTTAAACAGGTTAGTCCTCTTCATATTAAAAAGACATTAAAAGAAAATCACTAAAAACTTTTATTTCTCTTTAATCTAAAATCTTGCTGCTAAACCTTAAACCCCTCTTTGAAATTATTGCCAAGCCATTATTTGGCATTATTATCTCCTCATGTTTCACACTAGAGACATACAAAAAAGACCCAAAAACCTGACAGCGCTATATTTTGTGGCAAATAGAGACTGACTTCTTGAATCCAATGATATATTTGGGGCATCTTGATGATTGTTTTCTGCAACACTGAATCAGACAGGAAGTTAATCCAATTTTATGATGAAGATGGATGGAAACACCAGATGCACTATTTTTTGACATTGTTATTCAGCATCGCAGACCACAGATAAAATCAGAATAATCCATAATTTTTTTTTTTTTTTTTTTTCTTTTTGGTACGCGGGCCTCTCACTGTTGTGGCCTCTCCCGTTGCGGAGCACAGGCTCCAGACGCTCAGGCTCAGCGGCCATGGCTCACGGGCCCAGCCGCTCCGCGGCATGTGGCTTCCTGGACCAGAGCATGAACCCGTGTCCCCTGCATCGGCAGGTGGACTCTCAACCACTGCACCACCAGGGAAGCCCATAATCCATAATTATGTACCAACACCAGAACCACTATATTATCTTTAAACACTCAAACTAAATTCTTATTTTTAATGCTTGTACACCCAGAACTTCATACAATGCCTAAAACACAGTGGGAACTCAATACATATTTTTTGAAATAAACTTAAGTGAACTAAATAGTACTTTGTGAGGCTTTTCATCTGAGGATAGCACTTTCTGTACAGATTAACTAATGAATTCACACATAATTTTTAATGAGAGCCCTAATACTTATGAGGACAGCCAAGCTTTCATAATAAGGGTCTTGGTTTACCGGTAGAAAACAACAAAGCTGAGGTCCCCGGTTGGGAATTAGACGGGGGATGTCTCCTGTTCCGCACTTACATTCATTGGTCCCCCACATACGATTACAATGGAAGATACTGACTAGTCTTTTAGTGAAGTCTACGTGCAAAGGCAGGGTCCCCAAGATGCGGTATGATAGAAAGTCTGGATTTAGTGACTAAGCCCATTGTTAGCTCCCCTTTCCTTTTCTAGTTATCATAAATGCAAGGGGTCATCTTTTCCCTAGTGTCAGTGTAGGGACTACACCAAGCAAAGCCAAGGAAATAGCTGCTCCACTCAATACCTTGTATGAAAATTTTCAGTTCTGTCCAAGTGAATGTATTTGTAATTCTATTCTCTTTAGGATGGATACAAAATTTTTTATAAGAAACTTCTTGTGATGGTGGTAAGGTCTTTACTGTTCAGAGATATTGAATAATTGCATAGCATTTAATTTTAATTTCAAACTTTGAGGCTAAAGCTGTTTCCCTGGATATCACAAAGATACTCTGCTGACTTATACGCTCACAGGAACAGATACAGACAGAAATCGCAATATTCACCCTCTTAACCTAGCACCGCTAATGTCATGAAAGATTCTCTTACCTGTTTGGAAATTGACTGGATGTTGTGGTAAGTTCGACTTCCATTTTCTCTCCTTTTGTTATTTCCTCACCTTAGCAAGCTGGACTAATCGTAAAGTTTTCTAAGCTCACGTGCTGAGATGAAGCCTCATTCAGTCACCTAGGAGGTAACGGCCTGGTACTATTTCTAGAGACATTGCTGATCCCAGGCCTACTGTAGCAGCCTGTGCAGTCCCAAGAGGTAGCCCAGGTGCTTGCTGTTTCAACAGTTTATAAGAATTGAAATGCATGATTTTTTTTTTCATGGCCATTAGCAAAACTATAATATGAGCACTCTACGGGCTATAGACAAGCTGAGTTGCATGAAGAGGTTTTTTTTCTGTCTTTTAAAAAAATATATGTTCACAAGATATTTTCATGATAAAGTTCTTCTAAAAGTTTCACTATTTCCTCCAAAATTTCCTACTCTGTGCTAGGGACTTTACAGATATCTCATTTCAACCCTCACCAGGACTTAGAGAGCAGGCATTATCATTAATCTATTAATTGATAGGGAAATTAAAGTGATTTTAGGCAAAACCCAAGTAATGAATGTGGTGTTCAAATACAGGTTGGTCTGATTCCATAATTGATAATTTTTTCCACATTACACCATATGCACACCATTATGCTTTAACACAGAGGGATTTCAGATAAATGATTATTGTAATTATTATTAGTGAAATATTTGGTTTAAAAAAATAGGAGGGAATGAAGATAATTTCAAGATATGATCTCCGTCTTTAAGGAGCTATCAGTCTGTTAGAAAAAGCGTAGTTGAAACAGTATAGGGATTCCATAAACTATGGCCACCAAGATATGTGGCATAACATTAGCAAGGTTGGGATAAAACTTAATCATTTATACATTATGGGAGGCATGGGAAATTTATTTTTTAAGGCAATAGGGTACTGTCAAGAGTCTTAAAAATGTTCATGATCTTTGATCCAGTAATTCTCCACCTGAATATTTATCTTAAGGAAATGATTTCAATGAATAAAAAAAAAATAGGCACAAAGATTTTCTTTGCAGTATTATAGTAAAAAATCAGAAGCAACTTAGATGAACATTGGTGCAAACGGATAAATATATTATGGTACATCAATGGCAGGTAATTATTGTATAATTCTCTCTCTCTTCCTGCATCATTAGCTCACCCTCTCTATCATGTCTTTCTAATCTGCTTTCAAATGTGCTACAATATTTCTTATATTAAAACAAAAGTCAAACTGAAAGATCTCCTTGTCCAGCTATCACCGCTTTTCATTATTCTCCTTTCAAACAAAGGTCTAAAAAGAGTTGTCCGTATTCACTTCTTCCAGTTCCTCTATTCCACCTCCCTTCTCCCTATATTGGCTCCTGCTATATTAAACCAGGATTGTTGAATCCAGTGGTCAATTCTCAATCTCCATCTTGCTTGACCTAAGAGCAGCCTTCGACACAGATAATTTGCTCTTCTTCCCTGATGTTCTTTCCTCACCCAGCTTCCAGGATGCTACACCTTCATCTTCCTGACCTCTCTATACTGGAGGGCTCAGTCCTTAATTCTTCATGTCTTCTTTTTCTTCTAAACCACAGTCTAAAATTAACCAGGACCTCGCCCTCAGAACTCAAGTCTTGTATACCCAGTTGCATACCTGACATATCCACTTAGATGGTTAACTTGCTCTTGTCCACACTGAGCTCTTGATTCCTACCCTACCCCCCTCCACTCCAAATCTGTTCCTCCTTTAATTTTCTTCCTCTTCACAACTGGCAACTTCAATCTTACTTGTTAAGAAAAACAGGTGTTATTTTTGCCTCCTTTCTTTCTCTCGTGCCCTACAATTGGTAAATCCAATTGGACAATATTCAGAAGACCACTTCTCACCACCTCCACCATTACCACCCTAACTCCTATCATCTCTCACTAGGGCTATGGCAATAGCCTCCTAACCAGTCTCCTTGTTTCCACTCTGACTTCTAGAGTTGATTTTCTCTGCAAAGCCAAAGTAATTTTAAACCATAAATTAGATCATGTCAGGACCTTCCTAAAACCACTCCAGACTGAAGACTCTTTTCCAGTAGAAAAGATCTTCTACATCTAAAGATATAAAGGAACCACAACGAGATGGGTAGGAAAGGTAGAGATGCGATATGGACCAATACCCACAGGGAAGTGACCCACAAAAGGAAGAAAAATCACAATTTCAGAGGCTCTCCTAAAGGATTGAGGGGTCCAAGCCCCACATCAGGCTCTCTAGTTTGGGGTTCTTGCACTGGGAAGACAAACCCCAAAATACTTGGATTTGAACACTGATGGGGCTTGCTTTGAGGACAGCTAGAGGGCTGTAGGAAACAGAGACATCATTCTTACAGGGCACACACAAAATCTCACACACTCTGAGACCCAGGACAGAAGCAGTAATTTGAAAGGAGCCTGGGTCAGACCTACTTGCTGATCTTGGAGAGCCTCCTGGAGAGGTGGGAAGCAACAGGGACTCAACCTGCAGGATAGATGCTGGCAGAAGCCATTTTCGGGAGCTCATTCCACCACAAGGACACATGCTGGCAAGCACCATTTTGGAATCCTCCCTATAGCTTATTATAGGGAGGGGGTCTGGCCCCACCCACCAGCTGGCTGGCACCAGTTCTGGCAGCCCCCAGGCCAAGGAGCTGGCCACATAGGAACACAGCCACACCTATCACCAGGCCAGCTGCCTTGGGTCCCTTTGAGCCCCCCAGTTGTCCCAGAACCCCACCTTGTCCACCAGAGGGCCCAGGACTGGCTCCAACCACCAGCAAGTCAACACCAGCTCCAGGACCTCCACAGCTCTGCAGCCAGCTACAGTGGGACCCAGCCCACCCATCAGCTGGCTGACACCAGCCCCAGTACCTCCCCCAGGCCCTGTCCCTGCCCACCAGCAGGCCAATACCAACTTCAAGATCCAGGCCCATGGCCAGCTGCTCTGTGACCAACACCACCCACCAGTGACCAGCAGCCTCTGCACAAGGCAGGGCCTGGCAACCAATCAGGCTGGAAGCCAGCATCAACTACCAGTGTGCCCACAGTAGTTGCCCTGCCACAGCAGAAGGGCCCATGCAGCCAACATAGGGGGCACCCCAAGAACATATAGTTCTGATGACCACAATGGATTCCACTGCTGGACCCCACAGGACATCTCCTACATAAAGCCACTCATCCAAGATCAGGAAATATAACTGCTTTACCTAATATATAGAAATAAACACAGAGAATTAGGCAAAATGAGGCAATAGAGGAATATGTTCCAAACGAAGGAACAAGATAAAACCCCAACAGGAAATCTAAGTAAAGTGGAGATAAGCAATCAACCCGATAAAGAGTTCAAGGTAATGATCATAAAGATGTTCAATGAATTCAGGAGAAGAATGGATGAACGCAGTGAGAACTTTAACAAAGAGTTAGAAAATATAAAGAAGAACTAAACAGAGCTGAAAAATACAGTAACTGAAATAAAAAATACACTAGAAGGAATTAACAGTAGATTAGATGATACAGAGGTACAGATCAGGAAATGAAATCACTCAAGCTGTACAGAAAAAAGAAAAAAAGTAAAAAAAAAATGCGAACAGTTTAAGAGATCCGTGGGAAAACATCAAGTATACTAACATTCACATTATAGGGGTCCCAGAAGGAGAAGAGAGAGATAAAGGGGCAGAGAACATATGTGAAGACAGTAGCTGAAAATATCCCTTGCCTTGTAAAGGAAACCAACATCCAGGCCCAAGAAGCACTGAGAGTTCAAAACAAGATCAACCCAAAGAGGTCCACACCAAGACACATTGTAATTAACATGGCAAAAATGAAAGATAAAGAGAGAATCTTAAAAGCAGCAAGAGAAGAGCAACTAGTAATGTACAAGGGAACTCCCATAAGGCTATCAGCTGACTTTTCAGCAGAAACTCTGCAGCCCAGAAGGGAGTGGCATGATATACTTAAAATGATGAAAGGAAAACATTTACAACCAAGAATACTGTATCTGCAAGGCTATTACTCAGATTTGAAGAAAACATAAAGAGTTTTACCAACAAGCAAAAGCTAAAAATGTTTAGCACCATGAAACCAACTTTATAAGAAACGTTAAAGGGACTTCTTTAAGAGGAAAAGAAAAGGCCACAAGTAGAAATATGAAACTTATAAAGGGACAAATCTCATTGCAAAAGGCAAATATATAGTAAATGTACTAGAACAACTACTTATAAAGCTAGTAGGAAGGTTAAAAGACAAAAGTAGTAAAATCATCTATATGTAAAATAAGTAGTTAAAAGATACACAAAACAAAAAGATGTAAAATATGTCAAAAACATTAAATGTGAAGTTGGGGGAGAGTAAAAAATGCAAGGTTGTTAAAATGCCTTAACTTAAGAGATCATCAACAAATAATCATATATAATTATAATTATTATGTTATATATAATTAAATATAATTACATATAAACATCATGGTAACCACAAACCAAAAATTTATAATGATAGACACACCAAAAAGAGTAAAGAATCCAAGCATAATGCTAAAGATTGTAATCAATCACAAGGGAACAGAGCAAAAGAAGAAGAAAAGAACGAAAAAGAACTACAAAAACAATCCAAAAACAATGAACAAAATGGCAACATGTATATACCTATCAATAATTACTGTAAATGTAAGTGGACTAAAGGCTCCAATCAAAAGACACAGATTTGATGAATGAATACAAAAACAAGACCCATCTGTATGCTGCCTACAAGAGACTCACTTCAGATCTAAAGACACATACAGACTAAAAGTTAGGGGATAGAAAAAGTTATTCCATGCAAATGGAAATGAAAATAAAGCCGGGGTAGCAATATTTACAACAGACAAAATAGACTTTAAAACAAAGACTGTAACAAGAGACAAAGAAGGACATTACATAATGATAAAGGGATCAATCCAAGAAGATATAACAATTGTAAATATATATGTGTCCAACATAGGAGCACCTAAATACATAAAGTAAACATTAACAGACATAAAGAGACAGTAACACAATAATAGTAGGGGACTTTAACACCCCACTTACATCAATGAACAAATCATCTAGACAGAAAATCAATAAGGAAATACTGCCCTTAAATGACACATTATAGCAGATTGACTTAGTAGACATATATAGAACATTCCATCCAAAAGTAGCAGAACACACATTCTTCTCAAGCACATATGGAACATTCTCCAGGATAGGTCACATGCTAGGCCACAAAAAAAGTCTCAGTAAATTGAAGAAAACTGAAATCACATCAAGCATCTTTTCTGACCACAATACAATGAGACCAGAAATCAATTGCAAAAAAAAAAGTGCAAAAATGTGGAGGCTAAACAATATGCTACTAAACAATGAATCAATCACTGAAGAAATCAAAGAAGAAATTAAAAAATACCTGGAGACTAATGAAAACAAAAACACAATGATCCAAAATCTATGGATCACAAGCCTACCTCTGGAAACAAGAAAAGTCTCAAATAAGTGAAATAAAGACTAAAAAATCAATAGAAAAGATCAATGAAACTAAGAGCTAGTTCTTTGAAAAGATAAACAAAATTGATAAACCTTTGGCCAGACTCATCAAGAAAAAAAGAAAGAGGGCCCAAATCAATAAAATCAGAAATGAGAAAGAAGTTACAACTGACATCACAGAAACACAAAGCATCATAAGAGATTACTATGAACAATTATATGCTAATAAAATTGACAACCTAGAAGAAATGGACAAAATCCTAGAAATATACAATCTCCCAAGACTGACCTAGGACGAAATAGAAAATATGAACAGACCAATTACCAGTAATGAAACTGAATCAGTAATAATAGTAAAAAAAACTCCCAACAAAAAAAAGTCCAGGACCAGATGGCATCACTGGTGAATTCTACCAGCCTTTAAAGAAGAGTTAACACCTACCCTTCTCAATCTATTAAAAAAAAATTCAGAAGAAGAAATGCTTCCAAATTCATTCTTCAAGGCCAGGATCACCCTGATGCCAAAACCAGACAACAAAAAAGTAAATTATAGGCCAATATCATTGATGAACATAGATGCAAAATTCTCAACAAAATATGAATATTACCAAACCAAATTCAACAATACATTAAAATACACTTTAATGGAAATACATTTCCCTTGATCAAGTGAAATTTATCCCAGAGATGCAAGGAGGGTTCAATATTCACATGGCAATGTGATACACCACATTAACAAACTGAAAAATAAAAGTTATATGATCATCTCAATAGATGCAGAGAAAGCATTTGACAAAATTCAACATCCATTTATGACAAAAACTCTCAACAAAATGGGTATAGAGAGAACATACCTCAGCATAATAAAGGCCATATATGACGAGTCCACAGCTAACATCATACTCAATGGTGAAAAGCTGAAATTATTTCATCTAATATCTGGAACTAGACAATGACGTCCACTCTCACCACTTTCATTCAACATAATAGTATTGGAAGTCCTAGCCACAGCAATCAGATAAGAAAAAGAAAAAGAAATAATAATAATATATATGATAATATGTATGATAGAATATTACTCAGCCATAAAAATGAATGAAATCTTGCCATTTGTGACAACATGGACGGACGTAGAGGGTATTATTCTAAATGAAGTGAGTCAGACAGAGAAAGACAAATAATGTATGTTTTATTTATATGTGGAATCTAAAAAGCAAAATCAATGAACAAACACAAAAAACCGAAAGAGACTCATGTATACAGAGAACAAACAGGTGGTTGCCGGAGGGGAGGATGGTGGGGGGGATAAGAGAAATAGCTGAGGGAGATTAAGAGGTACAAACTTCCAGTTGCAAAAAGATGAGTCTCAGGTATGCAATGTACAGTGTGGGGAATGTAGTCAATAATTATACAATGTATTTGTTTGGAGATAGATGGTAACTAGTCTTATCCTGGAGATCATTTTGCAATGTATAGAAATATTGAATCACCATATTGTGTACCAGGAGCTATCCTAGTGTTGTTGGTCAATTACACTTCAAAAACAAACAAACCAACCCATGGAAAAAGGGATCAAGTTTTTGGTTACCAGAGGTGGGGGCTTGGGGGAGGTACTCAAAAGGTGCAGCCAGTTATAAGTAGGTGCAGACTTCCTAGTACTTATAAATAAGTACTAGGGGTGTAATATACAACATGATAAATATAATTAACTGTGCTGTATGTTATATGAGAAAGTTGTTAAGAGTAAATCTTAGTTCTCATCACAAGGAAAACATAGTTTTTTCCATATCTTTTATTTTGTATCTATAGGAGATGATGTTCACTAAACTTGTGGTAATCATTTCATGATGTATGTGAGTCAAAAAGTCATACAGCACACCTTAAACTTATACAGTGCTGAATATCAATTATATCTCAAAAAAACTGGAAGGAAAAATTTAAAATAATAAAAATTGATCTCCCTAACAGCATCCCTCCTCCCCATCCCACATCCCCTTCTGACCCATCCCAGCCACCATCTTCCACTACTCTTTCTCTTATTTTACTCCTCACATCCTGATCTTCTTGCTGCTCTTCAAACACAGCAAACTCCCTCTCCCATCACAGCCTTTGCATTTACTATCTCACTGTTAGGAACCCTTTCCCTGAGATATATGCGGGGCTCACACCCTCATTTTACTCAGGTCTCTACTCAAATACTACCTTTTCAAAGATGCCTTCCATAATCAGACAATTTTAAAATATCATCTTGTCTGTCACTGTCTGCCTCCTTGGCCTGCCTGCTTTTTTTCCCTCAGCACTTTTCATCATTGATATATAATACTCTCTCCCTACTAGGAAGTATTACTCAAGATAGCAGGGATATTGGCTATTTTGCTTCCTGATGATTCAGAGTCTAGACAATGACTAGCTTATGGCAGAAGCTCAATAAATATCTTTTGAATGAATGAATAAAGCAGAGGCATAATTTAAGATTAGGTAAAATAAGCATAATGCAAAGTATGGTATGCTTTATAACTATATAAATATGTTAAGATTTGTAAAGTGGTACAAAGACATTAAAATAATTCTGAGTAATGGTTTTTGAATAAAATTTTATAATGTTGGGCTAATTTCCAAGATTTTTAAAATATAAAGTCACCATGTATATCTGGGAAATGATATCAGTTGACGGTTACAGAGAATGCAGTTGCTTTTTTTGAGAAATGACTAGCTTCAGGCACATATCTCAGAGGAAAATAACCACAGTGATTTCAGAGTTAATACCACTCATATACATTTGAACATTATCTCCTATTCAGTATAGCACACCAGATAAGTGCAGCAATTCAGAGTCAGAGGGTCTGGGTCTGAAGCATAGCTCTTCCACCTAATAACTAGATGACTTTGCTGTACTTTCTTAACCACTATCAAGGTCAGTATTTTGTAAGACGATTTTTTAGAGCAGTTTTAGTTTCGTAGCAAAATAGAGTGGAAGGTACAGAGATTTCCCATATATCTCCTACAAACCCCCCCACATGCATAGCCTCCACCATTAACAACATCCCCCCAACTGCCCACCCCAGAAAGGTACACTGGTTACAACTGATGAACCTACATTACACATCATTATCATCTAAAGTCTATAGTTTACATTAGGGTTCACTCTTGGTGTTGTATATTCTATGGGTTTTGACAAATGAATAATGACATATATACACCATTATAGTATCACAGAATATTTTTACTGCTCTAAAAATCCTCTGTGCTTCATCTATTCATCCCTCCCTTATCCGTATCCCCTGGCAATCAATGATCTTTTTACTGTCTCCATAGTTTTGTCTTTTCCAGAATATCATATAGCTGGAATCATACAGTCTGTAGCCTTTTCAGATTGGCTTATTTCACTTAATAATATGAATTTAAATTTCCTCCGTGTCTCTTCATGGCTTGCTGGCTCATTTCTTTTTAGCACTGAGTGACATTCCATTGTCTGGATATACCCAAATTTATTTATCCATTCACCTACTGAAGGATATCTTGCTGGCTTCCAAGTTTTGGCAATTATGAATAAAGTTGCTATAAACATCCATATGCAGGTTTTTGTGTTCTGTGTCAGTTTTTTGTACATATCTTGGAGGTCCGCTAAGGGGATTAATTGAGATAAAGCTTCTAAGATGTTTATCATGTTGTCTGGAACCTAGTAAGCATTCACTAAATATTACCATTATTTGTTTTGCTATTTTAAAGCTCGGCAGATATTTTTGCCTTTATTTCACAGACAAGGAAACTAAAATTCAAAAAACCTAAATGACAAACAAAAAGTGGCAGAACCAGAGCTCATAACCAGGACTTCCTACTGTAACTTCAATTGTTCTATTATGTCATGTGTCTATTCTGCAGGAAGCAAGCAAATGTAGACCCACTCTGCTTAGTATGGAAAATGATGCTTTGTCTCTTTGTGAACTTTCCTGTTATATCTCTTATTAAGATTATAATTTACCCTAGATTTTATACACCTACTAACTCCTATATCACAGGATAATCACATTTCCTTACTAATGAACTATTTAACAATGAAGAGATGAGAGAGGAGAGGGTAACTAATTCAGTGAGCTATGTTGTCTCTAGATCACTTCACAGGTACCAAAAGAAGATTCTGGAAGCATACATGGAATTTTAAAAATCCACATGTAATCACATTATTGAAAAATCTTTGTAGAAGATGTTGGTTGAGAAACTTAGTTGCCAAAAATATAGAACTAATATGAGAGGGACCACGGCTTGAAATAATGATATGTGCATCTGGGGATTCAGGAAAATCTGGCATAATTAGAAAAGGGATGAGCTAGAAATAACCATGTGTCTTTTCTATTTACATGAGAGCCTAAGAAGCTTCTTGGGGCAAAACCTCTAGTAGGGGAAATGGGGGCTGGGTCTCAAGAGAGGGATTTAAGGACAACGGACTTGGGTGAAATGGAAGAGGAGGAAAGAGGAATTTAGGTTTAGACTTGTTCCAGTACCCTGGGGAAATTAAGCCTGAAATAACAAAACATCATTTTGGGCATATACATAACTGAGGAACACACAAGAATGGCGGAAGCAAGGCAGTAGAGGAGTTCCCTTCCTTTGGTGTTCCACAGAACACAGCTTCAGCCCACGGAGGGCCTATGCAGTAGTCAGGTCACATGGGTCCTCAGTCAGGAGACTCAGGGCCTTGAGCACCAGCAGCAATCAGACAACACTGTCCTTGGCACCATTATCAATGGCATTAGCATCAGTAGTGGAAGTTTCCATACAGACACAGGCAGATATCACCACTGCCAACAGCTATGGCTACTTGGAGACACAGGAGACCCCAGAGCAGGTGGCCCCAGGGAGCAAGGGCAGGAGACATCTGTTCTGAGTATGTCACGCAAAACTAAAAGAACTGTGCTTAAGAGAAAAAGGTAAATATCTTCTAGGGAGTCTCAGCAAATATGAAAGTTGAAGAAGAGAACTGAAGAAGATAGAGATGCGGTAATAGTATTTATGTGCATGAGGAGGTGGGCAGCAGGGAGAATGCCAATAATTTCTATTACAGTGCAGGTCTTATCACCATGCTGGTAAGACTAGGGCAATATGGGTTGTTTTTTTTTTTAACTTTTATTGAAGTAAAGTTGATTTAAAATGCTGTGTTAATTTCCATCTGTACAGCAAAGTAACTCAGTTATACATATATATGTGTATATATATATTCTAGTTCATATGTTTTCCCTTATGGTTTGTCACAGAATATTGAATATAGTTCCCTGTGCTATACAGTAGGACCTTGTTATTTATTCATCCTATATATAATAGCTCACCTCTGCTAATCCCAAACTCCCAATCCTTCCCTCCCCTACCTGCCCCCCCCCCAAATATGGGTATCTTTTGGCTTTTTTTTGGTTTGCCACAAACTCCAACATTCTATTCTCTGTCACTTTTCAACTGCCTCACTCTTTTTCATCATTTAGATCTCAATTTAAATGATGCTTCCTTAGGGGTTCTTTTGTTACAATCCCCAATTTAAATTAAACTTCCTATTCCCCAAGCTGAAATTGTTTCTAAATATGATAACTATTATAAAGTACCACTCAAAGTCTCTAGAAAGTTCAAGCAAATAATCAGGATGTTGGAATAGCCTCCAACAGAATAATAAGAGGTGAGATAAATCTTCAATGATTTTCTAACAAACCATGAATGAAAATTTCATTCCAGAATAACATAAAATAAATCCACTGAATTGTGAGAATAAATTCATGTTTGTGATTAACTCATCAGAATTCTTCTGAGTATATTATTTTTCAATTTTGTATTACCATATGATAAAAATATAGCTGCATCATTTATTATCCATACACCTCATTAGAGTGTATATATCATTTATTTGTATTACATTAAACTAGAGAACTATATGAAAACCTCAAAGTTTATTATTTCCTTTACTCCAAATGCATTGACAACGTTTCATGATTTATTAATATCAGTAGAATCATTCTGGATATAAAAAGAAAACAAAAATCTGAAGTATTTCTGGTTATTAAATGTATTTTATTTGACGTACTTTCTTTACAGTGTTCAGTTTTTGAGTACTGCTGGCTGTCATGTATTTTGAGGAAGGCGATTGAAAAATAAATTTCCAAAAATATTTTATAGAGTCCTGTATATCCAAAATGTGTTCAGGACATTTTTAATAACAGATAATCTGTCTTTTAGTTCATTTGAACATCCTGACATAGGCACAATAAAAGTGAGTTTATCTGAACCTCACCAGAGTATACAGATTGTTTTACATGACAGTGTTCTCAGCCTTGTGAAAAAACATTGACTCTATGACTGTGAATTAGATATTATCAAGTGCCGATTTGTATCACTAAGGTAAAAATGGTATGTGATTTATAAATGTTTTGGTTTAATATAATCAGTAATTTTATCAGTGCTGAAGATAATCATGAAAACTAAGGAAAATTACGGCAAGAACAATAAATTTATTAGACTCTTGCCATGGATCTGGAAATGAATTACTGAGGTGGAAAACATATCTCTTCCATTTGAGAATTCACACAGTTAGGGGATCATAATAGGCATTAAGTAAACTAAAAAACCAAATTAGCTAAACACCACATAGGCTGGGTCTCCACATTTAAAAAATCTAGTTTGATTTTTAAAAATTTTGACTAAGTTGTCTAATCAAGATCATAAAGAACATATAAAATAAGCAATAACTTATCAAGGAGTATGAATACGTCAAGTCCCTCTCTCTGCTCTTTCCTACTCTTTACTTTTTCTCTGAGTTGCTGCTTGTTTTGTTCCCCTGTCTTGGAGTGGATGTTTACTTGATTCACTCAATAAATATTTATTGAACTTCTAATATATGCCAAGCACTGGATACATTGAACATACAATGGTTATTAAGGCTCCATCTCTGCCCCCACAGTCCTTTCCTGCTCTGATCGAAGGCAAATCCCTCCACTTATGCTCCCATCCCCTGTCATATTCTTGAGAATTTTGTTCCTCTTCTGTCTTCTGCATTATCAGTTCCTGTCTCAGTACCGGATTATTCCTATAAACATATAAATATGTACAAGCCATCTTGAAAATTAAGCCTTCATAGAGTCCATATCTTTTTTTTTTAAGTTTTTAATACTTTTATTCAACAAACATGTAGACCTTAGTGTGGGCTGATACTGTTAGTGTTTTACAATGATCAGCCCTTTCAGTTCTTATGACAACCTGCGACGTAGATACTATTATTTTTCCTATTTGGCAGATGAGGGAGTTAAGGCACACAGAGGGTACGTGATTTCTGTCCAAAGTCACAAATCTAATTAGTGTAAAATCTAGGATTCAAACCCAGGCTCCTGCTCCAGAATCCATGCTTGTGAGCCTTCTGCTTTGCTGCTTCTAGGGGACAGTTGGAATAGACATGATAAAAACAAAGATTCAGTAAGGCGCCTAAGCATTATGAACCTGAATGTTTTCCCCTTGAATCTTTAGCTTTTTATTAGCTAAGACGTAAAAATATCTTCAAAGCATTAAAGTCTGGCATTTGATATATTCCTATTTAAAAAGAAATTGAAACAATTTTCAATTAGTGAGTATATGCGGGAGGACTCTGCCCTCCATGTGTACTCGTTGGGACCAACCTTGCCTGGTCTGTGCACTGGGGACTGGAGACAGTCCGCTACCCACTAAGGGTCTCCAGGAGGAGCACATGCTTGGGACATGATGGGTCCTCAGGGCTGAATGAATTAACGCCACACCTTATCCTTCCATCCCTCAAGGGGGGCTTGATTCAAGTACTGGGGGAAGACAGCTTAGTCCTGCTTCTAGTGGATCCCGAGATCCACCCTTCAGTCTCTCATGGGCCTTTCAACTTCAACCCTGCTTCACTGTACCCCTTCCTTCATGTGGCTTTTACCAGTTCCACCTTCCGGTTTCACCACACCTTTATTGTCTTCTACTTTCTAATCATTTAGTTAACATATATCTTATTTAACTTATATCTATTGGGCAACTACCATGAACAGACACTCCACTTACAGTTTCATTTTAACCCTCATAGAAATACAGAAAACTCCTAAGTCATCTCAGTTTATGTCATGTGCAAACAACTGTGTCAACCAAATATTCCATGAACTTTTATAAGAGGATTCATTAGTTTCCTATGGCTGCTATAACACATTACCACCCACTTGGTGGCTTAAAACACCGCCTCATCACCTCTCTTTCTCTTCTACTCAAATCTCCCTCAGCCTCTCTCGTTTAAGGACACTTATGATTATGCTTAAGGCCCCTCTGGATAATCCAGGATAACTTCTCCATCTCAAGATCCTTAATCTCATCTGCAAAGTTCCTTTGGTCATATAAAGGCTCATTCACAGGTTCCAGGATGCAGATATCTTTGGGGCCATTATTCAGCCTACCATAGATGCCCAAATAGACTTATTTATATTTCTAAGAGTAAGATATCCATTTTCGTGCTCAGTGGACAAACCAAAACCACAAAATGTCAACTGACGTTAAATCTACACACCCAAAAGATAAAGTCAATAACATGTTTCCTCTTTTTAGTAAAACAGACAGTCTGAATGCAATTAAGCACCATCACAGTTGAATTATGTAAGGAGCCATTTTTTCTTCAGTACCATTCCAAAGAAAATTACAATATGACCGTGTGACCACAATTCTCTATTTTTAACCTAAATTTTGGAATCATCCGAGCCATTATGAAACTTCAAACTTTCCTTCTGAAAAAAAAAAAGTCTCTTGACCTTTGGTTATTTCTTAGAAAGTATGGTGGTTTTAGACATGTCCATAAATTTTAATGTTCCTACCAGTAAGAGAAAACTTTTCTTCCTTTTTCTCTCCTAGAACCTCGGTGGACCTTTGTGACTACAACAACTAATGAAATACAGCAGAAGTGACATTCCACGACCTCCAAGACTAGGTAAGAAAAAGCCATGCAGATTCTGCCAGTTTTTCCTGCGAGGCTCACTTTCAAGCCCTGAGCTTTTCAGAGTGTAACTAACTGAAGTGCCATGCTTGAGGTATCCCGTGGAAAGATCACCACACTGAAATGGAAAGAGTTGCCCGAGGAGCGGTTGCATTCCCGCCCCAGCTGGCAAGTCCCCACCCCGAGTCCCAAGTCTTCACATCTTGTCTTCCAGATGTGAGTCCATATCTTTCTCTACCGATTGTCCCATTTCTTTGTTCTGCATCACATGAAATACTTTCGAGGAAATCATCTGTAGTCTCTGCCTCATCCTTATCTCTGTTTCATTCTTCAAACACTCTCATCTAACACTGACCCCAACAATAGAAAGAAACCAGTCTTGTTAAGATCACCAGTGACCTCCATGTTGCCAGGTCCAATAGACATTTGTATATCCTAATCTAATTCTCAGCAGATATTTGGCACAGTTGACTATTCTTTCTTTTCGAAACTTTCTTCTCTTATCCTCTGTGGCATCACACCCTCCCAGCTTTTCTTCGACTTCAGTTGTTTTCCTTCTCATTTCTTTTGCTGACTTTTCTTCCACCCAACTTCTAAATGCTGATGAACCTTACGGTTCCTTCCTGGACACTTTCTATTTTCTATCTATACTCTTCCTTTAGGAAATATTATCCTGTCCCAGGCTTTGCACACTCCTTGTATGCTGATGTCTACCAAATGTCTATTTACTGCCCAGATCTTTCCCCTGAGTTCTGTAGACCCAGATATCTAACGGTTACCTGACATCTACATCAGGGTGTCTAAAAGGAGTCTGAAATTTAGTATGTATGAAATTGAGATTATGACTATTCTTAAACCTGTTATTCTTCAAACTTTCCCATTTTAGTAAATGGAACTATTAACCATCCAATTGCACAAGATAACAACCTGAAGCACCTATGAATCCTTTCTTTTCCACCACACCCACTCTATCCTCAAGATCTCTCAGTTCTGCCTCCAAATACAGAAGAAATCTTCCCATTTTGGTCTATCTCTACTGTCAGCACCAAGTTCAAACTGCCATTACCTATATCTTGGGATACGATATAACAACCCTGCTTCCATTCTTGTTCCTTTCCAATCCGTTCTTCACATAATATCCAGAGAGATCTTTAAAAACTTTAAATAAGATCACATATATTCCACGCAAAAACTCTTTAAGGCTTCTTTCCCATTGCTTTTAGAAGAAAGTCCTAATCTCTCACCCTGGCCTACAAAGCCCTACATGTCTATGTCTCCAGCTCACTTCACTAACCTCATCTTCCTCTCTTTCCAATGCTCCTGCCACATTGGCATCCTTTTTGCTTTGCAAATGCTTTTACTGGCTGTTCCTTCTGCTCGTAATGTTGTTCTGCCAGACCTTGAAATTCTGCTTTACTCTCCTTCTTCAGGTCTGGCTCAAGTGTCCATCCTCATGGTGGCTACTCTCAGCATCTTATCTAAAGAAGCACCCCACTCCCACCCTCAACACAATCTCAGTAACCCGTGTGTTTCTTTCATAGGACTTATTCTGATCTCTAATGACCACAATTTTGTATTCACTCTATATATCTGTCTGAATGTTAGCAATTTGAGGAGTAAGCCACATTTGCTTTGTTCACCCCAGTGCCCATCATATTTCCTGGTAAGTAGATGCTCAATAATGAGAGAGGAATGAATATATAATATAATATATATCGTAAAATATAAAGATGTAGGTTAAGACCTTGGATCTCTCACTAATTGTATGAGTTGGGTAGTCACTTTATATCTCTGGAGTTCAGCTTTCTGAGGTTTAAATGGATAGAGTTGACTCTACAGTCTTAGATTGCCCGTTGTGATGGTTAATTTTATGTGTCAATTTGATTGGGTCACAGGGTGTCCAGATATTTGGTTGACTGTTATCCTGGGTATGTCTGTGAGGGTGTTTCTGGATGAGATTAACATGTGAATCAGTAGACTGGGTAAAGCAGATTGCTCTCCCCCACGTGGATGGACCTTATCCAATCCACCGAAATCCTGAATAGAACAGAAAGGCTGAGTAAGAGAGAATTTGCTCTTTCTGCTTATCTGCCTTCAAGCTGGGACATTGGTCCTCTCCTGCTTTAGGACTTGTACTTGGACTAGAACTTATACCATTGGCTTTCCTGGTTCTCAGGCCTTCAAACTCACTCTGGAACTATACCACTAACTCTTCTGGGTCTCAGCTTGCTGACTTCAGATCTTGGAACTTCCTAGCCTTCATAACCATGTGAGATAATTCCTTACAATAAATCTTTACACACACACACACACACACACACACACCTCCTATTGATTCTGCTTTTCTGGAGAACCCAGACTAATACACCCATCTAATAATACTGACATTCTATGATGAAAAACAGTTTTTTCAGATTTCTTGTGATTGAACTCTCCCTTCTCCCACATCCTCCTTGAACTTGTAGAAAGTTTTGGCTTTCATCCTACAGACATGAGGGTAAAAAACAGATTGTGTAAGGGTGTAGCAGAGTAGATTGTGGTTACCAAATTGAGAGATGATTTATCAGAAACCTGTAAGAGTCAGTTTGTCTTTAACCCACTTTGCTGAACAGAATGCTCATACAACTGAAATAACTGTCACCCTTTACTTTAGCTCTCTCGTCTGACAGCAAAGAAAAAATATTCGGTTACGTGGAATTCTCATTGAAATGAACTGAATGATAATCGTAAAACAATTATTGAATTACTCACAAAATACAAGCAGCATCAGCTTAAAACAGCTGTCTTTGCAAACATAATTTGTTAAGTTGATACAATTTTATAAAGGGTAATATTTTCACAGATGTCCCTTCATGACTGATAAAATATTGTTTCATGTACTTCATTAGGCAATGATGAGCAAATTATATTGAAGAGGGCTGTGTAGAAGAAGCCATATTTTATGAGATGTTCATTGATGTATAGTTATAGGAATTAGGTATATGACCCAACGCTTAAATGGCTTTGCATACTAATGGCAATGACTGGGCAGTGAATTTGTAATTAGTTCCACATGCACTGTTATATGTTTTGCAAATATCTGTTAGATAATAGTTAAGGAGCAAGGCGTGTTTAAGTAATGGGATCTTAGAGATTATGTTGTCTTATCTCTCTCAATTTACAGATACATTTTACCAAACTCAGAGGAAAGTATTAGTTTTCCAACTGAGGTCACACAGCTATTGGGAGACCTGGGGCTCTTACCCAGGTTTTCAGATTTCCATGCCAGGAATCTTTTCTCTTTGCTTGCAACATTTGCAATTAGTGTCTATACTTTGAGATACATTTTCAATGCATGATTCTGTGAGAACATAATAAGTAACTGCTTTCAGTAATGAGTAAGTTTGTGCCAATATAGTGCCTCGGAAATTTCTCAGTTTACAAAAAAAAATTAGGCCTGAAATAGCAACATAAATGTAACTACATATGTCAAAATTACCTACTTCAACTCATGTGAATGAATGAGTGTTTGGGTAAATTATTATCATGTAGATTTGGTTTATATTACATATCTACAAAGAGTAAAAGCCTAATGTAAGAAGGTTAAACTGTTAATTTTGTCTCCAAAAGCAAAATTTAGAAAGAATATAACATATCTTATAAAAGTAAATTTTTGATTTGGGGTCATGCTGAAGTTTTGTCACTGAAGCACTATATGCCAAAGAGAATGGTCGTGTTAATTTGCTATTTGTCCCTACAATTCCCCAGCACCCTGAAAATTTTATCACTTCAACACCTTCTGGCAAATGGAATTAAAGGACCTACTCTGGGCATAGGGGGTTAGCAGCTTCAGATCACAGATATAAGAATAGTGAGGCAATAACCAAAAGAAGCATATTTTGAAGTTGTCAGGTCAATAGCAAGTCCAAATGTCCAGAATTGGATACTAAATATAAATGGAAACACCAAGAAAAAGAGTGTACGAATTACAGTAGGTAGAGGCCAACAGGTACTACTTTTCAAACACGTGAGGCTTGAAGCTCGTAGTGAGAAGATGTATGGAAGATTCACTGGACGGCTAGATAGGAATTTTAATACAATTCCTATGGACTCTAATGTGGGAATTCTGGGCTAGGCCAAGAAGACAATAATGTCCATGAAGAAACAGAATGGGAATCAGGTGGAAGGAAAAAAAGGACAGGATAGTGTCTGAGTAAAGAGAGGTTTTTCTAGCACTCCCTATCATCTATCAGAAGACAGAGCAGTTTCTTCTTTCTAAGTGTAATTAGGTTGTTTCTATGTATTTGACAAGGAAACATTATAGAACTGACAATCATTCTAGAGAAATATTTGTCATCCCTCTTCCCGATTGCTGATAAAACGGGTGTGTGTGTGTGTGTATACACGTACATGCATGGCAGGGACTAGGGTAAGAGGCATGTACGGTACAAAATGTAAGGAGGCTCTCACTGTCTGGGCTGAGTTGATGTCAAGCGTTTGGCATTTGGGGGATTAGAAATGGGACTAGAATCAGAAAGTCTGCCTCATAACCCTTAGAGTGAGTGTCTCCTTACATTTTGTGCCTTCCGTGCCTCACTTCTCACTTGCCTGACCCTCGTCCTGGCCCTGTGTGTATGTGTGTGTGTATGTGTCCTAACTCCAAATTTGGGTCTTTAATCCATGGTAGGCTCTTTATAGTTAGGTGGGTTAGGGCTATTTTGTTTTAGCATTTGAAGATCCCTGATGCTAGCTACTTACAAAGCAAGTAAATTTACCTACATTTAATAACAATATTATATGACTATCTGTCTCTTTACAATGGAAGAAAGTTTGCCCAAGGCCACATGGGAAGTTAACAACAGAAATGGGAATCAGTCTGCTTCTTGGTCCTTTGCTTCCACACCACCCACCACCTTCACATACAAAGACAGACTGTTGACAGCCTTGAGGAATGTGTGAACACACTGAGAACCACAGGCCACTGCACTGGTGTTTGTAAAAACTGATGTTTCAAGATGATTGCTTTCACAAGAAGAAAGCTTTATTTTTTTTTTTGTCATTGTGAAAAAATTAAAAATTAGTATAAAGAAAAAAATGAAGATCATTCATAGTTTCTCTAAAAGAAAACAACTAATACTTTATAGTTCTCTCACAGGCTTATTTTCTCACACATAAACAAGATACTATATATTCTTTTTTTATTATTATTTTATATTCTTTTTAATTATAGCTCTTATGTTACCCTTTTGCTTTCACTTAATATGTCATTTTCTCAGTCAAAATATGGGTTTATTTTATCATTATATAGACTTTAAAAATGTATTTAATTAATCCTTATCGATGGACATTTATGTTGTTTCCATTTTATCCTGCAACATTCTTTGTGTGTTTCTTGAATTACTTTCTTAGAATTTATTGAATTAAAGTAACTGGGTCAAACTCTATGATTTTTTTTGTAGGTCTTCTGATAATTTTGACAAATTGCCTTCCAGGGAAGGCATAGAATGTGCATTTCCACCAGTAGTTTACTAGTGTGGAGCTGGCTGCCTTTTAACAGGACTAATGCTTTTCTGTGTTTGAGATAAGCCCACTCATTTTAAATTTCTACTGCCACCCTGTGTCATTGGTTGTTCTTATTTCTAGAGCCATGAAACACTGAAATTGATTAATTCAGTCATTCATTCATTTTTCAAATATTTATTGTTCACATGGCAATTTTTAAATATAGAGGAAAATATGAATGAGATAGTCTTCTCCCTCAAAAAAAATCTACATTTGACAAACAACATCAGTTAATCTGAGGCACTGGTTTAAAGAGTCATGGGCTCTTTAATCCTCAAAACAACTAAATGAGGTGTATACCATTATTGTTCCCATTGTATAGATGAGGAAACTGAGGTGCATTGCTCAAGATCACATAGCTTGTAAGTGGTGGAGTTGAGATTTCAGTTCTGGTAATTTGACTCTAGAGCCTATGCTCTTAACCACAATGTTACAATGTGTAATAGATATACATAAATAACTCTAATATTAGAAAAAATATGTAGTAAGATAGTGTGTAAGTTCTGGCCAGAAACAGAATGTGGGAATGTAATTGGGCTGAAGCAAAAAAATAACTTACATGGTAATAGATAGACCCTGATGCTGATGAGGTCCCTCCCCTGGCCAAGTGTATAAAAGACATTGAACCTGCAGTTCTGCCCTCCTCAGATCTGGTAGATTTCTTGCCCCCATAGGCTTGAATTGACCAACCAATTATACACATGAATCATGAGGGTTTAGGGAGAAACTGGGGAGCTATGTCTACTCATTTGCTTCCTAATCCTGTGTCTATCCTTGGCCCTGCTTGACTGCCTGCTTGGGAGCCATCTGAAATGAAAGCAGCTTTGAACTGAGTCTAAGTCATCATTCTTGCTAGTCTTTGCATCTGGGCTAGGAGTTTGGGTCTCTCCCACCCAATACTTCCCAATACAGGACGATAACAGTTAAAATACTATAACAGTTCAAACGAGGGACTAGATATAGTTAAGGTGATCAGAGATGATTCCACTACGTCTCTTGATGGGACAGTCTTGATGGGCAGAACTTCAGTTTGGAAAGGGATGAGGAGAGCATTTCAGTAGAATCCACAGCAGGAGGCTATGGCTATAGAAAGAGAATGTTGTTTTGGGGCAGGGGTGGGGGTGGGTGATAAGAAATCCAGTTTAACCAAAGATATCATCATATACATAGGGTACAGTGGTAGGAAAGAATGCACTAGCAAAGCAGGTTAGGTCCAAATCATCAAGAGCCTTGACTGTCAGGCTATGCAGTTTGATTTTGATTTTGTAGGTTCTGGGAAACCACTGAAAGTTAAACTATTTGGCTCAGCAATAAAAGTCCTCTATAGGAGAATCTCAAAATCCCTTTGTAAATTCTTAGCATACTACTTCCCCACCAGCACATTTATACATTCCCTTAGATCCACACATTTTTCCAATCCCCAGACATGTCATTTTATACCCCCTCCCTTTCCTTTCCTTATTCTGTTCTGAATTGTTTTGTAGCCTGCAACTCCTTTATCAAATTTTATTTATCCTAAATGTCTCAGTCTAAGTGCTCTTTTCATGATATCCTTACCCCAAATCAGAAATTGTTCTTTTCTTCTCCTACAGCTGATTTCTTTTTGCCTTATTTAGTTGGTCCATGTGGGGATATTATTGGGAGATTGATCCGACAGCAATTCTCAAGTCCCTTCTTTCTCCCTTGCCACTTCCCACAGAGGGACTGGTAAAACTAAGCGTTTATATCTGAGCCTTCCTTACAGCTAAGTGAGGTCAATGGCACAGTTCTGACATATAATCAGGACGCTTAACAAGTAACCTTATGCTTCCTTATAAAAGAGTCAGGCACCAGAGGGGAGTTCTCTGTGTCTTCCTCATGCTTTGAACATTGACATGATGCTCATAGATGGGGCAGCTATCTTGTAATCATGAGGTGGAAAGCACAAGGCCTGAGCACACGCCATGCAAGGCAAAGTGAAGGGATGGGACATTGTTGAACTACTGCATCTGATCAAGACTGCTTATCTATAGACTGCTTATCTATGTGAGAAATTAAAATGATTTATTGTGTGAGCCTCTGTTAATCGAATTTTTTGTTTTTCGCTGCTGAAGGCATTCCTAATTGATACAGTTTACTTGTCCATCTTTACCACTAGATTATAAATTTTGGGTTCAATATATGTTAAATTCCTCAACGGAAAGTTTCAAATATCTTTATCTTTGTATTTACTTTATATTGTCCCAACCTTTAGTACAGACCCCCAATAAGTGCTGAATTGATTGAATATGGTTTCATCTATCAATGTGATTAATTCAACTAACAGTGAGAGGGAGAAACTAAACATAATAACTAAATAAACATTGCTTAATATTGTACTTTCTTTAAAGATACTGTGAAACCCTTTTTTAGATTTTAACATTGTCCCTTATTAATATATTATTTAATCTGGGCAAAGCGGAGCTTAGAATGTTAGTGAGCCAATTTCCACCTTATTTAGATGAACTTTGGAATGGAAGGCATATTAGTAATTTGTTGTTGTAAGATATCACAAGGAAAAGATAAACAGCTAGCAGCAGTCATGTAAATTCAGCTGGACTTTCCCAGTGATGTCATCACTTTTTACTGTTTATGGCTCCTTGTTTGCACTATTCCCCTATAAATACATCCAGGTAAGCATCTGCTACGTTCATTAAACCCTAAGAATCTGCTCTGAAGTTATTTTCAGATCCTGTCCCAATTAAAACATCATCTAAAATTAATAAACAATTGCTGTGGTTGAATGGGAGGATTTAAAGCACATACAGTCCCTAGAATTTATTTTGTAGCAGTTATCAAATGTTAAGGGGTGGAACTGCCCAGTATATTTTCTAACTTTGAGTAAAAATACTAAAAAAATTTAGTCATTAAGAATATAGACATAATATAATTACCATTACTTCCATAGAGGTCTTTTTCCTTATTTTCCAGGTATGTGCAAAAATTAGTAGTAAAATTCATAAACGTCTTTTAGAATAATCATCTAACTTTTAAACAATTATTTGAGTATAAGTTTTAAAGGATAATCTTCTTGAATACTGACTTAGTGCAACAATGCTGCTCTTACATACAATAAATATGAAATCTATACCAAAAACTCATGCTGCCTGGAAATGCTTGCTGAGAAAACATTTCTCTGATCAATGTGTTTGGGATTTAAGTAGTTTCTCCACTAGAATGAGGATGTTGTGGAAAGACAAAGTACCTAACATTTAAATAACAATGGAAATCTCAGTGCCATGCACGTTTCTTTTCCCTTAACAAATAGCATAATTGTGTGTCTGTCTTTCACAGAAAGACAAAAGCTCTCTGAGCCAATTAGCTTTAAGAACTTGTGGGTAAGAAAATCAAACCTAATTGAAATGCACTCCAGAAATTCTATGACTGCATATCCTGTCAGCATTAACTAGGATTATTCTCCTAAAGGGTAAAGCATGTTAGTGAATGTGCAATGAAGCATCTTACAAAAAGTCATTGTTCCCTTGAGTATCATTGTGATTTGTCAGGGACAGTGAGGACAGGGACATGAAGATTCACTATAATAAAACCTCACGTCAATAAAAAATGAGAGGAAAAGGGTGTCTTCAGTATAGATGTTAGGTATTTGCATTTGATGGACACAACTACAGTTTCGGAACCAATGCAAAACTGACAAGGAGAGGCTCTGCTCTGAAATAATAATTTCATGGGACATTATTATGAACTGACAGGTGTCTACAAAATATGATATCCTCATTTTTATTTTGTTTGGATTTTATGTCAGAAGTTCAGTGAATATGTCCCCACATGTGAAATTCTTCAAGCGGCTTTAAAGGAAAAATGAAAACAGAGAGGACATATATATAGTCTGGCTGATTGAATAAGTTAAGGTATGCATTCTCTAATATACTTCTGTGGTGTTTTTTTTGGGGGGGGTGGTGGTGGAAATCTGCCTACAAAATGCTCAAAAGCAAATGTTTTGGCTGTTAAAGAAGTACCCCCAATTGAACAACATTGTTAGTTAGAGGTTGGCCTCCATGCAAAACACAGCAGAAATCTTGGCCTTTCAACCCAGGCCATCCTGTCTCCAGGCCACTTTCATTGTATATTTCCAGATAACTGAAGCAAATGTAGGTTGTGATGGATATCTCTGATAATTGATAACAATACCAGCATTTATGGAACCTTTGCATGCTCTAGTTCACTGGATTTTTCCAACACTCCTATTCAATAGGTTTCATTACCATGTCCACTCTGCCAAAGAGGAAACTGCAGAGGAAGAGCAGAGAGGCCAATGACTTGCCCAAGGTCAAATAGCTATAAGCAGTGGACATTAAGGCCCAGCTCTGCTTCTAGAGCATTATCCATTATGTTGCCCTGTAGAGACTTTACCTGATTTTTACCTGACTTTGCCTGATTCCAAAGCAGCAAATATAGCAAAATTTTGATGGGTTCATTTAGCATTGACTAATATTTACATCAAGAGTTTCCTGTTTTAGACATTACTTCATTTTAGCTTTTCAGCTCACTTTATTTTAATCAGGATCCCCTTATAAGACATGTTGTGTAGTTGGTAGGGCTCGTCAAGGTGACCTTTCTGCTATGTTTTAAGGATAGTTTAAAATTCTGCTTTTACTCTTCACCAGTTGACCTTTTTTGTCACCTTTTCTTCTATTCTTTTCCCCAATTAGGGAAGCCACAAAATCCCAAAGGTGTTACATTAGAAGAGTTAGCTCACAGTGTTGTGAAATGCTGTTCCAAATGCCAATATAATTGTACAAGAGCCCCTGGCAGTAGAGAGGGTGAAAGAAACACTTGAGTAATGCATGAAGCATTACCATGGGCACCCATGTTACCCCGCAAAAGGCAAGCTCTAGAGATGCACCAATGCAAATCATTCCAGAACACGAGATCTATCATGAAACATTAACATTGATATACTATCCCAGGCGGACTACTTGTGTAAGTGAGTGACTCTCTAAAGTGCTTCAAAGGAGAGGAGAAAGAAAAATCCATCGGCCCACTCCATTTAATCCTCCAAGGAATAGGTTTATTTTCTGCTGCCTGATCACCTCTAATAATATTGCAGCACTTTTAGAAAGGATGGATGTGATTTCCCTAACCCACATCTCCCATCCGAGAAACTGCACTAACAATTAACTATTAATGACAAGAAGAAAATAAGCTTTCTTTCTCTTGGCAGTCTATCACATTGAGTGGGTAGCTTGAGAAGCAGTTTGGTGTGTGTATCTGTCCAAAGGATATTATCTTAGGGGTAAGAAAAACACACTCTTCAGAAGGTGCCCTTCTCATGGGTAAAACTAGAGCTAAATGGTTTTCCCATTATTACTGCAGATGCATTTCCATTTTCATAGACGATGGACAGATTAAAAAATTCACTGAATAGAGTCAGCAATGAGAAAGTTGTACCACCTGCTTTCTGGATCTATAAAATCAACACTTAATTTTTTAAAAAAATATTTTATTGAAGTATAGTTGACTTACAATGTTGTGTTAGTTTCTGCTGTACAGCAAAGTGATTCAATTATACATACATAAATCAACTCCTAGTTTAATTGCTTGATTATTTAGGTATTCTTTCTGAAAATCAATATTTGAGTACCACATTAATTTTAAATTTTAGAATCTGGGAGAAAGAATTTCAGCACACTCGACATAATATGCTGCACTTAAAACATTCAATTTATTTAAACTAAAACACACACACACACACTCACACACACACACACACACACACACACACACACATTTCACCCATTTCTTCCACCCCACCTCCCGCCTCTGGCAACCATTAGTCTGTTCTCTGTATCTATAAGCTTAGTGTTTCTTTTCTTTTCTTTTTTTTTTTTTTTTTTTGCGGTACGCAGGCCTCTCACTGTTGTGACCTCTCCCGTTGCGGAGCACAGGCTCCGGTCGCGCAGGCTCAGTGGCCATGGCTCACGGGCCCAGCCGCTCCGCGGCATGTGGGATCTTCCCGGACCGGGGCATGAATCCGTGTCCCCTGCATCGGCAGGCGGATTCTCAACCACTGCGCCACCAGGGAAGCCTCTTTTCTTCTTCTTTTTTTTTTTAGGTTTCATACATAAGAGAGATTATAGAGTATTTTGTCATTCTTTGTCTGACTTATTTCACTTAGCATAATGCCCTTGAGATTCATCCATGTTGTTACAAATGGCAAGATTTCATTCTTGTTTATGGCTGAATAATATATTTGTCTATCACAATTTCTTTACCCATGCAACCACTGATATTCACATAGGTCGTTTTCATGTCTTGGCTATTGTAAATAATGCTGCAATAAACATAGGGTGCATATATCTTTTCAAATTAGCGTTTTCGTTTTCTTTGGATAAATACTTAGAAGTGGAATTAGTGATCATATGGTAGTTCTATTTTTAATTTTTTGTGGAACCTCCATACGTATTTCATAGTGGCGGCACCAATTTGCATGAGGGTTCCCTTTTCTTCACATCCTCAGCAACACTTGTTTTTTCTTGTCTTTTTGATAACAGCCGTTCTAACAGGTGTGAAGTAATATTGGGTGGGCCAAAAAGTGCCTTTTTTAAGTAAAAAAGAAAAGACACATTCTTCATTTTCACCAAGGACTTTATTGAACAACGTATTCACCCTTTTGTTCCACTACCTTCTGCTGTTTTTCAGGCCACTTCATAATTCCACCTTCCCAAACCTTTTTACCTTTTTGAGCAAACAACTGTTTCAGGTGCCTTTGACAGTCTTCCGGGAACTGAAATATTTTCCATTAAGAGAATTTTGTAAAGACCTTAATAAATGGAAATCCAAAGGTGCAATGTCTGGTGAATACGGTGGATGAATCAGAACTTCCCAGCCCAGCTGTTAACAGTTTTTGCCTGGTCATCAAAGAAACATGCTGTTTTGTGTTATCCTGATAGAAGATTATCTGTTTTCTGTTGACTAATTCTGGACGCTTTCTGTCAAGTGCCTCTTTCAGTTGTTCTAAGTGGGAGCAGTACTTGTTGGAATTAATCGTTTGGTTTTCTGGAAGGAGCTCATAATAGAGGACTCCCTTCCAATCCCACCATATACACAACATCACCTTCTTTGGATGAAGACCAGCCTTCAGTGTGCTTGGTGGTGGTTCATTTCACTTGCCCCACGATCTCTTCCATTCCACACTGTTGTACAGTATCCACTTTTCATTACCCATCACAATTTGTTTTAAAAACGGCACGTTTTCATTACATTTCAATAGAGAATCATGTGAGGAAATATGGTCAAGAAGGTTTTTTTTGCTTAACTTATGTGGAACCCAAACATCAAAGCGATTCACATAACCAAGCTGGTGCAAATGATTTTCAATGCTTGATTGAGATATTTTGAGTATGTCGGCTGTCTCCTGCGTGTATAACGTTGATTGTTCTCAATTATTGTTTCGATTTGATCGCTATCAACTTCAACTGGTCTACCCAACTGTGGAGCATCGTCCAGTGAGAAATCTCCAGCACAAGACTTCAAAAACCACTTTTGACACATTCGATCAGTCACAGCACCTTCTCCATATACTGCACAAATCTTTTTGTGCATTTCAGTTGCGTTTTTACCTTTCTTGAAATAATAAAGCATAATATGCCAAATACATTGGTTTTTTTCTTCCATCTTCAATATTAAAATGTCTACACAAAAATTCACCAATTTTGATGTCTTTTTTTAAATGCACGCTGATATGACAGCTGTCACATACAATCTAACAAAATTGTTTCGAATGAAGTTAAAGACAACTCAGTGTTACTAGAGCCATCTTATGGAAAAAACGGAACCAATATTTCATTGTGGTTTTGATTTGCATTTCCCTGATGATTAATGATGTTGAGCATCTGTATGTCTTCTTTAGAAACATGTCTATTCAGATCTTCTGCACAGTTTTTAACTGTATTTTTTTTTTTTTTTTTTTTTGGCTATTGAGTTGTATGAGTTCTTTGTATATTGGATGTTAGGCCCTTGTCAGATATATGGTTTGTGGTTATTTCTTCCCATTCACTAGGCTGCCTCTTCGTTTTGCTGATGGTTTCCTTTGCTGTGCAGAAGCTTTTAAATTTGATGTAGTCCTACTTGTTTATTTTTGCTTTTGTTGCTTTTGCTTTTGGTGTCAGATTCAAAAAACTCATCTCCAAGACCTATGTCAAGGAGCTTACTGCCTATGTTTTCTTCTATGAGTTTAGGGTGTCAGGTCTTACAATCAAGTCTTTAATCCACTTGGAATTAATTTTTGTGTGTGGTGTAATAGTGGTCCAGTTTCATTATTTGGCATGTGGCTGTCCAATTTTCCCAACACCATTTATTGAAGAGACTATCCTTTCCCCATTGTATATTACTGGCTCCTTTGTTGTAAAATTAGTCGGTCATATATGTATGGGTTTAATTCTGGGCTCCCTATTCTATTCCACTGTGTCTGTTTTTATGCCAAGACCATGATGTTTTAATAACTATAGTTTTGTAATATAGTTTGAAATCAGGGATTGTGATGCCTCCAGTTTGTTCTTCTTTCTCAAATTTATTTGGCTATTCAGGGTATTTTGTGGTTTCATACAAATTTTAGGATTGTTTCTTCTATTTCTGTGAAAACTATCATTGGAATTTCGATAGGGATTGCATTGAATCTGTATATTGCTTTGGGTAGTATGGACATTTTAACAATGTTAATTTTTCCAATCCATGAGCATGGAGTATATTTCCATTTATTTTTGCCTTCTTCAATTTCTTTCACTAATGTCTTATAGTTTTCAATATACAGATTTTGCACCTCTTTGGTGAACTTTATTCATGGGTATTTTATGCGTTTTGATACAATTGTGAGTGGGACTGTTTTCTTAATTTCTCTTACTGATAGTTCATTACTAGTGCAAAGAAATGTAATAGATTTTTGTGTACTGATTTTGTATTCTGCAACTTTACTGAACTTGGTTACTAGTTCTAAGTTTTTTGATGGAGTCTTTAGGGTTTTCTATATATAATATCATGTCATCTGCAAATAGTGACAGTTTTACTTCTTCCTTTCCAATTTAGATGCTAGAATTTCCAATACCATGTTGAATAAAAGTGGTGAGAGTGGACTTCCTTGTCTTGTTTCTGATCTTAGAGATAAAGCTTTCAGCTTTCTATCATTGAGTATGATGTTATATATGGGTTTACCATATATGACTTTTGATATATTGAGGTGTGTTCCCTCTATACCTACCTTGTTGAGAGTTTTTATCATAAGTAGATGTTGAACTCTGTCAAATGTTTTTCTGCATCTATTAAGATGATAATATTATTTCTATCCTTCATTTTCTTAATGTGGTGTATCACACTGACTGATTTGTAGATGTTGAGCAATCCTTACAACCCTGGAATAAATCCCACTTGATTATGGGATATGATCATTTTGGATGGTTTTCCAATCAGGGTTGAGAACCATTGCTTTTGCCAATCTCTCTTTTGCTATAATATGTGCTGCTTTAAATTTTTAAAATATGCATCAGGAACTAAGCTTTTACATCTTCTTTTGCCCAAGCACAAAAATGTATCATCCTGTTTATGGCATTAGCTAATGATATACCATAACTTTGAGCCATTTTCCTTTCAAAATGTTGACATTCAAAGTATAAAACAAATCTTAGAATTAAATGAAGATTATACCCTCTTGACAAAGTCTTCTAGAATATGAAGGATAATTTCACCACTGACCTACTACAAGTCCTTTGGGAAACCTTCTGAAAACTATGCTTGTCTCAAAGCAAACATTTTACTTTCTTGCCAAAACAGAATTTAAACCTATTAGACATTTCCCTATCAAAATCCATTTCCTTTGTCATTCAACCTAACTGATTAAATTTTTAAATCCCATGGATATTTTGTTTCTTCAAATTTAAGAAGTCTGGAATTACATTTTTAGGCATCATGAAGTGACAGGGACTGATTTACCCTCTTGCCTGAAACAAATGCAGAACCGGACAAATATATGAAACAATGGTTTTCAGACACTGGACAACAGGTAGCACAGGACAGTGATCCCTGAGAGAAGAAACCACATGGGGAGAGTCTTACCAGTTCTCAGATTGCTGCCTGTAAAGACGAGAACCTGAATGGAGCCCAGAGCTGTCGCTGAGTTCAGAATTCAGGAAGGGGAAGGAGGCTAGATTTTGCAGGGTAGGGTACTCGGGAATAGAAGCTTCTGGGAAAGGAGACAGCTACCTAGAGAGGTTGTTCCAGAGATCAGTACAGGGTTCCCCTTGAATCTTCAGCTAAGTCTTGATTAGCATCAGATGGGACAAAGCTTCCTGAGGCAGAGGGAAAAACCACCAGAAAGGAGTGGGAGAAAGAGTCCTCAGAGTTCACACAGGGCTGGGAATAGCTCCTGTTTCCACCAGCCAGAGCATCAAAACCTTAAAATACACAGGGTACTGGATAGAGTATTCACAATGGCATTGCCTCAGTAGTGGGGCAAAATCAGTCCTAGGTCAAGGTCCACAAACTTTTCTTTCCTTTTTTTTTTTTTTTTTTGACATCTTTATTGGAGTATAATTGCTTTACAATGGTGTGTTAGTTTATGCTGTATAACAAAGTGAATCAGCTATACACATACATATATCCCCATATCTCCTCCCTCTTGCATCTCCCTCCCATCCTCCCTATCTCACCCCTTTAGGCGGTCACAGAGCACCAAGCTGATCTCCCTGTGCTATGCGGCTGCTTCCCACTAGCTATCTATTTTACATTTGGTAGTGTATATATGTCCATGCCACTCTCTCACTTCGTACCAGCTTACCTTTCCCCCCGCATGTCCTCAAGTCCATTCTCTATATCTATGTCTTTATTCCTGTCTTGCCCCTAGGTTCGTCAGAACAATTTTTTTTTTTAGATTCCATATATATGTGTTAGCATACAGTATTTACTTTTCTCTTTCTGACTTACTTCACTCTGTATGACAGACTCTAGGTCCACCATCACTACAAATAACTCAATTTCGTTTCTTTTTATGGCTGAGTAATATTCCATTGTATATATGTGCCACATCTTCTTTATCCATTCATCTGTTGATGGACACTTAGGTTGCTTCCATGTCCTGGCTATTGTAAATAGAGCTGCAATGAACATTGTGGTACATGACTCTTTTTGAATTATGGTTTTCTCAGGGTATATGCCCAGTAGTGGGATTGCTGGGTCATATGGTAGCTCTATTTTTAGTTTTTTAAGGTTTTTAGTTTTTTAGTTTTTTTAACTGTTCTCCATAGTGGCTGTAACAATTTACATTCCCAAAAACAGTGTAAGAGGGTTCCCAGCTGTCACTGTTTGCAGATGACATGATACTATACATAGAGAATCCTAAAGATGCTACCAAAAAACTACTAGAGCTAATCAATGAATTTGGTAAAGTAGCAGGATACAAAAGTAATGCACAGAAATCTCTTGCATTCCTATACACTAATGATGAAAAATCTGAAAGAGAAATTAGGAAAACACTCCTATTTACAACAAAAAGAATAAAACACCTAGGAATAAACCTACCTAAGAAGACAAAAGGACTGTATGCAGAAAACTATAAGACACTAATAAAAGAAATTAAAGATGATACAAACAGATGGAGAGATATACCATGTTCTTGGATTGGAAGGATCAACATTGTGAAAATGACTATACTACCCAGAGCAATCTACAGATTCAATGCAATCCCTATCAAACTACCAATGGCATTTTTCACAGAACTGGAACAAAAAATTTCACAATTTGTATGGAAACACAAAAGACCCCGAATAGCCAAAGCAATCTTGAGAAAGAAAAACAGAGCAGGAGGAATCAGGCTCCCAGACTTCAGACTATACTACAAAGCTACAGTAATCAAGACAATATGTTACTGGCACAAGAAAAAGAAATATAGATCAATGGAACAGGATAGAAAGCCTGGAGATAAACCCATGCACATATGGTCACCTTATCTTTGATAAAGGAGGCAAGAATATACAATGGAGAAAAGACAGCCTCTTCAATAAGTGGTGCTGGGAAAACTGGACAGCTACATGTAAAAGAACGAAATTAGAACACTCCCTAATACCATACACAAAAATAAACTCAAAATGGATTAAAGACCTAAATATAAGGCCAGACACTATAAAACTCTTAGAGGAAAACATAGGAAGAACACTCTATGACATAAATCACAGCAAGATCCTTTTTGACCCACCTCTTAGAGAAATGGAAATAAAAACAAAAATAAACAAATGGGACCTAATGAAACTTAAAAGCTTTTGCACAGCAAAGGAAACCATAAACAAGGCGAAAAGACAACCCTCAGAATGGGAGAAAATATTTGCAAATGAAGCAACTGACAAAGGATTAATCTCCAAAATATACAAGCAGCTCATGCAGCTCAATATCAAAAAAACAAATAACCCAATCTAAAAATGGGCAGAAGACCTACATACACATTTCTCCAAAGAAGATATACAGATTGCCAACAAACACATGAAAGGATGCTCAACATCACTAATCATTAGAGAAATGCAAATCAAAACTATAATGAGGTATCATATCACCTCACACCAGTCAGAATGGCCATCATCAAAAAATCTACAAACAATAAATGCTGGAGAGGGTGGGCACAAACTTTTCTTATGAAAGTTCATATAGTAAATATTTTAGACTTTACAGACCAAGAGGCAAAAATCAAATATATTTTGTAAATATTTACATAACAAGAGAAAAAACTCCTCACCACACTCCCCCATTTGACTGAGATGGGCCATCCCATGCGGTAGGCATGTTTTATATCTAATTGCCATCTGCTGGAGACATTCTTAGGATGAAAGCACTAGACTGAGAGGAAAGGTCAGTCTAGTGTGTAGTGTTATGGACTGAACATTTGTGTCCCTCACCCCTCAAATTCATATGTTGAAACCTTAGCCCCCAGTGTGATAATTTTAGGAAGTGGAGCCTTTGGGAAGTAATTAGGTTTAGATATGGTCATGAAGGTGTAGTCCCCGTGAAGGAATTAGCGCCCTTATAACAAGAGACCAGAGAACTTGCTCTCTTTCTCTTGTGATGATACAGCACGAAGGCAGCCATCCTCAAAAGAATTCTCAGCAGGGACCAGGTGAATTGGCTGGCACCTCGATCTTGGACTTCCTAGCTTCCAGAACTGTAAGAAATAAATGTTTGTTGTTTAAATGTTGGTATATTGTTATAGCAGTCCAAACTAAGACAGGTAGCCACCTTGGTCAATTTCACTCTCTGTCCAGTGACACCCAGATCCTGCTGTGCCTGGCTCTCCATGAGGCTGCCTTAACATGGGCAGCTTGCTGGAGGGGAGTGGCCTTGATAAATTGCTGATTCCCAGACTGAGAGTCTACCACTTGATGCTTTGAGGTTGCCAACAGTGAGGCCTCCAACTTAAAAGTGGAGTCTCATGCCAGGTCTGAATAGCAGTGAAGCACGGCCACCAGCAAGGTGGCAGGCTTTGGGGGTGAAGAGGGATGTCCTAGTTTTGTCTTTGTGGTTCACAGTGTTTGAGTGGTGCCCTCAAGACATACAAAATCAGACAGTGGGCTGGATTTAGCTTGAAGATTAATTATAGCTTGATGACTCTTGCCTTAGATTAAACATTGATCTGGTCCTACCTAACAATAAGTCTTGAAAAAATCAACACAGATTTGAGAGCAAGTCTTGAAAGAATCAAACATTTTATAAGTAACTTTACTACTTGGAAATTTAACAAAGAAACTTAACAAAGCTTAAACTATTTAAGAAATAAAAAATACCTAGCACCCAACAAGTTAGATTTCCCAATGTCTGGACTCCAATAGAAAATTTGCAAAGTATGCAAAGAAGCGGGAAAATACAACCCATATTGCAGAGGAAAATTTAAAAAATAGAAAGAGACCCAGATGACACAGATGATAGAACTAGTAGACCAGGGCATTAAGAAAGTTATAACAACTATACTCCATATGCCCAATGAGGTAGAGGAAATCATGAACATTCTAAGGACAGATACTGAAGATATAAAAAAGACCCAAGTCTCACTTCTAAAGATAAAAATTACAGTGTCTAGGATAAAATATACAGAGGATGGGATTAAAAGCAGATTAGACCAGGCAGAAGAATAGATTAGTGGGTTTAAGGCCATAGCAATAGAAACTATCCAAAATGCCACACACAGAGTAAAGATTGAAAAAAAAATGAGTAGAGCCTCAGTTAGCTGTGGGACAACTTCAAGTGGTCTGATATTTATTTACTGGAGTCCCTGAAGGGAGGGGGCAGTCAGAAGAATATTCAAGGAAACAATGGATGAAAAATTTCCAAATTTAATGAAAATCATATAACCACATATGCAAAAAGTTCAATGAAACTAATGTAGAAGAAATGTAAGCAAAACTATAATAAAGAACCTCATTCACAAAATGGTTGAAAAATGTCAGAAGCCAGATTGTCAAAACTGAGTTCGCCATGAACATAGGCATTTGAAGGAAATACAAATATATTAAACTATAGAGGGGGCAGATTTAGCATCATGAAAATTAAGACTTCAAAGAGAACACAGAACTTCTGGTAATTCGTATGTGCTAAGCCGCTCAGGTTGTTAATTCTGACCAAAATTATTGGTATTGAAGCTGGGAAAATGGTATCATTCATTAATCCTCTAACATCCTTTCAACAAACACTTGAGCTCCTGTTTTCGCAGAAGCACGTTAGGACACATAAAAATGAACACTAGCCCTGACCTTAGAGATCTAATAATCTAGTTACCTTCCAAGTGTTATGGCTGAAACAGTTTTACAATTGTTTGACAGACACACAAGTAGATTTTAGCTGTCTCTTCCTCATTTCTTTATCATATTTTGCACTGAACATGAAATTATTGCTAACTTAGAAGAAACGCTCTTTTCCCAAGTTATCTCTATCTTCTTAACATGTGAAATCATTCTCTAGGTGCATGACGTGGGTGGTATTGCTTGTGGTAAAAATAGTTTTCTGCTTAGTCATCTCTTTAATTTTTCATTCTTTATCTCTAGCACAAATGTTTTCTGAAGCTTCTTATCTAAAATTTCATGCCAAGTAAAAATGTAATAGTCATGCCATAGAGCACAAATATTTACAAACAAGTAGAAAATGAATGAGCACACCCTAAGAAGAATGACCTTTATATGATATACAAATGTGAAAATGAATAAGCATTCCTCAAGAAAAATGACCTTTAAACAAATTTATATACTGTAGTAGTAGTCATCACCATAAAACGATAGCCAAGGATAGGTAATAAAGCAGAAAAGAGTTCAGCCTTGAAGTACTGAAAAGTATGGTACAAGTGTAAGGTCCGTTGGCCCGGGTGAAAGGAGGCCCGGGAGTAAGAGAAAACATCGACCAGTATGAGGTAGGAGAGGCATCGGGACATAACGACCTCACCTGTTCTGGGAATCAACAAGAGACTCTAACTTCCTGCCCAGAAAACAATGGGACTGACGGGAAGGGAAAATGGGCTTACGCCCCACAACAGACCAACCAACACCTGGCCCTGCTGTATCCTCACCAAATAAGGAATTACCCTGTATAGCAAACCACGCCCTCCCCTTGCAAGCCGCCTTCTGCTTTTACCCCAATAAAAATCCCCCTCATCCAGTAATGGACACGACTTCTCTGGCCCCTTTCTCTCGGACCAGTGAACCTCGCCCGGGGGCGCTCCCTAATAAAGCTCACTTGAAGCTTTCCTTTGTTTCGCGGTGCCGTTTGTTAAGATCCGACCTTACAACAAGGACTCACAAGGGGTCCAATGGAGTCCATTGGATCAACAAGATGATCCAATAGAGTCAAGAAAGAGATTATTAGAAATTTTATACTCATTTTTACTTGGTTTTTTAGAGTTTTCTTTTTTGGGTAAGTTGTATAATATACATAAAAAACTACTACACCAGTATATACTTATTATATAAATAAACCAGCATACATACATTAGGGAATATGATAATATTTTAAACTTATGTTTCCAAAAAATATTTGGAAACCACAGGTCTATACAAGTTATTTTTAAATATTATTAGAAACATCACCCTTTTTCATACAAATGCATATGTAAACCCCAAAAATAAAAAGGTAAGAACATACGTACTTTAAAATACATTAAATTAAAAACTGTTTATTTTCCAACTTACAAGTTCTAACATTTGGTTTTTACAAAATCAATCAAGAAATCCATGAGGTTATTTGATCTGAAATGAAGGATTATGGATAGTTGTAGCATTTTATCAGCCTCAGCTTCTGGATTTATTTCTATGGATTTTGCAGAACTCATAGATAAGTAGCTATGGATGATCACAGTTTAACAGCTTATCTCATCCAGAGCAGGGCTTTAGTAGATCCTCAATACTACTAGCACTGCTAAGTGGATGGATGAACAAATGAATAAATGCCAGAATGTCTTTCCGTTCAATAGAGATAGCAGGAGAAACCTTAACATCTACATGAAAATGAGTCCAGCAGGCAGCACATTTTAATGTGTTTGTGGGCTGCAATGTGTCAAAATTTAGCATATGTACTTGTCTTTTAAAATAGTTTAAAATTTCTTTTAGAAGCTTAAAGTATATGAAAAAAGCAAAAGTGAAAGATTTGTAGACCTTCTGCCCTAGTTTTCCAAGGAAAGCAACAAAAAAATCACTAGTCTGAAGATTCCTTCCCCCTTCCTTCTTCCCTCCCTTCCTTCCTCCCTCCCTTCCTTCCTCCCTTCCTTCCCTCCTTCCTTCCTTCCTTCCTTCCTTCCTCCTTACCTCCCTTCCTTTCATCTTTCTTTCTTTGCTATAAAGAACATTACAGGGCTATTTGGCAATGAATAGGATGTGTGTATTAGGTAATAGTATCAATGTTATTTTTCTGCTTTTAATAATTATTCTATGATTAAAAAAGAGAGTATTTTTGTTATTAGAGACCACATACTGAACTACTTAGGATTAAAGAGCTCAACATGTTTGCAATATATTCTAAAATGGTTCCAAAAATTTTAATATATTTTAAGTTGATATCTACAACTTAAACTATCATGAATTACTTGCTCAAGAAATAACCATCAGACATCATTCTTCTATTATTTTGGTACACAGTGATGCTCAATAGGCTGAGAAAAGACTGAGAGGGGCTCCAAAGGAAATGCCAGTTCAGATGCCAGATTGATTTAAAGGAGGCCAGGCCTTTCATACAATACATATTCTCTAAGAAAGGAGATGGGTATATGTCAAGAGATAGATTCAAAGGATATATTTGATACACACACATATCTTGATCTATCTATCTATCTATCTAGAAAGAGAAAGGAGAGGGAAAGGGAGAGAGAGAGAGGGAGGAAAGAAAAGGAGGAGGGACAGAGAAAGAGAGAGAGAGAATGATAAAGCCAATGTAAAATGTTAACAAGAGGGGAAACTAAGTGAAAGGTATATGAGAGTACTATTCTCCTACTTTTCAGGAAATCTGAAATTATTTGTAAATAAATAGTTACATTAGAAGATTGAAATTGATAACCTAGAAGGGACTGATACATAATGGGGCTGCTATGGTTTAAGATTTTGGAGTTTCTCTACTTACATCTTATAGTGACTGGAGTTATAGCTGCTTCATAGTTCTCATGTTGACCTGAAGGCCTGTTTCATTTTACCTTATGGAATACTTTACCAAGAATCTATATCGTCACCCCAAAAGTAACCCCAAAACATATCAAATGAATTTAAAATATTTGTATTGAAGATGTCTTCAGAAAAAAATAATAAGAATAAAAATAATAAAAAATACCTCATTGATCCGTAAAACAAAGACCAATTTTAGATCAGTTGCCTATTTTCCACTTTTGAATGTGAGACATGATAGGGCTTTATCCAAGCTTGTAACTTGATTTAACTCTACAAACATATATTGAGAAAGATCCCACTTATGTAGTGAATACACAAGTGAAAAAGCATGAACCCTGACTTCAAGGAGATCACAGTCTTCCACAGAAAAGGAAGAATGAAACAGGATAAAGAGTAAGCAGGAAAAATTTGGCACTGGCCAACACTTTCTTCCTTCCTTCCTTCCTTCCTTCCTTCCTTCCTTCTTCCCTCTCTCTCTCTCTCCCTTTCTTTCTTTTTCTTTCTTTCCTTCTCTCTCTTTCTTTCTTTTCTGTTCAGAAGAAAAGTTTCATTCTTTGACCAAAGAATGGAGAGGTGTGAGCTTAAGCTCTACAGCACAGGCTCTCTGCTCTCCCAGACAGGCTTGGGGACAGGCCATGGGCTGGGCTGCTTTATAGGGTTTTCTTCAGCGGGAAGGGGTTTGGCCACAGCTGTGCCAATAATGCTCCAGATCTGGGAGCCAGGGCAGCGTCTCTGCACACAGCCCGCCCCACTGCGCCACCTTGAATCACAGTGTTGTGTGCAGTGCTTCTGCAGGCCCACGGAGCTGAGGTGTCTGCACAGCTGTTTAGCACCACGAACTCTGGTCTCAAGGGCCAGGTGCAAGGCCTCTGAACATGGCACCTTATAAGCAAGTGAAACTGGATGTGGTTAGGAGTGTAGGCTCTGCAGTCAAAATGCCTGGATCCAAATCCTGAATCTTCAGCTTATAGCTGTGACCTGAGGCCAAACCCTTAACATTTGGGGGCTTTCCCTTCTTCATCTATAAAATAGGGACACACATACTACCTACAGGTAATAGTTGTTTAGAGAATAAATGAGCTGACATATAAAAATGCTTAGAACTGGACCTTATACATAATAAATACTCAATAGAAATTAGCTCTTATTACTAACGCATACAACAGTTTTATGAATACTACTATTATGTCCATTGGGGGACATAGAAGCTGAGGTAAGAAAAGTTGGAAAATCATCCAAGTTTAAAGAACCGATAAATAGTAGAGTTGTAATTCAATACTAGGCAGTCTTATTTATGATCTGAAATTTACTCGGCAGAGGAATTGGGTGGGGCAGCAAGGGTGCTGGAGAGAGGATTATCTAAGATAAGACAAATAAATGCTGAAGCAAAAAAAAAAAAAAAAAAGGCAGATGATGTCTTGGATATTTAAAGGTCATTCTTTCCTGTCCTTACCTTCTAACTGCATTCATGACTTTCTGAAACAATCCTTTTCAACCTATGACTTTCTTTTTAAAAAAGAAAAGACTCCTTCCTCTAGCCAAGCTGCAGATTCCTCTCACCTTTGCTGTACTGTTTTCCTTACCTGGAATGCCATTTCTGCCTGCTCCGGGATGAAGCTGGATTGATCCCATCCTGTCTTTCTTGGCCTAGCTCATACCCCCTTTCCCACATCTTCTGCCATCATATGCTGTCTGGAGCTTCCTAGAGAGAAGTACCTTGTTCTGTCAATACCATCACCACCAGCCTCATGGTCTTTGCTCTCAATGTGATTTCAGCTTAGAATCCTCTCTCTGCCTAAGGAAGCTCTTACTCTTCTTCAGAGCCTAACCTAAGTGCCTTTCTCTCTGTGAAGTCATCTAGGGCTCTGCAGGCTGAGTTAGTCAGTCCATGCTCTGTGCACCCCTTTCCTCCTGAACTTCTCTCTCGCAGCATTTATCGTCAAGTTGTCACTGTCTATTTCTAGGTTTCTCTCAGCTTAGTCCTTGAGGTAAAGGATTGTGTTTCACTCATATCAGGGTCCCTAGCACCCAGCATAGGTCAGAGGTATCAGCAAGTATGTGTAGATTAGACAAGCTGAAGGAATTTGAACTGAAGTGAGCTTTGGACAATAGTTTTGAAAAGTATTTTCAATACTTTTTGTGAAGTATTTATGGTCAGGGTCACAAGTAGAGTCACAATCCGAGTAGACGTGCCAATGAGCTGTGATATGAGGGGTTGCTGGAAAACTTCAATTGTTCAAAAATTTCACTTCAATTTATTTCGCATTGCCTGAGAGTCCTACTACAGAATGTAAATGTTTTGTAAGATGTAGACCTTTAAGTCATTATTCCCTGGTAGGAACCTTTAGGTCTTTTCCTCTTTATGATCGTCGAAGAGAGTCTTAAGGAAAAGGCAGTTTGAAAGGGAAGGTGCAGGTCAGTTAAGGGCATAGCGTGGAATAATTGGGTGGAGCCCTGGAGTAAACAGAGCACAGAGACTTGGAAAGGAAAGGATGCTGAGAGTACACACCGCCTCTTCATGTTTTGCTTTCTGTCAGACTTGTTTGTACAGTGGCATTAGAGTTAAATAGCTCAATAATATAAATGTGTACACTTTCCACATCATAGCACTATTTAAAGCTATTCTCTGTATTCAGTCTAAACTACACCTGTGAAGAGAAGTTCTCCAACGACCACAATCTAATTTTGTGAAATGTGAACAAAGAGCAACTATTTTGTGAAAACGTAAGCTAAACGTTAGCAAAGAATGAAAAAAGGTATATTTATATGTGGAGTGAAGAATATCAGAAATAGCTTGAAATAACATGAGAGAAATAAAAAAACCACTGCTAATGAAGCAAACTGGCTGCATCTAAGACTCAGGGAGTGTATGTTTATGTATGTATCAGCGGCAACGGTTGACGTGTAAAATTAAAACACGATGGAGGACCTGCTCAACAATAACCATAAAACACCACTCTGTTCTGTTGTTTTGGTGCACAGTGGTACTCAGGAGGGCAAGAACACACTGAGAGTGGCTCCTGACAAAGGCTCTCTCCTTGCCTAAACTTTAGGCAGGCTCTTCTGAGCTCTTTGCACTACTAGGCCCACTCCTTGGGCCCTTCTTCAGCCTGCTGAGTCCCCCTTGCCTCAATATCTGATCAATTTTCTCAACCCCACATTGCCCTCAGCAAGAATCCTGTTAAATAGGTTTAGCAAGAATTCCCTACGTCTTAAATTTCCTCTTAGTAACTTTCCATCCACTGATCACTCCTTGTGCTCAATGGCCATAAATCCTCAGCTGTCTTCATTGTATTTGGAGTTGAGCCTGGTTTCCCTCCCCTACTGCAATACAATCGTCCGGCCACCTATTGCAGTAGTCCCAAATAAAGTCTTCCTTACTGCTTTAACAAGTGTCAGAAAAGTTTTTTGTTTAACACTCCAAAATAAATGTCAGTTCAAAAAGATTAAGGAAAATACCAGGCATTATCCATATAACACTGTTTCCCCCAAGGAAGGAGATGTCCATCTTTCAAGAGATATTTCAATATTTGTCAACATTGCTCATATAAATGCAAAATATGTTGAAAGAGATCATCGCTTCTTTCAGCCTTGATCCTGACACAAGAATAAGTTTGGCATACTTACGAATCATTGTGAAGACTAGCGAGGCTGGAGCTTACTTGGTGAGGGGAGAATAGTAGGGGAAAATCTGTATATTTATTGAGTAAAATATTTGTTGACATATCTGATTTCTGTGGTTAATGTACACAATTTCAAATACTGATAGAAAAATCAATCTTAACATTCCAGGAAGCTCTCACTTATTTAATAAGCATGCATTGAGCATCACTGTATACAAGGCATGGTGCTGGACATTGAAGGAAATACAAAGGAAAGGCTGCTTTTGACGAGGTGACAATTTAACCCAACTTGGGAGCACAGAGAACCCATAAAGTAGCATAAAACTTGAACAGACTTGAATTACCAATTGATATCCACACAAGTGAGGGGTAAAGACAGCAAACGCTTCCCTAGAAGATGGATGGAGTTTGCAAAACATACAAACAAGAGAGTTATGCTTTGCTACATCATAGAAATAAACAATTCATGCTGCCAGGAGAAAGACAAGTGGAGATTAATGCCAGAACCTAGGTTTAATTTTCTCTCAATTAAAAAAAAATGAATTTTAATGCTCATGAAAAACATGTGTCATGCACTGTAGAGGCTGAGCCAATTCATAATTTCATGTCTCTGGTATCAGACACATGGTGGGGAAGCAGCCAAGGATAAAGCAAGAGGTGCCAGGATTCTGCATGCAATTAGACAGCAAGCGTGGTGCCTCTTTTCTCCCAGCTCACATTTATATAAATAGCTCCTCCCTCCTTCCAGAGCTGATCTCAATGAATGCAGAGGAAGGAAATTAAATGACTTCCTCCATCAGTACCAAGGCAGGATCACCAATAAACAGTCTCTGAAAAAAAAACATTTTAAAATGCTCTTTTGGCCTTTAGAAAATTGCCACTACAGAAAAAGGCACTGTCTTCATGTGACGGTAATTGATTAAAATGTCCTCTCATCTCTTAACTCATTGGTTGATTAGAGCATAATGCCCATAAAATGCAGGTCATGGGGCTTGGATCCTTCTTAAACCAATTTTGTGAGTGTGTTTTTTATCCTTGGGTTTAATCCCTTTCCCCTATAGCCCAATTTTAAAAAACATCAAGTAAAAACATTTTGGGCTCACTTCCTTTTTTCCCTAATTATCCCTCCCTTTGCCTTTCCCCCAGCAATGCAAAGTGTGCGCTCGGGTATACACGTGCACGCGTGCGCGCACACACACACACACACACACACACACACACACAGAGTTGGCGTTCTTCTATTTGAAATAACATGGCTGGTACTATAGGATTACCCAGAATTTAAGACTATCTTTTCCTTAAGCTAGAAAGAGAATGGAACAGTAGAGGTATTGTTGTAATTTGCATATAACACTATGCAGTTATAACAGTGAAAGAAATGGATGGTAAGCTACTGAAGCGCATTCTGAAACTGACCCACAGACAGGGCAGATCAGTGATGGAAACAACTATCTGGAAACCTAGACCCTGTTGTCAACTCTCACTCAAGTTAAAGCATCCAGCTTCACCGACCACAGCAGCTCAAAGAAAGCAGAGACAGGGATTAGCCAGAAAACTGCCCTGGACCTAGTTCTGACCCAGTGACAGAGTGATCAGCTCCTCCCCCTGTATTCCCACAGTGCTCTGTATTTATTATATGTTAGTAGTAGGTTTTTTTTTTACAACTTAACGCTTATCACATTTCCCTCCTAGTTCTGTTTAGCTTGAAGTTTCATCTCCCTCCCTCTGGTTCCCACAGGGTGTGGTGGCAATGGTGAAGGCTGGGATCTCCAGGAGAGGGCGAGACCTGACCCCGGCTAAGGGACGTGGCAGCTGCCTGTCCAGGGCCAGGGCCTTTCCCCGGGGGATGTGAGACCATATAGAGGTCTCAGAGGGCAGCAGCAGCTGAGAGAGGGCCAACGAGGGCAGGACAAGCCAGAAAGGGGCTGCCCCTGCTGTCTTGTCAGGAGTTGGATGTGGTATTCAGCCTGGGGCCCCAGTTCAACTGGCTAGGTGCCCATGGGAGTGGGGGGCAGGGCTCTGTGAGTGGCAAGCAGTGGAGACAACGCAGCAGTGAGGGCAACTCTCCTCTACCTGCGAGGGGCAAACGTCTCCTCCCTCCAAGCATTCTTGGAGCCCTTAGCATCGATGGAGCTTCCTACCTCGGACAGAACTCCGTCTGGGAAGCTGCTCCTCGGTTCGATGTCCTTCCTCTGTGTCCTCATAGAATCCTTTGCTTAATCCTAACTCACCACTCAACGTTCTCTGTTGTATTGTCTGACGAAGAGCCTTTTGAGCCAGGGGCTGTATTTTATTCACTCTTGTGTCCCAAGGCCTCACACAGTGCCTGGCATATAGTAGCCACTCAGCAAATATTTATTCAGGTTGAAGGAATACATACTTTTGAGCAATTTAAATGTTTAAAAAATGTAAGGAACGATCACGCCATAAACGTTAGTATCTCCATTGGGAAACTGATGGCTAAAAGCTACTATGAAGGGTATTAAGTAAAATTGTATTTGATTACCTCAAAAAAAGCATTATCACACAGGTGAAAGGACTCTCCCATATATGACTGAGCCTGGTTTCCACACACTGCTTGGTTCCCAGGTGGATCACTGTCTCCTTGGTCTCAGCAGTTGCCTGGCCTGGGAGAAGCCACAGGGTGGCAGTGTGGCCGGTGAGGTCAGCTGCTGAGACTTACTGTTTGCATGTCCTCCTAGCACTAGAAAGCAGGGACATGGTTGCAAATATTCGTCTCTGTCTCCACGAGGGAGCATCTGTGTACGAGTAAAGATGAAAAAGCACCATTCCATCGGGATCAAACAAAGACGGCTCTCACATACAGCTTTGACAGTAGGCCACTAGAATTAATACTCCCTAGCATCATTCAATGTTTATTAAGTTTTCTTGAACTATTCTAAGTGCTTTATATACATTTACTCCTCATATGTACAAGATCCATCAAGGGCTAATTATGTACCAAATATTGCAATAAGTCCTTTCATGAAGTATATAAGGAGTTTATATGAACAATATTATTACTCTACTTTACAGTCAGGGAAATTGAAGAGAAAGGTTAAGTTACTTGCCTAAGTTCAGTAAGCAAAGGAGGCAAGATTCCACTCCAGACAGCCTGGTTTGACAGCACTCACTTAAAATCACCATATTATCTTGCTGCTAACAAAACTGCACCCAATTCCAAATATACGCCTCATAATTCTACAGAGCCAGAATCAGCCACCGACCATCTAAAACGTAGGTGCACAGGCCTGGGTTTCATGCTAGGCCTGGGACTGCCCTAAAGCAGCAGTGAGAGGTAGTGTTATCTGGTCTCTTCTCAAATCCCTTCCCTATCAGGCCCCCGTTGGAATAAAAATCTCCAATGAATAAAAAAAATTCATCCTCGGTTCTACCATGGAAATGCATGCCTCTGTAACAGCCCTTGTTACAGCCTCTCTGCCTGTGGTCCCTTGTGGGTTCTGTGTTGCCCTGTTGGAGGGCAGGGAGTGTGTCTTTGCCTGCTTATATCTCCCTCAGCATCTCACACTGTGCCTGGCACACAAAAGGTCCTCAGTAAATGGGGGAAGAGACGATTGATATAAAATAAACATTATACCCGATACTTTAGCAATCTCAGCTCTTTTCAATCTATAAAAGATATCATGAGTCTCTTTACAAAATAACCAGCTTTTACAAATATATATATATATATATATATATATATATATATATATATATATCCCCTGATTTAAATATATTGATGATCAATCTTCTTTTTCAGAAACTATGTTTCTCTACCACAGTGGATTTTAAACATTTTTAGTCTGGGACTTTCTGAAGTCCTGAGTGAAACTCTAGTAGAAAAGGAGGAGTTGAGAGAGACAAGGGGAAAAGAGGGGGAAGAAAGAGGTAATAAAGGAAGGAGAGAAGGAATTGGCAGGTGAGATAAATGTCAGTGGTATCAAAATCCTAGGTTATTACTAAGATAAAGGCTGAAATTTTGGTAACACCTTTCCACCAATTAATCTGGAAATGGAATAGTGCTAATAGGGTGTGGAAGAGAAGGAATGAGGTGCAAATGGAACGGCGATAGTGGATAAGGTGAGAACAGGGTAGGAAGGGCCGGGCACTCACACCCCTCCCCTTACACCCAGCGATGGGGTTGGTGCTAACATTGAGAACAACTCGTGCTACTGGGCCCTGCTGTGTCATCTGCTCCCCGACTTCTGCCTGGGAACTCCTTGAAATGTCTGTTTAAAAACACTTGAGAAATACCTTATATAAATCACATAGAGCTAAGAATCCAGTCTTTTTATTCCCCCTGACAAGATGCATACAGCTAGGCACAATTAGAGACAGGGTGATCATTTATCTTAAGTTTTCCCCCAGACAATTCTGATTTAAAATATTCTATCCTATTGACCCCATAAGCACACTTAAACTTGTCAATTCATATGCTGGGATTTTTGGTTTGAGGAAAAATACACTCAACATCAATGGATCACATGAACGCTCAGAGATATGAGTGCCTGAAAAACACTTTGAGTTCATAAGCGCTTTGCTCTAGATCATGTTCAAATCTCTGCCAAAAACTCTCCAGTGACTCTCATTAGGTCCAAAAGAAAATCTTAAAATCCTTGCCACCTCTCGAGGCCCGATGGGATCTGCTCTCTACCTTCTCTACCCTTTAATCACTACCTTCCAGTCATATTGGCCTGCTTTCTATTCTGTGAACATGCCAAGCTTATTCCTGCCTCAGGGCCTTTGCACTTGGCTCTTTCCCCTGCTTAGAATGTTCTTTCTTCTATCTGAAGCTTTTCATGATGAGCTTCTCCTCATGGTTCAGACCTTGACTCAAACATCAGCTTTTCAGGATGTCTTCCCCGATAGCCTTGCCTAAACTAGCACTACCTGCCCCACTCCAGACACCTTCTTGGGTATGGCCTTCTAATATCACCCTCGTGGCATGTATCATGGCCTATAATCATCTTATTTATATAGTTAGTTGTTGATTATCTGTTTTCCCCATCAGAATGTAAGCTACAGCAGGGCAGGGTCTGTGTCTGTCCAGCTCCTACAATAGTATCTGGTACAAAATAGGTACCTAAGAAACAAAGATACAAAGAGTTGATATCCAATAAATATTTGCATGCTAAATGACTAAATAAAGGTGTATCTCTTCTCCTTCGGTAATTAAACACACGGTAAGGTACACAACATGCCTTAAAAACCAATGGGGAGGAATAACAGTAGCCTAGCATGTGAATATCACTAAGAAGCCCATTCCTGTCTCCACATCCTTTGCCCTTTTTCCTCCCCTTCTTCCTCTTGTCTTTACAGTTCCTCAACCTCTGAACTAATAGTGCCTTTTTGGGAAAACATTTCTTAATCCGTGTAGAGTTTGCTATACAAACTGCCGCAATATTCAAAGATTACCTCCAAGTGACTCTCTCGGGAACAGGATGAGAAGGAGAAGAAAATACTTTCAAATGTGCTCTTTGGTTTCCTTTGTCTCTCTCTCTGCACAACACTCATACACCCCCGGCTGTACGAAGGTAAACAGATGGCTTACGTGGCCGCATTCCCATGCTCAGCCGTGACCACGTCAGGGTTATTTCTTAGCCTGTAGTACTTTCTGACACCTACTGTTTGCAAAGTACTTCACAGCAACTTTTACAAGCTAGAAGAATGTAGCTAGTTTTCTGCATTTATTCAAACTCTGATCTCCTCTAAGTCTGTCAACAAATGCACAGCAGCACCTAAAGCAACATTAGTCTTGTTATAAATTTTCACAAAATGAACCAGTTAATAAGAGCTGTTGATAGCGCACTGTGACTAAATCCTTGATTTTTCACATTTTTGGGGGAAGAATTGAACTTGAAAGTCAGCTCTTCTAACTCCTGATATTTACTCATTTGAAAGAAATATTTATTGGATTCCTTCCGTATTTCAGGTGCCAGGCAAGGCACAGAGGATACAAAGTCTAACGAGATATGTTTCCTTCATAACTTTAAGGATCATGTAGTCCAAACCTATGACTATTGCACATGGAGACCGACGGAAACGTGGAGGGAGCTGTGGAAACACAGAACATCGGATGCCCTTGGACACGTGAGCCCCACACATGCAGGGACTTGTCTATTCTGTATCTCAGCACCTAGAACAGGGATGGGTACATTATAGTCACTCAAGAAAAACTTGAGAAGGGAATTAATGATGAATTAAAAGATGATGAATCTAAATCAGATTGTGCTGTCAAGTAAGATTTCTTGGATGGAGGGTTGAGAAGGAGTCTTCTTGAGAAAGAATGATAGGAAAGAACATTCTAACTGCCCCTGCCCCTATTTTGTCCTGAGTCTTCCAGGGCTGGGGGGAAACCCTCAGGCTATTACAAACCACTGTGTGTGATGATGAAGCCTCTCTAAAAACAACTTGGGTATGAATGCATTTATTTACGTACTCTTTAAATTAGAATTCTGTGTGCATTGATGGTTGGGTCTGAGCTTTTCTCCCTGACATACTGCATTTCAAAGACAATTGTAATATTATTTGGCATAAGAAAATGGGTCCCTTGAAAAACCAAGAAAAGTTGTCATCGAGTCTCTTCTTTCTGAATGGCACTTTTGGACTGAGAAGTGTTTTTTGAGTAAGGACGTATTAGATGAGGACCTTGACCTCCCTCCCACTCATAAACCAACCTTCTAAGGTGTCTCGCCTTTTGTGGTCATGCCCGTGAGTCAATTGGTGTTGTTGGCTGAGAGTTTCACGGGTTGAGGGTGGTCAGGCCTGCCCATGACTTCTTAAGAACTAAAAATTATTTTCTATATTAGCATAAAATTTTATAGTGTGCTTCTGAAGAACAAAGTTGGGGTACATTGAGCAGATATTATATTACTCCTCCTATTTTAGCAAATAAAATTGAGGCTCACATTGATTAATTGATTTGCTGAAGATTGCAAAGTTAGACAGTGGAGGAGCTGGACCTTGATCTCAGGATTTGCCTCCAGGTCTAGTGCTTACTCTCCTGCTCTGCATTCCCTCCAAGGGAACAGCAAGACTGGAAGCATCAATGTAGCCACCAAAGACATAAAACAAACAAAAAAGTGCAGCATGAGGTCCTGAGGTTGAAAGATCGATGCAGTAGGGTATTCTGGCCATCATAGCAACCTTATGTGCCTGTGGATGATGTATTAGTTTAAACAGGATAGGTGATGCTGCAGTAACAAAGGGCTCCACACGTTCAGTAGCTTTAACAATAATGAATTATCCTCCCTCATGCACTTCATATATAAAAGATGCACCCCTGGGCTTCCCTGGTGGCGCAGTGGTTGGGAGTCTGCCTGCCGATGCAGGGGGCACGGGTTCGTGCCCCGGTCCGGGAGGATCCCACATGCCGTGGAGCGGCTGGGCTTGTGGGCCATGGCCGCTGAGCCTGCGCGTCCGGAGCCTGTGCTCCGCAACGGGAGAGGCCACGACAGTGAGAGGCCCGCGTACCGAAAAAAAAAAAAAAAGATTCACCCCATGTACAAAGGATGCTCACTGTAATATTTCAGAGACCCAGGCTGAGGGAGCCTTCATTTGACATGCTTCCATAATCTCAGAAGCAAGGAAAAGAGTATCGTTGATGGTACAATGGCTCTAAAGCTTCTGCCTAGAAGTGACAAATATCACTCCACTCCAATTTTATCGACTAAAGCAAGTCACATGGCCAAGTCTGCCATCAATACTCTCCCAGGGAAGAGCAATGAATCTCCTCAATAGTAGTGCAGTCTACCACAGTTGCTCGAGCAGCTTTTGTTATCTTTTAAAGCTGTTAACAGCTATGGACAGCAGCTTTGACAAACCAGCGTCTCTGAATCTAAAAGACGATCACTGATCTCTCACCTGAGCAGGCTGTCAACACTCTGTGCTTCTGCCAGAGGATATCTTTGTGCAGGGATATGACCTCTTTGCCAGAGAAAAAAGGCTGCCATCAGGGGCTCTAAGGTCTCTTTTATATCCAAATGAGCTGTCTGGAGTGATAGGAATCAAAGTAGCTATGAAACATTTTATACCTAGCCAGCCACTAGTCTTAAGCTCTGTGAAAGCAGAGACCCTCTCTATTTTGTTCACCAATAGATAGTCAGTACCTAGCACAGTGTCTGATGTATACAGTGGTGATAACAGCTAACTCATGTGCTAGCCACTTTTTAAAGACTTTGCCTGTATCAGCTCTTTGAATCCTCACAGCCCTAAGAAGAAGGTACTGTTATTATTCCCACTTTACAGATGAGGAAAAGGTGGCACAGAGAGGTTAAACAACTTTATCAAGTTCCCTTAGCTAATGAGTAGTGATGTGAATCAAGAGAGTCCACGCTTTTAACCCCTCAATGCAAAGCTGAAAATGATTAATGTTGAATATAGTAATTAATTCTTCATTTTATTTGTGAATTTGGGGATGAGGTAGATTTTAAAAGCATTTCTTTGGCAATTCACCAGAAGGCACTAGCTCTCTATCTTGGACCCAACAGTCTTAATGGGCTAATAGTCATAATCATCAATCAATAGTCTATGTAAAGGCTCAACTAAGTTCTTTCAAATATTATTTTGGCATTCTCTGTAACAAGGAGCCAGGCTGCAGAGAAAAGTGAAAGGTGATTCTTTGAGCCCACCCACGGAGAAGATGGAATCAGAGGAAATTAGGGCTTCCCAGCCCTCCACTCAGCTATGGAATGCTCTGGCTTCATTCTGGGTGAAGTGTTCTGTTGTTACAATTGCTACAAAATAGAGCAGCCCACACAAGTGTTACCGTTTTCGTTTTGGCTGGTGTTCTGCAGAGCTGGCTCTTGGAGAACAGATGGCAAGCTGTCACTTCAGGCCTGCCTTTTGGCTCACCTGCATGTAGCCACGTGAAGCTTTCTATTTCCTAAGAAAGCATTTCCTTTCTCAGGTCATATTTATAGTCCTGACACCTCATCGCTCCTCCTAGATCTCTTAAAGTCTTAATGGTCAGGAAGTCTTCCAACATAGATCTTACCACTTACACCCAACTAGGTTTCTTCTAGTAGCACCCTAATTACGTTCAAACCTGATGCTGCCCGTCCTTGTTCACCAACATGCTGAGTTTTAATGCTAACATTCTGAAACAAAATCTTTCTTGCCCAACTTTAGTGTCTCCTTCAAGACCTAAATATCAGATGCAGGCAGACATCGGAAATATTGCGGGTTTGGTCTGAGGCCACCACAATAAAATAAGTACTGCGATCCATAGAGCCACATGAATTTTTTGGTTTCCCAGTGCATATAAAAGTTATGTTTGGGCTTCCCTGGTGGCGCGGTGGTTGAGAGTCCGCCTGCCGCTGCAGGGGACGCGGGTTCGAGCCCTGGTCCGGGAGGATCCCACATGCCACAGAGCGGCTGGGCCCGTGGGCCATGGCCGCTGGGCCTGCGCGTCTGGAGCCTGTGCTCCGCAGCGAGGGAGCCCGCGATAGTGAGAGGCCCGCACACCGCGATGAAGAGCGGCCCCCGCTTGCTGCAACTGGAGAAAGCCCTCGCACAGAAACGAAGACCCAACACAGCCATAAATAAATAAAATTAAAAAAAAAAAAAAAAGAAATCACAAGAGGCTTTCTTTAAAAAAAAAAAAAAAAGTTATGTTTATGCTATACTGTAGTCTATTAAGTGTGCAATAGCGTTATGTTTTTTTAAAAAAATGTACATACCTCAGTTAAAAAAATACTTTATTGCTAAAAAATGCTAACCATCAGGCGAACCTTCAGCAAATCGTAATCTTTTTGCTGGTGGAGGGTTTGAAATATCGTGAGAATTACCAAAATGTGACATAGAGACGTGAAGTGAGCAAATACGGCTGGAAAATTGGTGCTGAAAGACTTGCTCAATGCAGGGTTGCCACAAACCTTCAATTTGTAAAAAACTCAGTATCTGCGATGTGCAATCAAGCAGGGTGTAATAAAACGAGAGATGCCAGGATAACCTTATCTTAGCAGGTTTGTTATTCCCAATGCCTGGAATAGAATAAGAGAGCAGAATTTCTTGCTCACTACAGCAACACTTTATTTAAGTCATGGCAATGCAACTGTCCCATATGCTGGAAGCTCTATGATTCATTGGTAAATGATTTCATAAGCTTTTGCATTTCTGTAGATCAGAGGTTGCAAATTTAAATACCAACAGTGAGAAGACAAGTAATGTAAATGAGTAAAGCCAGCAGGGCTTGAGAGTAATGGTGTGAAACAGAGTTGAGGTTCTATCTACAGGACCAGCTGTCCGGAGCTCTGGCCAATTGCTGCTGTGTGGGAAAACAGGCTCTATGCTGCCAGAGCTGATTTTTCAAGAGAAGTTCAAAATTCAGATCTTTAAAAATGTGAAAACCTCTGATCTTTAAATGTTACCTCAAATTGAACTATCTTATGGAGAAAGGACATTCCAGGCAGAGAGAACTTGAGAGAATGTGGTACATTTGGAGAAACTCAATAATTTCATGTACTAGGGTGGAGTGCAGAGGAGGCAACAGCAGGAAATGGGGCTGGAAAGTCACATGGATTTTATCCTGTAGGCAATGAAATTCTAATGAAGGAGATTAGCGGTTATATGGCACTGTTAGATTCACATTTATATTTGAGTGGTTAAGAGGATGGGTCAAGGAGGAGAAAACCGGTGTCGGGACAGGAGTCAGGAGGATGTCACCACAGTTCTGGGGAACATGTTGAGGACCTCACATTGACTGGGATGCAGAGGACATACGGATTTGAGGGTGGGATAGGGAGGGTGGGAGGGAGGGAGACGCAAGAGGGAAGAGATATGGGGACATATGTATATGTATAGCTGATTCACTTTGTTATAAAGCAGAAACTAACACACCATTGTAAAGCAATTATACTCCAATAAAGATGTTTAAAAAAAAAAAGAGCTCATAGGAAGAGAAGAAGCAGGAAGTGGCGACAGTGAGGGGGAAGGAAGTATAGAGGCTGCCACTCAGGTTTCTAGGCTGGAAGTGAGTAGTGAGTGACTCCTGTCATTCACTGAGGTTGGAAAGATAGGGGCAGGAGTAGGCATGGTGGATTCATGGTGGGGGGAAAGTGGAGGTAAGGAGTTCAGTTTTTGACAAGTTTTGTATGATGTGCTATGAGACATCCAGGTGGGCTTGGAGATAATTTCTGGGGAGACATCAGTGTAAAGACAGTGCCTGAAGTCCTGGGAGTGGATGGTGAGATAATAAACAGCGTGGGAACTGGAGCTGAAGCACAACAGCCCTCAAGATGGGGAGCAGAGAATAATGACTCAGGGGGTTAATGAAGACAGTACTCTCACTTCCATCACGTGTACCCTCGGAGACCTGAATCCCACAAACAAAAAGCCTTGGTGGGTAGGAGAAAGCAATGCTTTCCTGTCCCTACACGTTGCAGTGATTTGGATATCTAAGCTGACAAGTGGCAAGCTCACGTTGCATGTGGTAGTCCAATGAAAGACCCCTGATGGAACGAAGAGGTGGTCCCTGAAAAGGCCCCAAACAGTATAGGTTGACTACACTGAAGAAGCTTTTCTGGGGCTGCTCGATCCCTCCCATGCAATTCTTCTTCAAATAGCCCCTGCCGCTATGCATTTTATCACACTTGGAAAAGGGTGTACAATGAGTTTTGGCCTTGACTCCATCAGAAGGCTTTCTAGAGATTCAGGCAGCTGTTGACTTTTAGGCCTGCACAGGCACATTGTGGGGGACAGAAACCTTGCCTTTTGCCATAAATATCAGCCTCATGGGGCTTGGGCTAACGTTAACCGCAAAGCACCACATGGCACTGGGGCACCAGAGGCACCCTTGTGGTTATTGTGGGACTCCAGTAGTTCCATAGTGCCTTGGTGGCCTTTAGAATATTATAACCATTTTTGAAACTTATTTCTAAAGAAAATATATTTACACTTAATCTTATGTGATCTTTTAAATTAAAAAAATTTTTATTAAAAAATTTTTTAAAGTGTTTTACAGGGCTGCAGGCTTTTGCTCCATATTTATGGTGACAAACTCGAAGGCAAGGAGTTTGGGCCTTTTAAACACTAGTTACCTGGATTCCCTGCTTGGCGCCCTGTAATAAATGCTGCACTTTCCTTCACCACAACCGGGTGTCAGTAGATTGTCCTTACTGCATGCCAGCAAGTGGACCCAAGTTTGGTTCAGTAACAATACTATATTATTTCAGGTTTATAGAATTGACTTGGAACTCATTTTTTCATGACCTTCAAAAAACATTTTGGTGTTGAATTGAGTTTTGTACTACTAAAGGGCTTTCAATTTGTGAACTTCTGAAAGTCTTAAAAGAGTTTTAAAATTCTCTTCCTACTCTTGTATACGTATATGCATATGTTTTTGTTTCCTCTGACTTAGTATAAACTCATCTGGTATGTGGAATTTGCAGAACTGGCTAGCCACATTACCAGATGATTTAATTTATTTCCTTGAGCATTTTCAAAATTAAAGTAACCTTGTTAGTAAACAAAAAACAAAAGGGTAAGAAGAGATAAAAGGAGATGTAGCTATAAATGTAGGTCAGTCAAAAATCCAAGATACTGTGTTCTGCATTGAACATCTATACCTGGTTCCAGTTCTGGTTTTCCCAAGTAAAATTCCCCCACTTTCTTGTATGTAGCTTTCAATCAGTAAGACGAAGGATGCTGGGCTATATAATCTCTAAGTGTTCTTCTATTTCTTATATTTTACATTGCTGAGGCCATTGGCTGCCTTCACAAGCACTGATAAGTTACTTTGACAGAAAATAAATATCCCTCACTTTGGTGGAATATTATGATTTTCCCCATTACAAGTTCAATTTATATATTTCTTTTGCTGATTATTACAGGGAAAGCTATTGACCTGGAAATATCTCTTCTTTACTTTGATCCGGAAGTCTGGACCTCATTTCTCAGCATTCCCTTCCAAAACAAACAAACAAAAATTTCAAAATGCTAACAAAGCATCTTCAAGATATCAAGAATAAGTAATCCAATTGAGGGTGGTATCCTCAAAGGTTCATCCACATGACTGCTGCTAATCCTACATTATGACTCATGTGTTATCAGGAATGAGGTTGCATATTGACTACCTAATACAGATTTGGTCTCAAAGCAATCTAACTTGTTTAAGTAGAGTTACTAGCTATATAGCACAAGCTTTATCTACAGTAAAGGTCAATAACACTAAAACATAAAACCTGCTGATGTCATTCTTTCTTAATGCATTTTGGCAAAGGATAAAGCTCTTGGGTACTGTCGGCATAAAGATTTGTGTCACGCATCATCGGTTGAGATTACCTGGGAGTGGAAGAGAAGAACCCGGGCTATTTGGGATCTCAGATTATTTGGTTGACTAGGAAGGTGACCATTTAAATACAGACTATAGGAGTGACAGACAACCATAAACCAAAAATGATATCCCAGGAACATAGTGGAGAAAGACTGTAAACTGGTAGCAAAAAGCCACGATGGGCAAACAGAGATACAGAGCGGGATACAAAGGAGCAAACAGGCAGCCAGAAATGGATCAAAACCAGGCGTATTACAGCAGGAGTAAGGTGAGGATACACATACAAAGGTCTGGGAGAAATCTGGTTTGACTGGTAGGGATTGTTCTAGCTCTCTACACAAAGATTGCTAATTACTCCCCCAATATCCAGACTCTCCATTTCTCTTAACTAATAGAATACTCCAAATTTTAACTGAACATGTGGCCACCTATCTACAGATTACATTTCCCAGCCTCTCTTGCAGCTTGGCTATATAACTCAGCTCTGGCTAATGAAATGTCAGCAGAGGTAATGTGTACACCTTTCTGCATACCTTTGAACAGAGCTGTTTGCCCTCTGTTTCTTTTCGCTACTTATGGACCAGAATGTGTATATTGTGATGCTGAGTAATGTGACATTGTGATGTGAATGTGGATAGAATTATCTCCTAAAGTAGGGTGGAGTGGCAAGAAAGACACAACATGGGTCTCTGATGAATTTATAGATCAGAACTTTCCTGCCCACTTGATATGCCTGTCAGGTCAGATTTTTGTAGGAAAGGAAAGGAAAGCCACTGGACTGATATCCTAACTCAATCTTTTTTATTCCTCCTTATTCTGTATGTGTGGACATATATGTCTTAAAGACATTCAATACATCATTGATCGTTTGAACATGACTACCACAAGTCAGATGGCTTAAATCGCTAAAGATTAAGGGAAAAAAAATCTTGGGAATATAACTGCAAAATATGCTTCATCTGAAACTATACAGGTTATTTTAAAACTATTATTACAATCTAGTTTAATTGTATCAATATTGATTTGGGGTATCCAAGTGAGGAGGATAAAACATTCCATGAGAAATCATTTCATGGTCTGCAAACCCCTTTCTTTTGCTGGTATAAGAATACCCATAAACAGTTAGCAAGTAAAAGGAATGATTATTGGATTATCAACCTTGTGACAGGGACAAAGAACCTGGTTATGATATCGTTCTGGGCTTACCCTCTTGGTGACTGACTGGTTGCGCTCACGTGTGAGCCAGGTATAGAGTAGTGGTTGGTACTCTTATTGGTACTTAAAATACCTTTTTTAGAAGCAGATATAAACCACTGCTATTTCAAAACCAAAGTGCCTATGCCATGCTACAATATTAATGTCCTCTTCTCGGCTTGATGCTGTCCCATAAATGTGATCATGTCTTTGGATTTTGCAACATAAATTAAGTAACCATGGTCACTGGATTCTGATTTTGTGTTTGTTCCTGAATGCCACTATATTAATTTAATATTGTTGCCAAAACAAAATTACCTCAAATCTGTTTTCTTAAATAATACAAACTTTCTTACAGTTTTGTAGAAGAGGTCTGACATGGGTTTCACTGACTAAAATCAGTGTCTATCGGACCACATTCATTTCTGCAGGTGCCAGGGCCAGGGAGAATCCATTTCTTTTGCCTTTTCCAGTTTCTAGAGGATGCCATGTACCTTATCTTGTGGCTCCCTCCTTCCATTTTCAAAGGCAGCAATGGCACACTGAGTCCTTCTCATGCTCTATCACTCTCACATTGCCTCTCTCTTCCACTTTTAAGGACCCTGGTGATCACATTGGGCCCTGGATAATCTCCTCATATCAGTGGGCTCAGTTTATTAGCAAACAATTCCATCTGCAACTTTGTTTCCCTTTGCCATGTAAAGTAACACATTTACAGGTTCCAGGAATTAGGACGTGGATATCTTTGGGTCATTATTCTGCCTACCATAAGCATTTCTGAATTAAATGGATTAATTTCTGAGTCTCTGATTGTAGCCGGACTACTTCTTCAACTTGACTCTTTCCAACACAGGATAGAGATTTAGGTGACTCTGAACAATTAGGATGAAAGCACACGTAAGAGTTAACCATGGATCATCCCTGAAAACCAAGGGGAGCACCCACTGCAAATTCTTCTCCCTTTCTGAATGGCTGGGGCACTGTGGGAGGGGCAGGAGTTGTCCTTGTGTCTCCATTTGAATATCCTTCACTACCTAGCATGAGATTAAGATTAAGGGAATTCCAGAATATTCTCCTCCACCAAAATCATCAGGACAGGGGTTAGATTTAACAGAGATACCATGAAGTCACCATGCATACAAGTATACTACGATCAATGTGGTCAGACTATCTTTCTCTCCGTCTTGAGTTTTTACAGCTTTTTTTTTTTTTAAACTGGCTTTACCTCAGAAATAAGAGACCCTTGCAATGAAGTTCTTTTGTACTCTCAGTAACTAAGCCTGCTTTAGTTGGTCTTAGAGAAATTCCTGCACTGAGACTTTTCTCTGCCCCAGAAGAGCTGTTCAGTGGAAATTCCATTCCAGCGCTACTGCCGTTGGACTCAGACTCCAGTGTACCAAGATAATACCACAATGCATAAATAGCGGCAGCCAGCCTTCACCTGAACCACCGACTGTGAACTACTGTGAATCAGCAGTAGAGTTAAGATGCAGTGCCCCAATATGCTACATGACAAGAAGATCTAATTTCAAACTTATTAATATGATATGGGTGACTCAATTTCCTATAGAGGTATCACGTAGTTTTCTACATTTCTTATTTATCTCCATTTGCATCACAAACTGGATATCCCTCACTCCCTGGCTGATTCCCTCAACCCCGACTTGGGTGACCTCCCCAAAATGATTAACATCCCTAGAACAAAAGTCTCGCAACTCGACTCCCTGACTCTGAGTACCAGAGTCCATAGGAAAAGCTGAAAACTGGGACATAATTGCACAATATGGTGTTAAGGTTGGGTAAAGTAAGAAAACCTTTGCCATAGAACTGAAAGTCTATTGAAAATAATGTAAGGATTGAAAGTGTACATTAATCCTGATTTACAATAATATTTACAAAAATATTTTACAAAATAATTTACAAAAATATTTAAAAATATTCAACACATTCCAAATGTTTCACTTAAGCTGAATAAAAGCAAAGACAACTTTCCTCCCAATTTAATAGAGATTTCTGATACCAGATTACTATTCATTTAATTGCTCATGGCATTAAGTTTCACTATGAATTCAAAATCCAATTAACATTCTATTAGTGTGAGTATATGTGTGGGCACACAGTACTTATGAAACAATTTACTAATACTTTGTGGATAAGCCTTTCTGTTAACATCCCCATGTGCTCTATTAGTATTAGCATTGCCAATTTTCTTTATCAACACTCAGGTCTCGTATCTTCAAATTTAATTTTACATGTTTTCAAAAACCAAATACAATGTTACTATTTTCCCTGAAGGAACTCAGGACCAAATTTCTTCTCTAAAAGCCCAATATAGCAATTCCTATGGAAATGAAAATACACTGTATTTGTAACCAACTACTACCACTTTTTATATGACTTGTGAATTTTGCTTTTTCATATGAATATATCAATATTTTACCTTTTCCCCATAATTCTCTATAAGCAACATAACAGATTATAATGAACACAATCAGATCCATAAAATCATTGAATTGCTCAAATACTGTTCCTTTGGAAATCTTTGTCTAATGAAAACTCAAATATCTACTTACTCTTGGTTGTTCCCAGTATAGGGATTCGCTGACAGATGCTTACTGGTTTTACTTATGGCATATTAGTTTCCTATGGCTGTTGTAACAAGGTACCACAAACCCGGTGGCTTAAAACAACAGAAACGTATCCTTACACAGTTTTGGAGGCCAGAAGTCTGAAATCAAGGTGTTGGCCTGGCCGCCCCCCCTCCAAAAGCTCTACGCAAGGATCTATTCTTTGCCCTCCTCCAGCTTCTGGCAGCTGTATGCGTTCCTTGACTTGTGGCCAGATCACTCTAATCTTTGCCTCTGTGGTCACATTGCCTTCTTCTCTTCTCTGTGTCTTCTCTTCTGTCTGTCTCAAATTTACCTGTCTTTCTCTTATAAGGACACTTGTCATTGGATTTAGGGCCTATCAGAATAGTCCAGGAGCATCTCAAGTCAACATCCTTAACTTAATCACATCTGAAAAGACCACTTTTCTAAATAAGGTAACATTTACAGATTCCAGAGATTTGGTGTAGAGGTTTTTTGGAGGGCCATTATTTAGCCTATGACAGCATGATATTTAAAACTATTTTGCTTGAAATCTTCTAGTTTTTCTTCCTTATAATTCCATTGTTTCCTCAGTTTATTTGAAGAACTAGAGCTAATCCTAGAAAAAAATTTGCATATATACTCTACTTAAATATTTTAAGAAACTTGTTCTCATTAAGTTTGGAAAACATATTTTACTCCGGGAGTTGAAAGAAATTACCCATAAAATGAAAAAAAAAACACAGAAATACTTGTACTAAAATGTGACAATTGTCTGTATAATTGACTTTGTTACACTGAGAGCAGAGACTGGCAAAAAGTAGTTATTAAAAAAATGCATTGATTGTTGGATTAAGACATACAAGGAATGAACTAGACCTTTACTTGTTCTGCAGTCTCACTACTAACTGTTAGTTTTAATGCTCTTCAGTTATGGTTCTCTTATCCCAGAAATGTAGATTGCAAGCTAAACAGTCTACGAAAGTCTTTGTGAACTTAAAACATTTAAAAATATTTAACTTTCTCATGAAACTTGTGAATGGCTGATATTTATTGAGCATTTTTTGTGTGCTAGGACTATCTGTAGGAGGACATGAAAGTCTAAAATGGCAATGTGAATATTATATGCTCATAGAAGCTCTCAATGATATCTCCATAATTAAGTGCTCTTCAATGAACTCTCCAATTGCTCTGTACAATATAGAGCAAATCTCAAGGCCTGCTGAATGCTGGTGATAAGTGGATTCACTTCTAGTAGGTCTGTGTGATTCTGCACCAACTCATTGTCTGTTCACTAAAAGTCAGTCGGGTGTGTTTCCAAATCTGTTTATGCCAATTGCATTTATTATTGTCATTGCTGTAATTTAAGAACTCTTATGTAGGATGATTAAAATAAGTACCAAAACCCAGATTATTTTTTGTTTTTCTTTTTAATTTTTATTTTATACTGGAGTATAGTTGATTTACAATTTTGTGTTAGTTTCAGGTGTACAGCAAAGTGATTCAGTTATACATATACATGTATCTATTCTTTTTCAAATAATTCTTTTCAAATTTAGGTTATTACAGAACATTGAGCAGAGTTCCCTGTGCTATACAGTAGGTCCTTGTTGGTTATCTATTTTAAATATAGCAGTGTATACATGTTGACATGTACACCCAGATTGTTGTTATTTCTGTGAAAACTAAGTTGAAAACTTTGAAAGATTTAAGACACATATGTAGCTAAAAAGAATCCCTGATGAATTAGGTTTAGATTAGACAACTGTTCTAGACTAGGAAAAATTACAAAATTCTAGAAGGATTCTGTACTCATATTGTATCTTTTAGGTTCTCCTTTTTTTTTTTTTTTTTGCAGTACGCAGGCCTCTCACTGTTATGGCCTTTCCGGTTGTGGAGCACAGGCTCCGGACGCGCAGGCTCAGCGGCCATGGCTCACAGGCCTAGCCGCTCCGCGGCATGTGGGATCTTCCTGGACCGGGGCATGAACCCGTGTCCCCTGCATCGGCAGGCAGACTCTCAACCACTGCGCCACCAGGGAAGCCCTGTTTATTTTTTTATTTGAGGCATAGTTGATTTACAATGTTTCAGGTGTACAGCAAAGTGATTCAGTTATATATATATATAGTCTTTTTCAGATTGTTTTCCATTATAGGCTATTACAAGATACTGAATATTGTTCCCTGGTTATACAGTAGGTCCTTGTTGTTTACCTTTTTTCTATATAGTAGTATATATAGTAATGTGTATCTGTTAATCTCAAATTCCCAGTTTATCCCTCCCCCACTTTTCCCCTTTGGTAACCACACTTTGTTTTCTGTATCTGTGAGGCTATTTCTGTTTTGTAAATAAGTTTATTTGTATCATTTTTTTCGCTTCCACATATAAGTGATATCATATGTTATTCACCTTTCTCTGTCTGGCTTACTTCACTTAGTATGATAATCTCAAGGTCCATCCATGTTGCTGCAAGTGGCATTATTTCATTCTTTTTGATGGCTGAGTAATATTCCACTGTATATATGTACCACATATTCTTTATCCATTCATCTGTAGATGGATATTTAGGTTGCTTCCATGTCTTGGTTACTATAAATAGTGCTGCTGTGAACATTGGGATGCATGTATCTTTTTGAATTAGAGTTTTAGTCTTTTCTGGATATATGCCTAGGAGTGGGATTGCTAGATCATACAGTAACTCTATTTTTAGTTTTTAAGGAACGTCTGTACTGTTGTTCATAATGGCTGCGCCAATTTACATTGTAAATTTACAATTTACATTTACATTCCAATGGAATGGAATGGAAATTGAAAAGGTAGGAGAGTTCCCTTTTCTCCACACCCTCTCCAGCGTTTATTTGTAGACTTTTTGATGATGGCCATTCTGACCTGGTGTGAGGTGGTACCTTATTGTAGTTTTGATTTGCATTTCTCTAATGATTAGTGATGTTGAGCATTTTTTCACGTACCTGTTGGCCATCTGTGTGTCTTCTTTGGAGAAATGTCTATTTAGGTCTTCTGCCCATTTTTTTGATTGGGTTGTTTGTTTTTCTGATATTGAGCTGTATAAGCTATTTGTATATTTTGGAAATTAGGCTCCCGCTGGTCACATAATTTGCAAATATTTTCTCCCATTCTGTAAGTTGTCTTTTGGTTTTGTTTCTGGTTTCCTTTGCTGTGCAAAAGCTTTTAAGTTTAATTTGGTCCCATTTGTTTATTTTTGCTTTTGTTTCCATTACTCAAGGAGACTGATCCAAAAAAATATTGTTGTGATTTATGTCAAAGAGTATTCTGCCTACGTTTTCCACTAGGAGTTTTATTATAGTATCCAGTCTTATATTTAGATCTTTAATCCATTTTGAGTTTACTTTTATATATGGGGTTCCCACTCCATTTTAAAGACACTAAAAGTAGAAATTAGATATGATAAAATTTGAGCATGGTTTTTATAAGAAAGGTAACATGGTAACCTAATCAGTGCATTCATAATCAAGAGTGGTCTAAGGTTATATAATTGAAGCTAAATAAAATAAAATAAGACTAAAAGATATATCATTTTTATTATTCCCTACTCTAACTGAATTAGTCAACCAATTATCAGTTTTGATTACATTACGTAAGAAGGCTCATACCAGATTTGGACTTGAATTATATGATAGTTTTCGCTGACTTTAAAATTAATCATTTGGATACTGTGGAAAGACTAACCAGTAGACAAATATTTACGGAAAATAAAGCATCAATACAGTTTATATGTACAATATATGCCTAGCATTGTACTAGGTATGGTATGAAAATATCAGAGAAGTATAAATCATGTTGCATGCTCTTAGGGAATTAGAAATTGGTTGAGGGTAAGACCACAACAATAACATAAAAAAGATCAATAATCAATACATAGACGACAAAAGTCTGAGGTACCTTTTTAAAGTATAATAAAAAGAACATAAAAGGGAAGACTTTGTGGGCTACAGGAATCAGACAAAGTTTTGAAAGGGAGATTGGATCTGAATTGGACAGTGAAGAAAGAAGACTGGGGAAGTTAGGGAAGATAGCTGGAGGGAAATTGGATGAGCAAAGGCAAAGAGGCAAAAGTGAGGATAGTGAATGAAGGAGCAATAAGGGGACAGCTGATGTGAATGCAGTTGGTTCAAGCTCTCATTAAAGTTCCAAAAATCATGAAAGCAGATCATGGAGGGTGCCAGGTGCTCATTTCCTTCTTCTAGGAAGACTTCAGTGGGAGCTGAGAGTTGAAGGAATATAAAAGTGGAGGGAGGGACTTTCCTGGTGGCTCAGTGGTTAAGAATCTGCCTGCCCCTGCTGGCGCAGTGGTTGAGAGTCCACCTGCCGATGCAGGGGACGCGGGTTCGTGCCCCGGTCTGGGAAGATCCCACTTGCCGCGGAGCGGCTGGGCCCGTGAGCCATGGCCGCTGAGCCTGCGCGTCCGGAGCCTGTGCTCCGCAACGGGAGAGGTCACAACAGTGAGAGGCCCGCATACCGCAAAACAACAACAACAACAACAACAACAACAACAAGAATATGCCTGCCGATGCGGGGGACACGGGTTTGATACCTGATCCAGGAAGATCCCACATGTCGTGGAGCAAATAAGCCCATGCGCCACAACTACTGAGCCCATGTGCCACAACTATTGAAGCCCGTGCGCCTAGAGCCCATGCTCTGTAACAAGAGAAGCCACAGCAGTAAGAAGCCCACACACCGCAAAGAAGAGTAGCCCCCGCTCGCCGCAACTAGAGAAAGCCTGCGTGCAGCAACGAAGACCCAATGCAGCCAAAAAAATAAATTAAATTAAAAAAAAAAGTGGAGGGAGAAAGAAGCTTATAGGTGTGCACAGGAAATTTCTCCCAAAACACAAAGCTCACGATAAAAACGAGCAAGAATATTGGAAGTACTTATCTTGGTTAGAAAAATCAAAGGGGGAAAAAAGGAAAGAAACAATACTGAGCCATAGGGATTGCACTGGACAGAATCTTAATATATGTTTACATCATCGAAGAGAGGAGACTGAAAAGTCAGAATCATGGCAGGACACATTTGGAAAGGATTTGTCTATGGGCTTAGAGCAGTGACATTTAGCATGCTTTTCCATATTCCTTTACGATGACGCCTGTGTTCTTTCTGGATTTATCATCTCTATCACACCCACGCCCACCCACACACCTACAATGCATATACTTTTTCATTAACCTAAAAAGTCGATTATTTCCTTTAAGAACCACCTGAACCACACCATGAATCCTAGGTCTTCACTGACTAAAATGCCCAAGAAAGGCTTGAAATCCAGGGCTGTGCTTTGAGCCTAGTAGTTCTATAAATGGCCACATGAATAGAGCCTAGGGAGCTAAGAGAAAAATGGAAAGTCTAGAAAGAAAAGAAAGCAATTCACTTAATCCTGGCATCTTGCTCTGGGGAGTCATTACCACTGAAGAACTGTCTGGTGATCTATCTTTTCGATGATTTTCTGGAAACAGCTCATGCACCTGCTTCCCTGTTCCTGCCTCCCCAAAAGATGAAATGCCAATTAATAGGATTTGTCAATAATGGACTTTAGGTCTAATTCTCCCACAACCCTAATGCTTGGAAGCAGAGAATTTTTAAATTTCAAACTCTGTGGCTTTAAGTACCAGATGGACACCTAGAGATCCCAGAAAGACTCAGCAGAACTGGGAAACCTGACTTGATTTTCATTTAAAGAAGTATTTGTTCTATTTTTTGTAAAGACCAGTTTAGAAATAGTTGGAACATGTAATTTGTGTTACTTGATTTGCATAAACATAATGATTTTCAGTGAAGATAATTTGCAGTCAGTTGATTTTGGAGTACTCCATCTTTTCACTGAGATTCTGAAGAGAAAACTATTTCATGTGGGCATGGTCATAACCTATTACTACCTAGAACTAAATGTATATGGGGTCATTACAAGGAGTTATAAGAAATGCCCACTCATATTACAGATAATGGGAGAAATGCCTTTAAAATTAACAGAGCTCAGATGTTGACTCAGTATAGGCCTAAACTAACCATCAAACATCTCTTAAAAATAAAATATAATGAATTAGTGGGTAGACAGCTGTACTGGCACTCAGTAATCTCCATTTGCAATAATTATCCGGTTCTGTGATCAAATTTCCTTCTCTCAGTACTACTCCCTCTGGATGTTTATATGCTCATCTGTGTTCATGCAGATTAATGGATATTAAATTGTAATGATCAGATTAGAGACTTATCTGATAATTTAAGAATGGAAATGTACTTTGAATGCTATTTACTCTTAGATTTTGAATAATGTAAAATAATCATTTACAATTCAGATTATTTACAGCTATACCAAAACGCTGGGGCAGAATATGTGACAGATGCTTAGAATTATGATTTGAATCTGGGAAAATAACTCTCAAATAAATTTCTGTGTAGTTTCCATTCAACCAAATACACTTAACAAATTAAATAACCCTTAGTGGGAATTCTTAATTGGGTATTTCACAAATATTTACTGAATAAAGGTAACTTGTGACTATTTCATCTTGGTATAAGTTAAATAAAATTTTGTGATCTAGCCCACAACCCTAATCACCATTTATAATTTTGTGTTTATGTGAAAACATGCCCTTAATTCTAAACAACTGACTCATCAATGAATTTTGGAGACATAACATATTTAGCCTGGAGAAAAGAATACACAGATGGTACTTAATAGCTACTGACTTATTTAGATGACTATTACTTGGAACAAGCATATTAGTAATTACTTATATAGTTTCCAAAGGTAGAAATTCCAACAGTAGCTGATAGGCATAAGAGGGAAATTTTTTTTTTTTTTTGGTATGCGGGCCTCTCACTGTTGTGGCCTCTCCCGTTGCGGAGCACAGGCTCCGGACGCGCAGGCTCAGCGGCCATGGCTCACGGGCCCAGCCGCTCCGCGGCATGAGGGATCCTCCCCGACCGGGACACGAACCCGTGTCCCCTGCATCAGCAAGCGGACCCTCAACCACTGCGCCACCAGGGAAGCCCAGAGGGAAATTTCTGATCAAAGAAAGAATTTCCCAATAGGCAGAGCTGACCAGTGTTAGACCAGCTGCTTCGGATAGGAATAGCTCTCTCACTGGAGTAGATTCTTTTTTGCTGTTGTTGTTCTTTTTTTCAAAGGTATGTTGGCTATTTTAGGTCCTTTGCATTTCCATATACATTTTAGAATCAGTTTGTCAATTTCCACAAAAAGTCCTGCTGGGGATTTCTATTTGGATTTCACGCTGAAGTAGATTCTTAAGAAAAGGTCAGGGCTTCCCTGGTGGCGCAGTGATTGAGAGTCCGCCTGCCGATGCAGGGGACACGGGTTCGTGCCCCGGTCCAAGAAGATCCCACATGCTTGCGTACAGCAAAAAAAAAAAAAAAAAAAGAAAAGGTTAGATAGCCTCTTAGCAATGATAGTGTAGAGGGAAACCCAGTCTGGAAAGATTGTTTAGACTTAGCTGCTAAGGTTTTGTCATTTTGCAGTTTGCCAAAATAAGCCTTTGGGATTGTCTGTGGATTTTATTCAACTCAGCTACCAGTTACTTTCATTAACATAGTGTGACACTTATTTGTGTAGTAACACGTCACCATGTTTGAGAAGAGGGACATCTGGTGGATGAAATAAGCAAAAGAATAGGGGTTTTGTTTTCATATTCATATTTTAAGTGTTTTTGACATTTCCATGGGAAAAAATTATAAATCTATCTATATAAATATGTTGACAAGTAGCAATAACTATTCATGATCAGGTGATTTGGGTAAGATAATTGTTTAATCTAGTCCTTTAATATTTATTGAATGAATGCCTCTTTAGTCATTTTTCTTTCATCAATTCAAACTAGGCTCTTTGAGGATGAATTTGCTTGTCCTTGTAAAACATAAGCATGTGACTTTCTTGGCTACCAATTAATATCTGTTTTTAAGCTCAATCACTTAGCAGAAGAAATGGCATACAAACAAACAGAAAATAGCCAATTGCCTAAACTATAAATGGAACTGTTTTATTTGCCTTTGCCGAAATATTCATCTGAGTTTTTTGCTCTCATAAATTTGAAATTAATTCAAATATTTAAGTAGAGTAATACATTTCTCTATGGGAATAAGGTACTTTTGTATCCATTCAAGAAAGAACAATACAGCAGCAGTTTAGAGCCAGCTTGCCTAGATTAATAAGATGAATCCAACTCTGTTGACTAAAATGACTACCTAACTCCTTAGTTATATTTTCCATCATTAATATCTACACATAAATAAATAAGTGCTAGAAGAATCACTCTGAGAGCAGGGCGGACATTCTATTATCTGTATCTGGAAGAGAGTATACTGTAGGCACTTAAATATTTGGTGAGTGAATCTCTTCAAATCCATCTTAGCTGGGAGTGATTTCACCCTTCTTTGAGCACTCAGAGCTCTGTACCTCTCTACTCTTTTTTAATTTATTTTTTAATTTTTATTATTAATTTTATTTTATTGGATATAGTTGCTTTACACTGCTGTGTCAGTTTCTGCTGTACAGCAAATTGAATCAGCCATACGTATACTTATATCCCCTCTTTTTTGGATTTCCTTCCCAGTTAGGTCACCACAAAGCACCAAGTAGAGTTCCCTGTGCTATACAGTAGGTTCTCATTAGTTATCTATTTTATGTATAGTAGTGTATATAAAATCAATCTCCCAATTCATCCCACCCCCCCCTTTCCCCCTTGGTATCCATACTTTTGTTCTCTATGTCTGTGTCTCTGTTTCTGCTTTGCAAATAAGGTCATCTTTACCATTTTTCTAGATTCCACATATATGCGTTAATATACGATATTTTTCTCTTTCTGATTTACTTCACTCTGTATGACAGTCTCTAGGTCCGCCCACATCTCTGCAAATGACACAATTTTGTTCCTTTTTATGGCTGAGTAATATTCCATTGTATATATGTACCACATCTTCTTTATCCATTCCTCTGTTGATGGACATTTAGGTTGCTTCCATGTCCTGCTATAGTAAATAGTGCTGCAATGAACATTGGGGTGCATGTATCTTTTTGAATTATAGTTTTCTCTGGGTATATGCCCAGTAGTGGCTCTCTACTCTTTTGGGGGATAAGAATTGCTGTACCTCTCCTTCTCATTCACTCATTCATTCATTCACTCTTTCAGTGCCAGGTCCTGTACAGAACACAAAGGCATTTTGCAAGGTATCTTCCTTCTATAGACTTTTAGTTAAAAGAAGGAAGATACTGCCCCTATGTTGCTTTGGACAAAATACAACCTCATATGTATTTTGTCAAATATACAAATAAGTTAGTAAACTGCTAACTTTTCTGAGTGTTTCTTCCTAAGATTTTTTTTTTACTTATTCCTTCCCCTCTTACCTCAGTCCCACATACTGCAATTTCATAAAAAACTGTTAACATTTGTTGGGCATGCATTATGTTCAGGCACTGTCCTAAATACTTTATACATAAGTTATTTGATTTAATACTCAAAATAACTTTATAAAGTAGAACTTCTAAGAAGATTAAATGCTTACTTTTTTTAAATGAGGAAACTGAGGTTAGGTAATTTGCCCAAGGTAAGAGGGCTGGTAAGTGGGCAAGCCAGTACTTGAACTCAGGTAGTTTCTGGTCCCAGAGATGCTTTTTTAAACTACTGCATTTATCCTGACTCTAATAATGACCCTTGGGAAAAATACCCAGACAAACACAAATTAATTAATTAATTTCAAGTTACAGTAAGAATGAAAATGGATATTACAGTGATTTTATGGAAAATGGGGAAGTATGCTAAAAGACAAACCAGGAGATGGAAACAAGAAGAACATCCAAAGTCCTACGTGGAAAAACCAGAAAAATGTGGTAGGTAGAGTTCAAGAGTGCAGCCTTGGGAAGGAGTCTGGGTTTATATGCCAGCTCTCTTACTGACTAGATGTGGAACTCAACTGCCGCTCTGCCCTTGTTCCACTAATCTGAAAAGAGGAGGGATAAGAGAACCCACTCTGGAAGTATTTGTGAGGATTAAAGAAGTTAGTATGTATCAAGTACTCAGAAGACAACCGGCCCACAATAGCCACTAACATTGCTATTGTTGTAGTTCATCATATTGAAAACACCCTCCATTACACCATGACCTATTGTTTTTTATGTTACTCTACAGAAAAAGTGCCTATTAAAAATGCAAGATGCCATCAATTTGGAGATCCATCCTAAAGTTAGAGATGGTGAAATGTTACAAAAAAGTATGTCTCGGAATTGACGAAAGACCATTTTATTATTATAGGCAGAATAGAGAAGAAAAAAGAAGCCATTTGGAGAATTAACTGTTTGAGTACATTAACATTTTCTTTTTTTAAATTCTATTTTTCACTTTCTCTTCATATGTTTTCAAAGATTTTGTGCCTGGTCATCAGCTTTTAGTATCATTTTTGTGGGAATACTACTTATGTTTAGATGTAAAAGTTAATTGCTGTACTAAGTCCTCTGAAGAAAGGCAGAATGGTCTAAGAAGGAAGGCACACAACGTATGAGTGTGTGAATGTGAAGGGGTAGAGAGCTGAAGAATGTGTGGATACTCTAAAAGCTTTTCAAATCAGTATCCAAAACTACCTGGCAAATATGAGAATCAGAAAAATGTAAAGGGCTGAAAAGTTGAATCAAGGGTCAAAATGAGTTGTCAGACTTAAGACAAATCAATTATTCAAATTATTCATTCAACAGATATTAAGTTAAACAGTGTGAATTCAATATGCTCTATGTGCTCTGTGAAGGATATAAAAAACATGCAAGACATTATCAATTACAGGAAGAAAAAAATACCTAAGAGAAATCTGGAATTAAAATTGTGTTTAAAAATGGCATAAGTAGGGCTTCCCTGGTGGCGCAGTGGTTGGGAGTCCGCCTGCCGATGTGGGGGACACGGGTTCGTGCCCCGGTCCGGGAAGAATCCACATGCCGCGGAGCGGCTGGGCCCGTGAGCCATGGCCGCTGAGCCTGGGCGTCCGGAGCCTGTGCTCCGCAACGGGAGAGGCCACAGCAGTGAGAGGCCCGCGTATCGCAGAAAAAAAAAAAAAATGGCATAAGTAACTGTGACCATAACATAGCTTTCACATTGTAGCATAACGCTTTCCTGATTAATACTGTATTGTTTCTTTTTGTACTCTGATTACTATCAGAAGGACTTAGCACTCATCAAGCAGAAATTGGGGAACTACTCAGGAGAGGCTCATTCCATATTGAAGTTAATCTAAGCCTCATCATGGAACTTAAGTCAGCCCCAGAGGAGGCTCTGGATAGACTGTGAGAATTTAGAAGAGGCAGCATTAGCATGGTGTAGTGGAATAGATATTAGTCTAGGAGTCCAAGTAATTGAATTCAAGAAGCAGCCTTGTAACAAACTAGCCGTGTGACGCTGCAAATTACCTTATTTTTCTGGGCTTCTGTGCCCTTGTTCGTACAAAGCACAGACTGAATTTAAGATTTTAGATCTCCTTCAATCGCATACTCTTCAATTTTCTGATATTATGATTTACATGATGAGAAGGCAGGAAAGTTGCTGCTGTCAGATGCTGGGCTTGGAGTATATGCTTTATGATTTATCTGATGTATTGGTAGGATCTTACGGCTCTTAAAAGAAGTTCTGACCTCATGGGATATTACCTTAGCAAACATCTCCTCTATGGACCTGAAAATAATTATGACTACTATTCCGGAGCCGCTGCTTCCCTGCCTGATCTCATTTATTCCTCACTACAGCCCTCTAGGGTGTGTGTTATGACTTCCATTTTATAAAGGAGGAACAGAAACACAAAAAAGATGATTAATAATGATAGTAACAATTTTTTGTGCTTACTGTCTGTAAGTACTGTGCTAAGGGCTTTTCATACATTAACTCACTCAATCCTCACATCCACCTTATGAAGAAGGGTCTGCTATAATTCCCAGACTCACAGCTGAAACATCCAATGATTAAATAACCTATTCATGTTGAGACAGGCTGGCACCTGGGACCTGGGACCCTTTACTGAAGTGCTTGGACCTGAACAAACATCTCCTGGAGCAACAGAACACAAAAAAACTATAAGGGACTAAAAATAACTGCATGCATGTGCAGTTGGGGCAAAGTATGAACAATAAGATACAAAAAAGCCAAAATCCCACTGCCACTTCTCAGGTGCCAGGAGCAAAAGCAGGGTACCATGCATGATCCCTGCACACAGCATCAGCAAGGGGGTGGGCAGACCACCTAAGACAACCCTTCTGCCGGACCCATCAATCCGCCCCCACCCTCACTCCATTTAAGGGACCTGCTCACCCCCTATCATGGAGCGAGCAAGGGCATCTGTTACTTGTTCCTGCTCCCTCGTGTGGTAGCAGGAAACCCAGTAAAGCCTTGCCTGAATTTCTTATCTGGCCTCTTATCAATTTCTATTGATTAAAGAGTCCAAGAACCCAGGTCGGTAACAACGTCACATGGTTGATAGTGGAGAAACAGGATTCAAACCTCAGCAATCCAACTGCAGAATCCAATACCTAGCCACTCCACATTCTGCTTACAATATGCACACAATTAATAATAAGAAAAGCGGGAATCCAGATTTGACTCCAAAACACAGATTTTTAACTTATATTAAGCAATACTGCCTTGTCTCCTTGCCAGGCCACATCCCCTCCCCTACCCAACTCCCTCCTGGATTTGTCCATGTCTCTGGCCTTCCCACCCACCTTTACTCAGTTTTGATCTCTGACCTGACTTGTGACATTGCCCTAACCCCAATTATGTTTTTGCTTCTTGTACAGGGCTCTGTGGTCCTATTGTGCTCACCCCAGGACATCCTATCTTTGGATTCACTGCTTCTAACTTGGCATGACAGTTCTAGGGTCTCAGGCTTGCTATAGGACCCAAGTCAAGTCAGCCAGCAATGCCATAACCAAAAATAGAAAACATTGATCACATATGCTTATGAAAAAATCTACTATAGACCAACAAGTAGGAATGATAAGGAGCATAAAATTCCAAGTTTAGGAATGTTTCTGTCCTTCACTCTTTGTATATCAGAAAGTGAGATATAGCACTCTCTCTCCCTCTGTATCTCCATCTCTATCTCTATCAGATTGATTCAACAACAAACCTCTGAAATTCCAGTAGTTAAAACGTCATTATTATTATTATCGGTGTTAAGAGTTTTTCTATCAAATCTTAACACTTAGAAACATCTGAATCGCTTTTCTTATTTTCCATTCTAAAATTGCATCCAGGTGAGAAATGATAATTATTTCGAAGCCGTATATTGGGAAGGAATTACTTACCCTCCCCTTCCCTTGCCATGATCACGTATAATTCCCAGTTTGACAGATAAGGGTTTCTTGGGAATCTCATTCAACCTCTGTGTGACACTGAGTGATATTTAGGCCTTGCAAAGAGGAGTGGAATTGATAAGAAGGAAAATGCAGAGCAAAGCCGGCTGCTCCTACCAATATAATCTAGTAATCTACATTTATACAAAATCAGAGTAGCACAAAGACACATACTACCTTTCGATTTGATGGGTCCACTCTATGCCATGTGCCCTTTACATCGTTTGGTTGAAGTAATAGGTGCATCTTCATTAGACCCACAGAGGCACATGTTCATTGCTGCACATGCAGACACGGCCCTCTCAGTTCATTTATTCAAGCTCTCCAGCTCACTTCTCTTTGAGAAGGACTACTGACCAATGATTTGTTTTCTGTTTCCTTTTATGAATCTGACAAAATCTGACCCTGTATATGGGCACTTGAGTGTAGAGCTCGGCTCTGGATCCAGAGTGCCTGGTCTGAATTTCAGCTCTGCCACTTATTGACTATGTGACTGGGCAAGTTCCTTAACTCTTGGTGCCTGTATCCTCTCCTTTATAAAATGGGGATGATGAGGCAGTACCTACTACTAAGAGTTATCTACCTGTTAAGAATTTGTTGTGAGAATTAAATGAGCTAATATTTGTAAAATGTTGAAAACAGTGCTTGGCACATAGATGGTACTTGATAAATATTAGCTCTTATTTTTACCCAATGAGGTATATTAATACAGACAGGGGATGCAAACTCAGACTTCTTCTGGGACCAGAAATGTAAAATAAGTGACTTAGGACGGGGCCTAGGGAAGGGTACAGAGTCTGCTTAAAATCTTCCAAATTCTAACTTCTTTTTAAAGCACTGTGAAATCCAAACAAAACATATCTGTTGCTGAATTTAGCCTTGTGTAGAGAAATGTGGGCTAAGAAATTCTTCCCTGAGGGAGGCAATAAATATTCTAGTCCTCTGCAGAATTAAAGAATTTCAGTTTATCCTTTTAAAAAATTTTGTTGTGATGGTTGTTTTACATCCAGGAAGACGGAACCATAAAACCATCAAACGCAGGACTGCAGTTTAGACACAAACCCAAGAGCAATAATCATTATGTAAGGTCAGTAAAGGGTTTTGTTGGTGTCAATAACTAGAGCTGGCGGCTCCAGCCTCAACTAGGGCAGCTGGGAAAGCTGTTGAGGAAAAGCACTTGTGAAATGAGGGAACTCCTATAACATCCATGGTTTTGACAGTGACCGGTAACCTTGGGGCCATGAGAAACAATGTAGGAATGCAAACTGATCTGGGGAGTGACTAACAGCCCACAGCTCTGTGCCCTGCAGATAGAAACCACCAAGAAGGCAGCAAGCCTGGAGAGGAGGAATATGGGTTTAGCCTCCAGAAGTCATGCATTCCAGCTCCAGCTCCAGCTCCAGTAACTGTCAGCCTTGAGCAAGCCTCCTAGCCTCTCAGAGCTTCTGCTGTATATATTAAAAGATGATCACTTTTGACCTGACTACCTCACTGAGATACTTTAAATACCACATAAACTCGGGGTGTGAAAATGGTTTGGCAACTGTTAAGTACTGTACGAATATAGTTTTTCTTTTAAAGGCTTTCAGGCCAAATTCCATTTAAACAACAACAAAGCAGTGCATATGAAAACCTTCATCTAACAACGTGTTTTAAGACTCCCCCCGTGTCCTACTTACACTGAGAATATTTGACACAATTGAAGCTATCACAGGTAGTTGGAGATAATCTTCTGAAGTTGCTTGTAATAGAATGAAATCTGTACACTTTAGTAAACAGAGGAAAATTTTCATCCACAATCCACAGCCTTTTTTACTCCCCAATATTTTTTCTCCTCTATCTCTTTAGGCAAGTATTTTAAAACAATTTAGGAGAAGGCATATTTTAAAAACCTTATTTTCAAGGTTCAATTCTTTGAACTTATATAGCTTTTACAATTCATTCATATGCTAATTGATATACAAATATTATGAGGCACTTAAATGCCCAGGCTGTGGGAATATATTGATTAAAAGATATAATCTCTGCATCTAATTAGTGTCATTTATGGTGGGGAGACAGACTTGCCAACAACTACAGGACAATGGTAGTGGCTACAGTGAAGGCACATGAAAGAAAGTGAGAGAGTGGCATGGACATATATACACTACCAAACGTAAAATAGATAGCTAGTGGGAAGCAGCCGCATAGCACAGGGAGATCAGCTCGGTGCTTTGTGACCACCTAGACGGGTGGGGTAGGGAGGGTGGGAGGGAGAGAGACGCAAGAGGGAAGAGATATGGGAACATATGTATATGTATAACTGATTCACTTTGTTATAAAGCAGAAACTAACACACCATTGTAAAGCAATTATACTCCAATGAAGATGTTAAAAAAAAAAAAAGAATAGGAGCACAGAAGAAAGACACCAAATCTCACACCGGGGGTGTAAGAAGAGAATAGGCATTTTCCATGTTAGCAGATGCAGCTTCATATACACAAGCGCAGGTAAGAATGAACATGGTGAATTCCCATGTGAGTAGTTCTGTTCAAGCAGAGCACAGGAATGTAAGTGAGACTTAGAGGGGGTGGAATTGGACACGTTTTCAGGGCCAAGATGGTGAAGGGCTACATGTGGTAGAGTAAGCAGTATTTGACAGTGAGCTATTGAAGACTTTTGAGTCACATGAACAGATTTGCCCGTGAGAATAATCACTTCAGCAATAACAGAGATCAAACCTGGAGTCAGGAATGCTAGCTTGAAGGCTACAGCTGTAAAAGAGCAGGAAATTATAAGTCCCTAATTATTAACATTGTGGTTGGGATGGCAGAGAGTATATAGATCAGAATTATTTAGGGTTGGTGTTCAATTTGATACAGTAAGTGAGATGTGGCTGGAGGGGACGAGAGAGAGAGAGAGAGAGAGAGAGAGAGAAAATATAGTGTCACTCTGTAGTTATGTTCAGGAAGATGGGGGAAATATGTGGGATATGATTTTAGAATGATTACCTTTGAGGTACATGTGTAACGTCTGAAGGGAGATATTGATGAAGAGTTCGAATGATCAAATAATTGTATTAACAAATGGTGGTTGGTTCTGGAGCTGTAGAGAAGAGTCTATTGTGGAGACATATATTTGGAGAGCCATTAGCAAATAGGTATATGATATCTTGAGTATTTGATATCTTGAGTGAAAATGATATTGACTAGAAAGATATACAGAGTAAAAAAAAGGACTGGGATAGACCCCTGGGAAACAACGGCCTTTATAGGGTGATTGGAAGGTGGAGGAAGAGCAGACAGAGAAGCAGTGGAAAAATCAGCAGAATAAAGTGTCATGAAGAATGGAATAGTCAACGGTATCAAAATCTCCAGCTACACAGGAGTGAACAATTATTGGCTTGGTCAGTCAGGTAATTGAGACCCTTATAAGACTGTTTCATTGGAGAAGTGAATGTGGATCCATACTGCGTGGATTAATGGAAACTGAGAAAGTGAAGGTAGACTCTTTCAAGATGACTGACTTTCAGACTATAAAATAGAATATATAGTATTTAGTACTTATTTTATCTTGCATGAAATAAGCCAGGAAGCATAAAATATACCGTTAACATATTTGGGAGATGGATGTTGGCAGTGGTGGGAGAATAAAAATAATTTGGTTAAACTTTTGAAATCTATACACAATGAATATGATTGGCCACTTGTGAAATTGTCTATGAATGTGTGATAGGAATTTGGGAACACATAAAAGCCTAATTAATGTGACAAGATTTAACTCAGGGAGACAGGAAAAGAATCTATGCAAAACCTGGAAAGCAAGAACATAACTCAATTATATTGTTTCTCAACAATAGACTGCAAGATAAAAGTCAGCCTGGGGGCACAGAAGAGGAACTAGTAAGACACAGAGGTTAGTGGCATTTACCAAGCTGGCGGCAGCCATGGGGTATGCTGCTCAGATCTCCCTTCGAGAGAAAACCTGTTGCTGATGGTCTCCAGCTGCTGTGCTTTCAGGCTCCACCAGAATTTCATGCTGAGGTCATACTTTCTCCTCACCATTCCAGTCAACCACTGAGCTCAGCAGGGGCACAAAAGCCAGGCCCTTCCTGCCCAATGTGCGACTCTGTTTACAGGCAATCTTTCCTATGGGCACTCGTTCCCCATCAGGCTGGCTGAGCCTTTCTCAGAGCTGCGCTTCAGTCTGAGGATCTTCTTAGCCAATCCTTCCTTATTTCCCTCTCATTTCACAGGAATGGTCCTACAAACTGCCCTGTTCTTTTACTCTAGTTTCCTAGTCAATTCTCAATCCAGTTTTCCACAGTGACTATTTCCAACCTTCTTCACTGTTCTCAAAAGCTCTCTTCCCATCAGTGATAATAAATCAGAGACAACTCCCCTGGAATTCCACTATCATACACACTGGTGTCTTGTCATCCATTTCAGGCTCTTGGCCTTTTACAGTGGTTCTAATCAAAATGATGTCCTTTCTTCTATGTGGGAACAAATCCTCTGCCTGAGAGCTCTGGCTTCTCAGAAATGCTGCTCTAGGGACTTCCCTGGTGGTGCAGTGGTTAAGAATCCGCCTGCCAATGCAGGGGACACGGGTTCGAGACCTGGTCTGGGAAGATCCCACATGCCGCAAAGCAACTAAGCCCATGTGCCACAACTACTGAGCCTGAGCTCTAGAGCCTGCGAGCCACAACTACTGAGCCTGCGTGCCACAACTTCTGAAGCCCACATGCCTAGAGCCCGTGCTTTGAAACAAGAGAAGCCATCATTATGAAGAGTAGCCCCCCACTTGCCACAACTAGAGAAAGTCCGTGCACATGCACAGCAATGAAGACCCAATGCAGCCAAAAATAAAAGGATAAATAAATAAATTTATAAAAAAAAAAAAAAGAAATGCTGCTCTAGCCCCTTTCTCTCGTTTCAGTCTTAATCTCTTCTTCTCTCTTGGTTGCTTTCCATTCTGTATTAGAACATTGTTGGGGAAAAAAAATTTCCTCTACATTTCTAGGTTCTTCTGGCTAGTCTAGTATTTAAATTGCCATAAGGGAGATTGATAGGGGAAATCACATTTTCATTTCATATGTAGAAATATGAGACTCAGAGAAATGGCCAAAGCAGGCAGCTTTATACCTTTCAGGTAAAGAAACAATGTGTTTGTGAAGAACAGACAAGACGAAGAAACTTAGGCTTGGGTACTATTTAGTGAAGAATCTAAGTAGAGTTTGTTTACACAGTGTCTGGACCCTGAATTCTCTATCCCTGGTGATAAGGATGTCTCTCTACCTCCTGGTGAGAAAGGGTACCTTTCAGAGGGGAGATTTATTTCCTGCTTTCAGGGGGACAAGAGGTGGGTCAGAGTGTTCACCTTGGCACGTAAAAATGCTCAACCAGTATTTGCTGAGTAAATGAAGGGCTCCTATGCAGTAGGATTTAGAGTAGGACAAGACTACAGCAAACTAACAGTGATAAGAAAGTTCCATAGAAGAAGCTCCTCTTGGCCTAGCAGGAAATGAAAGGTGAGATACCCACGTGGGGAGAAAATGCCAGCTAGGAAGGAAGATTAAAAGGGATCTCACAGCACAGTCTCTAAGGGCATTTGTTAACATTATGGTTAAACCATTTCCTTGCCATGGGTTTCTGTAAAATTAATTTCACATATCGTCTTTCCCATTCCTAGAATTGATAAGTATTTAATTTTGAAACGTTTTCATATGGTGGCTTTAAAGTTGAGCTTGAGAAACTGCCTGGCAAATAGGATAAGCTTTCATAGAGGTCATCAGTCAGATTGTGAAATCTATAAAACCATAAGGCTGGGCTGTTCTGTTCCAAATATCCTTGTGGAGATTGAATTCCAATGGCATCCATGCAAATCTCCCAAGGCCTTGTGGAATGACTGGGATTGATCTCAGTCTGGGCTGTGTTCTGGGTTATACTGAACTCACTCAGGTCACACAGAGACCTTTGTTTAGTCTGGGCTTGGGTAAGCAGATGTGTCCATTCTCCCCATCCCAAGTTATGGTCCTTTGCCTATAGGAGTTATGACCTTGTTGAAGGACCATCAATCTCTTTCATTGTATGTGCAAACACATCACTGTGCACATAAACAGGTGGCTTTAATTGGCTACTGCCTTCCAAATCTAGTTCTAGAGGAATAAAATTTGGATTTCAAAACCAGGCTGTAAACTTAAATTCAGAATGGAATGATCCTCAGACTGTCATGCTCTTTTAAGGAAGAATTTTAAACAGAGTAACATCTGGCCAGAGGGTGAGGGCACAAGGCAAATATATCAGCAGTGCCCATGATCAGACCTTTCTTTCCCACACCAATCTAGTCAGTATGACAAAGTTTATGATTAGTGGTGGAGAAAGTAGGGCGAGTGCCCACAGTCCCCAGGAAAAAGTGAAGGAGTATGCAAAAAGTTATAAGAGCTTGAACATTCTCCAGGGCCTACCTAAAAAGAAATGTCTTCACAAGTTTAAATGTCTTCAGCTTTGCAGCCCTGGAAAAGTTACCTGTTGGTGGCATACATGAGCCTCAGTTTCCTCATCTGTAAAATGAAGATAATGATCCCTCTTTTACAGACTTATAGGTATTATAACTAGCGTTGTTAAGTGTACAATAACTAGTAGACCTAATTATTTGTATTAAAGAAGGGAACTAAGATGGTTAGGGAATTCAAAGGGTAAAAACTAACGAAATTATATAAATAACTTCAGAACAATAAAGTATACCAGCCATTCCCTCTATTGTTTAATTTATCAAAAAGAAAGAAAGAAAAGATCAATTAATTTATCATTAATAATAGCATCTCATTTGGGATCTAAAAAAATGTTCAAGTTTATCACAGCAGTTGATGAGTAAGTATACATAAAAGGAAGATGGGGGCTTCCCTGGTGGCGCAGTGGTTCAGAGTCCGCCTGCTGATGCAGGGGACACGGGTTCGTGCCCTGGTCCAGGAAGATCCCACATGCCACAGAGCGGCTGGGCCCGTGAGCCATGGCCACTGAGCCTGCGCCTCTGGAGCCTGTGCTCCGCCAACGGGAGAGGCCACAACAGTGAGAGGCCTGCGTACCGCAAAAAAAACCCCAAAAAACAAACAAAAAAAAGGAAGATGGAAACAGGATGGCATGAGGATTGGTCTGGTGTCAAGGTTGCTGTAGAATATGTCTTCTTATCAACAAATTGCCCTATTCCCTACTTGGGGCCTAACACTATTTTTTGCTTTTCTATACAATTATAGCTCACAATAACTTATGCTGTATCTGACTAGCATTGATCAGAATGAAAATAAAAGATAAACAATGTGCACTGACCAGAAGATGACTGTAATTAAATAAAGTCCCACGACTCAACATGACTGTGTAAGTATGTTTAATATACCAGGCTCTCAGCCTCCTAAAATTAATTAACTCCCTAATGAAAGTTGTCTATCAGAATTACCAGTTTACTTTTTTTTCAACAATATAGCCATGACAGTTTTCAATTAAGATTCAAAAAGCCAAGTCCTGATGAGCAAGGAAAGCATAAATGATTTATGAGTGTCCTACTTTTATGTAATGTTACATCTATTATTCTGTTTTAATCCCCTAGCATGCTTTTTAATTCATAAAAAATTAATGCCAAGGCTATTTTATAAAGATTATACCCACTTTGAAGGTAGTTATTCCAGGAAGCATATTCTAAAACTAAGAATGCAATCTTTACAAATTTAGCAAGCTGATTCCTCAAACGCCTAATTAAATATTAATAGTTTCTTTTTGCTTAATTTACATCCTTTTCAGTCCAATGATTCAAACGAACCAGTCGTTATCATTTCCTTTTGCTTTATAAGAGGGTGAAGTATTTCCCAGGTACTTTTATTATTTTTTCCCATTCAGAATGGAATGACTCAGGAACAGCCACTCATTGAAAAACATTCAACACTTAAAACGGTTCAGTCCCTGTTCAGAACGACTTACTGGGAGTATGAAGCCGTCAGAATTCTTGGTTTCCTTTGATCTTCACTTTGGCCACAATGCTATTTGACAATCTCTCCTTCATTAAATTCTCCTGTCATACTAGGATCCCAGATTGAGGCAGCATTCTGGGTGAGTGTTTTAACGATAGCCTCTCTGAATTAAAGGCAGATGAAGCAAAATTGTAAGGATACAAAAGATAATTTCAGAGGCATCCCCAAATAGCCAAGCCTCATGTAAAACGTAACTGCACACTGGAAAATCAGGAACTGAGATGCTCCTCCATCCCTCAGTTGCTGCGTTATTTCTGCATAATCATTTTGCATGTAGCCAGACTGGGAGTTGGTCCCTAATCCATAGCATGACCCATTTGCTCAAGCATCTGCTGCCAACTTTAGACAGACCATTTCTCTTGATTTGAGTTCTCAAAATGAAAAAACCCTCAAGGGCTAGGTTCATTTCTTGGGAGTGCTCTTTGCAACAGGCCATGTTGTAGGTTCCTGGTCAGGTTAAGGATAGGGTGTCCTTGGCTTAGAAGTCTTTCTGTGGTCCCATCAGCTGTGGCCAGGAACAGAGAGGGTCACATGATCGACAGGGTTGCTTTCAGGGCCTATGGGAGGGCAAGCCCTCACAGCGAACTTGTCTCCATCAGGATTGCAATTGCTAACTCATTTAAAGATGCAACATTCATTCATAAGTAAGTTCTCATAAATGTTAGCTACCATTATGAATATGTCACTACCATCATTTATTCGTTCATTCAGTATATATCCATAAGTCATCCACTAGATGCCAGTCACTCTCTGAGACTGTGGACATAAAGAGGATGAAAGTCTTTATCTGGAATAAAGTAGATTCTAAATTTTAAAAAACTGATATACTTATGAGACAGTCTTAGGAAGAGGGACAAGATGGTCACTTTCCCAATGACAGGTAGAAAATTTTGCCTCCAGTGCAATGGAAATATTGAACTGATGATTAGGAATGCTTGGCCCAGGTGTTGGTGGATCAAAGGCTGCAAGTCAGGCTGAAAAAAGAAATAGCCAAAGGGAAAATCCAACCAATCTGCAAATGTCAGGATGATGCTGGATGACAAGGATCCTTCTCTGCTTTGCCCGGATACCCAGGGACTAACAGAAAGTTTTCTAGTACATATATAGAAAGTTACTGTCCCTGCCTTAATTATCTGAACAAATGTTCTCTAATATGCATGTTAATGCTGTGGTTTGAGAATCATGATTGTAAACTCCGATACTTAAACTACAGGGTCCAAACAGTTAAAATAAGTGAAATAGGCCAGTGTAATTCATCATCAGACAGTGCCAGGGACTACGATGAATGGGAAAGCACAAACTCTGTCTAAAGTGGAAGCTGTTAATGCAGCCATTGGAAAACACGGCACTGTGATGCCGGATCTCACAATTAAAAAAAAATTTTTTTTTAATTTTTATTTATTTTTTTCTGGTTCTTTTTAAAAACACTTTTTATTGGAGTATAGTTGATTTACAATGTTGTGTCAGTTTCAGGTGTACAGCAAAGTGAATCTGTTATACAAATACTTATATCCACTTTTTTTAGATTGTTTTCCCATATAGGCCATTACAGAGTATTGAGTAGAGTTCTCTGTGCTATACAGTAGGTCCTTATTAGTTATCTATTTTATATATAGTAGTGTATATGTGTCAATCCCAACCTTCCAATTTATCCCTCCCCCCCACTTACCCCCCAGTAACCATACGTTTATTTTCTACATCTATAACTCTATTTTGGTTTTGTAGATAAGTTCATTTGTAACCTTTTTTTAGAGTCCACATATAAGGGGTATCATGATATTTGTCTTTCTCTGTCTGACTTATTTCACTCAGAATGAGCATCTCTAGGTCCATCCATGTTGCTACAAATGGCATTATTTTGATCTTTTTTTATGGCTGAGTAATATTCCATTGTATATATGTACCACATCTTCTTTATCCAGTCCTCTGCTGATGGACATGTAGGTTGCTTCCATGTCCTGGCTATTGTGAATAGTGCTGCAATGAACATTGGGGTGCATGTATCTTTTAGAATTATGGTTTTCTCCAGATATATGCCCAGGAGTGGGATTGCTGGGTTATCCCAATTTTTAAAGAAATACTTGAAATGCCAATTTTTGTATAAAACCCCCAACTTAAGAAAAAATGCACTGAAGTGTATTCAAAATTTATCTGTGGGCTGCATCCAGATTGAGGTCTACCAAATTGAAAGTCCTGTTTGACAGCGAGAAGCACAAATCGGCATTGCCACTCACACTCTTGCCTTGAGGAGGGACACGTGAGGGAAACTCTGAATGCGGTGTCTCAGGAGATGCTGGGGCAGTCCTGAGCTGCCCGAAGTGGGCTATCATTACCAATGGAGAAATCACCAGGATCAGTGACTGTGGTATGCTGAATAATAGGCCCCCAACGATGTCAACATCTTCCTCCTATGAATGTGACTTTCCAGGGCAAAAGGGTCTCTGCAGATGTGATTAAGTTCAATATCTTGAGATGGGAAATTATCCTGGGTTTTCCAGGTGGGCCCAGTGTCATCACAAGAGTTCTTATAAGATAAAGGCAGGAGGGTCAGGGTCAGAGAGAGTGAAGGAAATATGATGATGGATGGCTGGGTCAGAAGGAAGCCATTGCTAGAAGAAGGCCATTAGCCAAGGAATGCAGGTGGCCTCTAGAAGCTGGAAAAGGCAAGGAACCATTTCTCCCCTAGAGCCTCTGGAAGGAACCAGCCCTGTAGATTCCTTGACTTTAGCCCAGTGAGACTTATTTTAGACTTCTGACCTCCAGAATTATATGATGATACAAGTGTGTTGTTCTAAGCCATTATGTTTATGGAGATTTGTTGCAGCAGCCATAGGAAACCATTACAGCAACATGGAACTTCCCAAAGAGTTGGGCATCCTCTTCTGGTCCAGAGAGAAAGCTGTGGGAGAGTTAGAGAGGGAACTTTATCACAGACTCAGGCCATGAATTCCAGAGCTTCCTGGCACCAAGGGAACCTACTATCTATTAGAAGGCCCTTGACTTTCCTTGCACAGATAATTCTCCTCTTGCTAGAGCCCCAGGAGAACAGCTACCAATCATCTCCAGTCCTGACCAGACCTTTCCCAAAGCCCACAGATGAGAGGGGATGCAGAGCCATACGGTGGAAAAAGCACTATCTTGAAAAATCAAACAAGCTACTTTCTGGGTGACAACCTCTGTGAGCCTCGATGTCATTATCTGTAAAATGAGAATAATAATATGACATAGAATTATGAACTAGAGGGATGAAGAGCCTCTACCATAGTGTCTTATGAATAGTGGGAACACAGTACATGGTAATTCCTTTATTGTTACCCTATGTTCTCTAGATTCAACATTATCACAAGGCTGAGTTTTCTACATATCCCGAGTAAATGGGCAGCTCAATGGAAACAACAACAAAAATCTTTCATTCTGATCTTCGTACTCTATTCCCTCAAACACAGAGGGAGAACAGATGCTTCTGACACTGTGAAAATGGTATATTTACAATACAACCTCCTGTCACTAGAATGTCAGAAGAATGAGAGGCTTCTAGAAAAGTCCACCATCCTTAAGCCATCCTGACAACCATCATGTACAATACACACAGTGTGTTACTAGAGCTTGTTAAAGAAGAGCTTAATTATCGCAGCTTCCAACTACGTGCTTACAGCATTCAGCAGCCTTTAGGCTTTGCAAAGATTCATAGTGACATTTGCACCAAGGTTTTCAAGGTTTATTGCATTAACTGATCAGAGGATATGTAAAGTGGTGTGAATTCACAGATTTGATACTGAAAACACAGGCAAAGGACGTGAACAAATTTTGAAATGGATTAAAAATACAGCCAACACTTGGAATATAGAAGTTCGGTGGATTTTGAAATCCAAAACCAATGTCACAAACTCAAAAGATTTCAGGAGCCAGGCAGGAAACCCAAGGAGTAAAGGAAGAAGGATGTATCATCTGTAGGGCTAGTACAGACTGAGTTGCAGGCCCTGCATATGACCCCTCTGAGTAATGGATACTCTGCTAAAAAAGTCAACAGCGCCAAACTTAGCCTGAGGGAAAAGAAGGATGTAGGAGCTGTTTGTCTTCAGAGCCATCCCTACATCAAATCACCCTCACTGCCACCTCTTAGGTGTCCACACCCTGTACTTCCCACTCTGAGTCTTCAGATCTCCACTAACCCCAGGCCTGATTTAGCCCAACTTAAAGAATATTCCAGGCCTAGATCACTCTCTTTGTGGGCAAGATTATGTTATCTGAAGACTCATTTATTCCTTTAGGACAAGGCTAGAGATCTACAGCCCCTTATGTACAGCAATATACATCATCATGCCAGGATCAATAAGGCATGCTACAGAAGTAAACAATTTGGTGGCAATATTTGGAAAATTTATATGGGGAATATCTCAGTACCTGAGTATTGCTAGATATCAAGAATTTATTCATCCCAGATATCCTGGAAATTCAGTGCCATTATTAAATTATCCTCTACTGGTGGAAATGTAGACTGTGACAGAGTATGTATTTGGGAGCAGGGATCTCTCTTCACTTCATATCACACCTTGGCCTCATTTTCATAAAGAGAATAATAATGGTCAGTGGAGAAACCTGAAAGAATTCAGAGAAGTAACAATACGAGCTTTCAGAGTGGCTCTTTTAAACTTACTTTTGAAAACATAGATTTCATCTTTCTGAACAAAAGCCCATCAAGTGGTGGGAACAGGCCAGACCTAACTGTGTGGTAAATTGATCAGGATGCCAACTTGTGGAAGTGAGCTTTGAGACTTTACTCCTCTTGCCAGTGCCTAGATTGTGATGGAACCCTGAAGAGAACGCATGCCAATCAAGATGCCTGGGAGAGCTGGGTGTCTAGTGATTTCATTTACAAAGAGAAGTGATTGCACAGGAACCAGAATTCTTTTTTCGTTGTTATTTGGTTTTGTTTTTTTAATTTCTTGGGAACCAGAATTCTTAAAACCCATTTTCTTTGGAGTATTTTCATCCTGAAGTTAAGCTGGATGGGAGGGCTAGTCTTGAACAGAAGTCACCTTTGTTGATTCTAAAATCAAAGCAAAAGGAATTTAAATGATCAATGAAAAGAGTCTTTAAGATAGCTGAAGGATTTTCTGACTATGCATGAACCTATGGGATCCTTTGACAAAGACTCCATTCCCTGGGAGAGTGCTGGGTGTACAGGACCACACTCAGCATGTATTCTCTCTCCTTTTGTGAGCCATCTTCGCTATCTTCTACTGGGGTCATTTGTCTAGGCTACAACTTTACCCTGAGACTATACCAGGGACATGGTCGGGGGACGTGAGAAAGTAAATAAATGTTCCCAGACACCAACACTCAGGACAGTATAAAGACCAGAGTCTGTAAATTTCAGTGACGTGGTGGCAGGATGCAGGGAGAGTGAGTGACAGATAGAGTTTCTCATTAAAGAATCTGTCAGTATGTCATGATGCAGGTGATCACCCTTTTCTAAGCTGGTGATTTGAGGTTATACATTTTTCTTGCTGTGTGATAAGTGGGTTCTGAGGCTATTAATACCCCAAGCACACTGAAAATGGTGTCCAGTGGTTATAAATAACAGACCCCTGCCTTTTAACTGCTGCTCATTAGCTCACATTTTGGAAAACAAATTTTTCTTAAGAACTGAATAATTACTGAAGTATCAAGCTAAACTCATAAACTGTACTCTTTGGGTCTTCATTGAGAGTTTATTGGCTGATGTTTAAATGTTTAGGGCAAATGCTGTCCTCTGGTTTTAAAGTCCAAACTTTTCAAACATATCAGAGACAACCAAGCAGGTAGGGTGGAGGCAGGTACAGCCAGTGACACTGAGACATCCAGAGAAGCAAGGAAACTCACAAAACTAACAGACTGCACAATGTAATAAAGGAAATCAACTGATCTGCTGTCATCCAGAAAGGGCAAGTTATTCTTGGTAGCTTCTTTAAGAAACTAGAAGTAATAATGAGATATAAATTTATACCTATCAGTCACAAAAATACTGATAACATCGCTGCTGATAGAGATGAAGGGTGGCTACTTAGTACTTATTGGTAGAAATGCAAATTACTACTGTCTTTGGGAAACAAATCCAGCTATATACTACTTCAGTCTGGCAATATCACTTTTGGGAATCTATTCTGTAGAAATAAAAGCACTAGCATGTAGCAGCGTATGTACAAAGATGTTTTTATAACATTATTCATAGGGCCAAAAATAAGGGTGGAAACAATGTGAGTTACTATGAATAGAGAAAGGGTTGAATAAATTATGGTATAACCACATCATGAAGTAGTATGACCATTGACTAGAAAAGTTTTCCATGAGTATCAGTGGGACAGAAAGGAAAAAAGAGCAAAGAAGTATTTATAATATTATACCACTTTTGTGGAACATAAAATGACAAAAATTCCAATATAGGTATTTGTATACATGTACATATATGTGTGTGATCATGCATATATATGGATATGTATGTATGTGTGGATTATATAAGCATGAAGAAAATAAATAAAAGGATACATATTACGTTCTTAATATGAATGACCAGGATAATATGGGCATTCAACAGAAGAAGATAAAGTGGATGAAGGGAAGGAGGACAGGGGAAGGAAAACACAAAACATACTAAACAAGAATGATTACAATAAAAATAAAATGATTTCTCACTTATGTAGAACTATGCATGCATAAGCTTATCCACATATAAAGAAACTAGAGAAAGATAAATGAAAGAGTTAAATGTGCCTTGTAAAAATGACCATGATATATCGTTAAGTAGAAAAAAGAGAGACAGCCACAAAAAAGTTATTTTTAAAAGGAGGCAAATAGGGCTTCCCTGGTGGCGCAGTGGTTGGGAGTCCGCCTGCCGATGCAGGGGACGCGGGTTCGTGCCCCGGTCTGGGAGGATCCCACGTGCCGCGGAGCGGCTGGGCCCGTGAGCCATGGCCGCTGGGCCTGCGCGTCCGGAGCCTGTGCTCCGCAGCGGGAGAGGCCACAGCAGTGAGAGGCCCGCGTACCACAAAAAAAAAAAAAAAAAAAAAAAAAAAAAAAAGGAGGAAAATATAAACGTTTGAACACAAAACAATTAAAATTTTGTATAGCAAAATACACCATAAAAAAAGAGAAATGAGAATCTCGAAATAAATCTATGCAACCCATATGGCAAACAAAGGGATTATATCTCAATAAACAGATTCTACAAATTGTTAAGAAAAAGAGAATTAACCTGATACACAAGCTACAAATAAGCAATTGCATGAGAGGAAATCCAAATATTCAACACACATGAGAGATGCTCAGTCTTTTACATGGTCACGGAAATGCAAATGTAAGCATTAACGAGGTGCAGTTCTTCCCCAACTCCCCAGATCAGCAAAAATGAAAAAGAATCAACAATCAGCTGCTGCTGGAGAGATTTTGAATCAGTCAGGTGTCTTTATACATTACTGGTCAGAGGGCGAATTGCTACAACTGTCCAGAAAATAATAATTTGGTAATATATTAAATACTCTTGGGATAAATAATCTCTCTTTTGAAAATCTCTTATTCATATATATAAAAATACATAAATGAACAATATATACTTATGTACATACTATATGTACAAGCACATATGTGTGTAAATATATATACATACGTATTATATACACACATACATATATATGTTTTTTTTCTCTAAGAGTGTATATTAAAGACATTTATTGCAGCAATTTTGTCATGGCAATTACAAAACACATAAAGAACAACCGAATGTACACTGAATCTGAGGAATAGTTTAAGAAAATGTGGTATATAAAAACTTCAAAATTTTAAATTATTTAGAATTAGTCTTCTTTTTAGAAGAAATAAGTCAAATTTATATCTAAAAGACTTCAAGGTATATCTATGACCTGTTATTATTAAGCAAAGCAAGCTGTAGAGTCTGACCCAATTTTTAAAAAACAATTGAAAACACTATATATGCATTTAAAATAAAGAAATGTGTAATATAAATTTAAAAGATTCACATCCCTACATAATTATAAAGGTAAGCTTCAATTACCTAGAGTATGTGTTTATATGTGTGGAATCCTTATTACCTGATCTTCCCTAATAAATAGGGAATAAATGATGAGGTTATTAATTATTAGGTTATCAATAAGTTAGTCTGCATTTGGATTAATAACACCTTTAAAAAATAAAAGTCTTTTTTTGTAACAGAAACTACTGACAATACAGCAAGTGTTAAGATCCTGACGGCAATTAACACATTATTTTACTTCAGAAAATTCTAGGCAAAAAGAAGGCATTGCATCTGGGAGCGTGACAAGAGGTGAACGCGGAGCAGGTGTTAGGACATTCTGGCTGACAGAAGAGATGGTTAGGCTTTCAGCAGATAAGAACAGCAGGTGGGAGTTTCACAAGACATGGCCAATGGCAACATGAAAAGCTACCAGGAGGTAGAGGTGTGGGCTGGCTGTGACATGCGAGTTGAAAGACAGAACTAGTAATAAGGCAGGTTTCCAGGCTCAGAGAAACTGAAGTGCCGGTTGGCCGAACAAAGCAGACACTCAAGAAAGGAAGGTGATGTCAAGAACCCAGGTAATTAGCAATGGAACTTAAGGAGGGTTTTAGTCAGGGCCACCACGTGTGGTCGTGTGGGCTGTGTGATGCACAGCTTCAGGGGATGCTGTTGGCTTAAGCTACAGTGTGAGGGGTACCTCCTAGGCAAGAAGCCCATTACAGTCCTGGGATTTTACCCCAAGATCAGAGTAGATCAGCAACAAAACTGACAACCTGCTGATTATCACCATCACCGTCATCACCACCACCAACGACAACATGACTGTGCTGGCTGACATTATGACAATGTGCTGTGCTTTACAGGACACATTCACTGGTCCTAGAAAGAGCCAAAGAAGGTAGCCAGGTCAGATATTACAATTGTCATTAAAATGGAAGAACAAAGACTCAGAAATGTTCACTGACTTGCCCAAGATCTCAGAGGTAGTCAGTGGCAGAACAGGCATGTGAACTCCAGACATCTCCTTCTAAAACCATTTTCTTCCCACTGTCTTAAACTGCTCACGACGGGAATGAAGGTTGGTCCATGACATGGGGATTGGGTTGAGGTTGGGGTCTGCTGAGCAGTGAGCCAAACAGATCATCATACGCATCGTAATTTTAAAATATGAATTATATTTTCTTATTTTTTCAAACCCAAGGGGTAAACAAATTCTCCCGGGAAGGGGATTTCCTGCTGTGTAGCATTCAGACTCAACTTGTCCATACTGATTTCTATTTTGTTGTAGTGACTATTTGTTTAGACAGAATATATTACACAAAGGATTTATGGCAGCTTACAAAAACACATATAATACAAAATAAAATTGAATAAAAAGTAAGGAAATGAAGAAATTGAATTAGAAGGAAAATGAGTGAAGAAAAGAAAACAACCAGCCAAGAATGAGGTTAGTTCACAAAGTAAATAAGGCCCTCAATAAAGTTCTCTCTATTTGCTAGAGGTAGACCACAAATTTGGCTCTCAGCTTTTCAGCAGTCAAGAGAAAGAGGGAAACAGGATTCACAGCATTTAAAAGATACAATTATAAGCCAGTGGCTCAGGAGAAATACAAGTATTCTTGGTACTGAGACTAGAAAGCTATATTTTCCATTGTTTCATATAATGCTAATAATAGCAGTCAGTTTTAGTAAGGATCTTACTATGTGTCTGGCATGATGCTAAGTGCTTTGAACGCTTTATCTCATTCAATTCCCACATGAATATCATAGTATTATTAGTATCATTTTTTTTTACAAATGAGGAAAATGAAATACAGAGATGTTAAGTAAGTCCCTGAAGGAAACACAATTAATAAGTACCTCATTTGGGATTCCAACACAGTTCCGCTGACTCCAAAGTTATGCTTCTACCACACAGCTTCCATTTGGGAGCTCTACCTTGATCCAATCCCTAAGTAGCCCTGAATATATAATAGAACCCCTCAATATCCAATCTAATAGAGTCCCCACCACTTCCTCTCTGCCACGTAATTTCATTTTGTTTTCTTCATTGCACTTACCACCATCTGAAATACCTTCAGTTGCTCGACTTATTTTACTGTCTTTCTCCTATCGGAATGTGAACTACACAGCTGCAATGATCTTGTTTATCTCGCCACTCTTGTATCCCCAGAGCCTACTTTACTGCCTAAGACATAGGAGGTACTCAATGATATTTCTGAAAGAATGAATGTTTCAAGGAGCAAGTATTAGGTGTTCATCAAACCTTTTGCATGTCTGAGGATCCAGTTGCCCCTACTTATTCTCAGTCCCTTCTCCAGTCTCCATGATTTATCTATACTAGTTACTCACCAGAAATATATTGTTTTCTATAACTTGGCTATTTTTCATAATCCAGCTTGGCATAGATTTGATTTTATTCAGTTGATCTTGTAATTTTAAAAATTATGTTTAAGAATAAAGATGATACCATTACTTGTCATACATGAAGAAATTTTAAGACATTCATTTGCCCATAAAAAAATGATTGCTGATTTCTAAAAGTCTACTTTCAAAGAATTTGCATAGAGGTCTATTCCATACAGATTTTGCTATTTGCTGCCCAATAATTCCTATTTAAAAAACAGACCAGGGGCTTCCCTGGTGGCGCAGTGGTTGAGAGTCCGCTTGCCAATGCAGGGGACACAGATTCGTGCCCCGGTCCAGGAGGATCCCACATGCCGCAGAGCAGCTAGGCCCGTGAGCCATGGCTGCTGAGCCTGCGCATCCGGAGCCTGTGCTCTGCAATGGGAGAGGCTGCAACAGTGAGAGGCCCGCGTACCACAAAAAAACAAAACAAAACAACAAAAAAAACAGACCAGTTCTAAGCAACTTAATGGCTTAAAGCACAAAGAACCACAGTTAACTTGTTCTGGTTAAATACCTAATTCTAGTTGCCATGTTTTCAGGCAGGAAAAGTAGTCAAATTCTTAAACAGTGCAGATTCACTAGGTCAATAATGCTCCCATTATTAGAAAATTAGGAGGCTTTTGAACTATAGACACACGAACACATAGAGAGCCCAAAGATATTCAGAATAAATGAACGACATTCATAAATGCAATCCAGGAAATCTGGGATTAAGACTGTTAGCCCTGATTGTCTTAATTCGTATGCTCAGTGTTCTCTAAGTCTTTCCGGCTCTCTTGGAATTTGTATCACATGGCTGTCATTTCCAGAAAGGGGGGCAAACAAATCTCACAAACATCGCTCCCTGCAATCTTAGGAACTGTCTGTGAACATCTGGCCTATCCCTCAAAAGTAGGTCTTTTTGCTTCTTGTTTCTTGAAGTTTTTTGTTGCTAACTTACTGTTTCAGTTAAATGACTAAATCATATGAAAATGTAGGCTAAACTGAAAGATATGTAAAGTTGATGATGTCCTCTTGATTTATTTTTCTGGATTCAGGTGGTCCAAATGTAGCAGACAGGTAAGGAAAGAAGCAACTTGGGCTATGAATAATGGCTGGATTATACTGTCATACTTCAAAAAGAAAATTTGGAAAATGTATAAAGTACAAGATAATGATCCATCTCCTCTATGAAAACACAATGATAAATGGCTAAGGTGCTGTGATATTGTGATTTATAATAAGAAAAAATATTTAGGTCTTCATCCACAGTTCCTGGCACCCTTATAGTTTCCTACATAAGAGCAATGGAAACATCTTTCTCAATTTAGTTTTGTTCCCAGTTCCTGAACTAACTCAAGTCATGAAGGCGAAAGGGGTATGTTTTGTTATTCATAACAAGCCCTTTCACCCACACCTGACTTTATGTTAATGAGGTGACTTTTGGACCACCCATCCCCCTAAAGATGAGGGCACGTTGCCAGGAGAAATAACCTAATGATGAGAGGGACAGAATTTTCAGTCCAATCCCCCAGCCTCTAGGGAAGGGAGAAGGGTTGGAGGTTGAATCCATTACCAATGACCAATGATTTAATCAATCGTGCCCATGTAATGAAGCCTCTATAAAAACCCAAAAGAACAGGGTTTGGAGAGATTCCAGGTTGGTGGAGGTGCTAGGAGAGTGGCTCACCCAGAGAGGGCAGGGGAGTGCTGTGTCCCGTCTCACATAACTTGCCCTTTGCATCTTTCCGTTTGCCTTTTCCCAAGTTATATTTTTTATAATAAACTGGTAATCTAGTGAGTAATAAACTGCTATCCTGAGTTCTGTGAGCCACTCCAGCAAATTAATTAAACCCAATAAAGGGGTCGTGAGAACTCCAGTTTATAGCCAGTTGATCAGAAACACAGGTAACAACCTGGATTTGTGATTGGTACCTGAATGGAAGCGGGGGCCAGTCTTATAGGACTGAGCCCTTAACCTGTGGGATCTGATGCTCTCTCCAAGTAGATAGTGTCAGAACTGAATTAAATTGTGGGATACCCAGCTGGTGTCGCAGAATTGCTTGGTATGGCAATTCGCCCCCTCTTCACATTTGGTGGCCAGAAATGTCATGAGTGAAGTATTGAAAGTAATGTAGAGAGTAGAGGAGAAACACAGGAGGAATTCTTCCTTTGCTTTTTGGTGTTAGAAATGGAATTTGCTATAACAGTTCTGGTTCACGAAAACATGTGGTTTGGGAAGAAAAAGGATGAAAGGGCAGGGGATAAGAATCTTTGATTCCTGGGTGGCCACATGGTCAGCCATGGTATGAAGCAGCAGCTGTGCTGTGCTCATTTACTAAAGATAAAAGTTACCAATGAGTAAGCTTCATAACTTTGCTTAGGGAGACAACCTTCCAGAGACTTTTAGCTCCTATGTTTTCTTAAAACAAGAGAAAGGAACAAATTATTTCTACCATCTGAGTTACAGGGATCATCTTGAGAAAACGAAGTCATTTGCTGAATGGTGCCAATCCCATCATGCACTGGCAAGGCCAGATGCCCAGAAAGCCCAGTTTAATTATCCATTGGTAGTTAGATTTTAAATATAGCATTGTACAGTAAAAAAAAAAACAAAAAAAAAACTAAGAATGATTTATAGGTATTTATGATTAGAGAGGAACAGAGAAAGGAGGAAGGAAAGAAAGAGGTACAAAGTCATTCACAGAGGGTGCAAGAGAACAGTTCTTAACAACTAGCAAACCAAAGGTAATTTTTAGACAAGTAAATATTTGCTCCAAAGAAAAGATATCCTCTTTGTTTATCTGCAGACTCCATTTGTTTATACACTATTGTGAAAAGTTTGGACTAAAAGAAGAGTTTTTAAGCTCTAACATAATGAGACATAGTACTTTCCATCTTCTTCAATGAAAAGTCCTGAAATACAATATGCTCTTAACAGAACATCCTTTTTTTGTCCTGCTAATTTCTTTGGCTGCTTTAAATATTTCCCTTGCTTGAGATTTAAGGTCTATGGAACACGCATAATTTGGCCAAGTGCAAAAAAATAGATACCATATTACAATTATATAGAGAGTTCATAAAGAAAGTAGTTTCCCTTAAGATAAGCTCCCTAATTCTCTCAATATTATTAAGTAGGTAGTTGCAATGAAAAAAAAATACTCTATTTGATATATTCAACATTTATTTCTCCTTCTCAGAATTAGTTGCCTTAACTTACTGAATGTGTTGGGAATATGTCAATACATAGAACTGTAAAATCTATTACACAATGGAATTTTTAGCAGCTCATAAAAGTGATGCTATATAACGATAGTTAATGACATGGAGAAGTGTCCATAATATAAACTAAGTAAAAAAAACTGTAAAACCTTATGCATGCAGATTGCATATTTTTATAAAAAATGGTCTACATTCACATATATATAAAAGACCATACAGATACATATATCAAGATGACATTGTTATCTAACAGTTAAGGATTATTTTTTACTTCCTCCTTTTCCTTTGCTATATTTGTAAATATTCTGAAACTCTATGAAAATATATTCCTTTTGGAGTTAAAATAAAAACATTACTAAATATCCAATGTCCAATTAGTATGATCATTAAACCAGTTCTCTTAAGACGTCAATCACCCTAATGTTGAGTCTAATTATGCAAAACAAACAGATGTACTGCGTAGCTTGACCTCTAGCTTTCCAGAATGTGTTCCAGCATCCTCCTTGCTGCTTTAGTAGCTAGAAATGTAGAAAAGCAACAGATGGTGACAGTTGTGACTGTCAGGATGCCAAGCTCAAGAATGGAATTTCTACTTCAAGATGATTTTGCAGGGGTACAATAATATCTGGAGAATCTAAGCACAAAGTTTTCCAAAATGCAAACGTTTGGGACTTAAAAAGAAAGGTGATTATGTAAGAAGCTCTTATAGTTCAACACTAAGCCTTTAGGTTAAGAAAAGAGTAGAAAGTTAACCAGATACCTGAAGTAGATTACAGAATTTCTTCTTCTAGACTTTCTTAAAGTGAAATCTAATTTGACATTATAATTCATTTTTTATGATGATCTATAGGATGGCCATTATAGGTCTTTCACATTTTAACCTCTGGCTCCAACATGAACACCTAGCTATCGATGACTGTATTTTCAGAGCATGCGAATTTACATTATCATTAGTTTAAATAGAATATAATTCATAAAGTTAAATTTTCTGTTGGGAAAATTTACAATACTTTCCCAAAGCAAACCAAAAAATTAACTTACATTAAAAATTAACATGTTTGAGTTTTGAAGTCACACAAATCTGAATTTGAATTCTGCCTCTAGCACTTTTTGTTTTTTGGATCCCCGACTCTACTGATTTTTTTTTTTAACATCTTTATTGGAGTATAATTGCTGTACAATGGTGTGTTAGTTGCTGCTGTATAACAAAGTGAATCAGCTATATGTAGACATATATCCCCATATACCCTCCCTCTTGCATCTCCCTCCCACCCTCCCTATCCCACCCCTCTAGGTCATCGCAAAGCACAGAGCTGATCTGCCTCTAGCACTTTTTATTAAGCGATTAACCTGGAGAAAGATATTGATTTGGGGCCTTGATTTTTTTGTCTGTAAATTGTCATCTAATCATGAGGGGCTTTTTTTAATGCTCAAAGGTTCCTTGTTGACACAATTTCTTCCACCTTTACAATAGACGACGCAATTTCAGTAGCCATATGGTTTCAGCACACAGCTACCTCTCCTGAAGTTTACACGAGGTCCTTAAATCCTCATGTTCCCTGAACTTTATAGGTAGAAGTGCATAACAAGCAATGGCATAATACAAAGATTCTCCAATTTTGCTTTGAAGACTGTGACACCTAAACTCCAAGATAGTCCCCAATGATCCCTGCCTCCTGGTATTCATGCCCTCTGCAGTCCCCTCCCCATGAGTGTGGGTGAGACCTAGCAACTCATTTCTAATGAATAGAATACAGTGGAAATGATGGTGTGTGACTTGAAGACGAGGTCATACATGGCACTGTGATGTCTCTCTCTCCTCACATATTCTGGGGGAAGCCATGTCTGAGCAGTCCTGTGGAGAGGTCCACGTGTTGAGGAACTGAAGCCTCCTGCCAACAGCCATGTGAGCGAGCTTGGATGTGAATCCTTCAGCTTAGTAAAGTCTTCAAAGACTTAGCCCTGCCTGACAGCTTGACTGCAGTAAGCCCTGAGGCAGAACTACACAACTAATCTGCTCCCAGATTCCTGACCTTCAGAAACTATGTGAAATAATAAATAGTCCTTGTTTAGAGCTGCTAGATGTTGAGGTAATATGTTATGCAACAATAGACAACAAATACACAGAGCAAATCCAAAATGATAAAGGTGGTAGGGTCTACAGAAAAAAATGCCATTTTCAAGGTAGACATAACTACATTTATTTGAAAATCAAAGAAAAGAATTACACATTTGATTGTTTTAATAAAAGTACTACCATATAAAAACATGGCAGAGATTTTTCTCTCAGGCTTTTATATTCATTCCTTCCAGGAACTTGGGTCTAGTCCCAGGACAGCCTTGGAAGGCATCAGAGTCGCATCCTACACTGCAGTAGACTTGTGTCTTATATCCATGTAGTATTTTGGACTTGGTATTTACTATACGGCCCCGAATACCCTTGACACATAATAATTCATAATTTTCCCAAAGCCGGCATTTGCTTCCCATGTTCTGTGAGTTTGCCTACCACAAGCAACTCACTTAGCCTATGTACTAATGTAGCTTTTCTGGTCCCCACCACATAAGCAGTCACTATCAAGAAGTATACAGGTTATAGTGGTTTTCACAAATTTGAAACATTCTTGGGATAAAATATCCTGGGTCCAACAGATTGCCCTACATCACAGTCCTCACAGGCAAATAGTCTGGGCGTTAGGACACAGCCCAGGTACCTTAATTTTCTCCGGTGTCAGAGTGAATCTGCTGCCTTTTTGGGCCACTGTCAGAAAATGACTTTAGTCACCCTGTTTTTGTACAAGAATCATATTCTTGAGGCCAAGTTGTAAGCTGTCATATCCTCATTATTTCTTGAAGGGGCAATCATGTCTTAGTAACAACTGCAGTCTAGATCTCTGCTTTAGCATACATTTAGCTGCTATCTGGTGTCCATTCTGCCTTTGGTTGTTAATAGTGTCCCAATTTTTATTCAGGTAACCTCCCCTCTCATAAACAGATTATGGGTTTTTAGGGATGCTCTCGGAGTAAGGCATATGGTTTAGGTTTGAGATAATTTGCCTTATTTTAATCACCTGGCCACAAACTGTTCAGGGATGAAGTAAGTAATTAACTTAAATTGGTCTATAGGGATGCTCAGGATATTATTGACAGTTGTGAAAGACTCATTCTTTCCCACTGAATATGAACCTCCAAGGATAAAACTCCAGGAGTTTCAGGAAACCATGATAAGATGAAAAAGAATCAGTCTGAGAATAAAGTCACTCCATGGAAAGCAGAGATGGGAGATTGATCCTGGCCAATTATTTGAGCCCTCGATCAAACTATACCTAAAGCTAGATATACTACAGAAGCGTCATTATTTGAACCATGAAATGTTCTTTAGTTTTGATTGGGTTCTTGTCACTTGCTACAAAATATTCTTAACCATTAAGCCTTCCCTGACATGGAAGAATTCCAGGGGTAGTTATACAGCTTAAACTCACCTTTTGGGACATTCACTATACTAATACAAAATTATGATTAAACTAATTTGTCTATTAAAATACAATTATTTATACACATCACATAATACACTAAATGCTACAAAATTTATTTACTGTAGCAAAGAAATGAGAAGGCAAGACTTTCAAAGCCCTTCAAACCACATCTAGGAATTATCTGTTTACCTGCAAGATGAAACTCAAAAACTTGGTCAACAGCAGAACCAAGTTGAGGAGAGGCATAAACCAGAGCTCAGGATGTAACTGAAACACAGAGTTAGCCAGAGCTTTTGGCTTTAATGGTCTTTGAAATCAACCACTTGATAAAAATCTTTGCAAAGAATGTTTTGTGTCAAAAAACAAGAGAATGTCTGTCTGGGTGATGGTCTGGGTGAGTGGTGAGCAAGACAAGAAGCTTCAGGATTCTAGGAATCTCACAGCGACCATCTCAGGCTCTTGGAGACTCGCCATCATCTTCTCATGTGCTCACAGAAGTCTTCCCACTGCCCCCAAAACTGCCACTATATCTTCTCTTTTCCCCTCCTTTCTCCTTCTCCCTCTCTTCCCTCCTTCCCTCCCTCCATCCCTCCATTCCTTCCTCTCCTGTCCCCTTCCCTCCCCTTCCCTTCCCTTTCCCCCTTCCCTCCCCTCCCCTCCTGTCCTTCTCCTCCCCTTTCCTTTCTCATCCTCCTCCTCTTCTTCCACCTTTCCTCCTATTCCTTCCCTTTATTTTCCTTCCTTCAAGGAAAGGAGTAATCCATAATCTCCTCATCCTTTATATTCCAAAGCCTACCTATTCCCCAGTTCTCTCATACTTTGCACAAGCTAAAATGTTCTTCACCCAGCAACCTATGCTGAACTTGCTGAACTGGAAAAGCCTGCATCTGCTTCCACTCTACCATTTTCCCTCACACCCCGGGGTTCCCTCTTTCCTAAAGTGGTAGCCTTGTGGCCTGATGTATATTGATGGAATTCTCAGCACTCATTTGGTTAAAGCCATTTTTTTTTCTCCTACCACAGCCTTGACCTTGAGGACATTCATATTCCCTGTATATTGCATTTGTACAAAAATCTTAATAACAGCTTCTTAATTGCACCTCTGGAACATAATTAGAATGCTTCGGGATAAACATTCTAATTGTGCTGTCCTCTCCTTGGAATAAATAAACTGCATATTTTCCTGACTCTAAAAGAAAGAAGATAAAGGAAAAAATTCATTTGTGGACAAATGTTCTTATGAAATGCTTTGTGCCAGAAACTTGGAATCAGGAAAGGAGGAGGGATACATGCATCTTTCATGTTCCTGTTAAATTTTTAATTTTAAAACTCATGGTTTTGATGATGTCAGAAACTTGGTATCAGGAAAGGAGGAGGGATACATGCATCTTTCATGTTCCTGTTAAATTTTTAATTTTAAAACTCATGGTTTTGATGATGTCAGAAACAAGTGAGAGAAAAAGAAACAATTGATCTCTCCTCTGAGCTAGGAAGATTTAAAAGTTATGTATTTGTACATTTTGGAAGTTGGGAGTGGCTTTTTACTCTGGCTAAAAGAAAATCACAATAATTCCCCCAATTCAGGAAATGAATACTCATTAATACTGCTCATTTTGGTATAAATTAAGCCACAAAATAATTCTTTGGTACCACAAGAATTCTTTTGGTGCCATGTATTACACACATACACACGTATGCAAACACATATCAATTACTCAACCAAATTCATTTAGCAGCTGAAATCTCTCCCTTTCATCATGTACGTTCTATTCCTAAATCTCTTTTCTGTAAAGCATGAACCATCAAACCCGTTGATACTTGGTTAAATGCTGACCCTCTGCTTTTTTGAGTAAGCTGAAAATTATTGATTTATTTAAAAATAACTCCACTTCCCTGGTTTTCCTACTAAATCACCATGTGCCTAAGTAATGTAAGTGGATTACAGGAAACATTAGCACTAGCAATGGTTGTTGCAAGCCACCAGCGCCATGGCACCGTTAGAGACTAGATCAAGAGAGGTTAGGGAAGGCTAAGCCGCAAAATCCCCCATTGCCTTCATGTCATCATCACCCAAAAGAAAAAGCACAGCTTCTTCATGAATCTCCAAACCACAAATGAGCTAAAAGTGAAAGGACCTGCCAGAGTTCCTCACTGATGCCTTTTATTCTCCATAATATTAAATTAACTAGACAGTACATGACATTATAAGATAGAACAAACCTCCTGAACCGTAATTCACAGCGACTTGAAGAGTTGACGACTATGGGTGGATGATGGTCAATAGAGGAAATACCTCTCCTGAGCCTGAGCATTAGCACAGGCATATCCAGATACAGAGACATTATTAACATCATTTGTCTTCACTCAATAGACAGAGCGCATGGCTTTCACCTTCAGAACATCTGTTACTCGTATAAATGCAGAAAATTTGTTCAAGTATTTCAGGAGGCCAAATCACCCACATATTTTCTCTTAACAACAGCTCATCTTATGTTCTCTATTTATGATTTTTATTGGCTTACCAACATTTCTCCCCAGACATTTCCCAAGCAAAACTAGAGACTCCATTTCACTTGTGGATGCCCCAAATGATGGGTATTTCTAGATACCCCGAATGATGGCCAGATCATAATAAATATTGAATGGATACTAGTTGAAAACATCAATGAATGGATCTTTGATTCTCAATACTAAGTGTCCTATATGTAGTAGATTAAAAAAATAAAGAAAAGGAAAAAGCTTATTAATTTTAATTACATTAGGTTTATAGAGAGGTTGCCAAAATGCAAACATGGGTTCATTGAATCATCTTGCCTTAAAAGTCAACATATTTGGTTATGGTTGGGGGCAGAAATGCAATTAACAACCATTTAGCTACTGACTTGTAGTTTTAATGTGGATCCTCCTATTGTTCATTTTAAACTCGAGAGGGACTATAGTCCAAACAGTGTGTCAACCTTAGCATGTGTTTAAACTATGATACGTCCACAAATTGGGAACCTCTGGCCTGGTTACATACCCTAAGAATACAAAAATGGAACCATTACATCACCTTGATTAATAAAAGGTGATGCTTGTTCAGTGATATTAGGAATATTATCCATCAATTACTTCCAAACCATCTTATCTACTCCAGTTATAGAAAACTCTCCTCCCTGTACATCACTCTCTCCCTTTCAGGGTCTCTTCATTTCTTGTAATTTGAGTCAAGTGACCAGAAGATCTTTAATAAGTACTATTTATTTACATAAACTGAGACTCAGGCCTAGCTTCTTAGAACAGATTATCACAGAAGTCAGGAGGCTCCATACACGATATGATCCAACATAACTGTAAGGACTTCCTGAAGCAATTTTTTGTTCAAATTATTAACACCTACTATGCACCTTGCATTGTGCTGTGTAGAGAAGATACAGACAAGGTTTCTTATTTTATGGGCTTACGGTTCAAGAGGAAGCCAACAGATAATAATCAAGTAACAAAAAAGAAATACCAGAGAATAAGAAGTGCTATGGTAAATAGTCATTGAGATCCAATGATAACTATTCACCATTAGGTTTTGTTTGTTTGTTTGTTTTAAAGTATCAACCACAGAGGAAACCATCAGATGAGCATCAGTTAAATGCAGTACTTACCACCACAATCACATTTGCTGCTGGGATTGGCAGGTTTTCCACTTCAAGGTCTTGACCAGCCATGGCCAGTAGATTGAGAGATGGGTCATATGCAGGTCTAGGAAATGCTGAATTAACAATTTGGTGGCGTTTGCTTATTTGAGCTTCAGAAGAGGAATGGTAGCTATGTTTCTGTATGTCTTGTGGAGCTATATCCAGGCTCTTCTCAATGTCTTGTGAATGGTGATAAATGAAAGCTGGCTTCCCGCTCTTCTTCTGATGAATTGCCAAAAAGTGATCATTATTTCTTGAAAGGCACCCTGAAAGGGGTAAGAAACAGAAACAAAAATCAAAGACCTTATTCAGTAAGTTGAATAGAATATCTGATAAAGAGAATTACCCGTTCTTAGGAAGCTTTAAGGCTTGTGAAGGATTTAGATCAGTTCATCTCCATTTTTGTCCCTGCTCCATTATCCCCGACAATGAGAACACACTTGGTGGTATGGAGGCATCTCAGAGACTTTGGGTGGACAGAAGTGGGTATAGTTGAAAAAGTTCTATTTAAAAGATATTCTAATGCCTCTTTTAGTTAGGAATTTCCTCCTTTATCTAAGCTCATGGTCGTAATACCCCATTGAGCATCTCTTCTTGGATGTCCTAACTGTTCCTCAAATGACAACCATTTATATCATATTCAAGCTTTCTTCCCTTTAATCAATAGCATTTCACACAATTCTTATTTTATACTTCTTTTATCCTACTTATAATCAACTATGTGCAATTTTAAAGATACTTATAGACTATTTTAAGCTGACTAAGGGCAGGAATCTGAGTATACGCATTGTGGTAGCAACTTCCAGTTGTGTAATGATATCCATTCTCTCCTTCTTACTTAGTAATATGGCCATCTAGATAAAGTAGTACATGCTCCTTTATTTCTTCTGTTAGGTAAATATCTACTGACTTGAATAACTATTTCCTATTTGTCATTGGCCACAGGAGGAAACAGATAACATACACATGTGAGTCAAAAGAATATCACTAGGTCAAACACCAATTAGAAAAGTAAATTTAAGACCTTCTGTATAAGATGATAAGCAGATTGAACAGATCACAACATAGTAATGCCACCCACACTGTCCTAGCGACCCTAGGCACCACAGATTTTCCCTGGGTATGCCTATGGCAACAACAGCTGTACAAGTGCTGTCCTTAGAAGATTACTTCCCTCCTTTTATAAGAATTCTGGGGTGCCTAGAATTCTTGCTGAATATTTACAGTAGAGGAATTGCTAGTTTTTACAGCTTTTTCCATCCATCAAGTCTCTGTGACCAGTATATATTTCTAGCACCTTCAGCAATCCTGTCTTACCAGTATGCTGTCAAATTTCACTTAGAGATAGGAAGACAGGTTATTTTTTCAGTCAGCTCAAGTGCTTTCATCATGATATAATAGTTTGGGAATCATTGGGTCCCAGGGACTTTAGGCTTTTACAGCATTCAAATCACAAATACATTTCACGTGAATTCTGAGATAGTCATATTGGGTTGGCCAAAAAGTTCGTTCGGGTTTTTCCTTAAGGTGTTACAGAAAACCCGAACGAAATTTTTGGCCAACCCAAGAGAAACTAGTCCTCACGTCTTCAATCCTGAGCACACTGAATTGACTGTAATTTTTTTTTTTTTAAAAAATCAAGCTACCATAATTTGCCAAAGATGATGATTGGACAGTGTTACCCTGAAATGACTGTAAACTTTGTTTCTCTGAATAAAATAAGAGTTCCTCAGATTTGGAAATGACATTGTCATTAGGAACATATGTAAATGAATACGGTCCTTCACTGTTAATATTCTTGCAGTTTTTGTTTGTTTGTTTGTTTGTTTGTTTGCAGTACGCGGGCCTCTCACCGTTGTGGCCTCTCCCGTTGCGGAGCACAGGCTCCGGACGCGCAGGCTCAGTGGCCACGGCTCACGGGCCCAGCCGCTCCGCGGCATGTGGGATCCTTCCAGACTGGGGCACGAACCCGTGTCCCCTGCATCGGCAGGCGGACTCTCAACCACTGCGCCACCAGGGAAGCCCTATTGCAGTTTTATTAATGGAGACTAGTGCTAAAATATTTTAGATGTATATTAACTTTCTGACCACAAATGTTTGTTTAGTATTTTACTAAAAGTAATTCACTAAATGATACTGTAGTGTCCTACAGCATTTCTATACTACAGGTGAAGTTTCTTCCCTCCCCTATTAAAGGACTGAGTCTGACACTGTGAAGAGCAACAGTGACATGGTCACCTTGGGGTTAAGAAATAGAGCACATATATTATTTTTATCCTAGTTGACTTTTAAAATACTCCTCATTTAAAGATGGTCTCTTGTTTCAGGAAAGGCATACTGCATACTTGAATGAATTTGGGTTTTTCACCTGAGGGATTGGCTCTTCTACCAAAAAGAGGAATCTATAACATTCAGTAGCATGGCAACTGTATCTAACATGATAGTACTATCGAAATAGTCATGTTAATAAAAATTAACATGCAAAAAAAGCTTGCAAGATTCGGGAAGCAAAAAAAAAACCCATAGTGGGGGATGGCGAAGAATTTCACTAAGAAAGAGAAGCGGCTCAGAAGATCAGAGAATGCAGATTTATAAGGAAGGGAAAAATGAATTAAGAACTGAGAAAATTACACAGCTATCTTCAATCTTTCTTTTTATATGATCTCAGTCACAGAAAACCTTTTCAGAGCCACCTTATGTAAATAGGTGAGTCCAACTAACAGATGTCTCTTGTGCTAAAATTGGCCTACAGGGAAAGGTAAAAAAATCTAATTTTAAGCGCAGTTGAAACACAACTAACATTTCCCAGCCCTATCCAGTCGTATATGTGAAAGGACTTAGTCCTGCTTTGGCCTTGAGTAATGAGAACCAAGATGGCAACACAATATTAGGAACCCCACCATAGCCATTAGGTAAGAAAAAGTTTTCCAAAGTGTTGTGCTTAGATCCCTACATCAGAATTACCTAGGATATTAAGATGCAGAGTCCCAGATCTTAGCCTAGAACTACCATAGCAGATCTCTGGATATGTAGCCTACAAATCTGGATTTCTAATTGAAATTTTCTCACTTTCCAACCCTAAAGTTGAGGACCACCAAGCTAGTATCTGGAATAAGTTTTAGTTTTTCTGTCTTCAAACATTACCCCTCTATCATCACCTCCTTCACTTTGACATTATAAATATACTCAAGTAAACATTTTAGAAATGTTAAGATTGAGATGTCTATTAAATATCAAAGTGGAGATGTTGAATTAGAAATTTAGTAAATGTTTAATTCATGGTTGGAGAGAGAGAGAGATTTGTGTCATCCAATACAGATAAAATTTAAAGTCAAGTGACTGGAGATTGATTGAGAAGAGAATAGTATATAGGACAGAACTCCTGGTAAAATTACAATATTTAGTGTCAAGGAGCTGAATGAAATGGAGCCAGCAAAGATAAATGAGAAGGAATGGTAGTAAAGTAGGAGAAAACCCAAGAAAGAGTAGTTCATAGAAGATTAAGAAAAAAAATGTTTTAGAACCTGTATGCATTATAGGGTCTTAGACAGAAGCAACTGAAAATCAATCTTATAGTGATGTCTCTAGAAACTAGAATATAAATGGAATTTCCACATGTTTCCATGCAAGCTAAGTCACACTGAAGACACACGCATAGACTTAAAAAATTACAAGGCACATGGTGACCATTGCCATGAGAGATGGTCAGAAGATGGAGAAGTAGGAAGATTCTTATCTAAGAAAGAATAAATAAAAGAGAAAAATAAAGGGGCCTTCAAAATAAGTTAATTAAAACATCCAAAGAGATAAAAGAGAAAAATAAGAATAAGGGATTTGAGGAAAAGAGAACAGGCATGTTTCAATCCAAGTGGAAATCGTAGAAATGAAAAATATCATAATTGATGAAATGCAATATATGGGTTAGACAGTAGACTAGACACCACTGAATAGAGAATTGGTAAGTTGGAAAAGTTTCGGTAATAATTCAGAAAGCAGCACAGAGAAATTAAGAGAGGAGATAAGAAAAAGAAGGTAAGAGTTTGTAGTGGACTCTTCAGATGGGACTCTAAGACCCATACCTACTGGCATTCATGCCCATTGACAGTGAGCAAGATCTTGCTCTTGACTTACTTCTAACCAACAGGTGATGGGATGTCATTTAGCATTCCTGCTAAAAAAGATGTCACTTCTGTGTTGCTGGGAAACTCCAGCTGACTTTGATGAAGCAAGTTGCCATGTTGGAGAGGTCCATGTGAAGAAGGAGGCTTCTAGCCAAAATCCAGGGAAGAACTGAGGCTCTCAGTTGCAACAATGACTGAGGAACTGAATCCTGCCAGCTATCATGTAAATGAGCTTGGAAGCAAGTCTTTCCTCAGTTGAGTCTTCTCCTAGGAGCTTAGTGCAGGCCAACACCTTAACTGAAGTCTTACGAGACACCTTGAAGCAGAAGTCTCAGTTAAGCCACGGCCAGATTTCTGACTCACAGAAACTGAGAAATAATAAATATATATTGTTTTAATCTGATAAATTTTAGGGCAATTTGTCATGCAGCAACAGGACACTAATGCAGAAAGACTGAGTGATACTGAGGATAACATGATGGGGTGTAAAATACCTTTAACAGCATTGAAGACAGGAAGCATTAGAAACATTGAACATTTTACAAGATTTAAGGAGGGAAGTGATATTATAAAATTTATGTTTCTCAAAAATTACTCTGGCTATACAAGCAAATGGATTGGGAGGAAGTAAGACTAAGTGCAAAGGTACCAGGTAAAATATTTTAGATGACAGAATAGCCCAGACAAGGTGGCAGTAGAGCGACAAAGCAGAGACAAATTCCAGAAGTGTTAAGACATAGGAATTGACCAAAAAAAAAGGGGAATAAATTCAGTCATTGAGTTAATGTTGTAGGAAGGAACCAACAGTAGATATTTAAGGATAATTCTATTTCTAGTCAGTAACCCAATGTATGGAGGTGCCCTTTACTGAGACAGAGAAATGTGATTCTGTGGTGCCTACAATATAAAGAAGCAGAAACATCTAGAAAGCAATTATGTTTATGTGGAACTCAGAAGAAAGTTCTGGACTAGAGATAAATACTTAAAAACCATAAGCATAGTAATGGAAAACTGAGTGCCTGAGTGATGAGACTGCCTTGTGGAATGAGAAGAATTATGAGTCTGCAGCAAAGACCCAGAGGAGACCACATTTAAGGAGCAGCTGGAGGATGAAGAAGAAAAATTAGAGGTTGTGGAAGTATGGAAGCCATGGGAAGAGTATACCAAGGATCTGTGATTGTCAGTGTCCAGTGTCACTGGCAGTCTGAGAGTTCAAACAAGACAACCCTGAACACTTACATAGGATTTACTGATTTAAAATTCATCAGTGGACAGCTGAGCCTGGATATTCAGAGGACCAGATTCAACACGGAAAAGGTTTGGGGACAGCATTCTAGAAGCACAAAGCAAAGCACCCTCCCTGTTGAGTCCCTGAACAAAAGTAAAATAATTTTAAAGGGTTTAAAAGGGTATGAAAGATTCTGAGTCTGGGTAAGATGGAGCAAACACACTCCGCCTTGTTGCTTACATTAAATAGAGCTATAAAACCTGGACAAAATGCATAAAACAGCTATTTGAGAACTCTGGAAAGTAAACAGTAGCAGAGGGATTGGGGATGAAGAACAGAATTCAAAATTCCACAACATCAGCAGTAAGTTTACCATCTCCCCCTGCCCCCAGTATCCTCTAGGCAACCCATAGTGGACACCAAAGTGCAGAAAAAGACATCTCCAGGAGAAAATAAATACAACACCATAATTTGTGGGATGCAGTTGAAGCAGTGCTTAGAGGAAAATTTATAGCATAAATGCTTATATTAGAATTTAAGCTTCCACTTTAAGAAATGAGAAAAAAGAAGAGCAAAATAAATGTAAAGTATGCAGAGGAAAGAAAGTAAAAAGTTAAAAGCAGAAATAATTACATTGAAAATAGGAAAACAATAGAGAAAATCAATGAGACAAAAGCTGATTCTTTGGAAAACATCAATAAATTGATAAAACTCTAGCAAGATTGACAAAGAAATACAGAAGACACAAATTACCAAAATCAGATGAAAGAAAATCACTAAATACCCAGTAGACATGAAAAGGATAATAGGAGAATACTATGTACAATCCTTTGCATATACATTCAACAATTTAGATGAAATGACCAATTCCTCAAAACCCACAAACTAAAGAAACTCACCCAAGATGAAATACCTGACCTGAATTGTCCTAAAATTATAAAAGAAATTGAATTCCTACTTAAATTTGTTTTCTGAAAAAGAAATCTTCAGGATCAAATAGTTTCACTGGTAAATTTAAACATTTAAAGAAAAAATTAACTTCAATTCCAAACAACCTCTCCCAGAAAACAGAAGAGAAGGGCACACTCCCCAAATCATTTGTGAGGCCAAAATTACTCTGATAACAAAACAAGAAAAAGTCAGTACTAAAAATAACAAACTATAGACCAATATCACTCATGAATACAGATGCAAAACTCCTCAAGAAAGTATTAGCAATTGAATGCAGAAATATAAAGGCTAATACACCATAACCAAGTAGGGCTTATTCTGGGAAGGTAAGTAAGGCTGCTTCAATATTTGAAAACCAATCAATGTAATCCATCATATTGACAGTCTAACAAAGGAAAACCACATCACACCAATTGATGCAGAAAAAGCATTTGACAAAATTCACATCAACGCATAGTAAAAAAGTTAAGCAAACTAGAAATAGAAGGGAACTTCTTCAACCTTGTAAAAGGCACCTGCACAAAACCCCACAGCTAACATTAGGTTTAATGGTGAAAGACTGAATGCTTCCTTCCCTTAAGATAGAGGACAAGGCAAGTATGATATTCTTAAAACTTCTATACAATGCTGTACTGAATGAAAGTCCTAGTTACTGCCATAAAACAAAGAAAAGAAGTAAAAGGAATCCATATTGGAGAAGCAGAAACAAAACTGTTCTATTTACAGATAGCATGATTGTCTGTATAAAATCCTAAGGAACTCATCAAAATTTTTGTAGATCAGGTGAGTTTAGCAAGTTAATAGAATATAATGTCAACCTATGAAAATCAATGGCATTTTCTAAGCTAGCAATGTACAATTCAAAACTGAAATTTAAATAAATCTACAACAGTTGCAAAAATTAAAATATTTAGGTATAATTCTAACAAAACATGTACAGGATATATATACTGAAAACTACAAAACGCTGAGAAAGTAAAACAAGAAGACCTGAATAAATAGACAGACATACTGTGTTCATGAATTGGAAGACTCTACATAATGAGGATGTTAATTATCCCCAATTACAATGAAAATTCAAGCAGAATTATATATATAATATACATAATTATATACAATACATATTATATATAATTTTATATGTTCTCTGAACAAAGGCAACTTTGTTCTCTGATCATTTTGTAAAAGGACAATCATTGTTTTTCAAGGATTGCCAGCACTTTCTTCTCTAGAAAGGAGATATAAGTGGATAACATCATGGAAGTCCCTTGGGAATTTCTACATGAGAAATGACAAGGTTCTCATTTGATTTGTAAATGTCTCTCAGGCAAAGTTAAAAATACACAAGTACCAGTGGAAGTTTACTTAGAAAATGCCAATTAATAGTACTGAGAAAGGAAAGAAACATATTTTTTTTTAAAAAAGCAATGGAATAAGAGATAAGGGACCTAGATTGTTGCTTCAATACCCACCCCCTCTCATCTATGTGAACTTGAGCATGTGTCCTCAACCGCTCTAAACCTCAGTTTTCTCATCAGAAAGCAGTGAGAGGCCCGCGTACCACAAAAAACAAACAAACAAACAAAACCCCCACTCTTCCAGTTATTCTATAATTCTATTGGTAATGCTAACCCATGAGGTCACAACGGCACTAATCTCCAGTTAGAAGCACCCACAGTACCAACACTGAATCTTCCTGGTGAACACTATAGCCATCTCAAGATGTGACAACTGAGGTCTGTTAGAATAACCTCCCAGGTATAACTTGTGCTCACTCCTACTAATCTTAATAGCAAATTATATCAGTGTTTTGAAAGACTCCACTATGGCTCTGTCTGTATATAAAGCTAATTTTGTAAAATTCAGTTTGTGTGTCTTAGTTATGTTCTTACAACATACGTTATATGTATGTATGTATATATTTATATGTGTACACATTTGTCTTATATCCTGACACCAAACAACCAATCTGACAAAAAAAAAGTACATCTTCAGACCAGTAATGCTGTCATAAAAAGTAAAATAAAATAAAATATGTTTCTAAAAGATAACAGATACAAATTTTAATTGAATTATAATTATATTTATGAAAATTGTAAACAATCATGGGCCCTCCAAAAAAGAGCTTGTCATTGAAAGAACACCTCCCTCCAGAAATGTTTTTCCTAAAATCTAATCTATGCACTGGTCTCTAGGATGTGAAAATATAATCCCGTGATGAAGCTCTGCGTCTTCTTCTGATACTACTTAAATGCTTCACATGTTTGGCCAGTGATGTACCTAGTATATCTAAAATAAAAATAAGAAACGAACACCAAAGTAACTAGTCTTATTTTTATAGAGCTGCCTCTATTCTTCTCCAAGCAGGAAAGGCCCTGAATCCTACAAGAATAAGGAATGATTTTAATTAAGGCATCTTGTAAACTCTTCCTGCATGTTCTTTGATATAAACACTCCTTCACATTTCCTCAAATATTCCATTAGAAAATGTGGCTCCTACACCCACTTACAGCCCACTGTAACTACTGTGGGTGACCCTCAATTCTTCCTATTTATCCCTTCCAATCAAAGTTGAGTTGCACAGTGGAGAACTCTATCTGGGAGTCACAGAATGGAAAAATGTGTGCCTGCCATGTGCTGGTGGCAAAATTACAATGAAAAGAGTTTCATGTTTCCTGGGTTTTGCCCAGCTTTAATAGCATTATATTTCATCTGATAAATGTATTACAGAGTGAAACATAATACACTTAGGACAGCACTCTTTGGGGCAGCGTGACTAGACATAAGTCATAAAGGAGAAATGGGTGAAGACCACTGGCCTCGGACCCTGCTGAGTGAGACTTATGTTGGCTCAGACGGAAGCGCCCCAGTTCCTGAAGAACTGAGTTGGAGGGTGCCTGGAGGAGAGGTTGACAGGAGTGAATGCTACTATCTCTTAAACTTCACAGCCATTAAGAGAAGATCTCTGTCAAGATATGCCCTCTGGGGAAATGCAGAAGTGGGGAAAAATGATCATAGGGTTATAAAGCTGAGAAACAGGAGCCTTTGCAGAAATCATAGGAATCGCATTCCAAGCGCACTTACTGAACGAGGAAGCACCAAGTACATTTGTAAAATCTGATATTTATGCCTCATTGTTATGCAAACAGTTAAAATATTACTATTTATAAATAGTTACAGGAATTATAAAATATTACCATCATTTTTACAGTAGAGTTCTCCAGATGACTTAAAAGTCTGACTCCACTGCAGGACAAGGAAAAAGAAATATCTATTTTAAGAATAATTCTTGTGGTAGATTAGGAATTATATTAAAATATAGCAAAATGAATATTAGAACATATAAAAAATTACAATATTGTCATAGCAATGATACTACAGAGACATAAAGGCCCGAATATTAGGACAAGAGGAGGGTGAGGAAGGAGGTCCACAGTGGCCACTTGAAGAGATCCCTGACCTAGTATCCTTTGCCTGCATTTAGGGATTTGAGGGGCACTTGGTAGGCCCTTCAGGTCAACACTTCTACTCCATCCTGCCCTAGTCCCTTCATCCATCACTTGAAATTAATGCCACTGGTCTAAGGTACTGCTTTCTCATGGGTCTTTGGACAAAATGAACATTGGCTAGGGAAAGACCATCCAATTAACAGCTATTTTTATCAGGCGTAGATCAGTGTGTCACATCTCTTCTAAAATACAGCTAGCTGAGGAGAGACCTCTCCTGCAATGGGAAGCAAGAACTACAGACTTTAATCGGGGTGGAGAGGAAGAAGAAAGTAGGAGGTTGAGGTTCAGCCTGAGCACACGGCTCCAGAGGGTGAATGTCAAGACATCAAGGGTAGGGGTGGGCGGTTGCCAGCAGTGAGGGCTGATTTTAGGCTGAAGTATAGGAGACCAGACGCACCTCTGCTTCAGGCACGGGGCAGGACTGGCCTGGAGGCATGGACTCTGCACCCGCTGAGAATTTATGGTCGACTCAGCAGAATGTAACACTAAGGAAGGCAGGATGCCTGATCCCCAGAATGCACGTGTGGAAACTCTGATTTCATGAAGCCTATACCCTCCCCTGCCACACACACACCAAAGGTATGTGGAGAGGGATCTCAAAGTGGAGTATGCAAACCCTACAATGCACAGGGTTTTCAAGGTGTCCGTGGACATGGAGAGGGTTCAGCATTAGAAGTGGGATATTTGGACTCCTGTTGTGAGTTCAGACAGTTTGTAGAGTGAGACAGCAGAAGGGATGATACTAGAAATCCTACCCAAACCCTAAGACTAAGAGATACTTTACCAGGAAGACGGTTGCCCATGATTGCAGTGCTTCTGGGGGCTACAGGATTTTTTTCTCTTAGATTCTCCACTTTGGAAAACAGCATTTATTTCCTCCAACACAAACTTGCTAATTATGAGCATTTTTTAATTTATAAGGCAAAGGTTCTACAAGGGTTTTTTTTAAATGGAGGCATGAAAATCAGATTTTCATGGCAGGCACTCTTCACAAAAGAAGGCTTTAGAGTGATTTTCTTTTTAGTGGGCTGATAGTCAATGTGCACATTTTTTCCTTTTCAAGTATGGAACCTGAAATATAGGACCAATGAAAGTTTTCACATGCTAATATGATAATTCTTACAACTACTAGCCATTGAATGTATTCAGTGTTCCAGCCCCCATGCTGTGGGCCCTTAGGAATTAGCTCTTTAAATCCTTAAACCACCTTACGAGGTAGTTACTATGTTATTAGCCTTTTTTTTCTGATAAGAAAAGGGACGCACAGAGAATTTAAATAGTAAACAGCAGAGATGGGATTCAAGCCCAGGCAGTCAGATTCTAGAACTTTTTAATTTTTACTATGCTACATGAGTTAGAGTGTATTTTTGCTGTTTCTGTAGTACAAGCATGTCATTTCAAACAAACTTTCCATCCTAAAGGGTGAGATGATTATCTTATATAAGGCACTTGGGATAGAGTGTAGCACATCATAGGGACTCAGGAAATAGTCCTTTGTATTTTCCTTCTTTTCTTATAAGGAAATCTATTTGTTTCTTCCCTATAAAATAAAATGTTTATCTTGGTAGGAGACCCTTTTATTATATTTTCATAGCTTCAGTTAATGTCCAGATTTAGAAATTACAGAGAGATTTGTTGGGGAGGTGAACTGGGATGGGGGGAGGATGTCAAACTATTTTACTGAGGGGCTTGGTGGGGGCTATTGAGGAAGGGCTGGGAGAATGAGATCTGATGTCTTAGGCTTGGCCAGGCTCTCTCCAGCTTCTCGGTGGCCAAAAGCAATAGGTGGATGTTTTGGAACTTCACAGTCCATCACAAACCTGCACACTTAGTAAGTCTCACGCCAAAGGTAGAGGAAAACTATGCAGATAAGATCAAATTGAAGAAATGATTTGAATCCAGAATCTCGCTCGGGCATGCATGCTTCTCCAGCATTGGCTCAAACACAAAAAGAATGATAAATTGCTCCAAGATACTAGTTGACCATTTAGCATCTGACCTCTCCCACCCCTAGTCAAATAATACCTAACACTTACATGGCACTTACTAAGACAGCACAGTTTATTTTACATTACGTTATCCTGTTTAACACACAACAACAACCCTACAGTTGTATAGTACCTGATCTCCATTTTAAAAAGAGGAAATTGAGACTTGGAAAGATTAAGTTGGCCTAAGTTACAGAGATAGTAAGTGATCATGCCTGGATTTGAGCTGGACCACAATATACATGCTCTTAACTACTACCTTATTCTGCTAAAAGTCATCTAAAAATATGGCATTTTCTCCTTTATTTCAATTTTCTTTTTACTTCTCTGCTTACGCCATTTCATTTTCTTCCAGGGAGAATAAAAACGCTGTCTTGAATCAACAAGACCAAGAGGGTGAACTACTTTAACTTAAAAGCACATCTTTATATTGACGGATTGATGGCCTTTCAAACTAACTCATCATGATGTTTGGCATACTTTGTATTCAGCATCTTTCCCAGGTAAGTGAAAGTAACCCTAGTGATGGGAGCTGACTCTGTGCAGTTATGGGCATTGCTTCATGTCCCCTCTAGTCTTCATCTGGAACTGGATCATTACTGCAGTGAAATAGCTGTAGAGTCTTATTCTATACATGTTGCTGTACAGGCCAGTAAATCACTGTGAGACACTCTTACTCTGTGCTCATTTATTGATCTTTTCCAAAGAATCAGTAGTTTAGGGCTGCCTTAAGCCATTCTGCACATTTAAGTCAGCAAATGTACATTGCTTCAGGTCTGAACTAAGACAAAAAATAATTCATATCCCCACTGAACTTGGCATCTACTTCAGTGCAATTAGACATATTGATCTAGATGTATTGCTTCACGTAAACAGTTAGTTTTGTTTTGTTGTTGGTCCATGTGGCTGCAATTTTAATGGATATCAACATCTTAATAAATTGAAGTCAAATGAGATTTGATTATGAGAAAAGTCTAGATAGCCATTATGAATAAAAATTTAAATGGAAAGTGCTCATATTCATAATATAAATTTGCTAATCGTCATTCTGTGGCAAGTATCATCTTAATGATAGACACAGTTATATTATTTGGTCAATAAGCATTAGGAAATTTGATCTTAAAATAATGTATTACCATTAAATTTTTTCAGGCTATTAAAATTCCTTTTGTTGGGAAACATCAGTGCTACTCTAAGTGTGTCAGCATTTGTCTAAGTACTTTGAAGATGAAGAATGCACTCATGGCCAAGTGGGATCTTTCAAAATCGTCTTTTAAAGGGAAAAATGGCTTTCTCTACCTTTTGAATCAGACTTTACAGACACCTTTTAAGAGATTTAACAATAAACTCACCATGAAACATAACATCCATGTTATCATTAATACTAATGGCAATAAATGAGCCTTTGATGTGTGATCCCATCGTCTCATAAAAAGTGACTTTTTCTAATTCGTAAACCAGTCTCCATTCTTCAGGTATAAGCATGGCTCCCATAAAAATTGTTTACGGTTTTATAAAGATTTTGTCTGTATATAAAGAGACAGAAAAAATGTATAAAACCATCCAAATACTCAGAAATTTTCTGTGATCGTTTGGTTTCTGTCTGGGGGAATTAAGGGAGGGTTGGATTATTTTTGGTCTCCGTTTATTGAACCCACTGCCTCACACTCCCACCTGATTTTGAATGTGTAAGTGGTTCATGTTTGTTATTACAAGGTAGCTGATAACCAATCAGTAATGAGTCAGGGGTTCTGGGTCCATTCCTTAGTGCAAAACTATCATGCTATGTACCTGACCTAATTATCTGGTCTCTTTAAAATAAAGACATTCATCTCACTCCCATCCTGAAGTAGTACTAGAATATCATATAGGAATGTCTATCTAGGGGGAGTTCAACAAACAACTCCACTACAATAAGCATCATGCCTGTAGAACACAACCTTACCTTAAACAGACTATGTTTGAATGAAAGCTTTTCTGCCCCATTTCCACTTCTTTGTAAGCAGTAAATGTAAATTGGATTGAAAGAGCAGTAGTAAAGTCAATTCTACTCTTTATGATCAAAATGAGATACAATCTGTCAATATAAATTAATCATAATTTATTTTGTCTAATACATCCTGAATATGTTTAGTCATTCATTCAACATTTATTGATGGTGCACTAGATAACAAGCACAGTTCTATGTTATTGGTACATAGAAATAAAAGCTACAATTCTGTTATTGTCCTCAAAATGTTTAAATATTCAGGTTAAGTGCATTAATAGAGAAATATACAGGGCCTAAAAGGAAAACCTAGGAAAGCTACTTGAATGAGGTGGGGTGTCACAGGAAGGGTTCTCAAAGTAGGCAATGACCAAGATTTGAAGTTGGAGAAAAAGTTATCTGGAAAAAGAAGCAGAGGTGGGTATTTAAGATAAATAGAACAGTATGTGAAAAGGATGAGAGGCATGGCAAACCAAAAGAAATTTGCTCTTAGTATGATAACAGTGTGCAAAGCAGAACATGATGACAGGAAATAAAGATGGAGTTAGTAAAAGATTCTCCCATGCTAATAAGTTTAGGTTTACTCTAAGAGAAAAGGAAATAGCTGTATTAGAGAATCTTATAAAGAAAGAATGTGATCGGGTATGCTTTTTCAAGTTTTACCTCTGATATCATTATGAAGGATGGATTTGATGGCAGGTTATTGTGAAATACTATATGAGAAATAAGGACCTAGCACAAGGCAGTGATGTGGACACGGAAAGTGGAGAAGAGTTGGTGAGTAGACTTGGTGACCTTTTGGAAGAAAACACCAAAGGTAGGGTACAAATTGCGAACTTTCAAAGACATGAACGTGCCCCTGTACGCCAGCTGTTGTATTGTATTACTGTACTTTTCAAGGTACTGTACTGTAAAATTTTTAAATGTTTTCTTTATTTTTTGTGTTTGTTTTTTATGTATTATTTGTGTGAAAAGTATTATAAACTTATTACAGGACAGTACTATAAACCTATTTCAGTACAGTACTATATAGCCGATTGTGTTAGTTGGGTCCCTAGGCTAACTTTGTGGAACTTTTGAACAAATTGGACTTATCAACATGCTCTCGGAATGCAACTCCTTCATATGTAGGGGACTTACTGTATACATATACCTATGCCTCAAATGCCAAAGAAGTAGACAAGTTTGTCCTAGTGCCTTAAACCCTGCTTGTAAATTAGCTGTATGAATCCTCTCATATAACTATAGCCATTCCCATATGTACAAAGCATTTTACTAAGAAGTAAAAATATAGCCAACCAGCAAGGCATTGGGCTGTATAGCATCTGGCAATCAGTTGGAAGGACTTTGCCACTGAGTTTATAAGTAGTTCAAGCTCACCCCCAGTTGCCCTTCAGTTCCCAAAGTAGCAAAGTCTGTTTGAGATGGTATATCCCCTGGGCATGTGAGACTCCTGGGGAGCAACTTGAGTTTTGGATAAATGAGCTCTGCTGAAGTTCATGCTGGAAGTGGCTAAGCTGACAAGGTGACTTGCACGAGTGCCAAGAAGAAACTAAATGCAAAAAGAGGAGACCAGAAATATTACTGTGTTGTTTTTATTTATTCAATGTATTTATTTAATCTTTAGGAGTTTTATGCCAGGCACTACTCCCCACCCCCAGTGCTAGGCTGGGCAGAATCTGCAGTAGAAACAGCAGTAAACAAAACAGACCTCTGCCTTCAAGTTACTTATATTTTAATGGGGAGAGGGGGAACCATATTAACAATATAAATAAGTAAAATATTTGGTATGATAGATGGTGAAAGACCTCTGGTAAAAAAAAGTAAAGCAGGAGCAACACTATTTACAACAGCCAAGACATGGAAACAACCTAAATGTCCATCAACAGATGAATAGATAAAGAAGATGTGGTATATATACAATGGAATATCACTCAGCCATGAAAAAGAATGATATAATGCCATTTGCAGCAACATGGATGGACCTAGAAATTACCATACTAAGTGAAGTAAGTCAGAAAGAGAAAGACAAACACCATATGATATCACTTATATGTGGAATCTTAAACACGACACAAATGAACACATCTACAAAACAGAAACAGATTCACAGACATAGAGAAGACTGGTGGTTGCCAAGGGGGAGAGGGGTGGGGGAGGGAAGGACTGGGAGCGTGGGATGAGCAGATGTAAACTACTGTATATAGAATGGATAAACAACTAGGTCCTACTGTATAGCACAGGGAACTATATTCAATATCCTGTGATAAACCAGAATGGAAAAGAATATGAAAAAGAATATATATGCATAATTGAGTCACTTTGCTGTACAGCAGGAATTAACACAACACTATAAATCAACTATTCTTCATAAAATTAATTTAAAAAGTAAAGCAGGGAAGGGGTATCAGAGGGTTTTTGGGGGGTGGGATATGAAATATTAATTAGGATAGCCAGTGAGGGCTTCACTGAGAAAGTAACCCTTGAGCAAAGACCTAAAATTGAGGGATTAAGCCATGGAAATACAGAGAAAGGATAGTTCAGGCAAAGAAATAAACAAAACTTTTTTGGGAGGTGGGCAAGTGCCTGGCATCTTCTTGGAATAGGAAGGAGACTACTGTAGCTGGAGAGAGACAAAAAAGAGGAAAGCAGTGAGAGATATCAGAGAGGTAATGGGAGGATAGAACAGAGTAGAACTTGGGCCAGTGTAAGGACTTCGTTGAGTGATTTTGAACAGGAAAAACCAATTTGGGAGTTCTAAGGGACTCTTCTTTGAGGAAAAGACATCTTAAAACATATTTTCCTATCCGTCTACCCTTTCTTTTGAGGGTGATGTTTCTGCAAATGACTTCCCTGATCCTCTTGATCCCATAGGAACTCTTCCCTCTTAAAGACTAGAGAAACTGACTATGCACTTCTCTGAGAATGAAGAGGCATCTTCAGAAGATATACTGAAGGTAGTCTCTGTGTCATCCAGAAAGGCCAATAGTAAGAACAATGTAGAAATTTGAAAGAACCTTTTCCAGAGCTTGACGAGAGAGTAATCCATTGACATCAGCTTCTATGTCTTACTGCTATTCAATAGGAAAAAGAAAGCTTTCACATGATAATTTTCAAGACATTCACTCCTTTGCAACTACAATACTACCCAATAAATATCATCTCCTGAAACAGAATATAGTTCTTTGGGAAAAGAAAGAGAAGAAACACTGAAGAAAAGCTATCTATGGCTCTTCCACATGATATTTTTGCCATCCATATTATTGGGTAGCTTGTAGCTGCCTTCTTCCATATTCCTGAAGTGGTCTTTTCAACAGAAGTTGATACATTATGTTGGTTCACAGAAAGGTAAAAAATGGGAAGGGCAGAAGACCTAAATAGACATTTCTCCAAAGAAGATATACAGATTGCCAACAAACACATGAAAGAATGCTCAACATCATTAATCATTAGAGAAATGCAAATCAAAACTACAATGAGATATCATCTCACACTGGTCAGAATGGCCATCATCAAAAAATCTAGAAACAATAAATGCTGGAGAGGGTGTGGAGAAAAGGGAACACTCTTGCACTGTTGGTGGGAATGTAAATTAATACAGACACTATGGAAAACAGTATGGCGGTTCCTTAAAAAAACTAAAAATAGAATTACCATATGCCTCAGCAATCCCACTACTGGGCATATACCCTGAGAAAACCATAATTCAAAAAGGGTCATGTACCACAATGTTCATTGCAGCTCTATTTACAATAGCCAGGACATGGAAGCAACCTAAGTGTCCATCGACAGATGAAAGGATAAAGAAGATGTGGCACATATATACAATGGAATATTACGTAGCCATAAAAAGAAACGAAGTTGAGTTATTTGTAGTGAGGTGGATGGACCTAGAGTCTGTCACACAGAGTGAAGTAAGTCAGAAAGAGAAAAACAAATACTGTATGCTAACACATATATATGGAATCTAAGAAAAAAAAAAGGTCATGAAGAACCTAGGGGTAAGACAGAAATAAAGACACAGACCTACTAGAGAATGGACTTGAGGATATGGGGAGGGGGAAGGGTAAGCTGTGACAAAGTGAGAGAGAGGCATGGACACATATACACTACCAAACGTAAGGTAGATAGCTAGTGAGAAGCAGCCGCATAGCACAGGGAGATCAGCTCAGTGCTTTGTGACCACCTAGAGGGGTGGGATAGGGAGGGTGGGAGGGAGGGAGATGCAAGAGGGAAGAGAAATGGGAACATATGTATATGTATAACTGATTCAGTTTGTTATAAAGCAGAAACTAACACACCATTGTAAAACAATTATACTCCAATAAAGATGTTAAAAAAAAAAAAAGAATGGGGACAGTTAGTGAAAAAGAATCTGGCACCACTATCTCAATGGTGGCCTCAACTGTCAGAAACAGTGTAGGATTTTATATAGTGTGCAATCACAGGCCTGGAAACATAGGTTTTTACCCTGGCTATACTGTTAATTGGCACTTTAAAGTAATTACCAGCTATCATTTACTGGATCATAGTTTTCTCACCTGTACACGAAGCAGTTAGATGGACAATAATTAACACTTTTCATGTTAAAGACATCTATGAAAATCAGCCGCCATAGATAAGAGTTGAGTCCAGGTTCTCTAACAAGTTCCATGCTCAGTAATTTGTTAAGGTTATCTTACCCAGAGATGTTAATTACACAGCATTGTACCCTCTCTTCCCCTTTTTGTTCCCACAGACATTACAAACAGATACAATACTTTTCACTGTTAAGGCAATCAGAACTCAGGGTTGGTCAGAATTTTTAAAAAAAATTTTTTTTTTTTTTTTTGCATAGTGACTCAGGAGATCATGACCAAATAATTGGAGATGACGCTCAAGCTGAAAACAGTTTGCTACTTATCATTAGGAGAATGACAATTGAAGTCAACAGTTCCTAGTATAGCTACAAACAGCACTCACATCCTGGCAGCCAATTTCTCCCATCCCAAAAGGGGTGTAACCTGTCATCAGTTCCACCAGTATAAAGTAGTTGCTGGTACCCTGGACATAACCAAAATGGATCAATTAGCTTTTCAGCCAAAGAGGCCTGACTCTATAGAATTCATTTCCCTTCTTTATAAAGCTCACTTCTCTCCTGAGAGGAAAACCTTCTGCAAGAGAAGCCAAATCAGACATTCAACAAGTAGAGACAATCACTGACTTCTTGATCTTTGCCCTCCCACTTACTCATTTTCTTATTACCCAAATCTACAGGAGCTGAGATCAAGAAATCTGGTTTGTCTCAGTTCTAATGAAAAGTCCTAACAATGTTATTTAGATAACTGTGATGAATTTTAATCTGATGACAGCTTGTGACCCACAAATTGCTGTTTAAATTAAAATGCATTCAAAATGAAACTGGCAAGACAACCACAATATTAAACTTGCAATCTGCTGTGAAAAAACACCTATCAAAAGCACTACATTAAATATGAATATAATTAATTTCTATACAGCATCTTGCAATTGAAATCTGAAGATAGTCTTCAATGCATTGCCTTATTAAATTCAAATTGATTAAATAGTCTTTTTTTTTTTTTTGCAAATTAAGAAGTCAAAGTAGAGTTGGACTGGTTTGTCTTTGGTAATATACCCTTTTGGCAGAACTCCATGTATAATCTAGGGCTACAGATGCCTAGGTTTCTCCTTTAATGAACAAAAGTCTTCTATTTCCTCATTCCAAATATTCATCTACAATAAATTTAGAAATGTTTTCCACCTGCTTAGTTTTAAGTTTATCTATAGCTTTTATAGCTTTTAAGCTATAATTACTCAAGATATATTCAATGTTATCTTTAGAAATGTTATATATTAGCTTTAAAAATACGACACTAAAATTTTTCACAGATCAGCTAAATCAGCTAAATTGACAGGAATTGAGGCTTTTTCAGTAACAGATGTTTCTATCAGTGCTACAATAAAACAATAACGTAAATAAACCTCAACCCAATGTGTATATTTTCATCCTATATTTCAACATTAAAGAATTGTATGTGGTAATGAAAGTATTCACTATAACTGTTTGCAAATAATTTAATAACCAAGTCACAGCTATTTCTTAGTTTTCAAAAAGTGTCAAAGAACTCCTGAAAATTCCACAATATAACATCATAATTATACAATTAACATGGGTACTTAATTATAGCCAGAATGTCCCTAAACATTACTTGTTCAAGAGATTCACAATATGTTAAAATAGTATTAGCTAGAAATAAGGAAGTACCATATTTCACTCTCATTATCACCCATATAGAAAAGGACTCACCCACACTCTTTTTAAAAGATAATACAAAAATTGTAATTTTGCAACCATTATTTTTATTCATTACCCCTGGAAGGTAGTACATACTCTATAAATGTTGGTTGAAAGAATGAATGAACGTGTGTGGTTGGATAACAGGCAAACTCTAGGAAAATACCTAGTCCTTGATTGCTACAGGGATACTGCATGGACAACTGCTGTCGCAGTAGGGTTCCTAAAATCTCTCTGCCATATTCTATTTTGGTTCACGTGTGTGTAAAAATGATAAAGGATTCAGTCCAGCAAGTCCTTGCATTACATAGAGGCTGCATGTATCCAAAAAGCAGGGTCTGTAGCAACATCGCATATAAAATTCCCCAGGTACTTCCTAAGGTTTGCTTCCATACGAAACCTGATACTGGTATCAAATATGTTTATATTTGGGAATTAGTCTCACTGTTACTCCTGGCTAGACCTCATCAAATCTGTCCCAGGGACAGTGCCGACCCCGGGGTTGTCAGCTTTGAAACTGTGATTGAGTTTCTGTCTAGTGCCCTCGCAATCTGACCATGATGCTGAAAGAGAAGAGAGGGTCTTATTTTAAATCTTTCGTTCCTCTCATTGGTTTAGAAAATTCGACTGACAAGAGCAGGGGCCAAAGGAGCCTGGAGCGGCATCATTAATGCGAACCATGTATTTCGATCTTTGCGGAGGAGATGTGGTCCATCACGTTACAGCCAGTGCACCCCTGTGAGCTCTCGCTAAACCAAGAGACCTTACGGATGTAGCCGCTGCAGTAGAAAAGGTTACATCCAGTAGGATGTCTTGTCTGCCTCCTGAAGAACTGGCAGTCAAGTGCAGAGCCTAGAAACAAAATCTGGGAGTCTACATGGAGGGGAGGGGTGGAGCAAGCCAACCTGTATTCGTACTGCAAATGTTCATACGAGGTAAGGAAAAATCAATAGCTGATTTTAGCTTTAAGTTTTCGGCCGCAGTCTTCCAACAGGTGCATGACTCCCTCACCGCTTTCCTGTCAGCACTGTCCTGCTTTGCCTTCCTAAGGCTTTCTTCGCGAAGCAGGCTTTTCCTACAGCCCTCAAGCATGTGCAGTCTCCCAGCGCATCCACATCTCTGGCTCTATGCCCGGCAACCCCTTACCTGCAGCGTGAAGAAGCAGGCACAGCGCAGGGAAGCCAACCGCTCTCCGCATAGTGTTTGCAATGAGAGGTGGAGGAGAAACTCAGCCACGCCGCCACTTCAGGCAAAGTGTTATTGGAAAGAGCCCCCGCCGATGGTCCTCTGGTCTCCGGGATTCATTCGCAGGTCCTCGGCTCGGGCTGGCAGAGCCGTGTGTGGCGCCCACAGAAGGAAGCACCAGCTTCGCCTCCTTAAGAGAGGAGAGGAAGAGGAGTAGGATGCGGCGGCGAGCTGGGCGGCGCAGGGCGGGGGCCGACGCCCTGGGAGCCGCTCCTGCTCGGCCTTCTGGAAGCTCCGCAGGCGCGGAGGGGAAGGCGCGGGGGGGCGGGGCGCACTCCCGCGCCAGCCCTGGAGCCCGGGGCCAGCGCAGCGCGAGCAGCAGCTCCGCCGCGCCGCGGCTACTGAGCATGCCCAGCGCTAGCCCTCGCGCCGCACGCACGCGAGTTTCAAAGTGAAATTCCATTTCTCCGGGTCTTAGCTGCGGCTGCGAGGGGAGCAGGCTCCACCGCGGGGCGCGGGCGGGGGGGAAAAGCATCTTGGGACGGTTGTCAGGGGTACGGCATCTGTCCAAAACGTGGGGGTGGGACTAGATGAAGGCCCCATCTGAGGAACCAGAGGAGAGAGCCTAAGAAAGTGTCAACCTCTACACCCACCCTGCTCCTTCCCCAAATCTTGGTTTACACGTCGACAGAGCTCATTGCTAGCAATTGACGCTTCCTGGGCCGCAGATTGCCCAGCTTCTCCAGGCTGCCTATGGGAATAGAGTACAGGTGTCTTCCTCTAATCAGGGTTGCCAGGGGGAGCGGTCATGGGGCAGCCTGCTGGGTGTAAGCAGTAAACGTGCACCCTGGGGGTGCCTTCTTTCCAACACGGTCCCTTTTCTCTTTCGCCTGTCTCCAGCGCGGTCCCTGTTTTTAAACTTTCTCAAGCTCAAAGTCAATGACCATAGTGACAGAAGTGGGATATATCCATGTAATTGAAGAGAAGAAGGCACCTTTTTGTTTTTTGGAGATAATTATCTTCAGTCTCCATTTTTACCTTCTAAGGGGAAAGGTAATAGAATCACCTCTGTAACTGGTCTCCTGCCGTGCAGCTCTGTGTCTCTAGGGAGTCTGCAACAGGCTAAATACAGGTGTTCCTCCCCCCTCATCTGTGACATTGGAGTGTGGAGATGCTTCTGTTACTCCAGTGGCTAATTACTCCTAGTCATGAAGTCCCTTGGCCAGACTTTCTCCATTAACTATCCCAGCAACTCTGACTTTTCTGCCTCTGTGTCTTCATGGGATGCTATTGCCCCTTCCCCAGTTGCTCCCACTGGCTTCAGTACCACATTCAAGTTTTAAAAGGTCTAACCTTGATCTCACTTTTCCAGAAAGCCCTGGGCTAACTCCAGATTACAATATTTCTCTTCCACACTTGAATGTATAGACAACATTTGCTAAGCATTGCCTCACAACACAGCCCAAGGCTCCCTAGGAACTTCTGCATCTTTGTATTACTTAAATTGAACAAAGTGGTTCTAGGTAAATAAGAGGTAGGAGTAAGTGCTTGTTGAATTGAACTGCATATCTCATTCAATGCTTTCTTCCTCCATCCTCTGTGAATTGGGACAACTAATGGGAAACATGCTACCCACAAGAGCTTAAATTAGACAGGATGTCACAGGATCAGAGCCCAGGCAGTATCATTTCCTTTATAATTTATTTTATCTCTAGCACTGAGAGGCAAGGCTAGGAATTACACTCAAATAGTTGAGAGAAGGGGGAGAGTGAAATGTATTTTTAATACGTTTACAGGACTTCTATGCTGAAAATAGAGATAAATGCAGCTTTACCACTCCACCTCGTCCACTTCCCCACATGGGTGTGTCACATACCATTTCTGTGGCACTACCGTTTCGCCCAAAACCTCTCTAAGCTGTAACCTCTTTCCCTACTGTAGATTCACTTTTCCCCAGTATCCTCTCCCCACAGCATATATCAGTTTCTAACATACCAAAAGAATTACTTGTTACATCTATCATTTATTATCTCTTTCCTTACCCCCCTTCCCACAATGGAATCCAACCTCTACAATGGCAGATATCTTTGACATTTTTTTTTTTTTTTTGCGGTACGTGGGCCTCTCACTGTTGTGGCCTCTCCCATTGCAGAGCACAGGCTCCGGACGCGCAGGCTCAGCGGCCATGGCTCACGGGCCCAGCCGCTCCGCGGCATGTGGGATCTTCCCGGACTGGGGCACGAACCCGTGTCCCCTGCATCGGCAGGGCGGACTCTCAACCACTACGCCACCAGGGAAGCCCATCTTTGACAATTTTATTCTCTGATGTATGCCAACTGACTAGAACAGTAGTGCCTCACACAAAACAGGTGCTCAAAAAAAGGAATAAATCAAAAGCAATTAGCTGATAAAATTCAATTTGACAATTATCCTGACCCTTTGGAATTCTTACTAAGTAGATATTTAGCTGTGTTTAAAACTTAGAGGAGTAGCCCTTCTCATCTAACATCAGGTACTAGAATTGCGGCAGGGCTGAGACTTGAAGCGAAATAACTGTAGTCCACTTACAGTGGGTGTGCTTCTCTTATTTTCGTCCTCCCTAAAAAAAAAAAAAAAAATTTACCACACTTACATAGCTCTCCAAGAAGAAAATGCACATACGGTAAAATGAAGAAATGCTGCTATAATGCCCTGAACCCTTTGCTTTCCCACAGATAATCCCAACATTTATTTCGGGGGGGGGGGACATTTAAAGTTTCAAATAATATAATTTTTTGTGACTTTGCCAAAAAGCATTCAGCCAGCTATTTATTTTGCCTAGGGGTGCAGGTAGCTGAATTATTAAACTGTGCATGAAAATCCCCTTCACAGCAAAATTCCCAATTTCTAATTCAACTAGATATACTACTAGAAGAGTTCAGCATGGTAAAAATAACCTCCAGATGTAACTTTGGCGACTGGATATTAATTATTAATTTACTTGTAAAAGATAAAGGAGCAAAAAAAATTCATATTCCTTGGTGAGTTGACCTAATATACCTTCAATAGATTTGATCCCATGACATGTGAAGTCAATGGACAGTAAGTGAATTAGCCCATTAGTGAAAAGTCAATCCCTTATTTCTTTGAGACATATTCTCTGTGAGTCCATAGATGCTGCTTTCCCCTTGACCTGTGATCTAACACTAGTGAAGGCAATTTGGTATTTTAGAGAAGAACCTTGGTTAACAAACTGTGCCAAGGTTTTAAAAAGTTCCAATGTAAAGAAGCATGGAAATTAATATGAGAGAGCCATGCAAATTGGTACTGGCCTACAGAGCTGTGTCCTAAAGGAAATCATTTACATTTTGAAAGAGAAACAGAAAATTAGTCATGTGGACTTTTTCTCCCCCCAAAATGCACAGTCTCTGTTTCTTATGAAGTGAGAGTCAGGAAGAATTTATACAGGAAAGAAGCCTTTCAGAGCCTGTCCTCAAACCAAATATAACTGCTATGAGCCTCCAGATTAACATGTCTATAAATGGATGAAAACCATTCATCTTGGCCATCTTTCCCCAGGACACTTTAAAGAAACTGGATCCATTGACTGTTAGAGTTTCCTATTTAAATTATTTGATTATGATTATTATTTAAATATAATGAGAGCTAACACTGTTTAGTGCTTCCTGTGTGCCAGGCTCTGCTCTAAGCATATGGATGTCCCATTTAAACTTTATAACACCCCTACAAGGAGGCATTATCATCATCTCATTTTAGAGATGAGACAATTGAGGTACAGAGAAGTAACTTGCCCCAAATCAAGTAGTAGGTAATCAACCAAAAGGTAAACTGGTAGAGTTAGGATGTGCGATCAGATAATTTGATACCAAACCACTGTGATATACTACTGCCCATATAATAAACATAAATAGTGACACCTGTAGGCAGCTCACTAGAATTAGATGAGGGCCAGAGCAGAACACTGACCCTAGACCTGGCAGTAAAGGTCTGGTGAGACACACCCACAGGAGATGGTCTTCAGAAAGGTGAAGCACTGCTTGTGGCAGTGGACTCTGGGGTCTAGCATCTAGTGAACAGAGACACACAGCAGGTAGAATCACGCTTAGAACAACTTAAGGAGAAGGATGCTTAAAGTAATGTAGAGCAGGATAGAGGAGATTATCTCTTTTTTTTTTTAATGGCTTGACTTTATTTTTATTATTATTTTTTGGCTGTCACACAGCACAGCTTGTGGGATCTTAGTTCCCTGACCAGGGACCAAACCCGTGCCCTCGGCAATGAAAGTGCGGAGTCTTAACTACTGGACCGCAGGGGAATTCCCAGAGGAGATTATCTCTTCTTGGAGGGTGGCAGCAGAGGTGGGAATGTGTAGCAGGCAAGAAGTTGTCAGTGGAGAACAGTAAATGAGCCGAGCCCAGCTGGATGAGCAGGTTCTAACTGCTCTGCATGAAGAGAGGCTGTGGGATGGTGTGAGCAGGTGCAAGAGACGCGAGACAGTGAAATGACTTCAAGGAACTTACCAAAGTGTACAGGAGCAATAGGTGACGATGCCCAACATGTTACTCAGATCCATAATGTACTTGCCCTGCACCATGCTTCACAGAGCCACTTTATCAATCACGAAGTCCCTTTCCTTTTGCCTGAGAGATATCTACAGATAAGAGGGAAAAAGAAGGGCAATAATTTATCTTTACAAGTTAAAGAATTGATGTGAATTAAGCTGTATTCAGAGTAGAATGGCCCAGGATCAAACGGAATGAACTGGAAATTCACGGGGGAAGACATGTTCAGATGAGTGGCTTCACCATTAATTTTTAAAAATATTTTTCCTAACCACAAAAAAGCAGAACAATCTACTCTTCTGTATGAGCATACAGTGAAGAAAATGGTGAAATAAAAAGCGCACTAAGAATGAGGAAGAAAAGCATTACAATTTACAAAATATATATTTTCACACCAAACTCTCGCAAGAGCTCTGGGAGGTGTTACTCTCCTTTTGTGATGGAGGAAGAAACTGAAACTCAATAAGGCCAGTAATTTGCCCATGGTCATCCAGCCAGTAGGTGGTGTAGCTGGGATCAGAAGTCAGGACTGGTGACTCCAGCACTATGCTTTAACAACTCTGTTGTACTGACTCCCTGATTAATGGAAGGACTTAACTTCAAGACTTTAGTGGAAAATGCAGTGTTTTCAACTCAAGAAACAGACTTCAATCAAGATGGTTAATGACAATTAAATTTTACAACCTAACACAGCTCTAGTTTTGCTAAGATTTATCTATCTAAAGTGTTTGATACACGCACACATACACAAATACATAAAGACAGCAATATGTATTCTAAGAAAAAAATTAGGTACCCCAAATAAGGTATATATTCTTCTATATACATGTGAAATATGCTGTCCTAGTAAAATACAAAATATCAAAGATAGGAAGGCTATGAGTACCTATAGATTCTGCTATTGGTTCATCATTAAAATTTTATTCAGAATGAAGCATACACTTTCCTGGGAGCTAGCCCTTGGTATCAGTGTATTGTACTGTCACCTACTCTGGCACTGCAAAGGTCAGATTCAGCCAAGATGTCGGTAATAGATTTATAAACCACTGACTCTCCTGCATTAGCTCTCTGTCCATCCCAAGACACTAATCAGGATGCACTTACCCCATGCGTCATCCTGAGCAGCACACAGATGTGAGAGCCCTCAGTTATGGCTTAGGCCAGCTATGTAGGGCCAGTCAAATACATTTTCTGCATTGCTTGATCATTCTCTTGGATTTCCTTGAATGAGGCCATTTTGGAACAACTCATTCAACCAAAAGCGCAAGACACTAAGAATATCCAGGGAATGTAGCTATGGCTTGATTAGATCATTTAATGCCACTCCATTTCTGTTACATTATTTTCTCCCATAACTATAAGATGACGTGAAAGAACATGTCCCAAATATGGGCCTTCATGCCTCTCACTGACTGCTCACTCTTAGAAACTAAAAGTCACGGTTCTCTCTGTCTTGTAGTTCCTTCTTTCCCTCATTCTTGCAGCTGTATGTCCACAGGAGAGAAGAGGATAATTTATCAGTCTATGCTTCAGGGTTGAGAAACATTTTTAGATTAAAATATTCCTTTGTGGAAGACCTACTCCTCCACAACATGGTAGGGAGAGTTAGAAGTAACCTTACTAAAAATGACTGTAACAGGACCACTAATATCCTCAAATAACTAAGCAGTCATCTGTCTGTGACCATGATTTTGACTTATTCAACAGAATCCATGTGTGCGGGAGCAACACCAGTATCTCTGTTCAGTGAATATACTAGAAAATATTATTTGAAGTCAAATTATAATGGGATATGCTACATCACATACATTCCAAAAACTGTGAAATAATCTGCTGACTTTTCATTGATAAATCATTTGATTTCAAATGATTTAAAAAAAAAACATATACTGAGTATCTGTGATGATCCAGGAAGTGTTTTTAGTTCTTGGGATGTATTATTGAAACAAAAAAGATGAAGACTCCTGCCCTCACGATGCTTGCATTCTAGGAGGAAGCGTTACACATTTAACAGTAAATATAAGAAAGAACTAAATTATATAGTACAGTGAAAGTTGATAACTGCTATGGGGAAAGGAAAACATAGATCAAAGTAAGGGAAATTAGGGGAGTGAGGATGGGGACAAAATGTGAGTATAAGGAATTTGCAGAATTAAATAGGATCTTTAAGATAAGCCATGTGGAGAAGGCAAGCAAAGAACAGAGCCTTGAAGTTGCTGAAAGAGTTATCAAAACAGATCCCTGGTTAAAGAACTTTCCAGGAGGAGGGAACAGCTAAAGTCTCTCATGAGTCCATAGATATTTTAACCAACTTGGAAAACCACTCTGTGTCAGAAAAAATTTCCAGCACGACTTTAAATATACTATGCATGTACAGAGAAATACAGTAGGAAAAATGTCAAATTAGACTAAATGAATAATTCTCCACCAGAATTTTTAAATTAATTCTAGTTCCACTGATTCCAAATTACCGTAATAGAACTTTGCAAATAACAAAAATTCAGAGATTGCAACTACCCAATGGACACAATCACATGGAATTCCACTCTTTATTTCATGCTTTTAGTATAAAATAAACATCTTATTAATTTAGAAATGTGGGTGCATACGTTGATATTTTATTCACCCTAAGAGACTTAGAGAAAAACTTTGTGAACTGCCCTTATACTAAATTACCAACAAAAGAGTAGATCCAACGTATTATGGATGAGAAATCTAAGCAGGAAAAGAATGAGAAAAATACCCAAGCAAGCATTTTTGTATTCTCAGTTTCTTGCTTGGTAAATGGCATCAAAATACGTGGGTTAGGTATTGTCCAAATGCTGGAGAATAAAGATTTTACAAATGTCCTGTTTCTTAGAGTAACTTAAAAAATAATTTTGATTTTTTGTTATTTGGGGATAGAATAGAAAGTAACCTCATTTTACATTTTAATAAAATGTCTTTTTTATTCAAGTCCATATAATAAGGGCCCACCAAAATACTACTTTGTTGTTAATACAAATGGAGAAAAATATAAATCATCCCTCTTAAAAGGAGTCATCTGGACCCTCTAGTCTTAGACATACTCTGCTTTAGAAAAGAAAGTAAGTAATCTAGCCTAGATTTTGACTGCAGAACTTAAACTAAATCATATTTTATATTAGGTCTGTTCCAAAAGTGAAAGTCACAAAGATTGAAAAGTATACTCCCTTCAAAACCAAATTCAGTAACAAATGTGGAAATAAAATTAATTTAATTATTTTTGAATTAGTTGTAAACATAATTAGATAGCAATCTAACTTTACCACACTATTTGTAGGAAGTGGGCAAAACAGACACCATATTTCTGAAATTCACCCTTATCTAAATTAATTATCTCCAGTCTGAGTTGAACATTCTAAATTACAAAAGTAAAAACATCCATTGAACAACAGACAATACAAAAAGAAAGAAAAAAGTGTGGCTATGAATTCCATTAACTGGTGATAAACACTGGTAGCATTTTGCTACGTCTAGTTCCCTTCTACTCCCACCCTGGGGAAATATGGGTCTATGCATGCATGTATTTATAATTATTATTAACTTTAACTTAATTTTTACACCAATGACATCATACTATGGATTTGGAGACTGTTTCTTTACCTAATAGTATTGTGGGAACACATTTCCATGTCATTATTTTTATTGTTGCATAGCATTGCACTATGGCATTCCATTTTTGACTTAGTTTTTAGAGCTCTTCTTCAATTAATGTGAGCTGCTTTACAAAGCAAGAAAAGGCATTCAAATGATACTCACTTACCCTGTAAAATATTTAGAAACATGTACAGGAGAATGAAAGTTCTAATATTCCTAACATAGCCATGGCAGTTCTAGTACTGGTGAAGCCATTGCCCCATTAAAAGAGGAAATTCTAAAGTGTCAAACCAAGTGTCAGGAATAGGACATCAGGGATTTTGAGTTATACCTCAACCCTTAGCCAATTAGGAAAAACCTAAATGTGTACATTCCAATCAGACTCCTGCCTATCCTAAGAATGATGAATAAAAGCAGGAGATGGATGAGGAGTATTTGTTCCCTTTTTTCATTATCCCTGGATAACTCAGTCGACTAACGCTGAAATTATCATCACAAAAAATACTATGGGGTAAAAAGGACTGAATTGTATAAATAGGAGCTATAAGTAATTGTGTATTTCCTTTCTTTTAAAAAATTATTATTATTTTTGCTTCTGGTTTCTTTTTAAAACCTTAACAATACAGCTACCTTCTCATGCCTATTACCTTCCTGCTCAAATGTAATGACTCTCATGATTTTGTAGTTCCTAATCATACCTTTAAACTTTACTGTAGTATCCATAAACAATATGCACTAGTTGTTTTATTTTAAAATTTACTAACTAGTATTATATTCTATAAAGCTAAATTGTTTCCCATATTTTCCTCTATTAAAAACAGTTTTGGGGGGACTTACCTGGTGGTCCAGTGGTTAAGAATTTCCAATGCAGGGGGCGAGGGGTCGATCCCTGGTTGGGGAAGGAAGATCTCACATGCTGCGAGGCTCAGCCAAAAAAACAAAAAAAGTTCCTTAAAAAAAAAAAAAAAGGATGGGTTTAAAAAAAATTTTTAATACATCTTTGCACATGTTTTCCAAAGCATGTTTACCATAGCTTATCTAAGGCACACACGTTTTCCAAGCATGTTTACCATAGTTTATCTAAGGCACACACATGTTTTCCAAGCATGTTTACCATAGTTTATCTAAGGCACACACATGTTTTCCAAGCATGTTTACCATAGTTTATCTAAGGCACACACATGTTTTCCAAGCATGTTTACCATAGTTTATCTAAGGCACACACATGTTTTCCAAGCATGTTTACCATAGTTTATCTAAGGCACACACTTGTTTTCCAAGCATGTTTACCATAGTTTATCTAAGGCACACACATGTTTTCCAAGCATGTTTACCATAGCTTATCTAAGGCACACACATGTTTTCCAAGCATGTTTACCACAGTTTATCTAAGGCACACACGTTTTCCAAGCATGTTTACCACAGTTTATCTAAGCACACACATAAAAGTTAAATTGCTCACTCATAGGCGGTCACCATCTCTACCTTCAAGGCACTAAGCTACTCTACATAGTGCTGGTAGCAATTTATTTGCATTCACAAATTTGCATTCAAAACATTTGCATTCACACTAGCAATGTATAAAAGTATCAATTTTGCTATAGCTTCACCCACACATAAGTATCATACTTACCAATTATTTTGCCAAATCAATACATATGAAATGGTATCTCATTTAAAAAATTTGTCTTTTCTTGACTATTAGCACTGCCATTTTATTATTCATTTTTTGTTTGTCCCCCCTTTTTACGTTTCTCTGAGCCTCCGTTCCTTCCTTCTTTTGGATTATTGAACTACTTTTAATATTCCATTTAAGCTTAGCTATTGGCCTTTTGGCTAACACTCTTCGTATCATTTCTTTAGTGGTTGCTCTGGGGAGTAAAACATACATACCTCCTGTTCACAGTCTACTTAGAGTTATTATTCTGCTGCTATTTCAAGTAAAATGTAGAAGACACACCCATATAGGTTCCTTGAACCTGCTCTTGTAATTCTCATATATATTACTTTTACATACGTTGAAACCCATCATAAATGTGATAATTTTTGCTTTGAACAGTCATACATGTTTTGCAGACCTTAAAAAATATAGTCCTTTATATTTACCCAGATATACACCGTTTATCCTGCTTTATTGACGTTTAATTGGTGTTCAAATAACTGCACACATTTAATCTTCTACGTAACGTGGGTTTTTTTTTTCCTGCTTTCAAGATTTTTTTCTTTGCTTTTGAATTTCAGCAGTAATGTGTCTTGGCAAAGGTTTTTTTGTTTGTTTGTTTTAGTTTATCATGTTTGGAAGTAGTGAGCTTCTTGAATCTATAAATTTATAATTTTGTACAAATTTAGGAAAATTTTAGCCATTATTTAATACAGATTTTCTGCACCCTTTTCCTCTCCTTCTGTGACTCCAATGATATGAATATCAGTCCTTTTGATGTTGACCCACATTTCCCTGAGATTCTGCGCATATTTTTTTCTCTCAGGTCTTTAGATTGTATACCTATATTTCTATTGTCAATTTTACCGACTCTTTTGTCATCTCAAATCTGCAATTAAGCCAATCCAGTGAATTGTTACAAATATTGTGTTTTTCAATTCTAAAATTTCCATTGGATTCTTTTTTACAGTTTCTTGGCAGAAAACGTCTATCTTTTTATTCATTTCTAGTGTGTTTAACTTTACCTCCTGGAAAAGTTACTGCTCTGAAGTCTACTGGTAACTGCAATATCTGAGTCATCCTGGGATTTGATCTATTGATTATATTTTTCACTTGAAAAGTGGTCACATTTTTCTGGCTCCTGGCATATCAAGTAATTTCAGATTTTATTCTAGACATTTTGAATACTATGCTCTTAAGCCTTGGGATCCTATTAGAATCCTCTGTAAGGTTAATGTTAGGTTCTGTTAAGACTGCAAGTTCTGCCTTGCCTTCTGGGCTTGTAGTGGTTCTGATATCAGTTCAGTAGGTGAAGTCTTTGCTAAGCTGCTTTGGGTCAAGGCCAGTGCTTTCACTGCTCAAGGAATTGTCTATGATGGGTGGTAGTTTAAATTGTAGTTCAGTGCTCAAAGCCTCTGCTATGTTGTTTTGGGCCTGTCCAGTGCACGTGGAGCTCAAGGGTAAGCATGGGCCTTTTGCAGGTTCAGAACATAGAATCAGAAAGGTCCATTCTCTTTAGCAGGAATCTGTTCTCACCCATCCATGATTTGGAAGCAGAATTTATATACATGATTTAGGGCATCCTCTTTCTTTTTTTTTTTTGCGGTACGTGGGCCTCTCACTGTTGTGGCCTCTCCCATTGCGGAGCAAAGGCTCCGGACGCACAGGCTCAGCGGCCATGGCTCATGGGCCCAGCCGCTCTGCGGCATGTGGGATCTTCCCGGACCGGGGCACGAACCCGTGTCCCCTGCATCGGCAGGCGGACTTTCAACCACTGCGCCACCAGTGAAGCCCAACATCCTCCTTCTTGTTCTCTCTTTAATGGGGTTCTTTCTTGATTTTATAGTAGCAGAAGTTGCCCCAAACTCCACTCACTAGTTCTTTGTTCCAGAAGAACTACAAGCTTTTTAATGGAGTTCACGATGCCCTCTTTACTAAATGCCACAAAAGTAACTCACTCTTTGCCATTCCCTTCAAAATGCCACCTCTCCTCCACAATATACCTAGTTTTATCTTCTTTTCTGTGCTGCTAAGTTCATCTTTTTTGCATCTTTTGTTCACTGTTTATAGTTAGCATCTGCGAGAGCGTTGGTCCAGTAGCACCTAGACCAAACCAGAAGCGTTAACTCAGAATCTTTACACTTTGTATTTATGACAGTCCTTCAGTGGTTCCACGTACATGTAGAAGTATCTCACTTTTCAACTCGCTGTCTTACTCAAGTTTTATTATTTGTCTGCATTGGGAATTAAAGCCCAATTGCAAAACATGATAGAACTAATTTCCCTCTCCTCTGTGCCACCACATCCACTGCCATTCTAAACTTCTGTCTCAATGTCAAGTTGTGGTTAGTACTCTAACTTCCACTTCCCTGTTGATTTTTGTCATTTGGGGATACTTCTGTCTTTACTTTGAATTTGGCTCTACTTTAAATTTAACCGTCACAATTTATTCACCACTTCCAGGTCTTTTCTAACAGAAGGCTTATGAAGAAGTTAGTTTAGTCTACCATTTTGTCAGAATGAGAACTCTTTCTTGGCCTTCTTTATTATTTTGTTCTTCATTTCGGAACACTCTGAAGCAGAAGCATTATATATACTTGCCATAACGGGCACTGTAACTTGGTAGGAAAGACAATGATGATGATGTTGGTGATTATAACTTCTACTGAAACAAAAATCCCTATAACCACAAGAAAATGGGAGTATTTCTTTTCCTCTATCCAGATGCTGCTTTACAAAAGTGCAATGTATATGGTACAGCTTGGTGAGATCACCATGGTTTACCACTAGCTCATATTATCAGCAGGGCATTGTTACATAAGAACCGGCATGAAATCAGGTACTGTTCACTCAGTATTAGGCAGCTGAATCAGGAACACGTTTCTCTTCTTGTATTGTCCTCAAGAGCTCTTTAAATACACTGAACAGGTATATAAAAGTGAATTCAGTTACTCAGTGCCTTCTGCTTACTTAGTAGGCCTGAAATGGCTTCTAAAAATTAGTTATAACTGCAATCATAGTTATGTCTGTTTGGCTAAAAGAGGCCAAAGACCTTTTCAAAATCTAGAGCAAATAACTGGGAATGTTTATTTGGGGGATGGAGAAGGTCAACACTAAACTGTATTTCCTCAATAACTTTATCGTTTCTGCTTTATTAAAAGAAAAAGACAGAGTGAAACTCCATGCCTATAAGATGTGCCAAAATGCTGATCTCTGTTTTGGTGAATCAGGATATGATTCTCTGACGCCCTCCGCTCAATATCTGTGCTCACCCATTTGTTTCTCTCTGTTCTATCACCACAAACACACCATTGGCTTCAGTCAGCTATTTTATAAATATGTGTGTTTCTTGTCACTGGGAGACCAAATAAGCAAGAAGACGTGGATCAACAGAATGTCACTCTATTCTCAGAAGAGAAGGACTTTTCAAAGTAGCATAATCCCCTTACATCAAAAGTATATCCAATAAGGGGTTAATATCCAAAATATACAAAGAATTCATACAGCTCAACATCAAAAAAACCAAACAATTGGATTTAAAAATGCACAGAGGACCTGAACAGACATTTTTCCAAAGAAGGTGTACAGATGGCCAACAGGCACATGAAAAGATGTTCAACATCATTAATCATCAGAGAAACGCAAAGCAAAACCACAATGAGATATCACCTCACATCTGTCAGAATGGCTATTATCAAAAAGACAACAAATAAAAAGTGTTGGCGGGGGTGAGGAGAAAAGAGAACTCTCCTGCACTGTTGGTGGGAATGTAAATTGGTGCAGCCACTATGGAGAACAGTACGGAGATTCCTCAAAAATTAAAAATAGAACTACCATATTATCCAGCAATCCCATTCCTGGGTATTTATCCGAAGAAAAGAAAAACACTAATTCAAAAAGACACATGCATCCCAATGTTCACTGCAGCATTATTCACAATAGCCAAGTTACAGAAGCAACCTAAGTGTCCATCAACAGATGAATGGATAAAGAAGATGTGGTGTATATATACACAGTGGAATACTATTCAGCCACAAAAAAGAGTGAAATCTTGCCATCTGTGATAAAACATGGATGGACCTATTGTGCTAAGTGAAATAAGTCAGACAGAGAAAATCAAATACTGTATGATTTCACTTATATGTGGACTCTAAAAACAAAACAAATGAATAAACATAACAAAACAGAAACAGAATCATAGATACAGAAAACAAACAGGTATTTATCAGAGGGGCAGGGAGTAAGGGGAGAAAAGAGAGGAGGGAGATGAAGAAGTAAAAACTTCTAGTTGCAAAATAAATGAGTCGCAGGTATGAAATGTACAGTATGGGGATTATAATCAGTAAGTATATAATACCTTTATATGTTGACAGATTATAACTAGACGTATCATGTTTATCACTTTGAAATGTATTGAAATATTGAAATACTATGTTGTGTAACAGGAACTAGCATAGCATTGTAGTTCAGTTGTACTTCAAAAACAAACAAACTCACAGAAAAAGAGATCTGATTTGTGGTTACCAGAGGCGGGACGTCGGTGTGGGGGGAGGGGTAATTGGATGAAAGCAGTGAAAAGGTACAAACTTCCAGTTATAAGATAAATAAGTGCTAGGGACGTGATGCACAATGTGATAAATACGATTAGTACTGCTGTGTGTTAATACATGAAAGTTAAGAGAGTCAATCCTAAGAGTTATCAGCACAAGGACATTTTTTTCTAGTTCTTTAATTTTGTATCCATATGATATACTGGATGTTCACCGAACTTACTGTGATCATCATTTCATGACGTATGTAAGTCAAATCATTACACTACACCCCTTACACTTATACAGGACTGTAGGTCAATTATATTTCAATAAGACTGGAAGAAAAAAAAGGAGCATTAGCGTTGCTCTCAAGGTTGATGTACCTGACCGTTGCGAGCCACTGCGATCTGCCATGTGTACTGCAGTAATCTGCAGGTCATTTTAAATTGAATAATAAGGTATAATTATGAGGAACCTCAACATTTAAGTCATGATCCACGTGTCCATAGTGATGTTCAAAACCCCTCTAAGTTCTCATCAGGAAACACTAACTGAGCACTTACTATGTGTCAGGCACTATGCTACTCATTAAGCTAGAAGAATGGAGTAAAAGAATAAAATAGGGAGGCAGCTCCTAAGGCGCTTATATTAGGGTAAGCTTAATATACTACCGTAAGTAATAAATATGGATGTACACTGGATATTTTGTGAGCACAGAGGAGCACTTATTCCAACCTTGGGTTAATGTATGACTCCCAGAAGAAAATAACACCTTGAAAGATGAGTAAGCGTTAGCCCGGAATAGAAAGATGGGTGTCCGTCTTAAATGGATCAAAGTGAATGAAGGCACAAAATGCTAAAGGAATATAATGTATATTTATCAGAGTATGAAATATGAAGTTAAGAGTGAGGGGGAATTAGATGTAGAGGACGACTGGATCAAGACATAAAAGGATTTATATGCCATTCTAAGGAACTTAAACTTCGTCCCATGGCCAATGGAGAGCCTCTCAGTGTCTTGAGGCCCGGAGTGATATGCTCAGGTGTACACTGTAGGGACACCGCTTTGGTTGTGGGAGGGATTGATTAAGGAGTTGGAGCAGACTGGAGTAAAAGAAAACAGGAAGCTACTGAAATTTTACAGAAGAGATGGAGAGGGCCTCTACTTGGTTAGCAGAAGTAGGTATAAAGAGGAACAGAAAGGGAGTACATTCTAGAAACATTCTGAAGATATGATTGACATGACCTGGTGACAGATTGAAAGATGGATATATAGGAGAGAGAGGAGTCGAGAATGACTTCTGTGCTCCTGGAGCAGACTGGACCACACACCAGGAGAATCAGAGTACAGAGAGCAGAGATAATGAGTACTGTCCAGTGCAGGCGTACAGCCTATATTTAGATTTCTATGACTGAATCACAGGGTAGAGGCTAGAACTGAAGGCAAAAGCATATAGGTAAAAGATAAAGACATCAGACTGAATCCGATAACTGATGAGCAGTATGTGAAGACAAAAAAGCAATGCGTTTTCACAATGAAGTCCGAGTAACGTCAATATTAAGGAGAAGAGAGATGATGAAGGAGACTTTACCTGGCATGAGTGTAAGAGGAGTGTCAAGTCTTGGACAACATCCAAAGGCATGAACGATTAACAGTAACCAACACTGTCGGGCAGGTATTACTCTGTTCCTCAATGCAAGCATTTTAGCAATGCTCCTCCGTGTTATACCTTGCCATCACACAGTTCCTATTTTTAGTAGATAGCTTTTTAAAGATGAGACTGTCTTTAAGGCCCTAAGGATGCACTAAATCGTAATGCATCACAGAATGGAGAAGGGGTAGAAGCATTTGTTCACAACTGTGACCTTCCCAGTCATGCTGGGAGAGCAGAGCAGGCCTGTGGAGGTACGCTTACCGAAGAGTTGATGCCAGCTCAGCATTAATGGAAAGCCACAGATGGTGAGCTGTACGTGATGGGCGTACCCTCCCCGAGACACTTTTGGCAAACTGATGCCCTTGTGGATGGCTATTTTGACTATACCTTTGAAGACCTTAATACTGTGTCTTGATGTATATTTGATGTGGATTTTTAATGTACCTTAGAGTAAACTCTCTGCACAGCTATAGTCTTTTCTGAGCCCCGAAGGGATGTTATTTGTGAATCTTATTAAAAATTGACAGGAATCTATTTCCCATGCTGTGTCTGTCATAGATGAAGAATGGCATATGTTGATAAGCACAAGCCATTCATTGCTTTCTGGACCCAGAGGCACCGGAAAGCATCACAAATCGTGTGATGGGACTGACAAAGCTCCATGATTTATCTAAATGATGTTCAGAATTTCACGTGTCAATAAAAGCTCCTTGGTGACTATAAATCCAGAGAACTGTATTCCTCTTTCAAAGGGAAAAATACATGATTCCATGAATTGGGTTCCAATTTATATATTCCTGACCGCACCTGCTTTTTATTCAGGCTTTGTATATTAGGAACAAAACCACTCAGGTCAGCATACCACCAATGATGGTTACAGAGTTAGAGAGAGGACACGTAAGATGAGAATTAACTGAGAAAACCTTGCTAATACTACAGAATCCTTGTTGCAACAGACCATTGTTTAAAGTATTCAAGTTCAATTCATATCTTGCTACCTTGCAAAAATGAGAAGAATGACACCCTCCCCATCAAAACTAGAAATAAAATAAAAGCTTTATGAATCACAGCCTAAAAGTTCTGGGATAATTTTTTCCATCACATGAATATCACAAAGAGATTCAGTTAGAATATCCTTCTCTGTTCATTTCAATATAATTCCCAAGATTATCTGAAATTCCGGGCAAGATAATGATGAAGAAGCAGCAGAAACTTTAAGATGCATTGGACAAGTTATTTATTCTCTGTAACCTCAGTTTCCTCGTTTGTAAAATGAAAATAGAATCCTCTGGTGTTAGTGGGAGAACCCCATTATATAATGTATATAAATAAACTCTTAAGCTAGTGCTTAGTATATACGAACAGATGATTAGGGTGGATATTCTTTATTATTATCATTATGGAGATTGCATTAACACTCATTCACTACTTGTAAATTCATTCTCTCATCTACTAGCAGGTGACATGGAAAGAATCAAAAAGTGAAGAATAATCATGAGAGAAAAACGCAAAATGGACTAAATGATATTCATTAAATTTACCTATAAATTAGGAAAAATATTTCCATTATTCAATTTAATGGAGAAATATATGTCTATAGAAACACAGTTTGAAAAAGCATTTCACAAGATATAAAGTAATTAACACACTCTGAAAGATATAAACTACCCTCTATCCAGGGAGAAATTCTCTCCTGCCATAAGTATTGAGTCTTCATAGAATTTTTTGAAATGTAGAATATTTCTATTCAATCTTTTCTAAAACAAAGAAAGAAATAAGAAATAAATTACTGTGATAATTATGTCTGTTTCACCAATCTCATTCTTGTTCAAGGGTATGTGCATTCGGTGTTGTGATTTTTATCTCATGTACAAAGAATATAGCCATGTTTTCCGTAATTAAAATTGCTTCTCCTTTAAGTGGGAGTTCATTACATCAGCATGCATCATTTTTCCAGGCGTTTTGCCACCTGAACAAATTTGAGAAACCCCAAGCTATGGTATGAGGATGGCTAATTTCAGGAGTAAGCTGTAAATCTCCAGCAATGAAGAATTATGCTAAGTTTGAAGGACTCCAGTGGAAGACATGATGAAGTGAGGTGGTAGAAAGACGGAATTGTCATAATAATGGGTAGTTAAACAATCAGGATACAGTGCTTGGGTACTTTGTAAAATAGTTCCCACACGTAAAAATGCACTGACTGGATGGATGCTGGTATCCCACCAGAAGAGACAAACACCAAGACAAGTGTTTATAACAAAGAAACATTCCCAAGCATCACGAGGGAAAAATCCAAATATTCAATATTCATTCTTAATGAAAACCTGAGAAAAGCAGGTAGTAGCAGGAGAATATGACTTAATTATAAACAGAAAAGATGAAACATTTCTGAACCTGACACTATCCCATGAAGAGTTCCAAGAATGTGACATTTAGTAGTCGAGAAGCCATTGTTACGAATGCATTCACATACTCAATTCACACTTACCTCATCTTGGATTCAGAGGTAGACAAGAGGCTGCCTAGGATGACAGAACTCTTAGTATATTTGGAAAACAGATGAGAAAGTAAAACAGTCACTGAACAGTGACTTAACTGATGTAGGATCACAGATGAGGATCACCTCACTTGGCTTGGGGTTGCCAGAATACTTCCAAGAGGAGAAGACACTTGAGCTGGCCTTGATAGACATGAAGGAATGCCTAGAATGACAAGAAAGGATAGAAAACATTTCAGTACACAGAGACTCAGAAGTACAAGAGTAGACAAAGTAACTAGGAGGATAACAAGTAGTGTTTCATTGCAGAATATACTGTGTTGAGTAGGAGAATGTCTGTAGGAAGATAACAGGGACCCCAGTCATGAAGCCTTATATAAAAAAGTGATTCAAATATGTCTGGAGTCTAGCTTCTTCTGGAGGGCTGACTCCAGTGTTCTGTGTGTTCTGGCACAACAGCAGATGTCAATAGTGTCTCTTATCCATGGCTTGCAATACTTAGGCCACAAGGGCAAATACCAGAATCATCTTTGAGAGGAAATGACCAGCAAATTTTGAGCCAGGAATTTTTGTCTAAAAGTAGCAGGGGATCTTGAGCCAAGCATGAGAAGCCAAGATCTAACGCCAAATGGGAATCTGAGAACTACACAGCTGAGTGCAAAGAGCAGGAGGACAGAATGGGCAAATTGTTATCAATTGGGATAAATTCTGGAGGAAGCTGAAAATCCCACGATGGGATGTTTCAGCACTCTTGGCGGTTTGCTTATATGAGAGGTTGGTCTGACGATCCACAGTAGATGAGTTATTTGGCACACAGTAGGCTCTCTGTAGGGTGTGTGATTGTGTTAAAACATTTGTCTACTTAACATATGTGCCTATATGTAATGATTCAGCTTAGAGCCAAGAATCTCTAATGGCAGGTAATCATTTAGGATATCTACTAACCACATGAGTATCTTATCCCTTCAAAATAATTCTGTTTGTCACTGTACATCAAGTCCTATTATGGTGCCCAGAGAAGATGTTCTCTGAGCTGAACTGAACTGAAAGAGCCCTCCAGTGCAGCCTCCCCGCCCTGCGAGTCCCACCCCACCCATTGGAAGGTCTACCGAAATTGTGGCAGATCAGTGATTTCTACACATTCCTCAGTTTCAATTTTCAAATGGACAGATTAGTTTTAAAAGCAATAATAATACAAGCATCAGCCTTATATCAAAATTAAAAGAAACAGTTTTATACAAAACAGTAAACTAAAGTTAAGAAAAACATCAGACTATATAACAAGATATTGAAGAATGCTTTACAAAGAACTATCTTCATAACAGCAAAAAAAGATTTTTTATCATTAACAAATCATAACAAAGAATTTTTATGATTTAAAATGGGTTTTCAGTTTTACAGATTATCTGTAGATGTATAACAAAATCATGGAATTTTGAGAGCTGAAAGAAAAGAGAGAGCTTGTCTGACTCAATCCCTTGCTATTAATGAATGGAGACCCACAGAATGGTTTACTCCAAAGTTCTTTTTGTGCAACTCTTTTTTCAGTACTTGATGATACACTAAAATCAGGTACATCAGAGTCTTTATTTTCCTTAACTACACGTTTTTAAGTAAAGGCATTGTGCAAAGGTGAATATCTTGGCATCTCCATGCTGCAGCACAGAGCAAGGCATTTGATACAAAGTCAATGAATATTTGTTGGATGAATGAATAAGTGAATGCATGCTCCTTCATGTATGTAGTCTGCCTATGTATCACACATAGGATTGCTATCTCAGTCATTAATAAGCTCACTAATGTATATCCATTCTCTGCATCATCTATACTAGACTTCATCCTAGAACTCCTTACTTAGTGATGGATACCAGGTACCTGATTTGTTCCATGTTTCTGAATCTAGATTTCTTAAGACCGATGAGTTCATTTGGTGTCAAAGGTTTCCCCATCTCCTATTCCTAGAGGCTTAACACAATTATCTACCCCTAAGGATCTTACCTTTTTCAGACCAGTTCTGAAGACTGGTTGATTATGGATTAATCCCAGCATTAGGATCTCAAGGGAAGCTAAATTGTTTTATACCTGATCCTTCATATTTTTATGGCAAAGATTAAGAATTTGCTTTGAATGCATGAAATTGCCCTAAGATGAGACATGCTATCAGCACTAAAGTAAACAAAGTCTGTTTCCAGCTAATGTGAAACTGACCAAGATGGCAATCTGAGTTAACTTTTTTTTAACTATTTACTCAGTACCATTTATACTGACACATAACATTATAGTAGTCTCAATTGTACAATGTAATGATGCCATATTTGTATATATTACAAAATATCACCTTAATATTGTCTCTATACACAGTTACAAAAATGATTTCTTGTGGTGGGAACTTTTAAGATTAAGTCTCTTAGCAACTTTCAAATATGCAATAGAGCATTATTAACTACTGTCACCATGTTGTACATTACATCCCCATGACTTATTATTTTATAATGAGAAGTTTGTACTTTTTGACATGTGTGCTCAGTAACAAATTTTTACATAAAATCCAATTAACCCAGAAAGTCACTTTAATACTGGTGCTTTCTTGGGAGATTCACAGAAATATTGGGGAAACCAGTTACCCTCCTGGCCAGTGTGGTTCTCTGAAAGACCTGTCTTTTTTTCAGGAACATCTGAAGTGTATCCACACACTTTATTTCCGTATCAGTTTGGCTAATACCTGACATACATTGAGTGGCACATGTTCCAATATTGGTATATCACTCCTGGGTGGGTAGAGATTTTATTTCAAGATGAAGAAAAGAAACCTGGAAAATGGAGGTGATTTTCAACACCATTTTGTATCTTTATTTCACTTATATTTTTCTAATACGCTGAAATGTGAATTAACACTTTCTTTGATTTGAATCCACCTAGAAGAGGCCAGGTTGAACCACTAAGCCATTCAGAAAAACTGTCTAAAAGACATAATCCACTAGCCAATGTTCTTTGTAAACAGATGACCAGAGATACTGGCTTAATACTAAAAGAATAATCAATATTTTCTTTTTCATTAGATTTTCTTGCAGAAGATCCCTGAGGTGAGGGGTCAATAGGGTATTTATTCCTCAGAGCTCACAAATAAATAGGGTTGTGTGGGCTAAATATTATTGGGATTGTGATCTTCGGTGGGACCACTGCTTGAGACATATTCTCCTTCCAGTAAGAAGGGGAGGAAGCAGCAGTTGACAACAGTGGGAGTCTTAAGTTATGGGACAGCAAGTTATCGCCATTCCCTTGCTTTCGTATTCCATAGAATTCACTATGCAATGCTGTTGAATGAATGCTATAAAGACAGAATTTTCAAAGAATTCTCTCTGCGGCAGAAGATACAATGGCAATTTTTTTTGATGTTTTAATTTTTGTTCTTATTTTCAATAGAAAATGGAAATTAACAATAGTACCATTCTTCTCACAATTTGGATTCCTTCCCTTTCAGTGAAACTAATTTCTGTGCCTGTTGGTTATTCATATCGTAGCAGAATAATTACAGAAAAAGATGCTCACCTGTCATTATGCAATGCTCTAGATGAAAAAAACTAAGCATCTATCTTTTAATAACAGAAACATGTAAAATATAATAGGAAGGTATCCTTTACAAGAACAGTTTATGTTTTCTCTAAGGCACCTGTTTTATTCTCCTATGAGATTGTATTCATGTTTCAAAAGTCTTATTCGTCAGGATATTGAGTAACTTGATAAGTTGCTATTATTTAGAGCATATATTAAATAAACATATTTGCAATGAGTTGACTGAAGAATTTAAATTCATTGGAGTGTTATGATGAAATAGATTTCTTTGTTCTAGTAGCTGCCCTCCACTATCGTATGTTGAATCTAACCTTCCCATTGGGTAAAAGATCTCTTCATAATATCTTGGGTCAGATTCCAAAACTTTCCCAATATGTATTGATGTTAGAATTTTCTCATTTCAATATTTAAGCCAATATTTAAAACTATAACACCAAACTCTTTATTAAGTTTGTCTTCATCCAATGTTTCATGCTAACTAGACATGAGCTAAGCACTCTGCAGATGTTATTCCCTGACAGAACTCTATAAAGTAAATATTTTCATTATCCCCATTTTACAGATGAGGAAATCGAGGTTCACAGAAGTTAAGTTACTTGTACAATATGCATAATAATGAGCAGCAAGTAACCTTAGCTGCCTAATTCCACAGCCTGAGAAATTTCCAGTAGAATACAATAATCAATAGTAAAGGTTTCATATCACCATTTTATGACAGACCATTTTTTAAAAAGAAAGGCATTTGTAATTGTCTGTAATTGACATTCCTTAAACATGCATCTTGCTTATTTCCCATGAGGCTCCAGACGTTAAAAATCTATAAATTTATTTTCTCCCTTAAGAAAAAAGGCCCTATTTCATTTTTCTTCAAGAACCTTTGATGTGACCAATTTCTAACACCCAATCATTATAAATACATCAATAGATCAGCAATATCAATATTATTTAGTGTTTTATATGTGGACAGTATTAACTGTAAAATCAAGGTTCCTTATTTACAAGTTACATAGCTGAACATAACAGAGACCCTTTGGCCTTTACTGCTTCTTTTCCATGTTATTCAAAGAGGTATAGCAGGGTTTTGTTTTGTGGGTTTGTTTTTGTTTTTGACAGTCGTTCCAAAAGTACACATTTCCTATTTTGCCACATTGATTCTTTTCTTGGACCTATGCTCTCCATTTCCTTTGGTTTCTGTTTGACTTCTAAAGCATCAACAACTGTTAGACATTCACTTAGCTTGTTATTCATCCACCGTTTTTACTTCCTTGGCCAACAGTTAACCTTCAAAACCATGTTATCTGGAATTGCTGACATGTGTATTTTCAATTTTCCCCAAGTACTCCCTTAGCAGTTTTGTTGTAAAGTGAAGACCAACACGTTCCTTTTCAAAGACCAACTTAGAAGAAGCTCTGCATAATCTCCCTTTCAAAACTCTCATGATTTTTTTTCTCTTCTTTTGATAATACATTACTTTTGTTTTACTGCTCAAGTCTAATGTATATCTGAAAGCCCTTCTAAGTGTTCTTGGCATTAGATCATTTACTTTGAACAATACTTGATATTAAATAGTTATATGACTTGGAATTCCCCAAAGAATTTAAAGAATCTTAGCAAATATGAAAAACGTTCATGTTTATCTTAACCAAAATAGATCAAGGTGTGTAATGAGATCCTTTCAACTAATGCCCATATGGTCATGCAAAGTTCAGCTTACCTTAGCAACTCAATTTTTTAGGGTAAACAAGTTTAATTGTTGCTATAACTAGGCAAGTGGGACCCTCAAATTCAACATCTATCATCTAAAATTCCAGCGCTACTACTTATTTGCCCAATAAATTATCCAGATCATTTAAGTTAAATGGAACCTTTAAGGTTTTGACTGTTAATCTCTACTTCACTTTACTTTTTGACCCCCATCTGAATAATTGTCCTTTAAGCAAAGGTACACGGAAATAAACTGTAACAGACACTTTTTAATTCCATGGTTTTAAGTGTGATTGGTGTGTATAGAGTTTACCATGTGGAAGATATTGAAAGAGCAGATGGGGGAAAAGGGAAGTTGGCCAGGTTATTGACTTTTCTTAATAGACTTTATTTATTAGAGTAGTTTTAAGTTCACAGCAAGATTGAGGGGCAGATACAGAGAGTTCCCATACACTCCCTGCCCTGATACATTTGTAGATTCCCCACCATTATCAACATCCCCTGCCAGAGTAGTACATTTGTCACAACTGATGGGCCTATACTGACATATCATTATCACCTAACAATCATAGTTTAGATTAGGGTTCACTCTTGGTGCTGTATATTTTATGGGTTTGGATACATTTATAAAGACATGCATTCACCATTATAGTACCGTACAGAGTAGTTTGACTGTCCTAAATATCCTCTGTGTTCCACCTGTTCATCCCTCCCTCTGCCCTAACCCCTGGCAACCACTGATCTTTTTATTGTCTCCGTAGTTTTGCCTTGTCCAGAATGTCATATAGTTGGAATCATAGAGCATATGGCTTTTTCAGATTGGCTTCTTTCACTTAGTAATATGCATTTAAGTTTCCTCCATGTATTTTCATGGATTGATAGCTTATTTCTATAATACATGGAGAAGAGTAAAGTTCATCACTATGTCAATCACCAGGAGTAAAAGTCCAAACAATTCTGCCCTTTGCATCTTGGTGAGTCACCAAGGAAAACACAACACAGTCAAGCACTGGATGGAGCCACACTTTACTTAGATAGAAAAGAGACAGAGCTAGATCAGCTTCAGCAGTGGGTATTGGTACCCCATGGCCAGAAGGTCTTTCCCCTTCTCTTGCTACAGTGCAAGGAACCCCATCCATTCTTGCTTGGAGAACAGATAAAGCAGTGGGGCTGGCCAAGTGCCATATGACACACACTGTTTAAGCAAAGACAAAGAGTAGTCACTAAGCCTGAAACAAGGAAGTATATCTCCACACAAGGTGATAAGCCCAGCACAGGCTGTGTGGGCACTTTAACTCTTGGTAAGGAAGTGTTCCAGGCCCTAAGGCCAGCCTTGTGCAGACAAGTGGGGGCAGAAAGACTGAGTGCATGAGACTGCCATCTCCAACAGATCTTTTGTGTTTTTATCAATGAATTTTAAGAATTCTTTGTATATTTTGAATCTGCATTTGCAGAGCAAGGTTTTCCAAGGCCTTTCTGTTGCATTATTTCATATAATTTTCATGATGATTCTGTTATTCAGACAGCTCAGTTATTCCTCTCTTCATCAGGCAAATGGTGAGACCAAACAAAGAGAGGTTACACTGAGAACATAAACAAGAAAATGTAATTCCTTTATCTGGGACACCAGCTTACTATGGAATCCAGCTTGCTTTCCTTGAGACCACTGAAGAACTTTAATTCTCTGAGTGCTATGCGGTTAGCAACTGCATTAGGAACTGTCTCCAAGTTCATTCAAATACTTTCAAATTTCCCTGTTTTCCTATCCTTCTTTAGGCACTTTACCTGACTTACAGTGGGAAAAATAAACCTCCAAAATTGGTGGGCTTGACTCATGAGCAATGGCAAATGACTCCATTGGTTATGAGGTATGATGTGCGACATCTGCTAGAATAACTTGGCTACTACTGGCTGTATGACTCTTTTATTCTTTGTATTTTTAGTGATCATTTTATGTGACTTAATTATTTTCTCAACTATACTGTAAATGCCTCTAGGGAAGAAACGATAATTTATACTTTGTATTCTTAGCACCTACGCTTAAACATAGGTAGTCACTAAAATGAATTTTTGTTGATGATGTTTATGTCGAAAAGAGTTTGATGTATGCATGCAATATGGATCCAACTGTTTCCAAATGAATAAAAACTGCTGAATGAATAGTTTCTTTCAGGTTACTAAATGTACCATGCAACCTAGGCATGGCTCAACATCTGCTATATTTGGGCTTTTTATATTGTATCATGTTTCATATAGGAAATGTTGCTATAATACTAACTTATGATGTTTTTCTCCATTGCTGCATAGTATATTTTGATCTATATGAAGTTCATTCATCCAGAAAACACTTACTAATCTGCTTTTATATGCCAGACACTGGATATGAGCTCGGCACATAGGATATGCATAAAATTGGCTCAGACTTTAAGAAACTTTACATTTTGTAGTTAATTTAAAACATGCTGTGCATTCTTTATTTCTTCTATTTCCTCTTTTGCTTCTTACTTCCCATTTCTCCTCAGCTTTTCTCATGTTTGTTTATATAGTTTAGCAGCAGCTGGTTAATACGAAGAAGGCTTCCATTTATTGCGTATTCAGAATACCTGTGCTAAGTGCTCTTCACACAATGCCTCACTCAATTTCATTTTAAGCCTTGGAGCAAACCTACTAGGTGGCTATTATTGTCACGTTCATTTTACAGCCTAGTGAATAAAGGTTTGGAACTGCTGGGTAATTTGCATAAGACCTATAGCTTATGTGGGAGAGCCAGGATTGAACCCAGGTCTTCTCTCTTCAAATTCCACTTGCTTACCCACTAGGCCATTACTGCCATTTAAGGATAAAGTCACTCATTTATATAATGATAGACCTTTGGCGGCATGCACACTTTTATTTTTCTGATGTACGTGAACCAACAGAAGAACATGTAGAGACTAGGGAAGATGTAGAGAGGGGCTTAAAACAATATCCAGGAGGGCCAAAGGAAGTGACATTATTTAGGTGGAAAAAGAAAACTGACGGGATATAACAACGTTTTGTCTTTAGGGCCGTCATGTGGAAAAGGAATTTTACTTGTTGAACACTACTCCAAGAATAAGGCTAAGAGAAAGTTACATGTTAAAAAGAAACAAGTTTGGGCTCGGTATGAGGAAAGACTTTCTGATAGAATTGTTATAGAAGAAATTAATCCAGAAAGAAGAGAATGCAATTTGCGCAGAAGTTCAAACATTATAGTGTTATGGAGGGGCCTCAGCAGGACGGGGAAGTGGAAGAGATAGTGACTGTGGTCCTGCCTCTGACTCCAAAGGCGGAAGAGCTGAATCACCGGTGGTTCTAGCCTTAGAACATCCCCCAGGATTAGCCCCACCGAGCAGTAGATGTCACTGTTTCATAGAAAGAGAAGTAAAGAGGCACCTTTCTGATTGTAAATAGGATACTTTAGAAAGATGTATTCAGATCTCCCTCTATTTTTGATGGAGAGGAGATTCTAAAAACTATTTGGGATTAATGTTGTAGCTAAGAAACACGCAATGAGAAATCCAAGATTGCTGAACAACTTAGGCTTTATTTCTATTGGAAGGCTTCGCTCAACATTGTAGTGGAAGATTATGCTTGTTCCAAAGGGTCTCCATGCATAAGATGAGATCTAATAAAGGACAAAAAGTCTTGTTCTGACGGTGCTGCTGGTATTAAGGGTGATATATATGTACCCACACACACGCATTTTGAATCAGTGCTTTTTTAACTTTCCTTTCTGGCTCTCTATTCCTTCTGTGCTTAACCCAAGCTCTTTAAGGAAAAGGGCGTGACATGAGGCATATTGACTAGGATTTTGCATTTCTCAGTTTGTAAGACACTCGAACTGAGATCACCACGAATCAAGTTCCAGGCAGAAGCAGCTTTTCTTGGCAGTTATCTGTGAAACCCGAAGGTTGGGACTGAAGTGACTTCTCAGCCTCAGAGAAAATTACAGGGTCATTGACACTGTTTAGCAATAGGAGACAGCAGAGCCCTCTGGACCACATTTCAAATGTACCCTCTTCCCTCTGCTTTGTCTCTTCAGTTCAAAGATCCCTACTGGAGCACAGATCCTCATCTGACCTGTTTCCCTGAGGAGCTTTTCTCAGGGTAGAGGTTTCTTTCACTTCAAAGAGACTTCAAAGACAGCGAGAAGGAAAAGAGTAGAGGGGGTCCTTTAAACCTGCTCTCTGCATTGGCTGTGAACTACTCCAACCATGGCTTCCTAAGAACTTATAAATATATGTAACTCCTGGTTCATTTTCTTAAGAAGCTTATATTCTCAGAGGAGGGATGCAACGTAGACAAATGATATAATAAAAAGTGGAATGCACCCTAAAAGTAGAACAAAGAGCAATATGTTTTAAAATAGGAAAGTGAGCTGGAACAATCAGAAGGTTTTTTATGGAGCATATGAAACTTTAATTATGGTGCTGAAGGACGGGCAGAATTTTGATACATAGAAAATGCAGGGGAATGACATTCCACAAAAAAAGAAATGGTCATAATGTAAGTTCAAAGGTGGAATAGAAAGGGATTTGGGGCTCCTGTTCAGCTCGGTTGAAACGTAGGGTTCCGAAAAAGGAAATAAAATCAAACCAAAATCATGATCATGATATTGCTTTGTATGTGAGGACAGACACTGAATGATTTTCAGGAGAGAAATAATAGTTCTAATAGGGATGCTTTAGCGAGATTATTACAGTACTGACTTATGCTGTCACACCCTTTGCTATACAGTGGTGATTTTCTTCGTAACAGGAGGCCAGATAATCCGTTGAGAGTAAAGAAGGTGCAACTGGGTTCTTTAAAAGAATGTAGATTTGGGGAAGTTACTATGGCAATTTCAATCTAGCAGGAGAGAAATAAAACTTGGAATGAGGACCAGGCAGACTGAGGTCAGAGAGCACAGACTATGTAGCATGAGTTAGTAGCTGCCAACATAATACTGTAATTAGCAGTATTGGAATGGAGACATGGAAAGCAGATGGTGGCCGCAAGTGAAGGCTAGGAATGTGCATGGTGAGTAGGGTAGAGAAGAAAGAAGGAATTCTAGGGTTTAGAGAGGGCAGGATTGAGAATGGCTGAATCCTAGCTTCTGTTCAGGTGGAATGGTAAAAATCAAGCTTATATGGATATCTACCAGTCCAAGGACCTATGCGTGCCAGGCAGTAGGTTAAACGATTAATTTTTACACACTCTGTGAATTAGATGTCGAGGTATTCATTTTACGGACAAGGAAATGAAGAGTTGGTAAAGGACTGGTACGACTGGTATGGGACAGAATTAGGATTCTAACCCAGGTCTGCCTGATGGAGACAGAAGAAAGCAGTTGGCGGTTTCCTCGTGAGTGAAGGTAGTGGAAGGAGTGGTCTCTTTTGGAGAAGTCTGGGTCAAAGCACGCCAGGGGGCTCTGAGGATGTAAAAGGAGGGTAATCCAATACATGCCATGGGGAGCTCAGCTATGGTTCTGATAAGTATTCATTTCATATCTTAGATGCTATGATAATGGGATTCTTCAAAATTTACACAGCATGGTAAGATTGCCTCAGCCATGGTAAAAATAATAATAAATCTTAGGATCCGAGTGGCTTTCAGGAGGACCATGAGCTGACATTCCAGTGTTATTGTTGGAATCGCTCACGATCCTGTGAAGGAAAAAGACCACTTTGACCAGCAGGAGTGACCTGCAGCCAGTTACTCTGCTATAACCACAGGCCCATCGAGAGATAGCCTCGCGTTGTGAGTAGGAGTACTAGAACACCTGAGAGCACATGGCTGAGAGTGGGAGACAGCGCCAAAGCAGGAAACAAAGGAGACGGAGGCACGTGCGGACCAGGTCTGGGGGCGGGGGGGTGGCGGGACATCCTCCTGCTGGCCCTGCCTGCTTGGCCGGTCCCAGCCACTACAGAGGGATTTGCAAAGCAAGTCCCACGGGAGAAGGAGCGCTGAAGCTTGGTGCCCTTCTTGGCTCCCAAGGCTGCCCTGCTATAAGTGTGGTACTGCTTATAACAGACACTAGTGGTGAAGAGCATGCACTCTGCAGTCAGAACTGCTGTGGGTTCCCAGCCCTACCACTTCCTAGCAGGTAATTTTGGACATCAGCTCTCTCATTTCTATAAAAGTGGGACTAAGATATCTCTCTCTCTCATCAACTACTTGATATTAGCCCAACAACTAAGAGTACAGTAACCGGCACTTTGCATGAATCAATACATGGTAGTGGCTACTTGCTGCTAGTAAATGATGGAAAAAAGGAAAGAAACTGTCTAACGATAGAAGTTGGCTTTACAAATTCAGACTACTTTGTATAAAGTCACTAAATAGTATTCATGGTAGGATGGTTGGAATAAAGTGAGAGACAGGGTGGGGATGAATTATGGATTGTTCTTTGGGCTTTTTTGTGTATTTTATGTTGCTTTTGTAATAAAAAAAAAAAGGAAAGAAAAGGGGTTGAAAGCGAAAGCATAGCTATAAGGAACATTTTTAGTTTATGTTTCACACTGTTCTCTAAGTCTCAAATTCAAAATGCTCCAAAGTTTACAATATAACATTTTTGGTTCATTTAGTGTTTTAACTTCATTATAATACCATATACCTAGTGATTTCAGAAGAGATACATTTGCTCATATATACATTTAGGGCTCAATCTATATGACTCCAAATTTTCTCCACTCAAAGACAACTGATTTTTTTTTCTTCTGTTTCACTTCACTTCTTGTCCTTATAGAAACATATACCACATATTGTAATCATGACGAATATAGAGACTTTGTATTCCTGTTTTTTCACTTAACGCTTTTCGCGTTGCCCCATTGCCTCCATACTTAAAACTTTTCATGGCTGCTTAGTAATATTCTAACAAGAACTATGATCTTATCTGTCCATTCCTCTGAAGTGTAACATTTCGGGTCCTCCCACATTTTTGCAAGGATGAACCAATCCAGCTGCCACAAACGTTTTCACAACTATAACCTTTTTCTTCTTATGAACTGTTGCCTTAGGATAAGAATTTTCAATGGTAGGGAAACATTTTCTGGTTCTTAAAATTTATTGTCAGATTGTTTTTCAAAATGACTCTACACATTTACAATGCCAATCTCCTGGCAGCTGCCACAGCCGCTTGAACTTCTGGCCCAAGCTCACAGGATCCCTATTATCATTTTAATTTTTGTTTCTTTAATTACTAGCAGGTTTAAGCATTCTAATTTATATGTTTACTTTTTTATGTTTCCTCTGAGCTCTGATATTTATAAATAAATGTAACCTTTTGAAATGTGACTGGAGAAAATAAAGTCCTTTTACTGTTGGCTTTTCTCTATTTGTGTTCAATTTAACCCAAAATATTCATTCCTCTTTTAAAGTGCCCCCCAAATGCCAAATGCCATAATTGGAGAACAAAAGTAGAAAACAAATATATAAATTGTTTTGTTTCTGTGTCATTCCACACTCAGGAAAGAAACCGAAGGCCTCAGTAGGTCCTTTCTCAACATTCTGAGACCTGATGGCACCAATTCAATAGTCTTCTGATGAAATTAATTTGGGGACATTCAAAACAGTCATATTCTGGACAACAGATTGGATTACTGACCAGGATCAACCCTTAATGGGCCAGTTAGTTTGGTTGTTATAGCAACAAAATTTGATTTGACATTCAGTTATTCAATCAATGGCTCAGCAATAGACCTGCAAACAGTACATTCTGTTGAGACTGAAGGCTGCCTTCCCCTCCTTTATAAACCTTATGCCAACATCCATTTGAAAATTTTCAGAGCTTAGTATTTCATCTGAAAAATTTCAGGGCTTAGTATTTCAAATTTGAAATGTGTTCTCCACCGCTTCCTGAAAAACGTCTGAGCTCTTCCTTGAGACATCTGCGTCACCTTAAGTCAGAAATCCTAAAAGATGTACATGGGTGCACAACTGGATATGATACTATGCCACTCATTAGATCTGAACCTTGGGAAGCTGAGGGGATTTGATCTACTTTACTCAATTTTATAAGAGAACCAGAGAAGATGGCTGCCCTGGAGGATCAAGTAGTTTCTCTTTTTTCTGGAGCTTCCTGAGTTTTACCCTTCCCTTCATTAATCATTCTGAAATTGACTCTTCCTCATGGCTCATTGAGTTAAATGGGATCAATCACAACATTTCAAAGTGTTGTAATGTCATATATATGTCAACACAGACCTAAGAGGTTACATATACTTTTACCATTTGGGGTAAATGCATTATAGATTGGTAACCCAATATGCTAGTAACCCCTTAGGGAAGTAAATATGGTATTTAACTGTAGCTCTAAAAGTAAAACTATACCTGCATATCTGTTTGTTCCACTTAAAAGAAGTTTTACCTTCTATCTTTAGCTAAATGTTACTTATACAACTACACAAAAAATGCATGACATTTTTCATCCAAGAACCTATTTTGAATCCAAGTTAAAACTGTACATGTATGCATTTATGAAGGCTTAGAATTAAAATAAGAAACTTAGGGGTGGGGGTGATGCTTGAGTGAAGCCAACTTATGAGGTCCACCACCAGTAAAGAAGCTATAAATATTGTCTCCTGCTGCTTTTGTGGCAACATTAAAAAGTGTGTTGAACTGAATCTAATGTATCTTCCTGTGAGTTCTTCCACAAATTATGATACACATTGTAAGTATGTATATTCTATTTAAGAAAACAATGATCTAGATACATTTTGATTTTAATTTCTGAGCTTTTTTATGAGGGGTCACTTTACTTTTGCTAATCTTTGTCCAAGAAGACAATGCCACCACCCACCAACCAATGTACAATATACATTTTGAGGGCATTTATTTGCTTTTCCAGTAGTAGGGATGGATTTGGTTTCTTACATATTATTCTACTTTCTGTTTCCAAGCAACAGTATACATGGGAGAAATGGTTAGAATTTAGAGCACAACAAAGCTAACTGACCCACAAAATGACTGAACCCAGAACACTGTCCTGTTCAGTTTGCCAAGTCAGTTTTCTGTTACATGGTAGCCTTTTGCTTGGCAAGCTGGAGTTGGTTACTCAACCTCATTTCTTTAAATGAAGGAAGAACTAATGGTCACTTGTAAACAAGGTTGCTTCTACTTGCTTTGTTATTGACTACATGCCTGAACAACTAAGCAAATTTAATGAAGCAGTTTTTTAAAAAGAACTTTCTTCTAACCTTTCTCATAATATCAAAAAGCTGGGAGGTTGGCTGATAGCTCCTGACTTTGCTTGGATAAAGGTATTACATTATTACACTCTCATGCAAGAACTTTGTAGCCCAGAATACCGAACCAGCTCCTAGACGGAGAGAAGTTTCCTAACTATGTGTCCCTACGTTTTTTTAAAGAACACATTACTTCTATTTTTTTTTTATAAACTAGTTTCAAACTGAGGTCACAGGTAGTGTTTCAAGAATCAAGGTCATGTGGCTTAGGGCTTTAATCTTTGAGGCTGACATATTCCACAGATTGATACTGATCTCTCTCTCTCTCTCTCTCTCTTCCCCTCCTCCTTCTCCTCCCCTTCCTCCTCCTATTCCAACCTTTTCCCCCAAGCCCCTCTCTTAAAACTGTTTTTGGTATCAAATGTTTTCTTTTGGCTGTTCTTAGTGCATTTGTAATGAAGCTAACTCCATGATGGCCTTGGGATTGCCTATGGGGATTCACACAGGCTTGGGCAACCTCCCTGAACAGGGTGATGAAAGCTCCCTCAAGCCCCTCTACTAGGGAGGGTCTCCTGGGCATCTACCCCACAAACTCCATCAAAGCACAAAATGCAGATCCCCAATCAAATACCTGACTCTTTTCTTGAAGTTACCTACCTTTGTTCATCTCTTTCTGCTCCCTAGGGTAGAAGGTAAACATTCATTTTTGTATAAATACTCTCATGGTCATTCTTTTCAGTTCTATATCCTTTCAAAGGTCCCTTCTTTGGATCTGGACAACTCCAAAAGAGTGGTGCCAGGGCATTTGATATGTATGGTTTACACTGTGACCATTTAACCATGCTATTCAGCTACTTATGTCAGCCATTAGTCTTATCAGTTTAGCTGACATTACTTTAAAGCTTTCAAATCTCGTTCAGCTTTAGTTATAGCTAATACAAAAAGAAGATTTGGACAGATATGAAATTCAGGGCTACAGATAAATGGATTCATTTAAGAGCTGAGCAGAAGATGACTTTCCAATAAATACCCTGTCTGTCCTAAATTCTCAATGAATTGTGGTGTGACCATGTAGGCATGCACACTCTAAAATAACAAGGGTTACCATTTTTAAAACAAATGCATATGGATAATTCAGGATCAATAATCAAACATATTCTATTTCTGATATCTCAAACCACTGTCAGGAAAAGAAAAGGTTCATTTTGGAAAGAGACCTCACTTTTTTCCCTCACACTCTGATGATGAAAAACACTTGATCTTGGCTTTCTTGCCTGGAAAAAAGAGCGCTTGTGCAGATTTGGATTTAAGTCCTGGCTCTGCCTCTAGTTGTTTTGACCTTCAGCAAGTCACAACCTCCTTGTCTGTTTCTTCAACACTGCGTGAGCAAAGTAGATTTTCATAACCCTTTCAGCGTAAAAAGTCTAGAGCTAATGCAAAACTGAAAGGATCCGTCAATTCAGAAATAATTAAACCATTTTATTTTTCATTGTGCATTTGTGAAGCAGTCACACTACATGAGTTGGACTGATATTGAGTAGAAGACCCAGCCTGAGCTGGGTCAGCTCAGCACTAAGGTTAAAGGTGCACTCAGTCAACCTCCTAAGAACTCATCAACCAGGTGCTGTTCCACAAAGGCTCCTTCCAGAAACTTATCATAGGATATTGTTCTCGAGAACCCAGCAGTCTACCTGGGTCCTCCTGATAACAATGGCTAAGTAATCGTCACCCTTTATAACTTATCTCTGCAGTCAAGAAAGAAAAGCTACTGCATCCAAGACATTGTTTGGGCCAGTGTGGGAGATGCATTTATGGTCTACGTTTTTAAAGATCAAACTTTGAAAGATTCTTAGCAATAAAGCAGGCTATAGTACACATGTGAAAATATATTTTTCAATGGCAGGAAAACAATTCCGTCTTTTACAATAGCAAAAATTTTGGAATCAGAATCTTTGATTAAAATTCAAATCCCTATGAAGCTTTTCATGTTTCTTATCACTGAAAAAAATCAGCAAACATTTTTGTTCAAGAGGTACATCTCTAACTCCAATAGAACCTGCATATTTTCCCCAACAACTGTATCAAAGCAATAGTGTTAGCTAGTCTGGGAATAAATAATACTCATTTTAAGCCTCACCATAGTCTTAAGCCAAATGATATTGCCAACAGCCCAATGAAGATTAGCTCTAATGGAGAAGAAATGACAGCCTGCAAAATTTCTTCTCAAGTTTCTTCCAATTGTCAGTGAGTCAAAACCACAGTCACTAATGCAACAGCTCAGAAAGAGAGGCGGAGTTGAAAAACTTCCAGTAACTGTCAAAGAAAATTCTAGTCTTTCTTAAGTTTTTAAATTAAGTTTTACTCATGTCAACCCCATCAACAAAAAGGAATAAACTAAGACTGTGTTTATGTGACACCACAACAACTAGTCAATTAAGTGGGGAGTGAACTCAAATCTTTTGATTGACTCAATTTTATACTTTCAGTTTGCTATTTCAGTGTATTTAATTGGTCACAGTCTTAACATGGGCATATTCATTCAATAACATTCATGTGGCATTTGATCACTATTAACAACTTTCCTGGAGATCTAAGAATATATAATACAAAGGCTCTGAGTCCACTTAAGTGCATATTAATTTCTGAAAAGCATTTTTGCTTTGAGCTGTCACCGAGAAATCATGCAAATGAAACCAATGTAAAGATGGTGGTAAATATGGTATCCAAACAAATTAGGTCCAGATTAATTTAAACATTGCTAGGGTAGAAAGAACAAATCTTACTCCTTTGTTATTCAAAGATGAATATACACACATACACATGAAAAATGGTGAGTACATCAATCATATCCTGTTGTAATTATAAAACTGTACTTTGAAGAATAAACCATAATGTTTTACATTGGCACTTATAGTGATCAGAAGCAATATCTTCTTATTTACCAAACAAATTATTAGATAGGAATCATATTTCACCTATAACATTGCCTTGATGTACAATTTATATATGTGGCAGACTCTAAATATTAGCTGTATTTGGTCAAAAATAATATAATAATAAGTATTTATTTATTTCAAAGAAATTTTGTCTGGTCTAATGAAAAGAAATTTGAACATGGAATCAAAATATTTGCGGTTATTACCAGGCTTATTGCCACCTAGCTGCTTGACCTTGGGAAGGTCATTAATCTGCCTGAACTTTGGTTTCTTAAAATGGAAGTGAAAAAAAGAAATCTGCTTCACAAGTTTGGATAAAAATTAAATAGTCAGTGGACATAAAAAATGTGTTATAGAATGATAAAGTACCATAAACTGTCATTATTATTTATAGTATGAAAGTGTAAATATTCAGTAAAAATAATTAGTAAAATGCCTACTATGTGTTACACAATATGCGAATCATTAGTCTTTACAGTTATCTTGCATAATGGGAGGTTTTAATGCACATTTTTAAGAAGTTGATAGATTAAGCAGGCAGAAACAATCAAACCTTAAAAATATAGAAGAGAAGATGGGAACAACACAAATAACAAGTTTTATCTAATAAATGTGCGTGTGTCTAACAGTATTCAACATGGGCAGAATGCGTATTTTCATCCAGAACACACCATGCATTTACAAAAGGTGACCGCACACTGGGCCATAAGACATGTCTTAACAAATGTCAAAAAAGTTTATTACGGTCATAGCATCTAACCAAGATGTGATTTAATTAGAAATCAGGAAAAAAAAGTAAGTGTGTTAGTTTTCCATTGGTGTGTAACAAATTACCACAGACTTAGCTGCTCAAAACAGCACCCATGTATTATCTCATAGTTCTGTATGGCAGAAATCTGAGGAGGCTTAAATGGTTTTTCTGCTCAGGATCTCCCAAGACTGTCATCTACATGTGGGCTGGGCTGGACTCTGATCTGGAGGCTCTGGGGAAGAACCTGCTTCTGTATTAGTCAGGATCCTCCAGAGAAACAGAACCAACTGGATAGAAATACAGAGATATATACAAGAGGAGATTTACTACAGAATTTAACTCACGTGGCTATGGAGGCCGAGAAGTCCACAATCGTTCATCTGTAAGCTGGAGGTCCAGCAAAACTGGTGGTGTAATTACTCCAAGTCCAAAAGCCCGAAGAGCAGGGGCACCAGTGTCTACCGTTCAATAAGATTGTGTAGATAGAAAATCTAAACAATAAATTATTAGAATTAATACAATAGTTACCAAGTTTGGGGAATGAAAAATAAATGTAGAAAATTATTGTATTTCTACATATCAGCAACAATGGAAGAATTAGATACTGAAATTTTTTAAATGTATCACTTAGTCACAAAAACATAAAATAGCTACAAATTTAATATAGATACACAAAATCTTCTGAAGAAAATGTTTAAACTTTGAAAGACTTTAAAAAAGGCCTAAACAAATAGATAGATATCCCACATTGATGGGTTGGGAGACTCAATAAATAAAATAAATATTTCCAAATCGATGTTTTATGCAATTTTAATCGAAATCTCATCAGATACACTTTGGTAAAAGTGATAATATGATTCTAAAATTTATATGAAAGCAATGTATAATACCTAAGATGACACTGAAAGAGAAGAAGATGTGACTACTTACTCTTCAGGTACTTAGAATAATTACAAAGCTATAATAATTAAAGCAGTGCAGTACAGAGCATAGAGAGACAAATAAACCAGTGTAACAGAACAGAGTCTGTTATTTCTAAATGGACATGATATATGACAGAGGTGCAGATCAGTAAAGATGACTAATAAATATATGGTACTGGAGCAACTGGTTATCCATATGGGGGAATAAAGTAGAGGGATTCCTACTTCGTACTGTAGACAAAAAAAAATTCCACTTTGATTAATGATCTAAATGGGACAAATATAAACCTTAATATAGAAGAATATCCTTGATTTTGAAATATGCAGGATTTCTTTGAAGAAAATAAAAAGTACAAAACAGAATATTTTAAAAACTGGCACATATATGAACCATGTAACAATTCATATCTTATCCTACTATCATCGTATTTTGGTCAACTTTGGGAACAGGCATGGTGCCAGAAGCAACTTCCTAACTTCAGCCTCTTCTCCTTGGCCATGCCAGCAGTACATCAGGACCAAGCTGGAATAAAATACAGAGGCTGAAGAGAGTTTTAGAAGAGACTGCAGAACATAAGAATGTGGACAAAGAGAAAGGAGAAAACTAGAGGAAAGTTCAAGGGGAGAAGCTGCCCCTCTGTTCAAGCCCCTTTTAGCCCTCTAGGAGCTCATCAGGTTCCAAGGGTGGTTCACCATTGGAGGGGTCTATGTGTACATTATGGGCAATTTGAATCTAGACTAGAGGACTTCAGAAAAAGTCACTGCCCTTTCATTATTTGAAAAGGACGTCATACGAACACTGATTTTACTTCTTAATTTATGTGTTAGTCATGTGAATAAAAATCAATGCCTGCAATACTGTGTGTAAAAGTAGCACATGAACTTTGCCAGAAACTGTACGTGTAATCTTCTACTCAACCTGGAACAACACAGGTTGATAGCGTGTATTGATAATCACAACATCCAGCACACTCCACTGAGCAAAATTCATTAATTTCTCTATGCTGAACGAGACAGATAGAAACCAATTCAAGTTTGGGGGGTTTTTTTACTAAAAAACTTTTTTTCCACTTTAGAGAGTCAATCTTTTCAAAGACACACTATAGAAATGTGCTCTCAGGGGTGATCATTAGGGGTATAAAAGTAGCTTAAATAACACATAAAATGATAGAAAGTAATTTGAAATGATCTCAAATATTTGAACTAAGGTTAACTGGAAGATATATAGAAGTTAAATAACTGTTATTCAGGGAAAACAAACTGCAATGGCTCTTAATTGCTACTAACATTTATTGAACAGTTTGTTTATTAGAGGTTTCACATAGATTTTGATTTTCAAGGGTAACATCTGGAGAAATGTCATTTTGCCCAGCCTAAACTCTGTAAGCCAAAATACCAGTTCTCTCTGAAGGCAGCTCTCAAAAATCACAGTCATAATTACCAGTAGGAAATCATTATTCTCTTGGGACTGGACTTTGTATATCTAACCACTTCAGGTACTGCAAATATCTCACCACTGCATGGATTTATAAACTAAGAACGACATGTGCAAGACACAAAAACAGAAAGATAGAGAATTCTGACAGGTCAACTGTCCAGTCACATTTTATTTCCTTTTCTCTTATCAATGCCAAAAATCATACAACAGATACATACTCAGTACAAGTAAAATTTATCCACGGACACCATTCTCACAGAAACAACAAATGACCTCATGTTATAGAATAACATATCACCAGAAATGAAGGAAGCATGGATTGTCAGCAATTGCTTATGCCTACTGAAATATCCAAGGGTAGCCTTGGATTATTGTAATATTTTGAGAATATTCTTTTTAATTAAAAGTGAAATATTGGCTCTCCTCTTAAAATATGCATCACAGCATATTTGGAAACAATGTTATAGGAAAGTGATTCCAGATGTTCTTTGAGAAGTCATGAAAGCCCATTTGAGAAATACTGATATACAGTGATGTATGTGTGTGTGTGAGCTAAATCTATGTGTATACATACATTCATGTATATCATATACAGACAGACACACACACACACTCATACACGATGACAAGAAAATAAACCAGAGTAAATGTGGAAATTTGGGGAAAGAAATTGATAACTCTCCATAAACAATTTGCTAAAGTAAATCACTGAACTTAATGGTTGACATGAAACACACAAGGGAGCAATTAGGTAGAGTGATGCAAAGGCAAATAAATAAGACCAAACTTCATGTAAATATAATGCATTTCAGTGTTGCTGATAAGTTTCAAGAAAAGTTAGCTTGACTAGTTAAATCTCAGGAAGGAGAAGTATTATGACCATCTTCAGAATCCAGATGGAGCTACAAGCTCCATTTTTCTGTTCAAAAACCAAGAGTAAATATGGTGAACATGAAACAGTAGATTTAAGTAGATCCTTAGAACAAATATTAAGGATTAATGTTTTTCTAAAAGAATTAGTTAATAGAAGAAATAAAATATAACACTTTTTTCAACAAAGAAGTAAAAGACAGTGAATTAAAATTTTAAGTTAAATATTTAATTATCTTCTTGAACATTCATTTTCCAAATCCTGAGAAACAATGCTTATTGATTTTTTTCTGACTATGAAAGCAACAACTATCTCTTTGCAGAAGATTTAGATAAATAAAAAGAAATAAAATCTCAATTCAACCCTCTGTAGGTGGAAATACCAAGGCAATAAATAAATTGTATATAAACTGGAATAAAAATAAGTTTGTAAATATATAGATTAAAAAGAAACAAAGTCATTTACCTAGAACTTTGTGAACTAGAGTTCAGTAAGGTAACCACATAGAAAATGAGCAAAGAAAAATTAGTAGCTTTCCATCCCACACAAACACATACAAAGATTAGATATTTTTAGATTTCATTTTAAAAAAGCAACAAAAACTTTATTGAATCATAAGTAAACAATTGTGCAACAAGTTATGATAATCTATAAAACGTTACTGAAGGATCTAAAGAAAAACTTAAGTAGAAAGTAAACTATATTTATGGATAGGAATGCTCAATATTGTAAATATTTTAATAACCCAAATTAGTCTACAAGTTAAATAAAATCGCAACCAAAATCCTCGCAAGAATTTCTTGGAACTTGATAAAGTGATTTTAAAATTCATATGGAGGAGCAAATGCTTAAGAATAACCAGGACAATCTTAAAAAGGAAGAAAGCAATTGTGTGATGCATTCAACTAGATATCAGAACAAAGTATAGACCTAAAATTAAAATAGTGACAAAGCAGTATGCATGATATAGCACAAAATGGGTTAATCATATATACCGGAGTGAAGTTCTGAACTTTTCATTCTGGAAATACGGAAAATCTGGAATTTTACTAAGGTACGTGTGGTAATTTAATGTATGATAAAGGCCAGCATTACAAACCAGTGGGAAATGATAATGAACTCAATGTTTTGGGTAAATGAAAAGGTATAGGAATAGAGTCTTATCTCAAATCATTAAATAAAATAAATTTCAGCTCATCTAGAAACCTAAATGAAAATATTAAGTATTAGTAATGAATATGGTGGAGTGTTTATGGTCTGGGAGGAAAGAAGGCCTTAATTAGCAAAACACAAAAATCAAATGCCATAGAGGAAAAGACTGACAAGTTTGTCTAAATCAAAACTAAAAGTAAAGTGAAAGAGTAATCATTACCTTGGGAGCTCATATTTGCAATATGTATAACAGATAATCGATTAATACCCAGGAAAATGTGAGTGTATAACATAATTTATATGTATATACCCTTCAAAATCAATAAGCTAGAGACAAACCACCCAGCAGAAAAATGGGCAAGGGATATAAACAGATAACAAGAGGAAACTTAACTGACCAATAAACACAAAAATATGTTGTTTTCCTGACAGTCAGAAAAATAGAAATTAAAATAAAATGATTTATCAGTTTTTGACCTCACAGGGAGGCAAAATGTAAAATTTTAATAATATCCACTGTCAACAAGGGTGTAAGGCAACATGTGCTCTTTGCAGAGCAGATGGGAGTATGAATCAGCACAGCCATTTGGGTGGACAACTTGGGAGGCTCTGTTAAAAGTGAAAATGTGCAAACCTTAGCTTTGTTTACAGAACAAAAAATTGGAAACAAGTTGAATGGCCATTACTAAGCAGAGGGGAACTATGGAATAAAGTAGATTTTTATATACTAGCATGACAAATGTCTTAAGTCATGCTTAAGTAAACAAAGAGAACAAAAGATCAAAATAAACAAAAAAAGAAGATTGCAAATTACTATATTACAGTATGATATTTTGGAAAAAATACAATGAAAATCAAAACTGTGTAATTTTACAAATGTAAATACAAGAAAAAGTTCTAGATATACGCCCATGAACTTCATAACAATGTTACTCCTATGAAGGAGGAAGGGACCAGGACAGAAAAGGGCCAAATATGGAGAGAGACTATATCCTGGGATGTCTGGGACAGTTCATATATATTCTTATTTTAATCACTGGTTAACTTACCTCTACTCAAATTGCTTTCCATTCACACCACCAGTCTGTATTTTTGGAGCAATAATAACAATAAATACCATTCATAAAACTGTGCCAGGCATTATTCTAAAAATGCCAGATTAATCTACATATGTTCCATATAGACATTGTGCTTTTCAAGATGGCTACAATAAGATTTCTCATTCCACATCCCCTTCATACAATGTGACACTTACATCCATCCCATTGAGAGGTGGGATCTATGTTCCCTTCCTGTGAATCTGAGTGGGTCTATGACTACAGTGGAAGTGACACAATGTAGCTTCCAAGATTCTTGGGATATGTGCCCTTGAAATCCAGCTACCATGCTGTAAGGAAGCCCAGGTTACATGAAGAGGCCACATCTAGCAGTTCCATGTAAAACCCCAGCTGATCTGTATCAAGTATCTATTGCTTCATGATAAATCACCCCCAAATTCAGTGGCTTACAACAATAATCATTTTATTATTATCTCTCATGATCTGAGGGGGTGACTTGGCTCAGCTGGTTGTTCTTACCCAGGATCTCTCATGCATTTGCAGTCAGAAAATGCCTGGGCTGAAGTCATCTCAAAGGCTTCCTCACTTACAGTAGCTATTGGCTGAGACCTCATCTAGGGCTGTCTGCTGGAGCACCTAAATGTTTAGGCTTCCTCATGGTTTCTGGGTCCTAAGAGTGAGCATCCCCAAAGAAAGCCAGACAGAAGCTGTATAGCTGTTTATGTCCCAGCCTTGAAAGTCACATAACTTCATTTCTGTCATACTTTATTGGTTGAGTCAGTCACAGAGTTCTTCCCAGTATCAGGGAGAAGAGATACAGATTCCAACTCTTGAAGAGGAAGTAGCAAAATCACACTATAAGAACAGGTGAGATGAGAGATGTTATTCCAGCCATCTTGGAAAAATATTGGGTTGGCCAAAATTTTCGTTCGTTTTTTTTTCCCATAAGATCTTACAGAAAAACCTAAACAAACTTTCTGGCCAAGCCAATACAATTTGCCACAGTTCACAACAATGCTATTATCATGTCCATTTACAAATGAGAAAACGGAGGCACAAAAAAGTAAGTTAACTTGCTCACAGACACATAGATAGTATGCATGAGAGCTAAGATTTAAATCAGGCAGTCTGATTCCAGGCAGTCTAAATTTTTGACCTCTAATCTATGCCATGCTATCTCTCTCTAATACAGCACATTCTTGTGTGAGTGTGTAAGAGAGAATTTAATTTTATCACACTTAATAAATCCTAAGATGACATAAAACATTTATAACTGGTCCTGGTACATACAGGCTTTCAATAAATATTAGTTATTTCCTAGCTGGAAGATGGGGATTCTTGCTATAACATGTATGGATGGAGAGTGAGGGGAAGAGGCATGAAGAAGAAGGGACATTCCAGGTAAAGAAGAGTAGTATTAAATTGGTTTCAAGAATAGATGAGTTTTCAGCCATAAGAAAGAATGACATAATGCCATTTACAGCAACATGGGTAGACCCAGAGATTATCATATGAAGTGAAGTAAACCAGACAGGCAAAGAAAAATATCATATGTTATCACTTATATGTGGAATCTAAAAAAATGATACAAGTGAACTTATTTATAAAACAGAAATAGACTCACAGACATAGAAAACAAACTTATGGTTACCAAAGGGGGAAGAGGGGAGGGATAAATTAGGAGGTTGGGATTAACATATACACACTACTATATATAAAATAGATAATCAACAAGGACCTTCTGTATAGCACAGGAAACTCTACTCAATACTCTGTAATAACCTATTATATAATGGATTCCACTGGAATCTTGCTGCCAGACCTCTGCTCAGTCCTTCCTAAAAATAGGGAACCTTTTCTTACACACCCCCAGAGAGAGGAGGGACTGTCACACTGGTCCTGAGGGACCCAGGGGCTGCTGGAGTCCTTAATCCTTTCCAGAACCATCCATCCCTAGAAAAGCACAGAACCTGAGTGCTGGGCCAAGTCCCTGGTCTTTTCTTACAGTTCACAGAGGCTTTTTAACCAATCTAAACCCAGGAAAGAAGATGCAGCAAAGCTAGAATGTGAGTATAACTTTAGTGGACCAATAATAAAATGCAAGAAGCCCAGGGGTGAGAAAAGTGAATTCTCTCAACATTGCTTCCTGTTTTCTTCCTCATGGCCCTCCAGGGAAAACTACCTTATTGCTTAATTTCTGCCTTTCCCCCTCATACATGCACTTTTGGGCCTTGTTTTTAATAGGTGGGGAAAAAAATACCACCCCACAAACCTGTATTTAAAAAGAAACAGAAATGACCGTGTGAAATTTGCCTCTGTCCAAACATTTCATCCATGTCTGTGTGAAGCTGTCCGTTCATCTTTCTGTATGGGGTGGTTGTCTTTTCTTGGTCTGTTTTGGTCCCCTCCTTCGTGGACTTGTGCTTGGGATCAAATATTTCTGGCCCATTATGATTTTGAACGTTTGACTTGGACCACAAGTGAATCTTTCTCCTGATGATGCAAATAAAAGTATAATTTTTAAAAAACCTATAATGGAAAAGAACCTGAATGTATGTATGTTTACTGAGTTACTTTGCTGTACACCTGAAACTAACACATTATAAATCAACTATACTTCAATTAAAAAAAAAAAAAAGAACAGATGAGTTTTGATTCCTTCATGGAAGTTTTCAGTAGGCTGAAACTCTCCCTAGTACAGCCAGAAGCAACTTTGGGTGTATTGTTCGGGGAAAAGGAGATGGACATCTCTTAAGCACTTATGTTGTGTCAGGCACTGAGACAGCTGCTGAACATTCATCAGCTATTTCAAGAGAAGAAATGGAAGGTTTCTAACTGGAAGAGATTTTGGTAGTATATGCACAACTTAAATTCAAGACAAAGAAAATCAGGGGATTTTACATTTCGTCAACACCAATAAAACTTTCTTGATCCTCCCAGCAAGAATTAATATCTTCTATAGACTTTATGGTACTTTATTTGTACCACTATAATTGTAGTGTTTTTAATATTGGCATTTATCTATAGCTTGATCACTCTCAGAGACCCACAAATAAGCTTTGTTCATCTTCCTGCTGCCTGTAGGAAGGCAACATCTTGAATATAGTTGGGGCAGGCGTAAAAGAAATTAAAAATTGAGTAAAACGCTTGGTTTCAAGCATGAACTTGCATGTTCAAATAATATATTATTTCTGGTACAGAAGAGCAAGTTACCATAATTCAAAAAGAGTCATGTACCACAATGTTCATTGCAGCTCTATTTACAATAGCCAGGACATGGAAGCAACCTAAGTGTCCATCGACAGATGAATGGATAAAGAAGATGTGGCACATATATACAATGGAATATTACTCAGCCATAAAAAGAAATGAAATTGAGTTATTTGTAGTGAGGTGGATGGACCTAGAGTCTGTCGTACAGAGTGAAATAAGTCAGAAAAAGAAAAACAAATACTGTATGCTAACACATATATATGGAATCTTAAAAAAAAAAAAAAGGTTCTGAAGAACCGAGGGGCAGGACAGGAATAAAGATGCAGACGTAGAGAATGGACTTGAGCACACCGGGATGGGGAAGGGTAAGCTGGGATGAAGTGAAAGAGTGGCATTGACATATATACACTACCAAATGCAAAATAGATACCTAGTGGGAAGCAGCTGCATAGCACAGGTGCAACGACCTAGAGGGGTAGGATAGGGAAGGTGGGAGGGAGACGCAAGAGGGAGGGGGTATGGGGATATATGTATACGTATAGCTGATTCACTTTGTTTCTCAGCAGAAACTAACACAACATTGTAAAGCAATTATACTCCAATAAAGACGTTAAAAAATAAAATAAGTTATGTCTAATTGATTACATTGTTTTTCAAAAAAAAAGCAAGTTTCTGACTTACATAATTGTATTCTGCCAATAACAAGCTTACTTAAGAAAACTTGACTCGCAATTCATAGTACTGGCTGGAAATTTATGGCACATTCTACACTACCAGATGTGTAAAAGTGCCATCAGGTGGTAATTTATTCAAACTACAGACATGATTCCTGACATCCTGAAGTCTTGATGATTCAGTGCTAGGTATCTTAGGTTTTCTTACCTTCTCCCTCCCTCCCTCCCTCCTTAGTATAAACTGCTACTGACAATGAGTAGAAATTCTAGAAAAAAAGAAAAACAGATTGAGGTGTTGCAACAAAGGTTGACTCACGAAAAATCGTTCCATGGGATTTGTATAGATACTCAGCATAGACTGAGACTCGCCTCCACACTGTGAGACCCAGTAATAGTACCATTTCTAATGTAATGGCACCTCTTTCTTTGGCCTGAATTCAAACACAGTATGAAATCTAAAGATGATTTCCTCATTTCTGTTACTAATGAAATAGTATGTGGGCTATTTAAAATACATAATAGGGGCTTCCGTGGTGGCGCAGTGGTTAAGAATCCACCTGCCAACGCAGGGGACACAGGTTCAATCCTTGGTCCGGGAAGATCCCACATGCCACGCAGCAACTGAGCCCGTGCACCACAACTACTGAGCCTGTGCTCTAGAGCCTGCGAGCCACAACTACTGAGCCCGCGTGCCACAACTACTGAAGCCCGTGTGCCTAGAGCCCATGCTCCGCAACGAGAAGCCACCACAATGAGAAGCCTGTGCACAACAAAGAGTAGCCTCTGCTCGCCACAACTAGAGAAAGCCTGCGCGCAGCAACGAAGACCCAATGCAGCCAAAAATACACAAACAAATAAATAAATTTATTAAAAAAATAAAATAAAATACATAATAGTCTTCATCTTGGTAAACTATAATTAAGTAACAAATGTGCAGAATCATCTTATTCTCCAATTAATTTTATGTGTGTATTGCTTATCTAGAATAACCAAAACTAACGTTAACAAGCATTTCTTTAACAACTAACAGAAATGGGAGACAATGAAAATAGCACTGTGTTGGAGATCCAGAAACTTGCCAATTCTGGTGCTACTCTACCAGCGACTCCCTATGTAGCCTCAATATGTTGCTTAGTTATGTTATTTTCCATCTCCATAGAGGAAACATTTGTTTTCACAGTTTTTAAAAACTATTTTTAATCTGTTCTATTGAGATAAAATCAAAATTCACCAATTTTAGCTGTGTTTTGACAAATGTATATAGTCTTTTAACAACCATCACAGTCAAGATATATATAACACTTCCATCACCCCCGAAAAGTTCTCTTGTGCCTCTTTGCAGTAAAACTACTCTCAGCCTCTAGCAGCCTACTTTTCATCATTATACTTTTGCTTTTCTAGAATTTTGTATAAATTAAATCAATCAGTATGTTGTCTAATATGTCTGGTTCCTTTCAACAGCATAATGATGTTGAGATTCATTAAGATTCATTTTTAAAAGACTATCACAGCCCACACTGAATGCAGGCACCTTTGTAGAAGATCAACTGATCATATATTTTAGAGTCTGTTTCCAGACTCTCTTCTGTTCCATGGAGATACATGCCTATCTTTAAGCCCATACTATGTTATTCTGATGACTATCACCCAAGTGAGTCTCGATATCAGGTGTAAGTCCTCCAATTTTGCTCACCTTTTGGATTTTTTTCACTCTTGTAAGTACTTTGAATTCCCATATACATTTTAGAGTTAGCTTTTCAATTGGACAGACAAGCCTGCTGAGATTTTCTATGGGACTATATTGAATATATAGGGGAGAACTGAGATCCTAACAATATTGAGTCTTCTGATCCACGAATATTGTGTATCTCCATGTGTTTAGTTGTTCAGTTTCTCTCAGCAATATTTTGTAGTTTTCAGTGTACAAGCATTGCACATTTTGGGTTAAATTTTCCCCAAATTCTTCTCTTTTTTTTTGCTATAGTAAATGGTATTTTAGAAAAATCAATTTTGTAGTCTGTACAGCTTTTAATTTTTATGTATTAAACTTGTGTCTGTGACCTTGCTGACCTCCCTTATTAGCTCCATCAGCTACTTTTTTAGATTCCTAAGGATTTTTTTATAACATAGCTAACTACATAATCTGCAAAAAAGAGTGAGCTTTATATTTTCCCATACAATTTGTAAGCTATTCAGTTATGAGTGTGAGACAGAGATCAGGAAACTTTTCCCCCCATAGGTAAATCCAATTGACTCAGTACTATTTTTGAAAAGGTATTTTTTTCCCCTTTGCAGTGCATTGCCACTTTGGTCATCATCAGGTGACTGTGTGTGTGTGTGTGTGTGTGTGTGTGTGTGTGTGTATGTATGTATATACATATATATCTCTCACAGGATTTTGTGCTACAATTTTTTTTTAGAATTTTTTTTGCATTTATGTTCCTGAGAAATATTTGTTCATAATTTTGCTGTTTGTAATGTTCTTATCAAGTTTTTATATTTAGGCTATGCTGCTCTCAAAAGAGTTCAGCTACATTAAGTCCTTACTTGGTTTTCTTTCTTAGTTTTTTTTCTTGGATATGTTAACTGCTTTGAAATGTATTAGCTTCGATCTTTTGGGAAATGTTTCCTCTGTAAATCTCTTTTTCTTGTTTCTTTTGTTGCTCTCTAGGTGTTCTGCACAACCATCATCCTAGGGCTTTCTTCTGATCTCCGTCTTGGAATTCCCTTTGTTATTTTCTCTGGGCTAGATTCCCTGGGTCCTTGAGATTGGGAATGACATATACAAACTACTATATATAAAATAGATAACTAATAAGGACCTATTGTATAGCACAGGGAACTCTACTCAGTACTCTATAATGGCCTATATGGGAGAAGAATCTACCGAAGAGTGGATATATGTATATATATATAACAGATTCACTTTGCTGTACAGCAGACACTAACACAACATTGTAAATCAACTATACTCCAATAAAAATTTTTTTAAAAAGAAATAATAAAATTAATTTTAAGGAAAAGTGCAAAAAAATTGCCTTTATTTGAAAGACATCAAAAAGAAAATGAAAAGAAAAGCTACAGAATGGGAGATAACATTTTCAATATATATAACTGATAAAGGACTTAAAATCTGAATAGAGAACTTCTGCAAATAAGAAAAATAAAATTAAATAGGATAATGGAAGAAAAATTGTGAGCACTCATGAAAAAAAATAGAAAATCCATATGACCAATAAACACATGATAGAATGTTAAATCTCCTTAACTTTCTAGAAAACATTAAGTTGAAACTAAAATGAGATACCAATTTCTGTGCATATACCCTATGCTGGAAAAAATTTAAAACTCTGAATATACCAAGTTTTTTTTTTTTTTTGCGGTACACGGGCCTCTCACTGTTGTGGCCTCTCCCATTGCGGAGCACAGGCTCCGGACGCGCAGGCTCAGTGGCCATGGCTCACGGGCCCAGCCGCTCCGCGGCATGTGGGATCTTCCCGGACCGGGGCACGAACCGGTGTCCCCTGCATCGGCAGGGCAGACTCTCAACCACTGCACCACCAGGGAAGCCCTATTCCAAGTATTTTTAAAAATATGGAACAACAGGACTTATTCACTGTTGGTGAGTGTGTAAATCGGTGCAAATATTTTGAAATACTGGCAATATCTTCCATTAAATTTAAACATACACATGCCTTACAACTCAGAAATTCTAATCCTGGTATATACCCTAGGGAAATATGATTATATATGTCCCAGAAGATAGGCACAAGAATATGTATGTCAGCATTGACTGGTAACAGCAACAAACTGGGAACACAAATATCCATTAACAGTAGAATGGATAAATAAACTTGTGGTAAAATTTCAATCAAATTAATAATATAAATCAAAAAAATAAACTAGAGCAACACACAATAATGGGGATGGAATTAGCCAATATAATGTTAAATGAAAGTAGAAATTCTCAAAACAATGGGCAATGGATATATAGAGATGGGACTTCAGGGGTGCTGTTAGTGTTTATATCCCAACTTGTTTGATTATTCTATGAATGTCCACTTAATAATTACTCATTATACTGTACATTTAAAAGTATTTTTCTTTATATATGCAATATTTTACATTTTTATGTTTATAAACAGTTTTAAATGAAAGGAATTCATATTATACATGTCTTTATAAAAGCACATACTGACAATAACATTATTAAACGACACAATAAATAAAAACTTCAAGATTTCATAACAAATATATTGTGTCTAAGAATTTAGGTCTTTTGCTATTTGTAATAATATTCAATGCTTTTTAGAACAGTACACTGCCTCCTCATGACTTAAGTGATAGTAAATTTAAAACAAAATTTCTTTTTTGACCTGCACATCTTAAAAGTTAAAGCCAACAGAGTTGGTGAAACTCCAAATATATGAATAACAGTTTGTGATATCTTTTCAAGTCTCAATTACAATTGATTTAGTTCATCTATTATGATAAAAATACACATTATTATTATTTCATAAGTATAAGTTAATAAGGATAAATTATCCATTAGGGAAAGAATGTTTTCTATGACTCTATTTTTAAAAATGGGACAGATTAATCCTATTAGTCTGAGAGGCCACTATGTAATATTGGCCATGCATTCTAGAATACTTTGTTTTGTTGGCATAGATGATTAGGATCTTTACAGGTTTGTTCAGTCAAAAGCAAGTAATTTTTTTTCTCAGAATTGACTGAAATGATTAGTGATCTACATGCTTTGAGATTTTGTAGTTCATTTGTGCTTTTGGGGAAAGAAGTATGGCAGGAAAAAACACAAACTTTGGAATCATATAGAACTGTGGTTCTGGGCAAGTTACCCATTTTTCTGAGCCTTAATTTCCTTATCTATAAAAAGGGGGATAATATTAGGGACTTTTCAGGTTTCTTGTGGGCATTTACAATGAAAAAGTAATTTATGACATATGATAAACACACAATAAACATCAGTTACCCACTTTCCAGTTACGATCTTTTCCAACCCTTTGACTGTGTATCTAATTTAAATGGAAATTTTTCTATTTAAAATTTAGTATATTTGCATCATATAAAAATATTTCACCCAACTAATTTTGGAAATGCTAGAAATAGAAAATAATATTAAAAAGAGACAATGTTACAGTCAGGCATTTTTACAAATACATGCACATATGACAAACTTCAACTTGTATCCAATTCAATGGCATATATTGATTACCATTTCCTTTCTTTAAGCTATTTAGGAAAAAGGCACAAATCTATCTTGAGGAAAATCTGATGATCCTCAACCATTCTAAGGCCAACAGTGATATGCAGTAAAAAAAAAAAAAAAAAAGACTGGACTAAAAATCAGACAAGGTGGTTTCTAATATTATGAATTCCACTAACTAGTTATGTGACTTTGTACAGTTCATGTGTCTTCTCTGAGTATCAGATTTCTTAACTCTAAAATGGGGCTAACAATATCTGCCTTGCCTCTTTTACAAGATTCTTATAAGGATCTAAAGAGAAAAGAGAGGACTTCTCTGGTGGTCCAGTGGTACAGAATCCACCTTACAATGCAAGAGACGCGGGTTCGATCTCTGGTCAGGGAACTAAGATCCCACATGCTGTGGGGCAACTAAGCCCATGTGCCACAACTACTGAGCTCGTGTGCCTCAACTAGAGAGCCTGCGTGCCACAGCTACAGAGCCCACCCACCCTGGAGCCTGTGCGCCATAACTAGAGAAGAGGAAAAAATCCACATGCCGCAACTAGAGAGAAGGCAGCGCACCGCAACAAAGAGCCTGCACACTGGAACGAAAAATTCCGCATGCCTCCACGAAGATCCCACGTGCTGTAACTAAGACCCGACGCAGCCAAAAATAAATTAAATAAATAAATAATAAAAAATAGAGAAAAGAGTGAAAAACGACATCTAATTAGGAACCTACATCCCTTTGATTTAATTAAAAAATAAAAGATATCTGGTAACACTGGACAAGAGAAAAAAGGGAGCATTCACTTTAAATATAAAATAAATTTCCTTCTGAAAAGTCTTTTCTAAAACACAGAAAGGATTTTAAAATATAAATAAATAACCTACACTTTACATCAGCAAACCTTACAGATTTCGGAGTAGAAAATGGAGCCAAGCCCTGGATAATTCACAAAGTCCTCTGAAACACAGTGTTTCATCTACAAAATAAAAGGGTTAGAATAAAAATTTCTCCAAAGTTCTTTCCAACTTAAACTTTCTTACGATTTCATTTAAGGAAGAGCTTTAGGGCTTCCCTGGTGGCGCAGTGGTTGAGAGTCCGCCTGCCAATGCAGGGGACACGGGTTCGTGCCCCGGTCTGGGAGGATCCCACATGCCATGGAGCGGCTGGGCCCGTGAGCCATGGCCGCTGAGCCTGCGCGTCTGGAGCCTGTGCTCCGCGGCGGGAGAGGCCACAGCAGTGAGAGGCCCGCGTACCGCAAAAAAAAAAAAAAAAAAAAAAGGAAGAGTTTTAGTAATTGGAAAATGACCGACACTTTACATCAGCATAATAAAATCTCTTTGTGAACCAGAAGGCAGGATAAAATAAGTGAGTGAAACAGAACCTGAAATATTAGACTAGTTTAATCAGAATTACCAATTTTAATGGTTGCAAATCTACAAAACATCTGTACAATGCTTCTCTCTAAGTGAAACAATCTAGGTGAAAGCATTTTGGAAGCCATAAGATGCTATGTGAATGTAAAGTATTATTGACATCATCATCTTCTTTACTTGAGCCCATTTCAGCTGCACCAGGCATCCAGGATGGGCATGGAGGGGAGGAAGGAAGAGGAAAGAGGAAGAGGATTTGCTTTTCTTGTGTTCTAGTTTCCCCTTGTTCCCTGAGCATGTATGTCTGTGATATAATACACGCATTTTTTCCCCAAACATGAAAAGGTAGTTACTTCCTAATACATAAATAGACAAATAGACAGTTAGGTCTTTTTGTGTGTTTAGGCTAAAGATATAGTTACTTTAATTTCTCATTTCTTGATTTGAGACATTTTTAAACAAAGCAGGTGGTAGGGTATGTATTTTACCAATGTATCCAGTATTTTCCATACACTAGCTTATTTCTTTTCTAAAATAAGCTATCATTTGAATAACTGGAAAGTGCTTTAAAATAAGAATTGCTAGTTATGAGTCACTGCAATGACAGACAGCTTGACAGTGTTATTTGCATTTGGCCATGAGAGAAACTGAGGGGATTGAGACAGAGGTAGAGCAAGAACTAGACCTCCCAGGCTGTCTGAAGAATGCCAAACCTCTGGGAAGGAGTAATAGAATTGTAGTTTGGAAGATGCCTGAAGATGGACAAACCTAGCTGCCTAGGCACCTAAAAATCCTCAGCAGATAAATCTGTGTCTTCATGACCTGGCTCAAGGGCTTATTGGAAGTTGCTTGTTTAAATTGAATGTTAATTTGCAAGAACCTTTTGGGAAATCATTGTGACCAATTACGAATGAGATCATTAAGAAGGAAAGCTGGGACCAACGTGGATACCCCGGGAGGTCACTCTCCCCGGGCTCTGTCCTGGTGGCGTAGGGGAGCCTAGGGCTCTGCCCCATGATGTACAGTCCCTTTCCACAACGTTGGAGATGAAGCTGGGCCTTGAGTCTGCACCTGCATATTCCTACAGCTTCTCAGAGTCCTGTGGACAACGACTGAGGAGACAAACCATGCAGGAAACAGCTCTCTGGAGCAGCATATCTGAATCTAGGTTGATCCGAAGTGAATGAAAGATTTGTTTTAATCAGTTTGGGTGTACTACTGGATTAAAGCTCTTACCTGCCTTGTTTTGCAAAAAAAAGAAGGACAGCCGGGCTTAGCATTTGCTTGAAGTCGTATTTTCATCGGAACTCATCTCCCTCCTAAAAGAATGATTGTTAAACAGTGCATCTTGGCCTGGGGATTGGGGTGGAGGTGGGGATTGGAGAGAATCTTGCTTTCCTTTTTTTTTTTCTCCTCTAATTTCTAGCTATTATAGCCATGGCTAAGCCATTAGTCAAACTCCCTCATGGTAAAAGAGGGATAATGTCAACATTAAAAGCTCCAGAGCAAATAAGTAATGTATTTATTTCCCTAAAGTTTTCCTAAAATTACCTGCTCAGCTCAGCTCAGGATAGAGGACTTGCAGCTTGAAATACAAGTCGTTTTCAAACTCAATTTGAGAATCTCTCTTGTATCCTCTGATAACTATAAAAGGAAACCAATGGGTGCCATTCAAACGTGCATAACTAAACAGTAATGTTCAGAGCTACTGTGGCCTGGAGAGGTTTGAATGGCATTACCCAGCAAGTTCCATAGTCTGACCCAAATGGGAGAAGGAAGATTAAATTGCTGAGTGGGGGAGGGAAGCTGCTTTCAATTTTAACTACAATCCAGAAAACTCTCTCCCTGCTATAAGAACATTAATCCTTCACAAACGAGAAGAGTTAACAACCAGTCATATGGTAGCACAGAGCATTACATAGTGATTCCTGGGGTAAACAAAAAAAAACTAAGAAACATCAGTGATCAGGACTTTGAAGCAAGAGGTGGACATTCCAACAAAGACTATATAAGAAGAAACGAGTGAATCGGGGAACCTAAGAAATGGACCCAGACTGAATCAAGACAATACATGATACTATCAGAAACCCCTGTATTGTTAGGATGGTTTATTGTGCTCCAACTTTACGTATATAGTAGGGTAAAAAAATAATTAATTGTTATCTTAAGAGTGAAGTAAAGTTACTCTTAGGGAGGGAACTGCCTTTGGTAAGAAAATAACATGGTAACTCATCTTGGGTGTAGAAGGTGAAGCTTTGCAAACATTTGGAAGCAAGCAGCAAAGCAGAGTCAAACTGCTCTGCCCAAGAAGTTTAGGAATTTATGATCCTGCAAACCGTGAGTGGGTAAAGGAAAGGCTTTTAGAGCAGAGGCAGAGAAGGCTGAACTGCATGGTGGGAAACTACAAGGAAAAGGGTCCAGTGAGAAAATCCCTGCAGTGGTGCAAGGGAGATTACCAGGAGCCTTTTAAGAACAGAGATGCTAATAATTAATTCTAAATTGTTTAAGGTTTTCCAGGCTCTGTTATCCCAAACTTTTAATACAGGGATGGGAAGCAGGGTCTAACAGGGAGCAACGCAGTGCAAAACAGTGGAAGCAGGAACTCAGAGCCAGGGGGACTGGATGAAACGTAAATACTTTCTCCCCAGCCTTCCAGCACCCCGAAGAATCTCTGGCGAGATGACGGCAGCTTCCACCTCAAGCATCTGAGTCTCTCTTCTCTGCACAGCAAGTGTGGAGAAAATGCTCCTGGGGTGCTCTCGACCATGGGGGAAGGTTAAGAGTGAGGGTGGGTGGCTCACCCCGAGAGAAAATTTTGAAGTGTGTTTTACATTGTTTCTGCAGGAGTCCCCTGTGGGACTGAGCCCTGTTTGTCCAAAGTGGTCATATGCTCATTATCATACTCTTTGGATTTTCTACTTTTCTGGTCTCACTTTCCCCACTCCTATACTTGTGCTTCCTGCCATCACCTCTCAGGGATTACCTGCACCCGAGTTCTTAACTCAGCTTCTGCTTTGGAAGAAAACCAAACTTAGACACCCTCCCACCCTTGTCCCTGACCACACTATTCTAATCCTAGAGGCAGCCACTTATACCAGTTCCTTACCACCCAAAAGTATCCTTTGCACAGTCAAGCATTTAAGTATTATGTATGTGTGTACATTTATATATATATATAGCATACGCTTTTAACAATTTTCAATTATCCAAAATAGAAAAAAATCCACACCCTACACAACAGTCTAAGATAGCAATGTCTCTTTTATAAAATGGTACATCTGAACTTGAAAGAGAATAAATCTTATAATACTGTTAATCACATTTAAAATCAGGCGTAATGCATGCCATGTAGTCTCAACTGTGTGGCCAAGGAGTGTTCGAGGGCTCACCATTCACTAGTGGCTTGCCAGCCACTATTCTCATCTTCCATCCGTGCCTTCACGTTTTGTTGCACATACGTGAAATACGTAGCACACTGGACTTCCTACCAAAATTGTTCTTATATTTGAGGTAATCATTTCAAGTATTTATTGTCAAGGACTGAAATTTTACATAAAATTGTCTTAAAACCAAGAAGTTTAACAAAATTGGATTTTAATGGTGCTATGTCTGAAAAGTTATTTTAACATTCAACTGGTCTGTTAGCTGTGCTGGCTATCCATGTGCTGAACCAGAAAAACTAAATTAGCTCTTTGTAGCTTACTATTCCTTCTGTTAGGACATGTGGTCTTCTCCAACATATGAATGCAACATTTACTATAACACTTAATACTCCTTATTGTTAAATTGGAAGAGATTGCTTTCTTCTGAAGCTAAATCTTACTACTGCTTGCCTAAAGATAAATTTTTCTAAAGGTTTATACTATGATGAATATGCTGTGATGACTTATAAACACACACACACACACACACTCATGCGTACTGTTTTATAGGTACCATGGGAATTCAAAATGGAACGGGTACCACTAGCAAGGCAAGGATAACAACTAGCCGTTTATCTTTTGTCATTAAGTTTTATAGAAACTATTTACATTCAGCACAATTATATTCAGCTGACTGAGCTTCACAGGAACTACTTTTTTCACCTTATAATGAGTCAACATATTTTAAAGGGGGATGTTCAAAATCAGCTATGTTTCCATGGTTTCTTTGCTTCTTTGAGTTCTTGGGAAATACTTTTGTATTTTCAGATGTATCTTCACGTTATTTTTAAATGCCAAGCATACATGAAATAATAGCTGCATTCGGAAACAAATATTAGGACCTCATTTTAATGTCCTGCCTATTACAGGCCAATGTTTCAAACTAGGTATCATTTTTCCATCCAGATATGCTTTTTGGCCAGTTCCCTACTTAGCAATTTTAGGGGCATCCTTTCTTCACCACCCCACTAATATATGCTGTGCACTGATTTCATCCTAGCCTTCCATATCAAAACTTGCTCTTGGGAAATGTATCTGGATCTAATTCACTCTTCCATGTAACTTAGTGATATCATTTGTTTCTTGGAAAATTGGGAGCCATGGGGGGAAAATTTCTTTTTTTTTTTTCTTTTTTTTTTTTTGCGGTACGCGGGCCTCTCACTGCTGTGGCCTCTCCCGTTGCAGAGCACAGGCTCTAGACACTCAGGCTCAGCGGCCGTGGCTAACGGGGCCCAGCCGCTCCAAGCACGTGGGATCCTCCCGGACCGGGGCACGAACCCGTGTCCCCCGCATCAGCAGGCAGCAGGTGGCAGGCGGACTCTCAACCACTGAGCCACCAGGGAAGCCCGGAAAAATTCTTTTTTGAACATAAAAAATTTAGGGGGCTTTTCTGGTGGCGCAGTGGTTGAGAGTCCGCTTGCTGATGCAGGGGACATGGGTTCGTGCCCCAGTCCGGGAATATCCCACATGCCACGGAGCAGCTGGGCCCGTGAGCCATGGCCGCTGAGCCTGTGCGTCCAGAGCCTGTGCTCCGCAACAGAAGAGGCCGCAACAGTGAGAGGCCCGCGCACCAAAAAAAAAAAAAAAATTTGGAAGCTTGGGGGAAATTTTAAATATATTTATAATTTTTATTGAATAGTCTCAACATGGGTTTATAACATGAAATGTTTTTAGTTTTCTCTAGTCACTTTTTTCAGTCATGCTCTGTCTAGTGCCAGCTCCTTACCCATTATGGACACATCTTGGAAATGTGCCATACCTTCCACTAGAAGTCCAGGTCTGTTTAAGCCTCTCATCTCATATGGGCTTAAATGACATTTGCTAATCTTCCCACCCACTCCTCTTCCCTCTCCCCAGTAGACCAGGCTTGTGGGTGAAAGATCTGCAGTGGGGTGAAAGAATGGTCTGATTCTGGTTACTCCTTCCCTTCTGTATTTCAACAATCAGTTCCTCCGATTTGGGAGGTCGAAAGGAGAAACAGGAGAGGCAAAGATCTTGTGGAGTAATTGGTCACCTGCTCGTGGTGGGGAGGCAACTAAGGTCTTAGTCAGGCTCAGGTCCAGAATCTCTACTCTGCTGATATAACAGTCTCCATAGAGATTCTGTGCATGGCTCTCTTGGGAAAGATTTCAACTTTCTCTCAGCTTCCTCAGCCCCTGGGGCCCTCAAAGAGGGGCCGCCTGGTCTCCCTTTAGTCTCTCTCAATTAGTCCATGTACCAGTGTCCCCCAACCCTACCCCCCACCGCAGAGTGGTGCATCTCCTAACCTCCTCCCTGGGAGTCTTGGGAACTGGAATGGGTGACTCTCTCCTCTTCTAAGGCATACCACATCACCATCTGTTACCACGTCTCTGCTGCCAAGTATTCCGCCTAGTCTTCTCCTTTTCAGAAAATACACTGGCCATAAAAAGGAACAATTTTTATGTATAACCACAAACTTCAGGGAGTGTGCCTCACATTCTCCCAGGAACTCCCCTACCATGCTCTGTGCTGGTCCAATAGCACCAACAGGGTAGGACTGCAGTAAGAAATAAGATTCTTCTCTCCCATCTTAGATCACCTCTCACTGCACTTACAGAGCTCCATAAACCCCTCCCATAATGTCTTTGTGGTGCACAGAATTATCAGGGCACCCCCAATATTCTTACCCCTTGTGTACATGTTTTGTGTAATGCTCTCCTCTTGAGTGGGCAGAACCTGTGAACACGATGGGATATTACTCCTTGAATGGGTTATTAATGAGTTGACTTCAAGTTCATCAAAAGAGAGGTATCTGGGTGGACCTGATCTAATCAGATCAGCACTTAAAAGACACTGGGCCTTCCCTCCCCGAAGGCAGAGAGATCGGAGGTGTGAGAGGGCCAAGGGCAGGGACCACATGGTATGGGCCTGAGAATGGCCTTTAGAAGCTGAAAGTAGTTCTAGGATGAGAACAGGTAAGCCAGTGGGGACCTCAATCCTACAAGCATACAGAAATGAATTGTGCGGACTTTCTGAGGAAGCTTGAAAGCAAACCTTTCCCTAGTTGAACCTCTAGATGAGGACACAGTCTGGCTGATGCCTTGATTTTAATCTCATGAGACTTTGAGCAGAGGACTCAACTAACCTGTACGCAGGGAAACCGTTACATAATAAATTCGTGTTGTTTGAAGCCATTAAGTTTGTGGCCATTAAGCCATTTGTTATGCAGTAATAGAAAACTAGTATATCCTCTCTCTTCCCTGTCTGTTCCTCTTATTTCATCTTAAGGTGGGCATCAGTGTTGGCATGATATCTAGGAGGTAGCAGGGCCAGTTAACAATCTCATAGCAAGCCTAGAAATATCTGGCTTAATTTCTTGATGACTCTCTTCAGAATGGAGAAATGTGGGATTATTGATACTTCTTTATCCTTAGGTAGGATCCTTACAATCCCAGAGCATCAACATATTAAATATATACAAATGTCTTGTTATATATGAACGACTGGATATTTTAGTAGCTTTCTTGTACTGTCCAGTTCTAACTAGAGCATGTGTGTGTGTTTGTATGTGTGTGTGTGTGTGTTTGTATGTGTGTGTGTGTGTGTGTGTGTGTGTGTGTGTGTGTGTGTGTGAGAGAGAGCGGGAGTGGGGCTTGGCTTACTCACAAAATTAATACATGATAAACATTTTTCCATTACAAAGTACCATACATTCAGGCATTAAAATGTTGCAGCATTCACTCAACCTTTGTTGAGAAACCCCTGTGTCCAGTCTTTGAATTTGCCCTTAAATATCTATAACTGGTGACAAATTGAGCTCAAGTAGCTGAAACTCAAGGCATCTATTCATTCAACAAATATATATTGAGCGTCCAGGAGATAAAACCTGGATAAGGGAGAGACCTCATCTTCTAGGAGTTTAGCATCCTGGAGATGGTGAAATACATAAACAAATATTCCAAATACAATGACAGATGTGGGCATACCATCAGCGTCTGGCAGTGCAAGGATTACTTTGTAGGGGACTCTGTCTAAGCCAGGCAGGGTATGCAAAATTCTGTGTATGTGCATTTAGGAGAAAAGAGTCCATTACTTTATATTTTTCTAACAAATCCACGTTCAGGTTTACAAAGGAGAGTGCCCTAAGCAGAGAGAATAAGATATGCAAAGACAAAGAGATGACAGTATATTGCCTGGTCCAGTACAGGCTGACATCATTACCTCACAGGGTATGGACAGGGCCTCCTGGCAATTTTTTACTGTTACTGCTCTGGGAGAAGTTCATAAATATGTAAAAACAATAAAATCCTGAGAGGAGAGCCAAGCAAAAGATTTTCTAAGCAAGGTTTTCTTTTTTCCTTCTTTCTTTCTTTTGGCCACGCTGCACGGCTTGCAGGATCTTAGTTTCCTGACCAGGGCTTGAACCGGGGCCCTGGCAGTAAAAACACTGCCAGGGAAGTCCTGCAAGGTTTTCTAAGTTTAGAATGAGCAGTATCACACAGGCAAAAAGACCACTCACTTTCAGAAAAGCAAGAGACCAAGAAAAGAAGCTTTCCTAGTACAAATTTTGCTCCATCGAACCAGCTTTTAACAATTAGAGTCTTCTTTTGGTATGTCACTTTATCTTAATTTTAATTTCATTAAATTTTTAAAACTGGACTGGTGCCCAACTTGAAAGATAATTCTTTACCTTTTCATATTTTCACTTTTTATTTGTTGATTGGATGCAAATTTTTATTGCAGAAAATAAAGGAATCTGAAACAGGAGAGGTCAAGAGGGAGGGATTCAGTCTGTTCAAATGTGTTACAAGTGTTCTGTAACATACTTGCAGAGACCCAAACTGTATTACTGGACCAAGCCTCTGCAAACAAATGGGCATCCTACAGCAAGGTAAATTTCCACCATTCACTCCAAAAGGTGCTGCTTGTTTTACAATCCTGATGCTATAGCAATGTTATCGTCAGTGATAGTTTTGCATTCGATTCCAATTACTACTTTCTAGATTCAAGTCATTTGCAAGAGCATGATTTTGTCTAATGAAACAGCAGTTGAAAATTTTTAAAGTTCCTCTGCTTTATTTCTAAGCCCCTTCTTCGTTTATAGTAGATATATTCCTAAGAGCCCAGTGAAAAAATCTAATATCACATATATTTCTATATTAACAACTTTCCTATTGCATAAAAATATTTGACTTCATTGGAAACAAAGACCAAAAAGCAATGTGAGCACCTTATGTTAGATATCTGATTTATCATCCTCAAAACACTGTAATTATATAATTATAAAAGTATATACTATAATTATAATCAAAGAAGTTATAGTGAAATAGTATAATTATATTCTTAAATTACAAATTATAAATTATGCATAGAAATACATCAATAGTATAATGAAAATTCCTAAAATTATTAACCTTTTCAGAGATTATTTTCTTTTAACAGTGATCAGAACTTCAAAATGAAGTTAATAAATATGGAATCTGAGGCGTGAACCAACTTTTTAAAAAATCAGCCTTCTTAAAGCCCTGGAAGTCCTCACTCATGTGATGCCCACTCCATGGGTGGATAAGACTATCTGCATGATCAACAGGCCAGTTTCCCGAACCTTCCCAACTGCGTGTCTGCTGCTCGTCTGCATAATCGATCAGAGAAATCCCATAAACCACGTGACTTTATATATATCTGCATGTAGATCTGAAATGAGCAACCCCAGCATAGCGCTCAGAAATGCCCCACAGCCCATAGCTACATAACCAGGATTTTCAAAGTCATGGCTCATCTCACTAATCTGATTCTATTTCATCAAGTTTCCAGGGCTGTTTAGGACCTAACTGTGACACTACTGTCTCCTCCCAACCATCCCATTCTCACATTACAGGAGCGCTTTGAAAGGGCTGCTCTGATTCTAATGTAGCTCCCCATTCTAATATCTCATTTACTCATGTAAAGAATTCACTGATCTGGGTCAATATTATGTCAGATCTCGACCTTCCTCCACACCTCAATCTCAAGACAGTTCCCTTTCCTGTGGAGAATACTGACCTTGCTGTCCATTGGAATAAACAGTGGTGGTACAATGTTGGGCTAATTTTATACATTTCATGAAATGCCTTCTACTGGCTAGAGATTTTGTTGTTCATGGACTTAAATATCAGTGTAAAGAGACATTTATCCCTTTCTCTTTCCTAAATTTTGTGCTTTTTGAACCAGAAAAACTCCTAGATATAGCCTGTGAAGAAAAATTCGAATCACCAAGCCAGCCAGTTTTTATTTGCAGTATTCTGTAACTCAGAGGCCCCTGCTGTGCATCTCTCAGAACACTGCTGATCTCTATTTGAGATGAAAGGTTGTTAACGATTTTGTGAGGAGTGTCCCAAAGCACTTATTTTTATGGAAGGAGTAAGCCACACAAAGTTACTGTACTGCAGAGTTATTGTGACGATCTCATAAAATAATATATACGAAGTGCTTAACACCGTGCATGGTGTGTAGCAGGTGCTCAATAAACAGATGCTGACTAATTAAGTCTTAGCCGAGTTGGCCAGGCAAAGGTCTGTCTCATGATGTCTGTTTCCTCTGTGACAAGCTAAGGGCGTCTTAGTTCTTCATCACAGGAAGACTTCAGTATATTTTGCACACTGGTCACTCTTTCCTTATATTCAGTTTTTAAAAGCTATTGAGATACAACTGATGTACAATAAACCGCACATATTTAAAGTATAAAATTCATTTAATTTTAGCATATGTATATACCTGTGAAACCATCTCCACAGTCAAGATTATGAAAAATTCATTATCTCCAAAATTATCTCTTGCCCCTTGGTAAACCACCCCTTTCTACCCTGCCTCCTTCCCTCAGTAATGACTGATCTGCTTTATGTCCCTATAAGTAATAGTTTACATTTTATAAGACATTTACATGAATGGTCTCTAGACACTGAGGGCCTCAGTCCTACAAATGCAAGGAACTAAATTCTACCAAAAATTGCAGGAGCTTGGAAGAGGACCCAAGCCTCAGATGGGATTGTAACCCTGGGCAACACCTTCATTATAGCCTGTGAGACACTGAGGAGAGAACCCAGTGATGCTGTGCTCAGATGTCTGACCTACAGAAGCTCCGAGATAATAAATGTGTATTGTTTTAGGCTGCTAAGTTTCTGGTAGTTTGTTATGCAGCTATAGAAAACTAGTGCACTGCCACAACAGGGACTCTAGTCAGGCTACCATTTCTGAATATTTTAAACTGTTCCATTATGTTCTAATGAGAAGTTTTCCACCAAAGGGTCTAATACCATTGTTATGGTAGCCTTCCTCAACTGCAGCTAAAAATGTTAACTGCAAATTCCATTGACGATGGCATCGGTCTGCCAAGATACTGCAGCTGCCTTTTTATTGTTCACAGGCTCTCTCCAGTGCATTTGATCATTCTGATGACTGATCACATCTCTGCATATGTTAGTCAAAGACAGATGAACTGGAAAGCATTTTTTTTGAAGGTTGGCGCTAGGACTAAAAGAATGATGGGTATCAGAACTCTTTCTTTGAATCTCCTTTTCCTCTTTTGTTCCCTCACTCTTAGATCCAAATGAAGCTGAAAATACAACGCAAAGCCAAGAAGCGTCCGTAAGATACACTTGACAGTTCTAACTGACATTTCCCACTGCAGGTGAATTCGGTATCTCTACACGCCTGCTCTTCTGGGAGAGCAAGGCCATGAATACCTGCTCTCAGGCTGGTCTAGAGAAAAATGTTCTAAAACTGTGTCACTGGTGTACATACTGCTAGAATGCAGCCATTCTGATACTTTCACATATACATTTTAAAATTCTGTACAATGTTTTGATGACAGGAAGAGACTTTAGACACAAGCGACCTGAGTTCTACTCCTGCATCTCTCAGTTCCTTGCCATACACTTCTGTGTAAGTCAGCTAACTGCTCTGAGCACCAGAGTATTTATCTGTGAAACAGAGACGAGATATACCATCAATTGTAATTGTGAAGTTCAAGTGAGATCAGGTATGACATGCATTTAATGATGACTGGCATAGGGCTATTAATGTTATTAATATTAATGTATTAATATATAAATATATTAATAGTGGAGAGTCTTAGACTAATTTTAAAATTTGCATATTAGTAGACTCATGTTAATAAGTACCATTTATTAACTATCTATCTATTATTTGCAAAGTTTAGAGCAAGAGAAAGGGGAAATTCTAGGTTAGAGTAGTATTTCTCAATCACAGCTTCTTTTTAAAGAAAAATGTTCGGGTGTACCTCTTTGTTAATTTGAACAATTTTTATTTTAACACCACACACACACAGCTGTACCATTTCTTATGAAGTGTATTACAGATGATAGATTTATTGATTTGTTCATTCCACTTGACCAGAATAATAATTATGATTTGACTGTTAGGCACCATCCTATGCAATTTTAATGTCATCCCATTTAACCATCTACAGCCCTAGTAAGTTCAATTATTATCCCTAACAGTCCAATTAGAAATAAAAGGGAAAAAGGCTCAGGAAAAAGAACAGAGTTAGAGATATATATTGAGAACTGATAGTTAAAATTAAGATCATGAATATGAAACTTGAAGAGTTAAGAAAACTGACATCTGCTCCGCCACATATAAGGGATTTACTAAGACATATATACCAGAGCATGGTTTGAACCACAGTCTCTCTGACCCCAGGATTGTACACTTTCCAATACTTTGTATTAAAATTGAATCAGAAGTCAGGTCTGGTTTTATTCATAGTGGAATTAATAAGCTCCAGTGTTTGAACACCACCATTTCATCCATGCTGTGAAAAATCTGAAACAGTCTAAAGAATAGTTGGGACACCTAATGTCTGCCCTTGTTAGGTCTAGGGGGAAATTACCATTGCAGTCAAGGAGATGTGAATCTAGATTTAGATGCTCTGTTCTTTTTATCTGTGTGGATTCAGTGAAAGACCATTGTAGAAAGCAAAGACAAGAAGAGAGCTGTTTCTAGAAAGCAAGTCTAGAAAGGAAGATTAAAAAAATAAATGCTTATTTGGGAGACAATCCTTTGGTTTCTGTAGTTTCCAACATTCTTGTTCACAGATGTCCTATTAGTTTTGTGGTCTATGGAAATGTTATAAAATCTTCAAGACCAAGAAATGTATGTTGATCTTTCCAGGAGGTTAATTACTCTGCCAAACAAAATAGAAGTTCTTCAAAAATGCTCTGCCACTTTGGAATCCATGAGCACCAATTAAGTTCATACTTGGTTATTTCCTTCTAAGAAGGGAAAGCAGAGAACAGTTATTGAGTGATAAAGTGAAAGTCACCCAGTGTCTGTAAAGCAGATGAACAGCGATGCCAACGTCGTACAAACATTCTTAGTTGGGATCATGGCTGCTCAAAGACCTCATTCATTTTCTAGCCTTCCTTACAGTGAGGTGTGGTCATGTGATTAAGTTCTGGCTAATGTAATAGGAGCATAAGTGATACAAAACTCTCAAGTCATGTGTTTAAGAGAAAGAAGGTACTTTCCCTCTCTTAGTTCCTGCTTCGCAGCAGCTATCACGTAAGTGTGATGACTAAAGCTCAAGAAGTCATCTTCAACCACAAAGTGGAAGTTGTCTCAAAGCTGCCTTTCCTGCTCTGGACCGCTTTCATCTGGCCTACCATGGAAGACAGAAATAGGCTTATCTTGTTTAAACTACTGTTATTTTGGCATTCCGTAATAGCAACTGTGTCTATAGCCTAATTAATTTAGAATTTGATACTAGAATTGGAGTTGCCACAACAGAATCTAATACATGGGACCTTGACCTTAAGAGGTAGGCAGCGGGCAGATGGGACAGAGACATTAGAAGCTGGAAAATCGGTGACTCTTACTATTTCTTGGGAATACATTTAAGAAAACTGTTACCTCCGATGCCTTGGAAGGCAGAACACATTCGAGCATGGCCTGCGAGTCTAGGAACTTGTTGCAAAAACTCAGAATGCTGGTGTATATTGGCTGCATTTTGAGACTTTCAGGAAAGACCTAGAAAAAACACCTAGAACATTTCTAGAACATTTGCGAGCGTAGATTGAACAGAATACATTTAAGGAGGTTTTTCTCTGCATGTAAACTTCAATCTAAATGGACAAAGAGTCCAGTAATTCAGAAACGTGGATCACTGAAGAAGTTCATTACTTCTACATCCAAAACTGAAACAGAGCTAAGAAGTGGTTCTAAAGATGAAGACTCAGCATGACCTAAGACTGAGCCTCCAGGCCCTCTCAAGCATCTCCCCATAGGTCAGTGAGTCCAGTTCACAAGCAATGATCTTGTTAATGTTAGAGGCTTCCTAATTAACCCTGCTGTTCTGGATACCCTCAAGCAGGCATTAATAACATGGGGAGAATGGGCAAAGGAACAAGTCCAGTTAATAAAAGGTCTTCAGATGTAAGTCTGACTAGAGAATATCTTTGGCTACTTGTTTGTGAAATCTGCCTGAAGCCAACACACTATAAGCCAACACTACTAAGATTTTGAGGAAAATATATTGCTAAAGAAGCCATACATATAGTGTGAAAAAGCCTGTGTTAGCTCAACCTATAAAGCAACCCCTGAGAATATTTCCCAAGAGCAACATATGGTCTCCTGCTTACCTAAAGTTACTACGGAGGATCACAGACATGGAAGAGTGTCCCAGAGGGCGAATCCAGGGACCACAGAGCACAGAGGAGGAAGAATTTCCTCAGAGAGCAGAATAAGAGGTTTCCAAATGAACCAACCAAGGACTAACCAAGCTGCCAGACATGGAGGTTCTGCAATGTCCTCCTCAGCAAGATTTCATGATTGCTAAAAGCCAGTGACTGCCCTAGGGTTTCCCATTCTTCCCTGCTTTGACTGAGCATTTTTACTGTGGATATCCTGTCCTTCCTCCATGATTTTTATTGAGTTTGGGTGCAGAACTCTCAAAGACAGGGCCAAGGGCTGGGCCATTCTTGACCTGGTCAAAGGACCACACTGGCCATAACCTAGAAGGATACAGACCATACCAAGGAGCCATTATGTCTGCTCTGGGCTGCTTGCTCTTAAAGCATTCCATGAGAGAGAAATACATTTTATATTGTTTATACCACTGGTGTTCTGGGTCTTTGTTATAATAGCTATACCTGTATCCTAACTATCATGTCTTTAGGCAATATTTACTGAGATTTCACTACCATACAATACTACACAAAGAAGGATCTGAATCTTTTCTCCTAAATCTTCATCCTGGTATGTTTCTGCCATGATTGTGGATAACTGTATTCTTCCATCCAGCTGCTTACATGTATGGTTAACATCAACTACATGAATTTTCTTTTTAGCCTCTGCCTCTAATGTCGTTTTCTTACTGGTTAGGCCTGAACATTGTTGACAAAATGACAGGATTCCATTCAAGCTTGATCTAAACAACAGTGACAAAATCAATATGTGTCTCAAAAAACAGTAAAAAAATAAAACCATAATCCTGGATGCTTCCTGTGGTTAGGATGCTTTTCTCACTTTTAAAACAATTTAAACACTTTTCTCTAAATATAATTTTTTCAGCACTTTGTTTAGTCTATTTATGAGTGGATAGGCCAATGTATATACCTGTACTTAACACACTTCTTAGTATACATATGTTTCCAATTCCAAGCACTGGTCTTCATAGATGATGCGGATATTACAGTATCAGAATGTCATATAATTTAATTATCATCCTTTAGTGAAAATAAGTGGCACTTATTCATTTATACTTTCTTACCTAATGACTGCAGGGACCACATCCTGAAATCTTCAGACATCCATCTTCAAAAGTTTATTGATCCTAAAAGAGATAAAACCTATGGTCTTGGCCTCTCTGGACTTGAAGTAACCGAGGAAAGGGGAAGGTACTGTGTTCCTTCAACAGGTCAGACACTGTATCACAATCTTTCTTTTAATTTTCCTATTTAATAATCTAAACCACTTTGTGAGGTAAGCATAACAGACAGGGAAGTCAGACTACAAACTGGAGAGTACAAGAAACACAAATTTCTAATTCATTCATAGCTAAACTTAATTTGTACTTTAGGCCCCCATTCTGTGAAGTGAAAGCAACTCAGTCTCATCCACGTTAAGGATACTGACCTTAATTCTTCCCAGAGCTGGCATCTAAATCGGGAAGACTTTATGAGTGTCATGGTAAGAGGGACATATTAGGGGGGCATCTAATCCTCAGTTTTCATCTTACAGCCACTCTGATATTACCTAAGACAGGTACTTTCTTCAGGCTCTAGATCTTTGTTATCCAATGTGGTACTGACCACATGAAATTGGCTGGTCAGAATTGAAATGGGTTATAAGTATGAAATATACACAGAATTTCAAAGACTTAGTACCCCAAAAAGCCCCTCGTTTATAATATGCAATTGACTGTATGTTGAACTGATAACATTTTGGATATATTCGGCTAAATAAATTATTAAAATTAATTTCTCTTGTTTATTTTCACTTTTTAAATAAGGCTACTAAGAATTTTAAGATTGCATATGAAGACTGCATTATTTCTATTGTTCAGTGCTGCTTTGGTTAAGCAAAGTCATTTCCACTGTTACTTTGCAGACCAGTGGACCTACTGCTATGAGAAATTTAACTGAGTTTACTCTGACTCAATTCACACAGTATTGCTTAGATATTCTCAGATACAAAGTCTTACATAAGCCTATTTCATTTTCTCTAAAAATTAAAATAATTTTCATTCGAGGGTCATCTATAAAGTTTTTTTCTACAGGGCTCTGACAGACACTCATGAACTCATACTTTGTTACTTAAAAATGAAAATCCATGCTCTGTTCCTGACCATCAGGAAAACATCAATTTGTGTCACAAATGAATAAGGACTTCCCATAAATTAAAAAAAAAAATGTTTGGGGATCTCTCTGAGAGGTGTACAAATGTGATACTATTACAAGATTAGTTGCTATTTGAACTATTTAATTTTCAAAGGGAAAAATTACTCAAAGTCCCTTAAGCAGGGCTCTGTAGAAGTTTATAAAATGCTTTAAATTGCTAGGCACACCTGACTCAAAAAGAAACCAGAATTGTGGTTAACAAAGTCACTAATTATTATTATTATCATTATCATTATTATTACTATTATTTAAGAACACTTAAAATGAGATCTACCCACTTAGGCAATTTTTATTGGTTAATAATGATGTACAATGCTGTATAATGCTGCACAGCTGATCTCTAGAACTTATTCATCTTGCACAAGTAAAATTTATACCCATTGAATAACAACTCCCCATTTCCTCCTTCTCCCAGACCCTGGCAAACACCATTCTCCTCTCTGTTTCTTTGACTATTTTATATACTTCATATAAGTGGAAGCAGGCAGGATTTGCCCTTCTGTGACTGATTTATTTCACTTATTAGCATAATGCTCTCAAGTTGAATATGGAAAGATTTCCTTTTGTAAGGCTGAATAATATTCATTGTATGTATATACCATATTTTCTTTATCCATTCATCTATCAGTGGGCTTTTAGGTTGTTTCCACATCTTGGCTACTGTAAATAATGATGCAATAAACATGAGAGTACAAGTGTTTCTTCAAGAACCTAATTTCAATTATTTTGGATAAATACTCGGAAGTGGGATTGCTGTATCACATGTTATTTTTAATTTTTTTAAGGATTCACAAAAACCAACTCAACATTGATTAGAGACTTAAACGTAAGCTCTGAAACCAAAAACTCCTAGAAGAAAACATAGGGGGGAAAGAATAATGACATTAGACTTTGCAATGATTTCCTGGATATGACCCTGAAAGCACAGATAACAAAAGCAGAAAATAGATAAGTGGGACTACATCAAATTGAAATGTATCTGCACAGCCAAAGAAAACAATTAACAGAATGAAAAGGCAGCCTATAAAGGGGGAGAAAATAATTACAAACCATGTGTCTGATAAGGGGTTATATCCAAAACATATAAGGAATTCCTTCAACTCAATAGCAAAAACAAACAAACAAACAAACCAAAAAAAAAAAAACAATTAAGAAATAGGCAAAGGGCCTGAAAAGACATTTCTCCAAAGAAAACATACAAATGCACAACAGGTATATGGAAAGATGAACAAAGTCATTCCTTAGGAGGGCAAAACATCCTGACAGATCAGAAAGCAGAGGAGAGGAGAAAACAGAACCAAGAGAGAATAATTTAGTCACTCTCTTTTCTTTGCAGGAAAACCTTGGAGGCTTGGAAAAGATTTGGGGGAACATTTTTGTCTCTATCCTTTGAGTTAGAACTTGGAAATGGGAGAAAAGTAGAGGCTGTTGAAAAAGCAATAATTAAGGTATTCCTCCCTGCTTGTTGCTATGACTTGAAAGCAGTCTCAGATAAAGAAAAGGGATAGCTGAGGTTTTAGAGAAAACAGCTAGTTAGAGACGATGCTCACAGTGAATGCACTGAAAGGAACAGGCTCAAGACTTCGAGCAGAGGCACCACATAATTGATCAGTAAGGAAAACGTGACCGCATTGTGATGAATTCAGATGATAGGGTAAGGCTCCACAGTAGTTCTCTAGCTGTCCAAAAGAAAGTCAAATTTGTTTACCTTCCCACAGTGATACTATAATAACAAATAATTAGGAACAAAATATCTTATCCCCCGTTCTCCCCCGCCCTTTCATACAGACACAGGGTAAGAAGGGACACCAGCTGGACAAGCAATGTCACGGTGAGGGTCGTTTTCCAAAGCAGTTAAAACAGAGAGGTCCAAAGGGCTGGTATAAAATACATCCAAGAGAGAACAAGTGCCAAGATCAAAATTAGAAAAGCTGAACCGAACGTCAGATTCAACGGCAGCAATCACAAAATAGCATGCAGGAGAGAAGCCCAGATGTCCAGAAGCCAATGAAATATAGGAACGAAATCAGGAGTAAGGGGTAAGTGGGCACAAGGTAATATTTATCTAGCAAGTATAAAGCAACTACCTGTTATGTGCCAGGCACATAACATCACAGGTGCTGAGGACTCAGCACTGAGCAATACATGGTGCTTGTCCTCGAGGAACTCGTGGTCTAGTTGCAAAGGTAACAAGTAAATAGGCCATTACATACAGAGTAGTATGTCTTATGGGAGCACACAAGCATGGCATTATCGAATTCAGTCTGGGGAGTCAGAGAAGATTTCCAGAGTGTACAACATCAAGGTTTATATCTAAATGATGAGTTCAACTGGGCAGGTAAGATGGTTTGTCAGGGAGGGGGAAAAGGCAATGGAAGAGGCAGAGGGAGAACAGAAGGAGAGCATCGTTCCAGGCCAAGGGCAGCATATGCAAAGGCTTAGGATCAACAAAGAATACGAGAAACACAAAGAAGCTGGAAACATGAAAGTGAGAACTGACGGTAGAGAGGGGTAGAAATACCACGTTGAGTTTGGACTTTATCCTGGTGACAAAAGGAAGCATCTGAAGTACTTGCATTTCAGTAACACTGAAATATAGACAGCCAACTTCTGGGAGGTGAGACCGAAGGCCAAGGTGACAGTAGGGAACTTTGGCAGTGATACAGACAAGAGATGATAGTGACCAGAGCTAGGACAGTGGTAGTGGGCATGGAGAAAAGTGGAGGGATTCTGAGATTTACAGGTAGAATACAGAGGACTTATTCAATGACTGGATTCAAGATTGAAGGAGCTCTTAGATTTGGAGTTGGGCAAGGGACTGAGGTTCCAGTACTTTTTCTGTGAATAAGGACAGAAGTATCTTAGTTCCAAATTCTAGGGACTTGTGTGGGCCAGCCTACTGTGTAAAGACAAAGTCTATGAGGACTCCTGGTTCTTTGAACAAAGCTTCGTTGTGTAGGGAGGGAACATCAGAGGAAGGCTGGGGCTTCTCTGTTCTGATTTGTGACAATAGCCTCTGAGAGATGAATGACAAAGGAGCAGTCACAAATATAGTCCTCTCAAAGGCAGACCAGGTCCTGGCCCAGCTGGAGGAGAGCCGTGTAAAAAGCTTGCCATTTAAAAGGAACTCTATGGTACATCACTTTGTAATACAAAGACTATTTTTATATCTCAAGGACTATACATCAGATTAAGCTTCTAAAACCTAATAATGACAGGTAGTACAAAACTGGATGTAGCAGAGTCTAAGAGAAGACTGCTTGTCAACCCCTATACAAGCAGAGTGCAACCCCTGTACAACCCTGTACAAGTGTCTTAACGGACTCCAGTATATTTTATGACTAGAAAACGTGAAATAACCATCTTGGAAATTGCCAACTTATTAGAAGCCTACTTACTTTAGGCAGTATCCAGTCACGATATCCAACTGACATGATGATTTTCCATTATTTTTGTAAGATAAAAATCTAAAGAATCTTTCCCAATCATACCTGTAAATTAAATATTTTATACTGTAAAATATCTATGGATTATAACAAAATATTACAGTCAGTCTGATACTCAATATCTCATCCAAAGATGTTGACTTTATATATAAATATATCTAAGAATACTGGAGTGGAATAACCTTACAGATTTTGGAAAACACAATTTAAATGGAAAAGGATAACTTGGTTTTAGGAGCCACTTGGCACTACTCACTAATATTAACAAGCTACAAAAAAATTGAGAAGCTAATGTTAATAGCACTTTTTAAAATTTGAAAATTACACTTTGATATTTGATACATTTAAAACAACTGAATTTGTTCTGAGTACTTTTGGCATGTAATTCAATCTTTCTGTAAAATACTGTTTTTCTCCCCTCCAGAATCTTATTCTTCCAAAACAGACTTTTGCTTTCTACACCTTAAGATAAATACACAAAATTCATATTCAAATAGTTTAATATATGTGCTAAAATAAAAATCATGTTCCACATTAAGTACACATTAAACTGTTTATAGGATACAATCTATAATCTATACATATGCACAAATTAACTATACATTTTGATGAAACTTCCCAAACTAAAACAATTTGGATGAAGTCTATCTAATAAGTTAACTATGTTTACATATTTTCGTATGTGAAGTCATCATTTTACAAATTACAATTTTTCATATCATCTTTAGGCTCTCTCATGGGAGAGCAACCAATCAAAACTCTAATGGAAGGTTCCATAAACTTTCTATGGAAGAAATTCTTACTTCTCTAAAGCTTTGAAATGAGACTGTGAAACAAAAGTACATTCAGAAAAGACCCTGAGCACGCAGTGAGGGATAAAGGGAGCCGATCATAAGCGGTGTGGAGGGAGATGATACCCCCCCGACACACACACTGTGTTCTTGAAGAACAGAAATGCTCTCTGGGGCAGCGGGAAGATGGCAGCCCTACGCTAAATAGGTTCAGCTTTGCAATGACTGGCCCATCAGGATCAATCGGGTAGAGAACCTTGTAGAGCCAAACACTGAGTGGAGGCTTCCTCTAAATAGGCTTTGCATATTTAGAAGAAGCTATTATATATCAATAAGACAATATGAATTTGAAGACTAGAAAAAATTACATTGCTTTTGAAAGAACAAATATTATTATGATACAAAAGCATTGAAAAAAAAAATGTTGAGGCAACAAACTCAATAGAGCAAAAGGGGAGAGGGAGGTTGGTTGTCTAAACTGATTCTTCATTTACCCAGTTGCCTGAGTTAGAAAATTCCACCACTAACAAACATTTGGGAGAAAAGACAGAGCAAGATGTCAGAAACAAAGGCCAGTTGAGAAAAAGCTGAGAATGGGCAGGAAGCATGTTGGAGGAAATTAACTTGGCAGTAAGCTTGCTCTTATGAGAGCAGTCAGATAATTGAATAGCCAAATGGTTTAGCAAGGCCAGAGGTAATACAAGCAAATCCTAGGACCAAGAAATACTAATTAATGTAAGCAGAGGGGGTCCATACAGCAACAATTCTAAAAGAAAATTTGGCGTGAGGTAATCAAATCACAGTAGGTTCTGAATTGGGCCTGGCAGTTGAGAGACAGAACCTAACCTTCTAGGAGAGGTTACTGAGCCTTCCCAGCTGGGGTATCAGGAGCCAGCCAAGGAGCCAGGGTACATGGCGTCGTTAATAATCCATTCATGTATTCATTCAACAAATGATTTTGAATGCCCACTATGTGCCAAGCACTCCTCTGGTAATGCAGTGGTACACCAGGCAGGCAAACCTCACACTCGAGGAGCTTATTTATGGTGGAGGAGACACACAGCTGGGGTTTTGGAAAAAAACTTTCATAATAGATAAAATTAGAGTCAGGAAATAGAAACAGGAGTCAGGAAAATCAGGGCCCTATCAGTTTTATAATATGGAAAATTGAGAAATTCTGATATGCATAAACATGCATGCCTAATTAACCACACCACAAGCAATACAGGTGAATTAAAAACAAGATTAATCCCAAATCTCATCAGATTCTCCCATCTATCCTGAATCTCTCCCTCTCTATCACACACTCCATGATATTGCCAAGCCCTACAAATTCTACCTCTAAAATGCCTCTCAAATAAATCTATTTCCCATGCCTCACTATTACTCCTCTACTTGTCTCCCATAATTTTTCATTAGCCTTAGATCTTTCCCCATTCAATCCAATTTGCACACTGATCCTAAAGTTCCTTTTCTGAACCATATATCTGACCATGCTCCATTCTCTTGATCAAAAGCCTTCAACAATTCCCCACTGGTAACTTTCAACATTATTTTCCACCCAACTGACAGGATAGATAAAATTGAAATCCACAATTCCATGAATAGAGCCCAAATTTGAAAAATCTGAAAATATTTCCCAGGGAAGTGTAACAAATTTCATAGCATACTTTAGTTTGGGTAGGTTTGGGAACTCCCAAGCATTCACAAAAGTATTTTACAAGTGTTTGAGTAATAAATGGGGCCATTAACAATCCATTCATATATTCATCCAACAAATGATTATGAACGCCCACTGTGTGCCAAGCACTCCTCTGGTGATGCAGTTGTACACCAGGCAGGCAAACCTCACACTCGAGGAGCTTATGGTGGAGGAGATACATAGGAAATGCTGAACAAATGAAGACTTATTTTTAATATAATTATTTATATTATAGTTGTTAAAAGTACTATGAAGGAGAAGGATAGCATGTGAGGACACTGCGTAAAAAGGACTCCTCCTCTAACTCAGCAAAAGCGGTTGGGGGAAACTCACCTGATGAGATGATATTTTAACAGAGATTTGAAGCAGGTGTAGGAGTTAGTCCTGGCAGATGAAAGAACTTGGATAAGAGTTCCCAAGAAGTTTAGAATTTAGACAAGCGTGATTGCAGCCTAGTGAGTAAGAGAGAAAATGTCTTAAAATGTAAGATAGAGAGGCAGGAAGATTTCTGGAGTGAGTGGTTAAATCATGGTGTCTTATGACTGAAATAAGTAAGACTAGAAAAGGATCAGGTTTGGAGGCTGTTGGAGGACGGAAAGACATCAGTACCTGGGTTTAGTTTAGGACATATTGAGTTTCAGGAAACTGAGATACTCAAGTGGAGATGTCAAATGGGAATGGAACTCAGAAGAGACACAAAATTCCATTGTACATAGATCGTTAGGTTTCATTAGAAACAAGATGGTGTTTAAAGTCATCTTAATTTACCTAGGAAATGAACACAAAAGGAGAAGAGGGTCAGTAACAGTCATAGAAATTCTAACATTAAAAAATGAAGACAGAAGGATTAGTTCCCATGTAGGACTGAAAAACTAAAGAACCGGAAGATAACACACTATGGAAGCCAAGGGAAGTCAGCGATTCAAGACATAGGGAGTAGTTTACGGTATCAAAAGTGATGACTGGTCAAATGGGGCAAGAACTGTAAAGTATCCATTGAACTGATGATCTCTCTCCTCCATAAAACTATGACTCAAAACTATACTGTCAAGTTGAAGGTAAACCAGAAGCAAACTCAACTGATCTCCCACTCCCAGGGGACTGCAAGGAAAATCCTTGGGGCTGAGAAGCAGCAGGGAAAATACGGTTATTCGTGGGACAGTGTGGAAATACACTGCCCTCCCCAGAAAAGGCAAAATTTCCTTATATACTTGGTTATGAAGATCATTTATAAGGATTCTTTGAAACCTGCTATAAAGGTAAATTCCTCCAGAAAGAATTGCACTTGCTTTACCCTAGGGCCTTGGGCAACTATAATTTTAAAGTAAAACTATGACTTCAGGTTTTTGTATGTTTTTTTATTGGACAACTCAGGACTAAAAGTAGTTTCAAGGGGCAGATAAAATAAATAATATGACCTTGTATTATACCTGAAATAAACAAGAAAGAATTTATAGGAATGGAAAACATAATACTTGAAATAAATTTTTAAAAATTATTGAAGGGATTAACAGTAGATCAGATCCAGGGAAAGAGAGATTTGGTGAGCAGGAACAAAGTTCAGAATACAAGAGAGAAAAGCAAAGAAATTATGAAAAAGAGGTTAAAAATAAAAAATATTGAGAAGTTTAACATATGTACAATAGTAATTCTAGAAGGAGAGTAGAGGGATAATAAAAAAAAATGTAGTATTTGAAGAGATAAGACTTGATTATTTTCCAAAACTAACAAAAGGTAATAGTTCCCAGATTTAAGAAGTTCAAGCAGAATAAATTTTTAATGATCTATATCTAGAAATGGAATAATTAACATTTAGAATATTAAAGATATACAGAAGATCCTAAAAGCCACCGGATTACCTTCAGAAGACAGACATGAAGTGAAACCAAATTGTCCACAACAGTAATTAAAGCCAGAAAATTGTGCAATAATATCATCAATATACTCAAAAAACACAACTGCCAAAATGTGCTTTTGTACTCAGAGACTAAGGTACTTCTACACAAAAAAAGAAAGATAGCTTGCCACTTTAAGGCCATTTACTAAGGGAAATTCTAAAGTAAGCATTTTAGGAAGAAAGTGACCCCAGACAGAAAGTTTGAGATGCAAGAAGGAATGAAAAGCACATAAGATTATAATTTTTTGAGTAAATCTAAATGAATATCAACTGTTTAAAACAATACTAATACTGTCTTGTAAGGTTAAACACCAGAATTAAATTACACTAAAACAGTAACGTATAAGAACGTGGGGTGAGGGGGATAAAGTTAAACTGTTCAAAGCCTTTTAAAATTATTATTATCCCAGAGAAAGTTAAAGTTATTGATTAAATTTAGATTTTAGTCTTCTTTAGTTTCAAAGGTAATCGGTAAGTAATAGAAACAGTATACAGCTTCTAAACTAATTGAGGGAGAAATGTAATGAGAAAAAAATTAGTTGTAAAGAAGGCAAGCACGGAGAGAGAAAAGAACCTAGAAAAAATAAGCAAATAGAATATATAAGACAGTAGATGTAAACCCAGATATATCATTAAACTAGACATACAGTCAGTGCAACTGACTAAATGATATAGTTAAGATTGTCAGATAAAAAGAGAACATCTAAAACATAGAACAACAAAAGAAAGGAACAGTGAAATGTACCAGGCAAAATTTTTTTAAGTTGCTGTTTATCAAGGAAAAGATAAAAGCAAAAAGCATCACAAGATAGAGAAGATCTCTTCATCATAATAAGTGGTACAATTCACCAGGGAGATGAAATAATTTTAAGTGTCCATGCAACTAACTCCATGGCCTCAAACATATGATTAAAAAATTACAAAACACAAAAAGAAATTTAAAAATTCATGAGTATAAGACATATGGCAATAGTACTTTCCAAAAATGGATGCAACAATTAAATGATCCCACATCCAGGGGTGGACCCCATTTCTCCACGCCCTTGAGCCTGGGTGGGCCCTGTCCCTGCTTTGATCAACAGAGTATGTGGGAGTAGTGCTGGGCCAGTTTGGGGCACAGCCCTTAACTAGCTGAGCAGTTTCCTCTTCCTTTCTCCTGAGTCTATATGTATATGTCTCACAGAAGGAAAAAAAGGGAGAGGGGAGAAAAATGAGGAGAGCAGTAAGAATGTGGAGGAAGTGTGTGTAAGCAACCTATCTGAAAGTCTGGCTGTGATGGTAGCAGAAAGATGGAGCCATAACCAGAGGGAGATGTGGAGGTAGAGAGGAGGTTTGTGGGATTTTTGTTTGTTTGTTTTGGTTTGTTTAAGGTGGGGGCTATTGGATGTGTTTAAAATGTCTGAATACTGTCAGGAAGGATCCAGAATAACATCGAAGGTGGAGAGATAGGAAAAGATTTTACCGAAGAATCGACACCACTCAAGGAGGCAAGAGGAGCTGGGAGTCAGGGCACTTAAGAAGGGAGAATTCTTTTGCTGTGACTGAGAGAGCCATTAAGTTCCCCTCAGCCTGAGCAAACTTTAGACAGTTTTCTTCCTACTTAGAGGCTCCTGATCTCCTTTTTCTTAGAGTATTTACTTTAGCGCAATTATGAATCCTTTCTGTGACCCTTTGAGATGTAAATTTTCTACCATCCAGGAATGTCCTTCTCAAGGACCTGGGAGCCATCCCATTGAAATGTAATCATCAACAAGGATAGGGTCATTATCTCCCAGTCTCAGTGGGAGGATAGGTGCCTGACTTCAATAAGTGCCAATTAGCAAACACAGATGATCTAACTGCATTGCCCAACCTCTTCCTAATGTCCTCCAGTATTTTTCCACTAGTTCACCCCAGCATTTAAAAACTCTCCCACTTTTTGCTTCAGCAGAGTTGGGTTCAATCTCTCCCCCACAGTGCAAGAGTCTTGTATAAAATCTTCCTTGCTGTTTTTAATGAGTGGCTGGTGCAATTTCTCTTTGACACCTGTAACAAGAGAGGAGAAAGGATGGGTACAGAGGCACTTGGATTTGCAGATACAACCTCAGGAATTTGAAGGAGTTCCCTAAAATGGCCTTGATTAGCAACATATATATGAGGAAGTGTTACCTACTGAGAAGGAAAGAGTGCAAAGGTGATCAAGGGCTTGAGGAAATTAGAGATGGTCTGCAAAAGTCATTGTGGAGAAATGAGGGAGCAAACTGACCAGAGAAAGTCAGCAAGGATGCTGGAGAATATTGAAGGCCCAGTTGAGGCCAGTAGTGATGAATGTATAATGATACGACTGTGATAGCTCCCATTTTATAAGGGAGAAAACAACTAAATTTAGCTAATTGAACTTTGAATTTTGAACTTCATCACTAAATCTTTTCCTCACACTTTGCCTCTTCACAGAACATTAGGGTACTTTAGGGTAGTAAAAAGACACCACATTTACCACAGTACACCAAATCTTCGTGTTTTGAACCCCCTCTTGCTTTTCTAAGATGGAGTCCAGTATGTCCTCTGGACCTCCCTCATTGAATGTTCCACCGAATTCCTAAGGATGCTGCCTGTAACCCACGTGGCAGTCACTTCCTCTGAGAATTCTGGGAGATGGGGCATGGGGACTGTCTCACGTATAATCACTGCCCCTTCTAAGCGCCCCAGCTTCTGCTCCAGTGTCTGCTGCTGCTGCTACCTTTCTGTTCACCTGACTGCACTCAGTCTTCTTCCCACAGGTAACGGTGCCAGCTGCTGACAACCTTCTCTGGTTCTTCCTGTCAGTAGGAAGGCTGCCACTTTTCATGACTAGCTTTTTCAGAGTGGCTTTCCCCCAGAACAGCTGAGCCCCAGAGGACTAGTTCATTCTTTTTACCACAGCCTCTCCTTCCTAGAATACGGGGAAACTCCAGGTGTGAGGGGAGTAGCATGAGGCAGAAGTCACATGCCTCCCAGGGCTTAGCTGTGTTTACTTTCTCCCTTGTGGTGACTGTCTCTCAAGGACCTCAAGGTCTCTCTTCCTCTAGTCCAGCTTCCTTAGATCTTTCCCCTAGTCTATGAGACAAGTGTGCATATATATGATCTCCAAACGTTTTGTTCATGGGCTCATGGACTTCACGCACAGGAAGGAATATAACTGATCATCTCTCCCCATGCTACTGGACAATCTAAGACAGTAAGAAGTGTCTAGAATATCACTTGCCCAAAGGTCCGTTGACTCAGCACACTGACAATCTCTGAGAGGCAGGTTTGCTTCATTTCACAGTCTCAACTCTGTCCTATGTGCAATAGTTTGTTGACTCCTGGTCTGTAAGTGTTATGAATGTTTGTGCCCTCCCCCGACCCTAAATTCATATGTTGAAGCCATAACCCCCAATGTGACTATTTGGAGACAGGGCCTGTGAGGAGGTGATAAAGATTAAATGAGATCCTAAGGGGAGGGACCTAGTCCAATAGGGCTGGTGCCCTTATAAGAAGAGGAAGAGGCACTAGCAACCTCTCTCCCTCTCCACCGTGTGAGGACACAGAGAGACACTAACCCTGCTGGCACCTTGATCTTATATTTCCAGTCTCCAGAACTGTGAGTAAAGAAATTTGTTGTTTAAACCACCTAATCTACAGTATTTTGTTATGGCAGCCCAAACAGACTAGGACAGTAGGATAAAACAGGATATGGAGACTCTTTCATATGGAATTCAAGGCTGCCCCAGCCGACTACTGCCCAACTTTGAAGTCTTTCTTATGCAAAAGGTACTGTCCTGCTTATTTTTCTAACTGCCCAGACTCTCTCCCCACTCCAACTTTTATTCATGTTTTAAGATCCCATTCTACTGTTATACTTTCTGACAGACGGCTGTCATGGGTTGAACTGGTTTGCCCCCAAAGATATGTTCAAGTCCTAACTCTCTGGTACCTGTAAACATGACCTTATTTAGAAACAGTCGTTGCAGACTTAATCAAGTTAAAATAAGGTCATACTGGATTAGGGAGGACCATGATGCAATGACTGGTGCCTTATAGGAAGAGGAAAATTTGGACATGACACACAGGGAGAATGCCATGTGACGATGCAGGCACAAACTGGAGTTATATGCTGCCACAAACCAAGGAGCACCAAGAGCTAGCAGCAACCGCTGGAAGCTAGGAGAGGGGCATGGGACAGAGTCTCCTTCTAAGTCCCCAAGGAATAACAAAGCAGACACCTTGATTTCAGACTTCCAACCTCCAAAACAGTGAGAGAATGAATTTCTATTGTTTTAAGCCATCCAGTTCGTGATACTTTTTTTTTTATGGCAGCCCTAGAAAACTAATACAATGACTGTCCTTACCCTTCCTCTAATCTCAACAAAATTAACTGCTTCCTGTACTCGTCGAATAGGGTCTTGTGATTCCTTCACTCTTAGCATAAATATTTATTGAGGGACACTGTGTACACCAAGCTCTCTGCTAGACGTTGAGAGTACAACAGAGACCAAGATGCTGATTTCATGAAATCTAGTGGAAGAGGCAGGAAAAAAAAATTCAGAAAACAGACAAAAATAAATGCACATTCAATAAAGGTGAAGAACAAAACAGAAATGGAGTTTAAAGTGGAGAACTTTGGGCGACCAAGAACTTTCTAAGGAGGTGACATTTAAGCCAGGGGACATTATTTCTCGGTAGAGAAAAGAGCTAGCAGCAGAGTTCTGAGCCAGAAAAGCATTTAGCTCCTTGTGAGAAATGACAGAGACCAGACTGGGAGGGGCAGTGCTATGAGATAAGACTGGAGAGATTGGCAACGGCCTTCCCTGCAAGGCTTTATTAATGTTTTTGATTACTCTGGTTGCTATGAATTGGATGGGGATGGCAGTGGCAGGAAAGGACATGTGAGGAGCAGACAGCAGGCTGTGGGTGGTCCAGGAGTGATAACAGCATCTTAGACTAGGATAATGCCAACAGAGGGATGCGGATAGATTCCACATAAATGCTGGAGTAGAAGCAGCAGGAGTTGCCGGTGGAGCAGTACATACCATTGTCACAGCAACGCCTAACATCTAGCTTGTCACATATTTCTCGCTTTCCTTATAGACTTCAGGGTTTGGAAGACAGGTATTGTCAGAATTATCCTTCAATTTCTAACACTTGGCATAAAACTCAGTAATCATTTGTTGAAATTAAAGAAAACATTCTCTGACTTTGCATCATGTAGACACAGTTTATGTCTAAGATCCAGGTAAGCCAGATGGCACAACCATAAAATTCAGGTGATCCAGTTTACTATGGGTTTATAATAGTTGTATTCTGAGATGATTGTTTCCAGGTCCTAAATGGATGACTCTTACAATCACAAACTATAGCAAATCACTTGAAATGAGACTGCTTTATTTGGGGGAAAGGGACAGAGGCCAAGTGGGTCTGAAAACCATTGTAAATTTCAATCATCTCTTAAGTCCTTTTCATTTTCCAGGAGCAATGGTTTGTATTATGGGGACTTTAATTCAGCTTCTTTTTGGGTGGTCCCTTCTGGAGGGGGTTCCTCATGGTTAGCTCATCATGTTGGTACCACCTCGTCGTTAAAGCAGGGTATGTGTTGAAGGGTCAATGTTAATAGAATCTGCAGCAAGATCATAGCTGGACAGCACAAAACCACATTAACTGACCAACATCTCTTTCCTCTTACTCGGTGTGCAGATCGTCTCTAACAATCAAGAATGGTCAAGACCATGGTGCTATAGCTCTTTCATACATTTCTGTGCATGTGGCATTAAACAGTCTAGTTCAAAAGTGATTCCTTTTGAACTAAAAACAAGCCCTTAAGTCTTAAAATGTGGGCTATATGAACCACTGAGTACAGAGGTGAACTGCTGAGATGTCTTTTCCTGGGTTTGTTTCATCCGGGGCAGAAGTCACAGGCAGGCAGCTCCCAGGCCAGATCCAGCCTGCTGCCATGGTCGTTTTTCTTTTCCAAAAAAAAAACTTGAATAATCAGAATAGAATATCTTTAAATTACAAAATTGCATCTAAAAGATAGTCTGGATTTTGTGTTTCTTTTGAAAATAAAGAATGGAATCTCTAATAACGTGGGTCATGTATGTGTCCTGGTTGAGAGCTGAGTAGAAACCTCTCCTTCTGTCTGGGCTGTGCTGCCCATTCACTGCAGGCCCACTTCACCCATTTATAGCTCTTGATTGCAATCTGTGTGCTTTTTAATTTTTTTAAGTTAATTTTTATTGGAGTATAATTGCTTTACAATGTTGTGTTAGTTTCTGCTGTACAGCAAAGTGAATCAGTTATATGTATACATATATCCCCTCTTTTTTAGATTTCCTTCCCATTTAGGTCACCACAGAGCACTGAGTATAGAGTTCTCTGTGCTATACAGTGGGTTCTCATTATCTACAGTAGGTTCTCATTATCTATTTTATACATAGTAGTGTATATATGTCAATCCCAATCTCCCAATTCATCCCACCCCCTCTCCCCCTTGGTATCCATAAGTTTGCTCTCTACATCTGTGTCTCTATTTCTGCTTTGCAAATAAGTTCATCTGTACCATTTTCCTAAATTCTACATATAAGTGATATTATACGATATTTGTTTTTCTCTTTCTCACTTACTTCATGCTGTATGACAGTCTTCAGGTCCAACCATGCCTCTGCAGCTGGCACTATGTTGTTCCTTTTTATGGCTGAGTAATATTCCATTATATATATGTACCACATCTTCTTTAGCCATTCCTCTGTTGATAGACATTTAAGTTGCTTCCACGTCCTGGCTATTGTAAATAGTGCTGCAGTGAACATTGGGGTGCATGTATCTTTTTGAACTATGGTTTTCTCTGGGTATATGCCCAGGAGTGAGATTGCTGGGTCATATGGTAGTTCTATTTTTAGTTTTTTAAGAAACCTCCATACTGTTCTCCATAGTGTTGTGCCATACACTAACAGCAAACGATCAGAAAGAGAAATTAAAGAAACAGTCCTATTTACCATTGCTTCAAAAAGAATAAAATACCTAGGAATAAACCTACCTAAGGAGGCAAAAGACCTGTACTCAGAACTAACTGTAAGATACTGATGAAAGAAACCAAAGATGACACAAACAGATGGAGAGATATACCATACCCTTGGATTGGAAGAATCAATATTGTGAAAATGATTATACTACCCAAAGCAATCTACGGATTCAATGTAATCCCTATCAAATTACCAATGGTATTTTTCACAGAATTAGAACAAAAAATTTTACAATTTGTATGGAAACACAAAAGACCCTGAATAGTCAAAGCAATCTTGAGAAAGAAAAACAAAGCTGGAGGAATCAGGTTCCCTGACTTCAGACTATACTACAAAGCTACAGTAATCAAGACAGTATGGTACTGGCACAAAAACAGAAATATAGATCAATGGAACAGGATAGAAAGCCCAGAGATAAACCCATGCACATATGGTCACCTAATTTATGACAAAGGAGGCAAGAATATACAATGGAGAAAAGACAGCCTCTTCAATAAAGTGTTGCTGGGAAAACTGGACAGCTACATGTAAAAGAATGAAATTAGAACACTCCCTAACACCATGCACAAAAATAAACTCAAAATGGATTAAAGACCTAAACGTAAGGCCAGACACTATAAAGCTGTTAGAGGAAAATATGGGACTTGTGTGCTTTTGTGTTTGTAATGCTTGCTTCTAGCGTCACTGCAACCATCAGGCACATCAAAACCTTGGTAGGAAGTGTAGGGCACCCCCTGGGTCACAGGTGAAAGACCGGGAAGGGCACCACAAAAAGCCTAAGCCAGAACACAGGACATTAAGGTTCAACGCTTCCCAAAGAGCACACTTCTTATTATTCCTGCTTGTTTCAAGGTGAAAAGCTGGGATTTACCTCCCCCTAGAGACGTCACTTACAAAGCCTAGTCCCCTGCAGTTGTCCTGCCAGCAACTGTTTTTAAACTCACCTTCTAGCTTCTTGCTGACAATATGCTCAGAAAGGCAAAAAGATTTCCTTAACACATTTCACAATACAATTTCAAGTACAGCATTCAGAAGCATTAGAAAAGAAGTGTTTAGTCACTTTCTATAGACTCTGGAGTTTTATTTATATGTTTAATTGTTTTTTGAATTGGTAAAATAGTCACATGAGTCAGCATATCAAGACAAGAATTTGGATGAGAAAATTTCCCATGGGCACCCTTCTAAAATGAAACTTTCAGATCCTTCCTTGACAAGGTAGCTAAATAAATTCTACACGGGGTAATTTGGGAAAATGTATTCCAGGGTCAACAGATAAGCAGGTTCATTTTATAACAAAGGATCAGCACCCTTCAATTCAATTGAAATCTCCCAAGGAATTCAAAATGGTTTACAGATTAGCTCTCCTTTCCTATAGTTTCCATCTAAACTAAATGATCTCTCGTTTAAGTGGTTCTCAAAGTGAAATTTAAGAATTGCCATGACTACTACACGAGGCTTTATTTTTATAAGGCTAAAAGTGGTATAAAAATGATTTTGGTAGTATTTTTAAATCTCAATAGAGGATAGCAAATGCCCACTTCTCTCCTTTCCCATCTTTTCTCATACTTTCCCAGTGTGGGGAAAAAAAGCAAACAGATGAGCTGACAGACACAGTCAGGCAGAAAGAGAGTGACAGTGAGCAAAAGATGATTACAGACAGAAAGACACAGCCAGGGGTATGGGAGGAGGGTCAGGAGGAAGGATACAAGAGGGAGGGAGAAAGATGTCACCAGGGAAAATCCAGGGTCAAGGAGAAACAGGAAGTGCACGCCACCCAACGCCCATCCTCCTATGTCTGGGTTATGAGAGCAGGCTACTAGTTCTCTGGGTTGCCAAGTCTCAAAGCAATTCTAGTAGGGTTAGGCAGGGTGATTACATGGATAAATTTAGAGCATTAAACACCCCTAATCCTCCCCGCAAATTCCGTAGCCAGAACTATTAATGAGGAACTGAATTAACTAATTTTAGTTTTACTCCTACTCCCTCCTGATTAAGACTCGATCTGGGCCAATTTAGATGAGTTACTTAAAGCCAGATGTAAAGGCATTCTAGCTTGGCAGTTGTCCCGCATGGGGTAGATATATCAGACCTGGCTTTCATGGAAAAGTTCAATTTATCCAGATAATCTTTCTCCAATGATACAGGAGGATCAGTCTTTGGTCAAGGATAAACACGTAGTAGCTGGATTTTCTAGCTTGGATCTCCACATGGGTAATGCTTGAAACTAGTAAAGCCCAAACAATAGGTTCTATTCTGTTATACACCATGGAGAAAACTGTGCACAGTCTACATACTGATCACTCAGCATGTGTGATCATACATACAATGTGACATCTCTGATGGTCCCAGACATGTCACAGCGAGCCAGCTCACATGTTGAGCGCTCCTCTAGGCCATGTGTGGCACTGGGTCTTTCCCATGTTAACCAAGCACAGAGAGCACCACCTCCAGAGCACTAAGTCACGGTGAGGGTTGATGGCTGATGATGGAGCAGCAATTCGCGTTGTGAATCAAGGAACAGAACGGGTAGCATTCACCCTCTGGAAGAGAAACTCCTGTGCAAGGAAGTTGTTTCAAGCTGAGCATCAGAAAGGAGAGGATGATTGACAAACAGGAAAATAAGCAGAAAGCATCCCAATTATTCACAAACTATATATAAGGTCACAAGCCCTTCTCCCAAACCTTGGGGCCAAAATGTTTTAGAATTCAGAATTGTATGTATTTCAGAAATGTACTAAAGTGTGTATATTATATAACCTCCCACCCAGGTCTGAAGTGGGACTGAGAAATCAAATGCACCAGTATTTTTGCAGCAAAATACGTGAATATTTACACTAAGTGGAATAAATAAACAAGCCAAATAGCCTCTGTCAGGTTAGGTCTGGTTTTACCCTCAAATAAGTTACAGAAAAGGCCTTCAGTTTTTTTAGCTTTTAGTGTTTTGAAAATGGATATAAAAGATTGTGGGCCTGTATGCTTTCCTTCAACATAAATTACTAGTTTGGTGATAAAGATGCTACAGATTCTACCGCTGGTGCTTTTATTGCTACTCCATTTCCATGCTTTGCTTCCAAAACTACACTGCCACTCTGAGAGAACCACTGGTTGTACTACATATTAACGCACTGAGGCCACAAATGTATTCATTCAACTAGCGTAGATGACTGATTTACTGAACACCTACTATGGGCCCACCTGAAACTAGGAACACACTAGGAATAGTGACTCAGCTATTCTATTAAGTGATTCTCTGGAGCCAAAAGTCACATATTCTTAAATTCTAGACTTCCCAGTTTACAGATGCTATTGAAAAAAAAAGGAAATACTTGGCTTTATACCTTCTACTCTAAGGATTTTGATGGTAAAATCTATTTTTAAATTTTTATTTTTGAATTATCTAAGAAAACACCACTGCTGATCGAGTTTATGTGAAATTTATCTTGAGCAGCAAGTAATACTAAAATGTCTGTTCTTGAATTATCTGGGATTTAAAATTTTCATTTAATTATTTTTATTGAGAGATAGGCTCTCTCCTTGCCACTCATTTCCTCTCTAGGAAAAAATTTTATAAAACAACGAAGCGCTAATCCAAATAATCCAATATTTACTGATTATCCAAACAAATGAAAAATATAGCAAAAGATTTATTATGCCACGTAAGTTAAAACTTAGTTTAATTAATTTGAAAAATTACTATTTTATGAGGCACAGATTTAATTTGACACATTGGAACCAATGATTGCTATTTAAGAAACTGTTTTAATGTTTTTTTTTATTCCAATGCAATGCTTCCCATATTCCATCTTTGTAGAGTGGCTGTATTTTACCTTTAAGTATTAAAGTGGTCATCCAAAGGATTTTTAGCAATCTTCCAGATTCGGAATTCTTCTGGTTTGATAAACACAAGCCAGAGAATAATTTGAATAGGAAATTTGAAAGAGGGACAGTAACACAAGATCATGTCAAAACAGAAAAAATAACACTAGTGATATAATTTGGCACTGAAGTAAGGATATGAAAACCATGGCTCTGAACTTACGGAAAATCAATCCAATATTTTTAGTTTCGTGCCAATACCTGGAACAAAGCTTTTAGCTTTGTTGGAACAAAGCTTTTAGCCATGTTGGAGTATGATTTACACCTTCATAATTTTCTGTGTCTTATGCCAGCAACCTATAGGAAAATCTAACCCATGAGTTACAAGCAGATAATCTAGGCCTTCCATTTGATATGAGCAAATTCTATGAATAAAAGTGTTGCTAATTTTTACATTTCTTACAAATCCTATTGACCCAGGGAATGAATATTAGTGCAAAGCTTTAAGCCAATCGCCAAAGCATGTATAAGATTATAACAATCTGACATGCTTTACGTTGTAGATAAATAGGTCAAAAATGATGCACACTAGGACAGAATTTTGTCACCATATGAAATATTAAAACTGAATACAATTAAACTCTACCAACCATATATAGCTGGATAGAAGACTCCTGGGATGCCAGGGGCACACATTTGTTGGTCAGCATACTTACTACAATTCATATAACAGGTTCATTGGATATTTAACTATATAGGGAAGTTAAGCTCCCACAGGAAACATGTCATAATTGAAAATTCACAGTCCCTAGAAAGAGCTAAAAACCTTAGTGTTGCTCTATCACCAACGACTGAATATACAATATTTATTAAAACAGCACCTTACTGGGCTTCCCTGGTAGTGCAGTGGTTAAGAATCCACCTGCCAGTGCAGGGGACAGAGGTTCGAGCCCTGGTCCAGGAAGATCCCACATGCCATGGAGCAACTAAGCCCGTGCGCCACAACTACTGAGCCTGAGCTCCAGAGCCCACAAGCCACGACTACTGAGCCAGCGTGCCACATCCATTGAAGCCTGCGTGCCTACAGCCCGTGCTCCGCAACAAGAGAAGCCACCACAATGAGGAGCCCGCGCACCACAACGAAGAGTAGCCCCTGCTCGCCGCAACTAGAGAGAGCCCATGCACAGCAACAAAGACCCAACACAGCCAAAAGTAAAAATAAATAAAATAAGTACATTTATTTTAAAAAATAACAACAACAACAAAAAACAGCAACTTACTTTTAAGAGATAGTTCTGCTTAAATCAGATTATCCTCATATCTCAAGCTGTATTTCAGTTATCTTTTTCCAAATGTTAGAACATTTTTTAAATTGTTTACTCAAAAATTCCATCTGCTTAGATATCATTGTTCATTCAATATTTTTATTATTGCTAGTCATACTAACACAATGCTTGTCAATGATGACTTTTATGTTCTGTCAACTGACAGCTTTGTTAAATATAATCATATAATGCACTTGAGATATTTCATAAAATATGTACTGAAATAATTCCTTGCTGAAGAACGTGGTCAGTCCTGTATCCTTGTGTCCCACCTATAGGATATACAGTCAAAATACTGTAGGTTCTATTCTTTGTAATTTTCAAAACTGGTCATCTTATAGACAGATAAGATTTTATATAAAAAAACATAATGATAAAATATATAGTTCCCTACTTCAGAATGAGGAAACTAAAAACAACTAGCTAGAATTCAATTCTTAAAGCTTTTAAGCCTCATATCCCAATTTTGTAGCAGATCATTAGGAGAGAAAGCAATATAAATCCAATTTTGCTTATCTTGTTTCAGTCTTTGAACAAACTGGGCCCTTCTTGGAAGTAAAACCTGCTCAGAAGTATGATCAGAGGTCACTTGACTCTTGGGGTCCTGTTTCTTATTCCTGAGCTTAGTGGTATCCTTGGATATAGACCAAAGTGGCCCAGGTAATTTTCTTACCAGAGTCATTTCTTTCTAACTTATCACTGCTGAAATTTGTACATGTTTGGGAAGTGAACAAAAGAAATAAAGATTGAACCTCTAATTCTAGTTCAATGAAATACATTGTAAGAATTAGCCAAATAATTCAAGCAAAAATGTGGTTTCATTTTTGCATGAGTCAGCAACCAAAGAGCCAGAGTGGAAAACAGAATTCAGTCTTTCAAGTTTGAAGTTCAACACTGCTACAAATTCCAGCACTATATCCCAGCACTCTGCCTGACATTTATTACAGGGCTGAAGGAGAGATATTCTTCTTTGTGTATTTCACATCTTCTAGCCTCCTTTCTGACAATTCCAACCTAACACTTAAAAGCACAGACTACTTTTTGTGCACCCAATATGCTGTCTGAACTTCTTTTCCTTGAGCAGTATTGACATCCAGTGGAGATACAGAATAATTACAGGTGTGTCAAAATCCCCAAGGACTATAGCCTCAAACAGATATATGGTTTGAGATAGATATCGCACAATGCAGCAACAAAAATTCCTTTTCCCCATGCACACGACTGAAGTAGAATGAAAGGAACAATAGCTTAAAAAGTAGAAAAGGTGGAGGAGAAAACTTTTGTGACCTGGACGCTTAGAAAAAGAGTTCTTGGCTGTGAGAGCAAATTGAACATCAAAATTAAAACCTTTTTCTATTCAAAAGACACCATTAAAAGAATAAAAAGACAAACTATAAGTTGAGTCCACCCCGCTCCGGAGGAGGAGCCGTGTGGTTGACAGGGTCTTGGTGCTTCTGCCGGGTGTCAGGGCTGTGCCTCTGAGGTGGGAGAGCCGAGTTCAGGACATTGGACCACCAGAGACCTCCTGGCCCCATGTAATATCAATCGGCAAGAGCTCTCCCAGAGATCTCCACCTCAATGCTAAGACCGAGCTCCACTCAATGACCAGCAAGCTACAGTGCTGGACACCCCATGCCAAACAACTAGCAAGACAGGAACACAACCCCACCCATTAGCAGAGAGGCTGACTAAAATCATAATAAGGTCACAGACACCCCAAAACACACCACTGGAAGCAGTCCTGCCACCAGAAAGACAAGATCCAGCTTCATCCACCAGAACACAGGCACCAGTCCCCTCCACCAGGAAGCCTACACAACTCACTGAACCAACCTTACCCACTGGGGGCAGACACCAAAAACAATGGGAACTACAAACATGCAGCCTGCGAGAAGGAGAACCCAAACACAGTAAGTTAAGCAAAATGAGAAGATAGAAAAACACACAGCAGATGAAGGAGCAAGATAAAAACCCACCAGACCTAACAAATGAAGAGGAAACAGGCAGTCTACCTGAAAAAGAATTCAGAGTAATGCTGGTAAAGGTGATCCAAAATCTTGGAAATAGAATGGAGAAAATACAAGAAATATTTAACAAGGACCTAGAAGAACTAAAGAGCAAACAAACAATCATGAACAACACAATAAATGAAATTAAAAATTCTCTAGAAGGTATCAATAGCAGAATAACTGAGGCAGAAGAACGGAAAAGTGCCCAGGAAGATAAAATAGGGGAAATAACTACCGCAGAGCAGAATAAAGAAAAAAGAAGAAAAAGAAATGAGGACAGTCTCAGAGACCTATGGGACAACATTAAACGCACCAACACTGGAATTATAGGGATCACAGAAGAAGAAGAGAAAGGGACTCAGAAAATATTGGAAGAGATTGTAGTTGAAAACTTCCCTAATATGGGAAATGGAATAGTCAATCAAGTCCAGGAAGTGCAGATAGTCCCATACAGGATAAATCCAAGGAGAAACATGCCAAGACACATATTAATCAAACTATCAAAAATTAAATACAAAGAATAAATATTAAAAGCAGCAAGGGAAAAACAACAAATAACATGTACAGGAATCCGCATAAGGTTAACAGCTGATCTTTCAGCAGAAATTGCAAGCCAGAAGGGAGTGGCAAGACATATTTAAAGTGATGAAAGGGAAAAACTTAAGACCAAGATTACTCTACCCAGCAAGGATCTCATTCAGATTCGACGGAGAAATTAAAACCTTTACAGACAAGCAAAAGCCAAGAGAATTCAGCACCACCAAACCAGCTTTACAACAAATGCTAAAGGAACTTCTCTAGGCAGGAAACACAAAGGAAGGAAAAGACCAACAATAACAAACCCAAAACAATTAAGAAAATGGGAATAGGAACATACATATTGATTATTACTTTAAATGTAAATGGATTAAATGCTCCCACCAAAAGACACAGACAGGCTGAATGGATACAAAAACAAGACCTGTATATATGCTGTCTACAAGAGACCCACTTCAGACCTAGGGACACATACAGACTGAAAGTGAGGGGATGGAAAAAGATATTCCATACAAATGGAAATCAAAAGACAGCTGGAGTAGCAATTCTCATATCAGACTAAATAGACTTTAAAATAAAGACTATTACAAGAGACAAAGAAGGATACTACATAATGATCAAGAGATGAATCCAAGAAGAAGATAGAATAATTGTAAATATTTATGCACCCAACATAGGAGCACCTCAATACATAAGGCAAATGCTAACAGCCATAAAAGAGGAAATCGACAGTAACACAATCATAGTACGGGATTTTAACACCCCACTTTCAACAATGGACAGATGATCCAGAATGAAAATAAATAAGAAAACACAAGCTTTAAATGATACATTAAACAAGATGGACTTAACTGATATTTATAGGACATTCCATCCAAAAACAACAGAATACACTTTATTCTCAAGTGCTCATGGAACATTCTTCAGGATAGATCACATCCTGGGTCACAAATCAAGCCTTGGTAAATTTAAGAAAACTGAAATTTTATCAAGTATCTTTTTCAACCACAATGCTGTGAGACTAGATATCAATTACAGGAAAAAAATCTGTAAAAAATACAAACACATGGACACTAAACAATACGCTATCAAATAACCAAGAGATCACTGAAGAAATCAAAGAGGAAATCAAAAAATACCTAGAAAGAAATGACAATGAAAACACGACGACCCAAAACCTATGGGATGCAGCAAAAGCAGTTCTAAGAGGGAAGTTTATAGCAATGCAATCCTACTTCAACAAACAAGAAAAATCTGAAATAAACAACCTAACCTTATACCTAAAGCAATTAGAGAAAGAAGAACAAAGAAAACCCCACAAAGGTAGCAGAAGGAAAGAAATCATAAAGATCAGATCAGAAATAAATGAAAAAGAACTGAAAGAAACAATAGCAAAGACCAATACAACTAAAAGCTGGTTCTTTGAGAAGATAAACAAAACTGATAAACCATTAGGCAGACTCATCAAGAAAAAAAGGGACAAGACTCAAATCAATAGAATTAGAAAGGAAAAAGGAGAAGTAACAACTGACACTGCAGAAATACAAAGGATCATGAGAGATTACTACAAGCAACTATCTGCCAATAAAATGGGCAACCACAAAGAAATTAAAAAATTGTTAGAAAAGCACAACCTTCCAAGACTGAACCAGGAAGAAACAGAAAATATAAACAGAACAATCACAAGCACTGAAATTGAAACTGTGATTAAAAATCTTTCAACAAACAGAAGCCCAGAACCAGATGGCTTCACAGGCGAATTCTATCAAACATTTAGAGAAGAGCTAACACCTATCCTTCACAGACTCTTCCAAAATATAGCAGAGGGAGGAACATACCCAAACTCATTCTACGAGGCCACCATCACCCTTAAACCAAAACCAGACAAAGATGTCACAAAGAAAGAAAACTACAGGCCAATAACACTGATGAACATAGATGCAAAAATCCTCAACAAAATGCTAGCAAACAGAATCCAACAGCACATTAAAAGGATCATACACCATGATCGAGTGGGGTTTATCCCACGAATACAAGGATTCTTCAATATACGCAAATCAATCAATGTGATAAACCATATTAACAAACTGAAGGAAAAAAAACATATGATCATCTCAATAGATGCAGAAAAAGCGTTTGACAAAATTCAACAACCATTTATGATAAAAACCCTGCAGAAAGTAGGCATAGAGGGAACTTACCTCAACATAATAAAGGCCATATATGACAAACCCACAGCCAACATTGTTTTCAATGGTGAAAAAGTGAAACCATTTCCTATAAGATCAGGAAGATGACAAGGTTGTCCACTCTCACCATTATTATTCAACACAGTTTTGGAAGTTTTAGCCATAGCAATCAGAGAAGTAAAAGAAATAAAAGGAATCCAAATCGGAAAAGAAGAACTAAAGCTGTCACTGTTTGCAGATGACATGATACTATACATAGAGAATCCTAAAGATGCCACCAGAAAACTACTAGAGCTAATCAATGAATTTCGTAAAGTAGCAGGATACAAAAGTAATGCACAGAAATCTCTTGCATTCCTATACACTAATGATGAAAAATCTGAAAGAGAAATTAAGGAAAAACTCTCATTTACCATTGCAACAAAAAGAATAAAATACCTAGGAATAAACCTACCTAAGGAGACAAAAGACCTGTATGCAGAAAACTATAAGACACTGATGAAAGAAATTAAAGATGATACAAACAGATGGAGAGATTTACCATGTTCTTGGATTGGAAGAATCAACATTTGGAAAATGACTATACTACCCAAAGCAATCTACAGATTCAATGCAATCCCTATCAAACTACCATTGGCATTTTTCACAGAACTAGAACAAAAAATTTCACAACTTGTATGGAAAACCAAAAGACCCCAAATAGCCAAAGCAATCTTCAGAAAGAAAAATGGACCTCGAGGAATCAGGCTCCCGGACTTTAGACTATACTACAAAGCTACAGTAATCAAGATAGTATGGTACTGGCACAAAAACAGAAATATAGATCAATGGGCCAGGATAGAAAGCACAGAGATAAACCCACACACATGTGATCACCTTATCTTTGATAAAGGAGGCAAGAATATACAATGGAGAAAAGACAGCCTCTTCAATAAGTGGTGCTGGGAAAACTAGACAGCTACATGTAAAAGAATGAAATTAGAATGCTCCTTAACACCATACACAAAAATTATCTCAAAATGGATTAAAGACCTAAATGTAAGGCCAGACACTATAAAACTCTTAGAGGAAAACATAGGCAGAATACTCTATGACATAAATCAAAGCAAGATACTTTTTGACCCACCTCCTAGAGAAATGGAAATAAAAACAAACAAATGGGACCTAATGAAACTTAAAAGTTTTTGCACAGCAAAACAAGATGAAAAGACAACCTTCAGAATGGGAGAAAATATTTGCAAATGAATCAACTGACAAAGGATTAATCTCCAAAATATACAAGCAGCTCATGCAGCTGAACATCAGAAAAACAAACAACCCAATCCAAAAATGGGCAGAAGACCTAAATACATAATTCTCCAAAGAAGATATACAGATTGCCAGCAAACACATGAAAGGATGTTCAACACCATTCATCATTAGAGAAATGCAAATCAAAACTACAATGAGGTATCACCTCACACCAGTCAGAATGGCCATCATCAAAAAATCTACAAAAAATAAATGCTGGAGAACCTGTGGAGAAAAGGGAACCCTTTTGCACTGTTGGTGGCAATGTAAATTGATACAGTCACTATGCAGAACAGTATGGAGATTCCTTAAAAAACTAAAAATAGAACTACCATATGACCCAGCAATCTCACTACTGGGCATATACCCTGAGAAAACCATAATTCAAAAAGAGTCATGTACCACAATGTTCACTGCAGCGCTATATACAATAGCCAGGACATGGAAGCAACCTAAGTGTCCATCGACAGATGAATGGATAAAGAAGATGTGGCACATGTATACAATGGAATATTACTCAGCCGTAACAAGAAACGAAATTGAGTTATTTGTAGTGAGGTGGATGGACCTAGAGTCTGTCATACAGAGTGAAGTAAGTCAGAAAAAGAAAACTATCGTATGCTAACACATATATATGGAATCTAAAAAAAAAAAGGCTCTGAAGAACCTAGGGGCAGGACAGGAATAAAGACACAGACGTAGAGAATGGACTTGAGGACGCGGGGAGGGGGAAGGGTAAGCTGGGACAAAGTGAGAGAGTGGCATGGACATATATACACTATCAAATGTAAAATAGCTAGTGTGAAGCAGCCGCATAGCACGTGGAAATCAGCTTGGTGCTTTGTGACCACCTAGAGGGGTGCGATAGGGAGGGTGGGAGGGAGACGCAGGAGGGAGGAGATATGGGATATATGTATATGTATAGCTGATTTACTTTGCTCTAAAGCAGAAACTAACACACCATTGTAAAGCAATTATACTCCAATAAAGATGTTTTTAAAAAAAAGACAAACTATAGATTGGGAGAAAATATTTGCAAATCGAATATTTGACAAAAAAAAAAATTGTGTCCAGAGTATTTAAAGAACTCTTAGAACTCAGTAGTACACATCTGCCTCCACACAAGATCAAGAAACAGGGCTTGGACTTACCTTCCGGGCTAAAAGAACCAAAACAGAATGGACAAAATATATGACACAATGGTTTTTTTTTTTTTTTTTTTTTTTTTTTGACACAATGGTTTTTAAGATACTGGACATCCAGCAATAATGGACAGTGATCCCAACAGAAAGGAAACAAGTGAGCCCTAGGATTTCCTAGCCTACCTTGGGAAAGTTTCCATTCCACAGTGCAGGGAAGGAAAACCCAGGCAGAATCCAGTGAAATTCCTGAGTTGAGGAGGGGCTGAGAGTCTGGGGAGGTAAAGGCAGCTAGATTTCACAAGACAGGATCAAAAACAGAGTCTGTCTTATTCTTATTCTTCATTGTATTCCCAGGACTGGCATATACTAAGCACTCAAAAGATACTGGATGGGGCTTCCCTGGTGGCACAGTGGTTGAGAGTCCGCCTGCCGATGCAGGGGACAAGGGTTCCTGCCCCGGTCCAGGAAGATCCCACATGCCGCGGAGCGGCTGGGCCCGTGAGCCATGGCCGCTGAGCCTGCGCGTCCAGAGCCTCTGCTCCGCAACGGGAGAGGCCACAACAGTGAGAGGCCTGCGTACCGCAAAAAAAAAAAAAAAAAAAAAAAAAAGATACTGGATGGATTAATGGATGGTTGGATGGATGGATGGGTGGATGAAGAGATCAATAAATAAGTGCCAAGGAAAACAGTCCCTAAGCAAGAGCAAATTTTGAAGTCAACATTTATGAATGAAATGAAGGATGCATTCCTCCACGGTTTGAAAGACCAGGTGATGTATACTAACTACAGAAGTCCTAATCTGATCTCCATTGGCTTGTAATTGTGTGTATTCCGTCGCTACCCATCACATGCTGCATATCCACTCTGTTCATGTATCTTTAAAGTTCAGTGTAAAGTAGAATTTAAGTCAGGCATTGTGGAATAAAAATACGCAGTGATGCTGGAAGGCTTATTTCTCAAGTCCAAGAGGTGCTGTGGCTCAATGTTCTGTTTATGTTTCTTACAAGTCTCAGAGGTTGTCTCCACTGATCCAGGACAAAGCTAGACAGCAATATCTTAGCCCAGTGAAGCACATTCTGTTGCAAGCTTCCTTGGCTCTTAATACTTCTACCCCGACACATTAGCTTTCCTAAAATTCTCTGAAAAGATATGCTTCATTTAAATGGCACCAATGCTAGAAACTTAATACCAAAACTTTCCAGTCATCTCTCAAAGAGATTATCATATTAAGGCTTTGGAAAGTCCAAAGTGATCTAATAATTTCATTCTACTTTCTTCTGGGCACATTTCCATATCACTTAAGCTTGGGCAACTGACACTCCTGTTCACCATCTTATGCAAACAGTCTACCTCCATCATGCTAGATGTCTAAAATTAACTCTAGTCTGTTCTGAAAGTGGGTGTGGGGGAAGTATGTTTGCAGAATATTATACACAGCAATTGGGACTTACATTTTATATTCATGTTTTTTCAGTATCTTACAAAGATATATGCCTTTAGGGTATATGCCCAGTAGTGGGATTCCTGGGTTGTACGGTAGTTCTATTTGTAGTTTTTTTTTTTTTGCGGTACGCAGGCCTCTCACTGCTGTGGCCTCTCCTGTTGCAGAGCACAGGCTCCAGATGCACACGCTCAGCGGCCATGGCTCACGGGCTCAGCCGCTCCGCGGCATGTGGGATCTTCCCGGACCGGGACATGAACCCGTGTCCCCTGCATCGGCAGGAGGACTCTCAACCACTGCGCCACCAGGGAAGCCCTATTTGTAGTTTTTTAAGGAACCTCCATACTGTTCTCCATAGTGGCTGTATCAATTCACATTCCCACCAGCAGTGCAAGAGGGTTCCCTTTTCTCCACACCCTCTCCAGCATTTATTGTTTCTAGAATTTTTGATGATGGCCATTCTGACTGGTGTGAGATGATATCTCATTGTAGCTTTGATTTGCATTTCTCTAATGATTAATGATGTTGAGCATTCTTTCATGTGTTTGTTGGCAATCTGTATATCTTCTTTGGAGAAATGTCTATTTAGGTCTTCTGCCCATTTCTGGATTGGGTTGTTTGTTTTTTTGTTATTGAGCTGCATGAGCTGCCTGTAAATTTTGGAGATTAATCCTTTATCAGTTGATTCATTTGCAAATATTTTCTCCCATTCTGAGGGTTGTCTTTTGGTCTTGTTTATGGTTTCCTTTGCTGTGCAAAAGCTTTTAAGTTTCATTAGGTCCCATTTGTTTATTTTTCTTTTTATTTCCATTTCTCTAGGAAGTGGGTCAAAAAGGATCTTGCTGTGATTTATGTCATAGAGTGTTCTGCCTATGTTTTCCTCTAAGAGTTTGATAGTTTCTGGCCTTACATTTAGGTCTTTAATCCATTTTGAGCTTATTTTTGTGTACGGTGTTAGGGAGTATTCTAATCTCATACTTTTACATGTACCTGTCCAGTTTTCCCAGCACCACTTATTGAAGAGGCTGTCTTTTCTCCACTGTATATTCTTGCCTCCTTATAATTCAAAGAGTCATGTACCAAAATGTTCATTGCAGCTCTATTTATAATAGCCAGGACATGGAAGCAACCTAAGTGTCCATCAACGGATGAAGGGATAAAGAAGATGTGGCACATATATACAATGGAATATTACTCAGCCATAAAAAGAAATGAAATTAAGTTATTTGTAGTGAGGTGGATGGACCTAGAGTCTGTCATACAGATTGAAGTAAGTCAGAAAGAGAAAAACAAATACCGTATGCTAACACATATATATGGAATCTAAGAAAAAAAAAAAGGTCATGAAGAAGAACCTAGGGGTAAGACGGGAATAAAGGCACAGACCTACTAGAGAATGGACTTGAGGATATGGGGAGGAGGAAGGGTAAGCTGGGACAAAGTGAGAGAGTGGCATGGACATATATACACTACCAAACGTAAAATAGATAGCTAGTGGGAAGCAGCCGCATAGCACAGGGAGATCGGCTCGGTGCTTTGTGACCACCTAGAGGGGTGGGATAGGGAGGGTGGGAGGGAGGGAGATGCAAGAGGGAAGAGATATGGGAACATATGTATATTTATAACTGATTCACTTTGTTATAAAGCAGAAACTAACACACCATTGTAAAGCAATTATACTCCAATAAAGATGTTAAAAAAAAAAGATATATGCCTTTAAATAAAATTTGGGAATTAACAGAAAATAGTCGAGTGAATCAAAGCTCCTGAGAACTCTTTCTCTTTTTTTCATTAAAATACCTGTAGAATCATCCAAAGGAGAGAAGCCACCTCATCAATTGCCAAAGCAAATGGAATTGAGCACATTCCTATTTGTGATCAATTGAGGCAATACTGGCCCCCAAACTGACCTACAAATATTGTCTCAAGAAGGATTTCTATCAGAAGCCATATGGCCCCATCCCAGTCTTCACTAATATGAGCTTCACAACAAGTATGAGGTAGGATTTTTTTTTGTCTGCCCCAACTTCCCCTTCTGTCTAAATTGCCCAGTACATCATTTACTAGCTCCCTATAGTCATAGGGATTTAAGACTCAACCCTCATCCCTCCAATCCAAAGCCACTTACTTCGCTTTCCATCCCAGGGTTTTACACCAAGTCTTTGCCTGTCTTTCTTCACACTGCTGCCTTGTTTGGACTTTCTCCTTGGATCTTGACCCTGGCTTCATCACTCAATGTTGCTTTTCAGATTTTTTTCTCCCCAACCTTTAACCCACAGGTCAATCTTGACCCACTTCTATGTTGCTCCTGGAACCACAGCCTAAGTCCAGCATCCTGGATACAGGAAATTATGAGTAACGCAAACACACTAAGAAAATATCCCACGACAAGAGAAAAAGAAACGTGCAGAAGAAGTCTCAAAGGAAATGCTTGAGTTAGGACTATTAGCCGTTATTAACAAGATGAAAAGAAGAATGGCGAAGACAGACTAGATTGAATTCTAGAACTATTCTGCTGACAGCAGTGGCAGTAAAAAGTATAGACCTTCCTGTGAGAATCACATTCATGAAACAACAGATAGTTTCTAGGAACATACGTGGGATACATAATGACAAACAATAATGTAAGAGAAGATGACAGATGTGGAAAGTAGAACAGCAATCTAACTAAAAATTAACATGTATTTCTGAATGTAGAATCAACCCATCAGAACAGATAATTAAGGATATAACTGAAGAAAAATTTTCAGCATTAAAAAAAAGCAAAACTAAACTAAAATTGGATATTGAAAAGGCTTACTATTTTCTAATCAACATCAATAGCAGTAAAGTAACCAAAATCTGGTAAAATCTTTAAATTTCAATAAAAATGAAAGAATTTTCCAAACTTCCAAGTATAAAAATAAAATTGCATTAAAAGAAGCCAAAATCAGGAAATTCTCAGACTTCTTACTATAACACCCAATGCCAGAAGATAATCAAGATAATGGGGTGATGACTTCACAGCCCTGACAAGAGTTTCTGCAGGAACACTTTATAGGCCAAGCTGCCACTCATTCATATGTGAATGTAATAGACAGATGCTCTTTGTTCTGCACACTTGAGTACCCTGCCTTCAGGAATCACTGCGGTATTATCCACAACTCCCAGGCCCTGAATGAGAGGACAAAATGATCATCAGATTAGCTTCAGGGATAAGCAAATGAGAGAAAGGGGACAGGAATTTTCTTAAGGGAGAGAGATGATGCTAATAAGTCAACAAAATTAAATCTCATTACCAAATTAGGACACCCATATGAAATGAGAATGCCAAACCCTTATATGAAACTGCTGAAGAGTAATGAAAGGGAGAAGAAAAAAATGGTTAAAATTCCCTATAAGTTAAAGCAAAAAATTATTTGATTTGATTAAGTACATTTAAGTTCATTATTTTAGTATTGATAGAATTTATGGAATGTCAGCAATATTATGAGCACCACTAAAAATTTGGCATTTATCTCTTATATTATACCTAAATATTCATTTTTAATCCTTGCATTAATTCAACAAGCATATACTGACATTTAGCTGTGCCAGACTGTGCTCTAGGTTTCAGGGCACACTTGAGCCTTAATCTCTCCTCCTGACTCCAGACATAAGCAGGGGTACTCATGAGTTGGGTCAAGGTCAAGCACATCATTACTTCCTAGATTAGTTAGGTGATGCTTTTGGTGAGATGAGCCAAGATGGTCATGTTTCCTGTGTCTATGTGTTTTTAAACTGAATCTTCCTTTGAAATGTCTATTGAAACCAAAACCCATTGATAGGTAAAATGGGACTGGAACTGACTTCAATGTAGGAGGAAACCTTTGGCCTGGGAAGGACTAGCAGGACCAGAGTAGAGTCACAAAGCACGAGGCAGAAGGCCTTGGTGAGCCACTCTAAGCTTAAGGGAGAAAGGTCCTTTCACTTGGATTCTTGAACTAAGGTTGGTGTTTCCTTGCTTCTTCTCACACCAGAAGATAAGTCATCTTACCTGCATGAGATGAGTCTAGGGAAAAAAGGCCAAGGAGGCCACATGCCTATTTTGTGTCTAGGCCACTCAGCCCTCTTTCAAAAAGCACATTGTGGTTCCTTACGATCCAGTCAAGAGGGCCAGGTATTTTACATAAAGATTGAGGTCAAAATCCTTAGAGCGGCATTTCCATAAAAGTATTCTCAAAAACAAAAAGGTTGATGATAAAAATCAGGGTTTTTCAAGCTGATTTTTTTTTAAAAACCCTCTTAGAGTTTTATAGAAAAGATTAGCATATTGATGTATCCAGCAGCAAAGTTTATTTAATCTTGGTTAATTCTGCATTTCCAAACCAAAACTGACCACAGAAGTCTTTATGCGGAAGGCCTATTTACATGTGGAAAAACAGTAAAATTGTTTATTTAAAACTGTTTTAGAGTAATAGAGTAACTTTTATTTGCAGTTGTTCTCACATCGCATAAAGTAACAATAATAATTACAGCTACTACATATTGAATGCTTACTGTATGCCTGTATGCACCAGTCTAAATGCTTTATGTGTTGTCATATAATCCTCAGATCATCACCATGCGATAGGTCCTGTTATTATTTCTACTTATCAGATGAGGAAACTAAGAGATGAAATAACTTATTCAAGAGCACTCCATTTGTAAGGGACAGAACAAGAATTTGAACTCAGGCAGACTAACTTCAGAATCCAGCACTTGATTGCCTCCTACCCAACTATTAATGTCTTCCTATAACACAGTTAATACGTGGTTAAACAGCCAGAAAGTAAGTTCTAGATCCCAGCCAACTCCTCACCTCTTTCCAACTTGACGACTCCATTCATATCAGACAGTGGATAAAATGACATATAATTCTTATCTTTAGACGAGGGACAATCTGGGAAGAAGAACAGACAAGTTAGTCGATAAATACAACCCATCATGATCCATACAGTAATAAAGGAATATATCCAGGAGTTTTACATTATTTCACAACAGCTGGCAAAGGCACCGACCAATCAGAATAGAAGCTAGCCATAAGGCAGGCGCAAAGTCCCAGAGGCTCCCTGCTGTACTGGCATTTCCCCTTTACTTGCCGGATCATGGGGTGATCCAGACAGTCCTGAGGTGAGGCCAAGGTAACCAGGGTGTTGGAGCTCTGTGTGGGCTCAGAGCAATAGCTGTTTTTCAGCTTGCACAGAAGTCTTTCAATGTTTTAACAACAGATATGGCCATAAGGCAGCCATATTGTCTGCATATATCATGGGGGTTTTCCTGTCTACTGCATTCATTGTAGCCCTCAGGTTATCAACCAAAGGTAGCAAAGCTGCTCCTAAGCTGGCTAAATTCAAGACACGGGAGGAGGAGGCTGATTTTCTCCCTCCTCTATTCTCCCTACGCCTCCCCCTCCAGCCCGCAGCAGACTTGATCCTCTATCTCAGCATTTCCCAGTGTGGTATTCATGCCATTAGTAACAAAAACAATCACTTTAGGAGGTCACAATGAGCTTAAAAAATTCTAATAGCCATGTATTTAAAACTAGCAAATCAACCCATAATTATGTTGCCATTATTGCTTAGAACGAGACTACATTTTTTTTAAGCTTAAAAAGTTAAACAGATGTATACCAAAAAGGCAAAAACCATGAAGCTATTAAATAAAGGATTAGATCTGAGAAGCACTGTTCTATCTTAATCAGGATGACTTTCTTCATTCATCTGACATTTTTCTATATTATCTCTCAGTGCTGTGCTTAAATACCCTTTTTTTTTTTTTTTCCACTTCATCCTACTATTCTAGGTCAGCCTCTGGCAGCCCAAAGCCTATTGCAATCTCTTTTTCAGGAATGAACAAAATGATTTCCATATTCATCACAGCTTGCTGCTTTTGAAAGCCAGTGATAGAAATGCAAACTATCTAAAGCAAAGGAATACAATTTATTACCTAAGTATCCAAACCACGGAGATGTGGATCCAACTTCAGGTATGACTGGATCCCTGGGGTAGGATATTGTCAGAACTGACACTGTTATCTCTGAGTGTTCGCCTCTTTCTTTCTCACAGACAGACTTTTCCACGACAGTCAACGTGGCAGCAGATAGCTCCAGGGTCTCACAATCTTACAATGTTGAGAACAATTTAAAATTTTCCGATAAGCCCACTTAGAAAAATTTCAGGGAAGGACTCTGATTGGATAGAACTAAGTCACATATTCAGTAGAAGTACATATTTAGGGTGGGAGAAAAGAATTTCCCCTAAAGAGAGAAAAGAGAAAAATGTGGCATAAAATTTAAAATTCAAAAATGTCAACTATATAAACAGCATCTTATGTAATTTTATGCCAAACTTTGGGTGTTTGAGAAGGCTTCTCTCATATTAAGGGAGCTCAGATCTCTGAAGGGCAAGAAATTCTGTAAGATTATGTAGAAAGGTGGTCCCCATACTCTATAAAGTGCTCCTAAAAGATTTTATAGTTGCGGAGATGCTTGCAGGATGAGTTGGAGTTCGCTCGGTGAGCAGTAGGTAACAATCTAGGCAGAGGGAACAGTACACGAAAATTCAAAGAGGGAGAAAATGGCATAACCGGAGGGAAAACAATGTTTATCAGCTGGTTGGTTTATTTCTGTTTCATCATTCCCTACAGGACTTGTGGTAGCCAGGACAAAAGTGGGAAGTTGTTGCATTCCTCAAGAGCAATAATAGAAAAAGGAATAGGAAGCAGTATTAGTCAAGATGGGCTAACTGCTGTAGAAAGTAACCTGAAGGTCTCAGGGGCTTAATGTAATACAGTATGTGTCTTCTGTCTCAGTCCAGTGAAGTGAGAAGGGGGACAGGAGAGGAGTCTGTTTTGTGCAGTCATCCAGGGACCTATGATTCTTCCAACCTCTGGCCTTGCTATTGTCCTGAAGGGTGTTTCTCAAATTCAGAATCACCTAGAGGGCTTGTTAATACCTAGATTGCTGGGCCCCAACTCCAGAGTTGCTGATCTTGGTAGGTCTTGGGTGGGTCCCAAGAATCTGCATTTGAACAAGTTTCCAGGTGGCATACGTGCTACTGCTCCTGGGACCCCATTTTCAGAACCACTGCTGGATAAGCCTCCAGCAACTGCCTTCAGTGTTCAGCTAGTGGATGGGGAAGAAGACAGTGCTCAGAGAAGGCACACCTGCTCTTAACTGCCTTCGCTAAGAGGTGGCAAGCATTACTGTCGTTAAAAACTAGTCACCCAGACCTATCTAGATATAGGAACTCTGGGAAATGTACCCCAGCAATGCGTTGGGAAAGGAGAAAAACTCAATTTTTGTGTGCACTAACAGTTAGTGTCACAAAGCGTAACTGAACTAAAAACATCAACTAAAACCTGAAAGGCCCTCCTAGGGGCAAAAAGTGATTGGATTACTGAACTATTACAGACGGAAAAAATATTGGTTTTGTAGAATTATATTCAGAGAATATTTTCACATTGCTGGGTTGTTTTTTTTTTAATTTTTTTGGCCACACCTGTGGCATATGGGCTCTTAGTTCCCCGACCAGGGATCGAACCCGTGTCCCCTGCAGTGGGAGTGTGAAGTCTTAACCCCTGGACCACCAGGGAAATCCCTCCATATTGTTGTTTAGCCCTCTTATTCTTTCATCCAAAAATATAAAATATCTAGAATTCTTCTGGATAGTTTTATTAGTTTGTCCACACACACACACACACACACACACACACACACCCCATACTTTAGTTTGCCTTGTATCCTAGTTTGCTTTCTCTTTAGAGTGGAATTAGGTTTTATCAAGTCCTTTGTGGAAGCACGCATATTGTAAATTATTTTTAAAAATACATATATGCTAAAATAAAAATTGTTTTCCATTGGGGGAGGGTCACCTAATGAGCAAGCGTCATTTCAGTCCGGGGTTCACAATTTAGTTGAAGTTTTTGCTAAAATCATCCTTGCCTTCCACTAACATGGTGACGACCTGGAAGATTAAAATATCCTCCTGCTGCTTATGATACAAATGAGCTGCTACACGTTATGTGCACCAATATGCTCCTCGTCTGGAACCTAATTCACAACGCAGTATAAATGATGGGGCAGTTACCTCCCAAGTTGCAAAGTTGCCTTCACCTGTGGTTTAATTCTTCCAGCTGCCTTTTCCTCGTTCAGTTTTCTTTCAAATACAGAAGGGCAGTAATTACGTCCTATTTTTAATTACGCATCCACTCTCAAGGGAAGAAAGGAACCTGATTGTTTCCATACAGACCAAAATTCTTCCTCCTCCCTCTGGACTTGCCTTTGCTTCGACTAGTGCTGCGGTTGACAGCTGAATTTTCGGCTTGTATTAGGCTCACTTGAATTTCGGCTTTTTCTGGGATTGCAGTTCCTGAGGACGACAACACGGCATTACAAAGGATTGTGAGCAATAGACTTCTCATTCTCTAATTAATTCATTGTCCTTCGCAGAGACTTTGTCAGAAGCCACAAACTGCAGTGCTTGTAAAATTTTATGAACATGCAATAAAAAATCCTGGGAAACTTTCATCAAATTTCGAGCTCCCGAGATATAGTTAACTTCTATGAGCAATTTAACGTCATATTAAATCAGTATAAACTGATTGCCAAGAAAGCATAGTTTTGAGGTTTAATATTTACTCACAAAGCAAGCTAATACTGAGATATCACAGAGGCCACTTCCACTATGGGTTTATAAACTAGCAAAGTCAAAGAATGATGTGAAATGCACTACATATGTGAATATCCAGCCCCACATTTCTGCTTCCTTTCCATGCCCAGTACACAGTGCTTAGCAACTGGCCTCTGAAAGGCAGTCCCTGTAATGAAAAGAGCCAAGGGCTTTGCCATCAGAAGACTCCAGGTTCAAGCACTGCCTCAGCAATTTTACTAGTTGTGGCCTTGTGTTGTTAATCTTTCTAAATTTCAATTTCGTCATCTGGAAATGGGAATTAGAATATGAAAAATGGAGCCTCCTTCACTGCATAAGTATCTTTTACAGCTACAAATCTGGGTTGTTCCCATTGACTCAGCACTGAACCTAAGACAAACCTAAGACAAAGTAGGAGAAGTGTAATCCCCTTGCCTGAGTCCCACTTCCTTTGGCCAACAATCTCGTAATGCTAATGCCTGCCCAGCCTCACCCATCTGTTCCCCTTCTGTACTTTCACTCAGTCAATGCTCTACATCAGGCTTTGTCCCAAACTCTCCTATCTTTTGGAGACAGACTTCCAACGTGGACACTTACAGCCATGACCATTGTTTACAGAATCTCTTTTGGACAGGCAGTGACTTTCAAAACCTTGAAATCTGTATAGTGTATACAGTGTATATACTGTATAGTGATGGATGGAAACTAAACTTTTTGTGGTAAGCACGCCATAGTATAGACAGACATCAAATTATAATGCTGTGCACATGAAACTTATATAATGTTATAAACCAATGTAACCTCAATAATAAGTAAATAAATTGATAAATAAATAAATAAACCTTGAGACTACTTCGAGTACATAGAGTCTTATTTCAGCTCTCTACCATATGCAGGCCAGTCCTGGATATTAAACATTTGTTCTATCAGATGTACAAGTACCATCTCAACTTTGCAGCAGAGTGCAGAATGAAACTTGGTATAAAATAAACTAGCTTTCTTGCTAGTTTGTTTGATCTTGATCTTAGGCAAGTCACCTAGCTTTCCTGAGTCCAGTTTACCTATCTATAAATAGAGATAACATGTGCCTAAGAGCGTTTTGGGAAGGATTTAATGAGGTAATAAGTATAATAGCTAAGAATTATTGAGCAGTTAAGTTGTTCTAAGCACTTTACATGTAGTTTCTCAAATCATCTTCACAATAAACCCATGAGGTAGGTAAGATTATTATTCCTATGTATAGATACAATCCAAGGGGAGTAAGTAATTTGCCCAAAATTATACAATCAGTAATTGCTGGAACGGAGACAATCCCAGACCACCCAGCTCCCAAGAGCTTATCACACATATAAGGTGCTTGGTTAATTGAAGCTATAATTATCCACAGCAGGGAATATCACAGATTTACTCCTGGACAGCATGGCTTAGGAAGTACAAGGTGTAGTAGAAGGAGCATAAAACTCAGGACAAAAGTATTTAGATTTGAGTCCTAGATGCATCATATCACTATATGATCTTTGGCAAGCCACTTAATTGCTCCTAGGTTGTTTCCTTGTGCGGTTAACAAGGATACTTACTCCTAAATCACAATTTTTTTTTGAGAAAGAAATAAGATACTCTTTTAAAGAATGCCTGTTAGGTCACAGCTGAATAAATTTGGGAGTTTCGTTTAGCAGAACGTTATTTCTGTTTCCCAACCTGCTTCTGCCCCTCTTTGTTGCAATAGTGCCCTATCTCTTTTCACATCAGGGCCCTGCAACACTCATGAAGGAAAACGTTATTGATATAAATACCTATCAAGACATATTCTTTGATTTTTTTTGAAGTGTATGAAGAGAGAGGTTGGTTAATCTGAAAGAATGCCTTTATAATAGTGGAATTTCAAGCACTGTTCCATTCATGTAAGGGAGCTATTTAAGGCAAAAGAAACTTTCTCAGTGTGCTGGAAATCATAAATCAGACCATGGAGGTCACCTCCAAGTCAGAGGGTACAAACAGGCCCAACCAGTATTGTTTGCCACACAGTCTTTTTTTTTTTTTTAAAGTGACTATAAATGACTAGAGGTGAAATATGGGCTTAACTATTCTCACATTAATTTAAATCCCTGAAGCTTGGCCCCTATCATAGGCTGGTGAGTTTGCCACCCCTACAGATCAGCACCTTTCTAGAGCTTTGGGGAAAGCTCAGTTGCTTAGATGAGCCACAAAGGACTGACTACCATCTGCTGTTTTCATTCATTCAATCCTGTACTTAAAGAAAAAGACCTTAGAATTTACCGTCAATGAGAAAAATAACACGCCCCTTTGGATCTCCACCTCCAGTCAGTTTTAGCCCACCCAAAAAGTCACTAATACACTTAGACCTATTGTATGCACTGATTTATAGGGTAACGATATTTAACTAGGCTATAACTAAAGCACCTGCACCAGAGACCCACACTCTGTGAAAACTACAGTAACGGGTTTATACTCATGAGATAATCCAGATCGCTTTCCATTAACACCTACCTTGACATTCAAACAGCTACGTACAAAGAATCCCTTGAGTGGATCTCCACAGTAGTATTTGCTTGAACAACTGCCCCAGAACTGACTAGTGTAAGACTGAACTGACGGGCAGGAATTTGAGGATTAAGACTAGGATGTGAACACCTCCCAGCCAAGCGAATCTCTGGGACACTAGACAGAATTACTATCTTGAGAGACAAAATGTCTAAATAACCACAAGGAAACCGATTCTGCAGGCATCAACTATCACACCTGTTGACAACTGTTATTTATTGAACACCATCAGCAAAGCCTTTGACTCTACGAAGCATAAAAAAAACACCCAGTAAAATCTGTGTGATTGAGTCATACACACATACCTTGTGTCGATCTGAGTTTGTCCAAGGAAACTTAGGGGCCTTAGTGCAGGTGAAGAGATCAATGTAAATGCTTTGGGGCAAATGTACCATCCAACTTCCTCTTGTGCAGTCACATAACGCTGGTCACTCGGACCCACTCCTAGCATTCGTGGAGTCCAGAGTAACAGTGCAAATGGAGATCCAGACATCAAAAGTCAAATACCTAACAGACACTAAGCTAACACTCTAGTAGGTAACACATGTTCATTTTTGCTAGCTGGACATATAAACCTTCACAGCGGTCTGGAAGCTCAGTTTGAATTTAGGTTTCTCAGACTCCTCAAAGTTCCACGCTAGAACCAGACCACCGACCTGCAGTGACTTATCCCACCTTTCGCGAACGCCGCGAGGGGCCCCACCTGCATGTGTGTGGGCTTCCCAGCCGGTATGTGCGAACTCTACCCACGGCCCTGAAAACAGCCACCCTTTGGCCACATCTCAGCCGAGGGGGGCACACGCTGGCAGCATAGGCAATCTTTGGGAGGACTGAGCAGCAACAACGGCAGGGGACTCTGAGGTCTGTGGCATATTCCCTTGACTGCTTCAAGGGGAGGAACACAGCCAGAGGAGTACCAGTGCAGGACCCTCTAATGTAGGGGGGCCTCTAAAGTGGGGGAGGCTCAAGGTAGGGGTCCTTTTTGCCTCTTCTGTCTAGGTCTTAGGCCTAAAGGCAACACTGGGTCCACTTGGAGCCAGATCACAGTACTTGATTCACACTTTCCCCTGCAGTGTTGGGAATGATGGCACTGCATAAAGCCACAATTCTTGCTTGATTCACAGAATTCACAGAACCCTGTGTGGTTTTAGGCCTCTCCAAGAATTTTAGATGATCTGAAATCTGAACTACTTTGCAAGAAATCTAAGGCCCGTGGATGATCCTGGGCTTAAGAGACACTCTAAGCGTTTTCCCAGGAAAGTAATGTCTCTACAGCTAGTTGTCTCAGCCCAGCCCTTTCACCTTCACTCCACTTGGAGTAAGTAAACACTTGACTCAGATGTTTCAGGATCTGGGTCAGAATCAACCCAACGTCTCAGGGTGTAAACTATGCTTCTTCCCAGGACTTTGCCCCCCTTTTATTAACCAACTGAGAAGTTATAGTTATTTGTATTGATTGTGTACGTTTTCTACTCTTCACACACACTTTCCCAGAGCCAAGTAATGTTTATTATTTTCTCCCTCACAGTGAAAAATGCAGTGCCTTTCTTAAAATATGCTATTAGAAAGGGTAAGCTCAGGGATTTCCCTGGCGGTCCAGTGGTTGAGACCTAGCCTTCCAGTGCAGGGTGTGTGGGTTCAATCCCTGGTAAGAAAGCTGGGATCCCACATGCCTTGTGGCCAAAAAACCAAGACGTAAAACAGAAGTGTGGTAAATTCAATAAAGACTTTAAGAATGGTCCACGTCAAAAAAAATCTTAAAAAAAAAAAAAAAAGGGTTCGCTGAGTTACTTTTAAAGAATGGAATAAAATATAATTATCTAGTCTTCTTTTAAAAGCATTGCACGTATCTTTATTTAGAGTATTATTTGTAGGGGAACTTGGAGATTATCAATCTAACCCTCTCACTTCACATGATAGAAACTGAGGCCCAGAGGAGTCAGAAAACCTATGTAAGGTCACGCAGCACAGTTCACGGCAGAACTGAATCAAGTCCAGAGTCCTGTGTGCTTTGCTAGCCCCAGTCGATGACAATTTTAATATATCACATGACTTGACTTTCGAAGGAGGAAAAGAGAGGGATTAGGGAAATTGGCCAGGGGAGCCCTGGTCAATTTGGGTGAATAGGCCATGGATCTTGGGCTTTTGCCACTTTACCATTTTTTCCTTTTTGTCTGTACCTCCTACATGGAGGTGGTGGTAGGGAGAGGGCATCACTAGTTCTGTTGCAACTTTGGAGAAAAAAAAATCACCAGCAAATGACTGAGAAACGATAATTCGTTATGAGGCCAATAACTCATCATGGCCGAATAAGACAGCTTATTGCTCAAATAAACAAATATTTATGTTTCAATGGCTTAACACAACAAAAGTGTATTTCTTGCTCATGTACCAGTACAGTGAGAATGTTCCTGGTTGTGGACGATGTTTAGGAACCCAGACTCCCTTCCACCTTGTGGATCCATCATTCCCAAGGGTCTCTGAGATCTCTTCAAGACTCAAAACTCATCTGCTGGGGCTTCCCTGGTGGCGCAGTGGTTGAGAGTCCGCCTGCCGATGCAGGGGACGCGGGTTAGTGCCCCGGTCCGGGAAGATCCCACATGCCGCGGAGCGGCTGGGCCCGTGGGCCATGGCCGCTGAGCCTGCGCGTCCGGAGCCTGTGCTCCGCAACGCGAGTGGCCACAACAGTGAGAGGCCCGCGTACTGCAAAAAAAAAACTCATCTGCTGTCTAAAATTTCTACCCCATATGCTCCATCAGTTCTGCTCACATTTCATTGGTGAGAACCAGTCATGAGGCCACACCTTGATATATGGAGGGGGTGAGATGGGAGGAGGCTGGCAGATGCTGTCAATGACAGGGCAGCCCTTTCCCAGGGGTAACTCCACCATATGGAAAGGGAAGCATGTATTTTTGGTAGACAGCTAGGTATCTGTACCACCTTAATAAACATCATCTTGAATAGAAAGTAGAAGGTGAAAGGTCTTCAAATAGAAAACCTTCTAATTAATGACTATGCCTTAGAGTTCTAAACTTTGCACTTATGGACTCATTCAAAGAATTAATTAGCTTAGGATCTGGTATGTAGAAGGAAGTATCACTGGTCTTTGACCGAACAGTCTCCTAATATACAAGTTAAAGGAAATGTTATTGTGCTAAGGTTGTAGCTACACATATATTAAGTTTCAGATGGATTCTAGAAAGCAATAAGACTCAAGAATGATGAAATAAAATTGAAGATAATTAGTGTCCCAAATGTTCTTGAGGACATTTAGGAAAACAGGATTCAAGAATATCTACCTTTAGTTCAGGCAATGATTTATTTTTACTTTCTCCATCCCTGCGTTTTATAGATATAAAATGGTAATAGTAATCACAACTTATGTCAAATCTTTCTAATGTCTTAACCTTGTGGTTTCAGTGTTACGGAACTTGAGATAGATGAGAAAGTTCCAAGAAGATGATGGCAGTCAATAAGATCAAATGATGCACTAAATAGAAACATGACACAGACTGAGAAAAGGTCACTGGCTTTGAATATTGAGACACCACTGGACGGCTGTGAGAAATGAGTTTTGATGGAGGAAAGAAATTGAGAATTAGCATGTAAGAAAATGAATTAATACCTTATAAGAAAAAAAAATCAAAGAGTATATACCAGCAGTTCCCCAACACAGCCGCTCATCAGAATGATATGGAGAACTTTTTTCAAATAGACTCTGCTGTCCCCACCCCCTAGAAAAATCTGATTATGCAGATCTGGGAAAGAAACGTGCATTTTTACCAAATACTTCAGGTGACTCTGTTAGCCTCGCTAAAAACTATGACATAAGATAACAAGGCGGGAAGGAAGAATTATTTGTTAAGGAAAGTAGAAACAGTAGAATGTTTTCAAGAGAAGGAAAGGAGCAGTGAGCAATGAGAAAGAAAATTAAACTGGAAGAAAAAGGTAAGAGACAGTGGTTTAAGGCCAAAGTCACACGCACACATGTGAAAAGGTACACCTAAAGCATGGATGGAAAGGGTAACATTTGGAAAGGACGGCAGACCTCTATTTGAAGACATAAAATAAGGAACTTAAAGTTTCCATCATATTTTGAGGCAAAGAGAAAGTGTCTGATAGATGGCCTTGATCTTCAAGGAGAGTAAGGGATAAGCTACTGAGGAAAATCATGGTTCAGTTGGAGTCTGGAGCTCGAGGACCATGGAGAGATTTGAAACAGCCACTGGGCAGACTGGTCTAAGGAGCCACGTAAGCCAACACGAGGGGAATAAAAAATATTTATAAACTGGGTTTGAGTTGTATGGTAAAGAAATTCTTGCGCTTTAAATAGGCTTCAAGTGCTGAACTTAGATTAAAAGGAGTAAAACCGAAAAGAATCAAAGGTGACTTAAAAGTCTACTCGTAGCCCTAACATAGTTAAGGAGACCTTTATAAAGAACTTCTTGTAGACTGTTTTGCTCTTCCATGCATCTTTCCACCAACATTTACACTGAACGTTTCCTCTGCCTCAAACATTCTGCTCTCCCCAGCACCTGGGCCACCTTAGAAGGTAGGGGCAACTTTAGCAGGGTCTCGCACAAATGGTACCTTATCACAGAAACCTTCCTTGATCACCCATACAAAATAGGACCTACCCTCCTATTAGTTTCTCTCTCTCTCGTAATCTGCTTTTTGTCTATAGATTCATCATCACCTGACACATTACACATTTATCTGTTTATCCACTGTTCTTTTCCACCCCAACTAAAATATAAGTTACAAGGGAGCAGAACTTGATTTGTTTTGCTCTTTGCAAAATACTCAATGCATAAAAGAATGCCCAGCACATAGGAGGTACTAACAAAAAACTTGTTAAATAAGTAAACAAAATTTTTGCAACTACTGCCAGAGCTAGCCCAGACACTTTTACCCAATAGACACTCAGGGAAATTTGATCAACGTATTAATAAATTAATGAGTAATTATGGTAGTCAGCTTTCAAGATGACTCTCAATGGATGCCCTTATGCAGTCCCCTTCATAATAAATAGGGCTCACTTGAACAACAAACAGGATTTTGTGGAAATGATGGTATGTGACTTTCAAGGCTAAGTCCTAAAAGACATTACAGCTTCCATCTTGACTTCCTGGATCATTTGCAGTGATCTCTGGGGGAAGACAGTTGCCATATATTGAGGACACTCAGCCAGCCTTAGGGAAAGGTCCACATAGTGAGGACCAGAAACCTCTTGCCCACAGCCAGCACCAATACACCAGCCATGTGACCGCCCTGGAAATGGATCCTGCAGCCTCAGTCAGACCTTCACATGACCGTACCCTGGCCAACATCCTGACTGTGGCATCAAGAGACACCCTGAGCCAGAAACACCCGGCTAAGCTGCTCCCAAAGTTCTGAATTACATAAACTGTGTGAGATAATGTTTACTATGATTTTAGCCACTAAGTTTTGAGATAATTTGTTATACAGCAATAGGTAATTAATACGGTGCCTTAGAAACGATTTTCAAAACATGGTCCTTTCCATTTATGTTTAATGCAAGGACAGTTCCATCATTTTATAAAGTGCACATTTCCCCCCAAAAGCCAAACACCTGATGAAGCAGCAGGTCGATTTTCCAAACAATTATTTTAATGGATTTTGAAGTGTATTTCATGCCCTATTACTGACAAGACTATCAGCCCCATGAAAAACCTAGTACGTGTATATAACATGAATTCTTAGCATGACGGTCATTTAAAGTTTCTCAACACCCAGATTCTACCAATACTCTTCTAGCTCACAATCCTAGAGATTCTTACTCAAAGGAGTACTAAAGTTTTGGCTACATCATCACTTTCGGCATTCGGCTTTTTGTTTGTTTGTTTTCTTTGCCAAAGGATAAGAGAAGAACAACAATGACAAAATCCCCTGGATTTTATAATTTACTATATGTTTTTTATGAATGAATGTGCTCATTTTCCCCACAGAGAGGAATACATGAGTGTATTCCTTCGTGTGTGTTAAAAAATAAGGAAAAAAAAAGGTGCCTTGGCAAATGTGTTCAAAATCTGACTCCGTGTGCATGTGTGATCAGGAAAAATGGTAACGCCTTCAAATGAAGGCCTGGCAAGTGTGATGCTTGAAAGCTAAGGAGATGCAGACCGCAGTTAAAATTCCAACACTCAGAATTCTAACAAGCACATGCTATTGTCACGAGGTGGGAAGAATTACCGGGTAAGCATTACGGTGGAGAGTAGAAAATTCTGGTGCACGTGTGGAAGCAGGAGCAGAAGGCGTGAATCCTCGAAGCCCCCTGAGAATGAGGCCGTCATGGCTGAGAAAAGCATAAGTGAGCTGAAAATCAGAGAATCACGAATTCATAAATAATGAGAATGAAAAGAGTTTCTTAGATTGCAAGTCAATTTGCTCTATCTTCCAAGGAAAGAGTCACATGACAATCGAATGCTTTGAGCAATGAGAAAAGGAATGTTCTACCTTTCCTTTCTAGGACCATCTACCTCCTGGTCACAAGCAACTGACAGAAAGTAAAAACAGAACATTTACCATGGATTGGAGCGAAGACAGAGATGGGTCAGTGAAGTGTGACTCAAAGGAAAGGAGAGGAAGTACAATGATGGGACTGCGTTAGGGCTGTGTACTTAGATGGCATGGAGGGTACAGTGCAGTGGAATAAAGCCAGACATGCAGGGAAAGGTCAAATTAAGGGTGATTTGAGGTGAACACCTGAGCAGGTGCATTTTCATTCTCTGTGCAACTGAGAGTCACCAGAACTTTTAAAGCAATTTAAAAATTATATTTGCTGGGCTTCCCTGGTGGCACAGTGGTTGAGAGTCCGCCTGCCGATGCAGGGGACACGGGTTCGTGCCCCGGTCCGGGAAGATCCCACGTGCCGCGGAGCGGCTGGGCCCGTGGGCCATGGCCGCTGAGCCTGCGCGTCCGGAGCCTGTGCTCCGCAACGGGAGAGGCCACAACAGTGAGAGGCCCGCGTATCGCCGAAAAAAAAAAATTATATTTGCTAAAGTAACCTCAATCGATATAGATAAACATCCCTTTGATAACTCTAGAAGATAAAGTGTTAAAAACAGAGACTGTACAAAGGGTTGAACAACCAGTTCCCTTACACTCACTCTTTAGGTTTTGTCTTATAGATAAGCTAAGAGCTCATATATCTAGACCAGAGGGAGCCAGAGCTTTAACATTAGATGAAAGAAAAGTGGGAATAGAGACACTCGTCTCTCAAAGTGAGTTTTTCCAATTGTAAACACGGTAAAATCTCAAGTGAACAGTAACAGAAAGTAGTATCTAATCTATAATACATGAACTGCAGATCAGGGGAAAAGCAGGTGGGAAGACCCTGTCCTGTTAAATAAGCCACCTCAGCCTTTGCTCCGCACGGCACCAATGTCTACAGACCACGATCCCAGTGAAGACAGAGAGCTTTGGTAGTTTCGTGAAACCAGGGTCAACCATCAGTTTGGACTAAGGAGATTCCAGAGAAACAAGGTGCTCTCCTGTAAAAGAAAAGGAGGGAGGGAGAGAGAAAGGGAAATTGGGAAGCCAGAGGGCTTCTCTTTATTAATCTTGTTCCTTGACCTTCTCCAGGTTTCCAAGTTTAGATCATAGTTCCATCATTTTCTAGCTGCCAGATCTTGGAATGCTTACCATGCTTCATAAAGTAAAAGACTCCATTAATTGTAAAACACACTTTTATCTTATGTGACACTAAGACAGAACAAAAATGCTTCTAACTATGACCTATATTAATTGTAAAGTGAATATTTCAGAGAGGTTAAAATGGAGGGGGAAAAAGCACCTTGGAATCAACAGAAGCATTGAGTAAATGGACAGACAATGCTGTATGATGTAAAGAACCCAGATTTCAGTGTCAGGAAAACCCAGGTTCAAATCATGGCTCAGCCACTAACTAGCTCTGTGGCTTTCAGAAGTTTTCCACTCTGAGGCTTATTTTGCTCTAGTACAAAGTGGAGATTGTAACATCAATCTTTTGGTGTTTTTATGTAGATTCAACATGATATATTTAACTATCTAGTAGCAGCTGTAACATAGGAAGGCCTCAAGACTTCTAACTATTCAGACTTTTTTATGTATTAATAAACTGAAATGAAACAAGCCATCATAAAATCATCAGAATGAACAGGTGCTTGTTTAATGCTACCAGACTGAAGACTGCCTATTCATCAGTGAGATTTACTCCTTCCCTGAAAAGAAAACAGAATGAAGTATGGAAAAACCACAGGGCAGTTCTGCTCTCTGTGAGCCTCCCCTTAGCTCCATAAAGTAAGGGCATGATAGAGTAGGCCCTGGATAAATAATTCTTTAGGGCTCTAGGCAATTAATAAGGAAAACTACTCTCATGGAAACATATTGTGCATGAGTTTTTCTCCATATTTCCAAAGGTCACTAGAACAAGCCATTTGTTCTCTAGTCTATCATCCTAATAATTCATGTAAAAATTAAAACAGATATCGCTCCATCCAAGAAATGTTCTAGTTTGACACTGATATGAGTTAAATCTCCTCATCCTTAAAGTAAGAAACAACCTTCAATTCTGTCCTAGATTTCTGTAAGATAATTGATTGGTAGTAAAATTAAGATATAATAGATGCATGGCATTTTACAGATGCAGCTTAAGGCGGTCTTAAGCTACCCCGAAGGTTTACAGTAGTTTGTTTTTAATTTTGCTGAGAAATTAATGTGAATCTCATGAGTTGTAAGGCTGCTGTGCTATAGCTGGTGAGTCTAGCACAGCCAGGATCTCAACTTCTTTGACTGCTCACCCTTATTAATAAAACATTTTGAGCTTGGTGTCTCTCTCTCTCTCCCCTCCCCCTTCCCTTTCTCCTTCCATATCCCTCTTTGGAGAACACCGGTCTAGTAAACTGTCTAGTGTAACATCTCAGTGGGCCTGGATTATTCTGTATTCAAGCATTCACAAACTGGCTGCCTCTGGGGTTAATCAGCCTGCTGACATACTTTGTTTGGTTTTCGTGGCACTTAAAAATCTAGCCAAAGTTTAAAAACTGAAAGAAGTCAGATTCTTTTTAATTAAAAAAAGAAAATATTTATAGCTTCTCGTAAAAAATTCCTATGTGGCAAGAATTAGCTGGATGTGTACTCTTTAGTTTGCCACACTCCTTACTCTGTATTACTCCCAGATGAAACCAGGTTAAGTTGCCTTTTATTATTATACTTGATTCATTATGTTTCTTAAAGTAAAAGAATATTCATCTGAATTTTTTTAAATGGTTCTCTTTTTTCATTTATGTCAACTGCCAGTGTTTTTCAAGCATTTAAATCTGCCTCTCCTGTTTTACTCATCATTGTTTATTCAGCATTTCCTGAGAAGTAATAAAGTTTTGTTTCTTGGTGGAATATGGTCCTGAAAAGAAAGCCAATGGCTAGTGCTGGTAATGGTAATGAAAAAAAAGTGAATGGTTCTTGGCCAAAAATTATAAGGAAGTTTAGAACGGAATGTTTAATTAAGCTCTCAAGATGTCACATTATAGTTTTGTTATACTTTATTGAATTATACAAAAAATTAAATAATCTAGTATTTTTTGCAAATTTGAGAGTTCTTTAAGTTCTTAGGACATGCCTCTAAGTTTGCTTAAATGTCTTGGGTTACAGGTCCTGTTCCTTATACCTGAATTTTTAAATTCAATGTCTGGTCACGTTAAAAACAAAGTTTATCAGTAGTCACCGAGGTTGTATAATCTATTACATTATGTCAGGGCTGGGAAAACATTCATCAATATAAAATCATGATATTAAAATTATTCCTCTCATCTACTCAGGCTCATTGTTACAGCTATTGCTCTGGTTGCCTGCTCAAAGCACTTTATCCATTCATCAAACGGAGTGAAACAAGCCATAAAGCATCCCACACAGTCATGGAGCTTTCTTAGAACAAAGACTGGCCCAATTTTTCCTATGGGAAACAACCTGTGAAAATTCTTCACAAAGTAAGGAAGCTATAATTTTCATCGCACCTCCTGATTCACAAAGATGATGTCATCAATCAACAGTTCTCTTTAGTAAACTATTGAAATATGCTGTGGGAAACTATTCCACATCACATAATGAGCCAAAAGATTATTGAAAAAATAGTGTTTTGCTTCCAGAATTATAGGACCATCCGATTCTCTAAAGTAAAGCCCCAAATCCATAACATGGCCTGTTAGGTCCTTCATGCTCTGGTGCCCTCTTATCTCCGCAGGCAAGTCATCCCTTCCATGATCACCACCACCATCTCCACCGCTACCTCCATGACAACACATACAACACCACACACACACACAGCTTTCACAAAAACACACTCCAAGATTCCACCTCACCTGTTCTCAGGCTTTACATAAAAGTCATCCTTTTGACATTTTGGAAGTACCCAACCCTAAAGATACCTCTTCTCATTTAGGGAACTCTGTTGTATTTCTGCTGTCAGGAGTTGACCTTGACTTTTCTAATTCTTGAAGGAAACCAACTGCTAATAATTCTACTGACAATGCCAGATGTGCAAACTTTTCTTTGTGTCTTCTATGTTCTCAGCTATTGGCCTACATTGCCTTCCAGGTTCTTATGTGCTATAAAAGTGAGAAGGATTTTAAAGCTTGCTTGGTAAAAAGTGCAAATTTTGCTACAGAATCCAAACCTAACACAAATCACACATTTGTCCACTACCTTGACACTTCCTTCAAAACGCCCTTCAGGGAAGTTGCATGAACAACTTTGTTTCAACATTGCATGCCCATAATTTGCTGGGCCCTACTACAAAATGAAAATGTGAGACGCCTTGTTCAAAAAGCAGGGGAAAAGTACAATAAAAGCACAAAAATATACAAAAATAGAACTACCATATGATCCAGCAATTTCACTCCCAGAGAAAATGAAAACACTAATTCGAAAAGATACATGCACCCCAATGTTCATAGCAGCATTATTTACAATAGCCAAGGTACTGAAGCAACCTAAGTTTCCATCAGCAGACGAATGGATAAAGAAGATGCGGTGTATACATACAATGGAATGTTAGCCATTAAAAAAAAAGAAATTCTGCCCTTTGCAACCACATGGACGGACCTAGAGGGTATTATGTTTAGTGAAATAAGTCAGACAGAGAAAGACAAATACTGTATTATTTCACTTATATGTGGAATCTAAAAAATAAAACAAATGAATAAATATGACAAAACACAAACAGACTCACAGATACAGAGAACAAACTACTGGTTACCAGTGGGGAAAGGGATTGGGGGAGGGGCAAAATAGAGAGAGAGGATTAGAGGTACAAATTACTATGTACAAAAAATAAGATACAAGGATATATTGTACAGCACAGGGAAATATAGCATTATTTTATAATAACTTTAAATGGAATATAATCGATAAAAATACTGAATCAGTACGTTGGAACTATTATTTTTGTAAATAAACTATACTTCAATTTTAAAAAAAGCACAAAAACAAAGTTTTCTCTTAAAACTATGTTAAAACTATGTTAATATTTATAAAATGTAACAAGGGTAATAGTGATATATGAGTCCCAGCATAAACTTACAAATTGCAAAAAAATCATTTTGGTTTATAATTTTATATGATAAAATTTTAAATAATATTTTATATTATATCTTGATTAATTGTAATCTTGGATTACAAGATTACTGAAACTTGGATTGCTGAAACTACTTTTATTAGTTCATTAAAATTATAGTTAGCAACTTAATTTTCAATTGATATAATTGAAAGTGATGTCAGCTACTCTTGGCAAATGGAATACCACAGATAATTTGGTAATTTTTAATTTAGAGAAAGATCCTTCTGCTAATGCAACTGTTAATAGAGCTGTTAATAATATTTTATAGACTGTGACAAGAAAGAAATAAATTTTGGATAAATTATTTCAAAATATAAATTTTAGTACATCTAGAACTAATGATTCTTGTGGAGCAATTTTCCGGAAAGATTTAATTCTTCACACGTACCAGTTTCACGTAAGTCTGAATTTAGATGTAAATGTAAATTTATACAACGGCATTTTAACGTTTCCTCTGACATTTCCTGTAACTTGTGGAGTTTGTACCAAAACCCGAAACGGGCTTCATGACATTCGCATAGTTCAAAGTGCCTCTTTGTGCATTCTATCTCCAGTCATGAGGAATTTTTAAAACTGTGTTCCTCTTAATAATTGGTTCATCCAAAGTTTTATTCGAAAATAGCATTGTTTTCCAATGGCTGTGACGATCTTTAAATTTAATTTCTAAGTCTACAAATGCAGAATTTGTTTTGCAATCACAGAAGTTTTCAAAACCAGAGATTATGAAATCTTTGGAGAATTCTGGCAACTCCCTGATTATGCTTTACTGGGCTATCCATGTGAACAATTTTATTTTGTAATATTTGCTGATTAGCTTATTACCTGAGTGCCAGCAGGTCCTGTCCCAATGCTCAGGCCTGAAAGTTAATACATTTGCAGACGCCACAGGAAGGAGACTGGCCACGGGAACGACAGGCAAGCAGGCCTCCCACGCTGTCGTGCTGCTGCTCCCAAGTGGAGCCCTCCTCTCTCCTGGGAGTCAGGGTGCTGCGGCGGCCACTGCTGCTGCATTCATGGGCCCCACCACTGCGGAGCCAGGTTCCAGCCTCAGCTGCCTCCTCTGAACCCCCGGGCGCCCGGACTGGCCCAAGGCGCACGAACGCTGGGCGTGCCTGGTCCGCCGCTCGGGGCCGCGAGGGCCTCGCCCCTCCTGTACGTACGCTGCGTTCAGTGCCACGCCTCTGCTTGTGCGCATGCTCCAGTGTCCCTTCGGACTTCACCTACAAAACTCGAGTTCAGACACAGTGAACACTTAGATGGTGCCAGCAGAGCGTTAACCAGACACAGGTCCCCTTCTGAGAGCTGGGCCTTGTAGGACTGCCCAGGTTGCCCACCTATGAAGCCACCCTGCTAGTACGCTGTGCGTTATACCAACGTCCCTTGGGTCTCGGTCCATCAGCAATTCCCAAACCATGTTCTGCAGAAGAGGGGCTCTGTGAAGAGGTGGCAATGGGAAATGCTGCTTGGGTCCCCACCCTAGGATTCCGAGCGCACATTAGTAAATTACAGGCTCTGGAAATCCTGAATTAAAGGCACAATCTCGTTTAACCCATCCTTTCTGAAACCTGTCTGGCACCAGAATCCTATTTACATAAAATACCTCTGCATATGTTGGGAGATGTCAGTAGCCCATAGAACAAAAATTTTTAAATGCTGTGCTAGGCTGTAGTCCAGTCTTCATTCAAAAAACCCTAAAGGCTCTTTTCATTTTTATCCTCTACCTCAGAACAGGCATTCTATTTAAACCACTATCTTATAAGGATAAAGTAAACTAAGTCTATCAAGGCTTGATATAATATATAAAAGTATAAGAAAGTATATTTTGTTTGGTAATAATAAAATTTTAATTATTTTAAAATAATGTTTTTATCCTAAAAGTCATATAGCAGTTATTGCCCCTCTAGACTAAAAATTACATGATATCAGGTTATTCTGCTCTATAGAAGGAGTTATTTTTAATCTCACACAAGTGATTTTTGTTAAACAGAGTTATATAAAGCAACTGAAAATACATTCATTTACGACAGGTCCATTGAATTTATTCCTGAGGTCAATAAAACATTCAAGCTCACAGACAATTTCACTGAAAATTTTTAAAAATGTAAATCAGGTTGTATCTGCTCCTTCTTAAAATCTTCAATGGCTTCTCACTTCTAGGGAAAAGTACAAACTTCTTAAGATGGCCTACAATGCTTTACATATTTTAAAAACACCTACCTTGCCTGCCTCACTTGTACCACTCCTCTCCTCATTTACCATATATCAGCCATACTGGCTTTCATTCATTCATTCCACAAATATTTATTGACATACTAGAGAAAATATGCCAAAGGAATAAGGACCATGTCGTCAATAAAACAAATGAATATGGAATCTCTAATACAATGTCAGGTAGAGGTAAATACTATAAAGAAAAATAAAACAGGCAAGTAGCAGCAGGGTGCTTTTTTAGTTAGGGTGCTCGGGACCTTTCTGAGAAGGAGACTTTTTAAAAGACACCTAAGTGAGGTGAAGGCACAGCCATGCACAGACCCAGGGGAACAGCATTAAAGGTAGAGCTCGGGGCATGCACTGCACCTTGTGAGGAACAAGAGGAATCTTGGGGACAGATGAAGGAAGGTGAGAGTGGCATAAGATGGTAAATGAAAAGTAGGCAGGGCCAGAAAAGGTAGGACAGCATGCGAGTTGGAGTCCAAATGTCACAGGAAGTCCTTGCAGGGTTTTGAACAGGGAAGTCCCAGGATCCGATTGATGCTTAAAAGCTATGCTTTGCTCATGCTTGCAGAATAGACTGAGGCAGTGCAAAGGTGGAGACAGAGAGAGAAGTCAGAAAGCTCTTGCTTTGGCCTGAAGGTGGTGATTTAGACCGAGGCAGCTGTAGAAGAGCTGTTGAAAAGCAGCTGTATGCGGGGATGTTTTAAATGCATGTCCATCAGAATTTGCTAAGGGAGTGAATGTGAGAGCAACAGAAGACTTAAATATCCAAGGTTTGGGGGTCTAAGCAGCTAAGTAAATAGCAATGCTAAAATGCCAAACACTGGAGGAAGAGCAGGTTTTAGGAGAAAAAGTCAAGAGCTGTGTTTTGTCCTTGGTGAGTTGGAGCTGTCTATTAGACATCCAGGTGAAGATGTCACCTTGACAACTAGATAGAAGAGAATGGATTTCATGGGAAGGTGAAGACCTGGAGTTGTAAATCTGAGCGTTATCTTCTGCCTTTTAGCCCCTCGAATGCGTCACGTTCTGCCTCTAGTCTTTTGGACGTGCTGGTCTCTCTGTCTGGACCTCTTCTCCTTTGCCCCTCATTTCACTGGCTTCCATTAATCTTTCAGAAATTTCGTTTAAATGTCATTTTCCGATGGAGGATGTCTTCCTGGATTCCTCAGTCCACATGAGACCCCTCTGAAATATGATCTCCTAATACCTTGTAACTTTTCAACATAGTATGGGTCACAATATTAATGGCAAATAAGTATTTTTGAGACTAATGATTGTCTTGCCTGAGTCTCATTTCTATTATTGCAGGGATATCTATCTTATTCATTTTTAAATTACCAGCACCCAGTACAGTGTCTGTTATGTAGCAAGCACTCAATAAACGCTTGTGGAATTAATTAATGAGTTAATTAATTAATTGGTTCCAGAGACACCTATTTCTTCATGACCACCTCATTGCCCCTCCGCCTTCTCTTGTTTCTCCAACATATGAAGACATATGTGCTTATTTCCAATCACACCTGAAGGTTACTCTCAATTATTATTTTTTAAATCCTATGAAGATGTAACTCACTGGGAGAAGAGAGACCAGATGTGCAGAATTGCTTTTAGGTCCAGAATTACATTTAAGGCCAATTTTTTGGTAATGACTGATAGGATTGTTTTTGAGAAAACAAAAGTCCTCATTGGTGCCAAGAAATAATCAGAGAGACATATTATCATGACGTGTCTTTTGTACCATAAAACTAAAGTATGAAATTGGACCTATAACAGTACAAAAGCTTTCTGACCAACGAAGTATAGATCTGTGTTTTTCTGCTTCATAACAGTGAATTACAGCTGGAAAGTTCAAAGACCAACCGAGTAATATGTAATTTACTACGTTGCCTTAGCTCATGTTGGGGTAAGAAGTGTTCAACTGGAAAACTAAGGCATTTAAAAGTGAAGTAGACTTTTTAAAAATCTTTTCAAAAATCTTTTTCTAGCATCAAATTAGAAATGGGTCCAGAAGAAACTAACCTTATCCACCCAACTCAAATATAAGCTTATTTCAGGTAGAGTGTTTGAGTGAATTCCCCTGTCCTTCCACTTCACTTTCCCCATCTTTTACCTGAATAAGTCTTGTATTTCCTTGGAATTTCAAATAAAGCTCCAGGGAAATCTGAAAGTATCTTACAAAGTCATGGGTCATGATAAAGTTTGAATTTATATCTCTCCTATAGTGTTTATTTCGTTATAACAAATAGTTAAAACACCCCAGTGGAAGATTATTACAGACATTTGTCTCTTGGAAAGGACATCTCCACAAGGACTTAACTTGAGAATCTTAAACTTCCTGTTCTCCTCTTTCTAACTTAGGGCTAACACTGTTCTCAGTATTGGTCACCTAACATGGCTGAAAGATAGATAATTTAAGGTGAAGTTGTTGCTAAATGAGACGATGCAACCATCTCAAGTAGAAATAATTTTTACATATCACATTGCATCCAAGTGAATGAAACAACAGCAGCAAAATTACTACCCAGATACCGGACAACCACGTAACCATAATTGTGTGGTTTCGAATTTAACTTTTTCTAGTAACCAAATACCTGAAAAATAGATAGTCTACCTATTGTTTACATTGTCTTTAATAGTTGACAGACATTTATGAGTGAACTTACGCTGGACTGAAACTATGAGCCCAGAGCCCATAAATGCAATGTTCATGGCAATGTTTTCAAGACTTAACACAGTGCCAGGCATTCAGTACATGCTCAATAAACAGACATTATTCACACAAAGAAAAGGTGGGGAAAATATAAAGGATGGTTGTATTATAAAAGCTCATATATTTTTTTAAACCAAGTGACCTGAATTCTAATCCCAGTGTTTGTTGGATGAGATTTAAGTTACCTCTCTCAGCTTCTAGGAATGATGCTGAAGTTCTCTTTTAGATCTACAATTCCATTGTATTAGATGCCATTTTTCTGCAAATACCTTACTTTATTTTATGGGACTAAAATATTACAAAAACAATGCAAGTTCATCGTGTCAAATTAAATGATATAGTTACATGAAGAAAAAATTAATAATCTCCCTCTTCTCTTCTTCCTGTCCTAAGCCTTGGGGTGACAGTGTGAATGCTGGGGCATAAATCCTCCCAAATCGGCCTGTAAATTTACACATGTACTTTTCTCTGGGTCACTGCGTCTCCAGTCCAGAGCTGAAACACACAGACACCTCACAACCATTCTCCTCCTGGTTTAATTGTTACTCTTCTCTCAGATGTCACCTCCTCTGTGCATCCCTTCATATCTCCCTAAGTAAATTACTCTTCGTATTGGGAACTGACAGCTGTTGATTAAAATCTATTCTCTCTTTCAAGGGAGGTCTTATGATGGCATAGCTAGGAAATGCCTTGTAGCTCCTGTGTTGCAGTGAGGTGTGCCCACATGACTAAACTTTCTCACATGCAAGTTGAAGCACTGTGGAGTGTATATCCCCTGAGTCCTCATCTCCACCCCTCATACCCACCCACCCTTTGGAGGTCACAACTATTCCTTCATAGATCGCCATCAATTGTTTGGGATATCTTCGAAGTCCTGTTGCTTTTATGTGCCCAGCATTCATGTCTTCTTATTCTAATAACCCTGATTTTCATTTGGAAAAGTGTTCCCCCCTCACTCTGAGTTCTGTGATTTGGACGGACCCAACTCCACCTTTTGGGGTCCAGGGAAGTGGTACATGACATAAGCCTTGCCGATAAGCCTACTCCATCTGTCTGGCAACAAAAATTAACTCGTGGCTAGGCACTTTACCAAAGATATTCCAACAAGAGGGCATTCCAAGAGTTTTGCTGAAATTCTTAAGAAGAGGTATTCTTTTGCTACTACTATTTATTACTCAAGTGGTACGGCATAACTACAAAGCTGCCAATGGTCATCTTTGCCACACCATGGATAGAGCCTGTCTTAAGACTGTCCCAACTCAGAGGAAGGCAGAGCCAAAATAGTGGAGAAAGACATTCCTGATAGGTCATCGGAACATCTGATCAGCCTAAATCTAGTAACACTCTACTTTGCAGTTGACTGAGCCAATAAATTCCCAGTTATGGTTTAATCCACGAATTTGAGTAGAGTTTCTCTCATTTGGTATTGGGAAGCCTGAGTTATATGCTCCCCCCTCCCTGACAGATAAGCCCCACGTCTCTTTGATTTTACCTTATTGAGGGCAGATATTATATTCCACCTTGTTTTACTCTCTTCCCCGAAGTTTTAAGTGCTGTGCGGGTAAGGATGCCTTATTTTTCTTTGGTATCTTCTAATGCCTTTGTGTACTACCTAGTACTTAATAAATTTTGAAAGACTAGATGGACAAAACAGATTCTATGGCACCCAGGAGACTGACTGAGGAAGGTGAAGACATAGCTCCTTTCCTTAAGGAGTTTATAAATTACTATTAATTATTCCCAGATGGAGGTGTATTCAGCCTAATTCATCAGCTCCAGCTATGAATTTGAGGAGCTATTAATTGTGTGTTTCTATTGGATGGTTCTACAAATATGTCTTCTATAAATGATCAGAACTCCATTCACCCTTAGATTTTTCCATCACTTTATCTTTTGGGGTCTGGCTTGCCTGCTTAACTGAATCCTCTCCAGATATCCTTCCAGTCAAATGATATTAATCCATCAGTATCAGAGGAGGGCTTCAGGGGAAGGGAAAGTGAAAAGGGAGGGAGGAGAGAGGATGGGGAAAGTGAAACCACATGAAATGGGCACAGTACCAAAAACATTTTTGAAGTCTCTGGTGAAACTTTTTCTGGCATCACTACATAACAATAGCACATCATTTTCATTAACTTGAACAAACAAAACCAAACGGAGATTAAAAACCAGTACAGATGTGATATAACTTTCCACTCCTAGCCTGGTCTAGGCAGCCACATGGAGCCCCTGCCCTTAATAAGGCAGGACGTGTCCTTTCAGTCCATCTCAGGACAAACAGCACATGGCACCAGGATACAGCCATAAGTGCACAACTCTGGACAGGGCCACTTGTCCTCATTCTCCTCCTCCCCATGATGCTCCTTTTGGATGGCTGCTGTCATCCTGGTGTCCTCACTTCCACCCCCCACTTTTTATTCCTTTTGTTGCTGACCTTCACGATGCTTCCCGTACCTGAAACATGTCTTGTTCCTTCAGTGTCAAGCAACTTTCCCCCCTTCCTCTCCTATCAAACACTTCCTTTAGCTGAGCTTTCCAAGGCTGATCTCATTGCAAACCATGTTTGCACACCCTGAGTAGCTTTATTGTTATCTCATGAATCATGACCATCTGAATTTCATTTCCATTTCCTTGGGGGAAAACCCTGTCTGGTGTGTGTTCCACACAGTCCCATATAAAGGGATGGCACTCAATAAATAATAAATTGTGATGATAACAATACCATGAACGTACACTCCAGAAATAATACATAAAAAATGAATGACTGTTGGACCTAGCCCTTGGTCCAGGGACTGAACTCATCTGATCCTGATGGGCTGTGGTTTGAAGGTGTCTCTCATGCTGTTAGTGGCTTCCCAACTCTCAGTAGTAGCACATGGCTCTTCAGGATCCCGACAACTACAGGGTAAACACATAACAAAACAGCTGCAAGGAATCTCGGAGATAATATTTTCCTGACAAGGATTATGAAATCCTGAGACACTACATTGTTCTTAAATACCAGAAGATCTCAGGGATACTCTACCAGAAGATACTCATTCTAGTTCTGGTCTGACATTCACAAGGCAAGACCTGTGAATCTGGGAAGTGCTCCTGATTTTTTAAAACTTTTCTTTCATCTGAAATGAGAATAACCTGTTCTTCCTCATTTATAGGGTTGAATGAGAATCAAATAAGATAACCAATGTGGAAGAGCAACAGAAGATAGCAGCTCACACTTTATTACATAGTCATCATATGTCATGTACTATTGGTAAAAGTTTATATGAATTATCTAATTTAATCCTTACCACAACCTTAGATATTAGTTATCGTTTCATCGCACACTTTAGAGATGAAAAAACTGAAGCACAGAGAAGACAAGTAATGTTTCCAGTGTTTCACAGCTAGTAGGTGGTAGACCAGTTACTGAAGCTGGACATTTTGAATTTAGAGGCTACTCTATGATATATTATCTAACCCAGGAGCATGGTAAAGTGAAGCAATGTAGAAATGTGAAACATTGTTTAAATGACTCTGGAAATATGAAGGGTTATTATTAGAACAGGTGGTGGTATAAAAATAATTCATAATAGTATAAATATAAATCAATTCTGTCTTCATCTTGTAAGAGAACATCTTACCAGGATGCATTCAAAGTAATGTAAACATGATCTGTGGGATGGCATCCTGTGTGCTTAGAACATATTCTGCTTCCACTATGCGCATATAGAAAGAAAAAGAAAAGGAATAAAAGAACTGAATATTGCGCGTGATTCACCTGCCTTGCACTGAACGAGCACAGGCCTTTGCAATGGGAGACGTGGATCAGCTGCTTCTGCAACAGCCTCACCCCTAGTGAAAGCATCTCTCACACTCTGTGTGACTTCAGGATTTAAAGATATATATTTTTCAGATACATGGTCCCTAAACATATGCCAATTCTTTCATCTGGTGCCCATCAAAAGAAACCATGATCTGCTCTTACCCTAAGGGAAAACTTGGCTATTGCTTGAATTTCTGAGATGTTGTCATTCTTCAATATGGAACCTTCCTGAGGATCCCTATGGTATTTCAGCTATGCACAATGGTCACATTACTCCCCGAAGCTACAGTATAACCCCAGATGAGATGGAGGGATAAGCCAAGTACTGGAAGAAAATGTGTGTGGTGGTGGTGGTGGTGATGGAGGGGTACTCTGTCCTGCTAAGAGGTGGGAATACCTAAAATATTTTTGAGTACGAGAATGAATTTAGGAAGAATATCTTCTTTGAGTGAAGGAGTGAAAGTACCAAATGCATCCCAGTTTCTTATTCTCTTCTTCCCTCACTCCCTTGTGCAAGAATAGCCAGTCATCAAACAGTATTCTCCATCAAGTGTATATACTGTCCTAGACATATACAGCCTTTTTCATACATGAAAAAGGCAGGCAAAGTACCTGCCTGCAAGGAACTTAAATTCTCAAGGAAAGAGACAGAGAAACTCGATGTAATAAACAAATAACATCATTTCAACTTCTGATAACTGCTACTAAGAAAATAAAATATTGTATTTCATCAATTTTAAAATGAATTTTGTCCCATTTCACCACTTCTGAGATCCTGAAGCATCTTACAATCTGTGTATCTGAGTTTCACAGGCAGCATTTTTTTTTCTTTGGGTATGTAAACGTATCCCATTTTACAACTGATGACAACTTAGATTCAATGAAAATGATACAAAATGTGGGCACCTTTGCAGAACCATTTTTAACATCCATGATCATGTGACAAATTAATAATTTGACTATTTCCAACACTAAATAGCTAAGGTGCCTCAAATAACCTTGACAATGAAAAAGCATATAAAGGGTAGGATGAAAAGGGAACATTTCAAATTTTTATAAAAAATGTTACCTCCTTTTAACCTAACTTTCAGTTTTTGACTTGATTCTTTCTAGCTTGTGCTAAATTTCCCTTAATTTAACTCTTCCTTGAAATGCCTATAGTATCTCTTCCACATATATATTTATAAATAGCTGCTCTAGCCAGAAGATTCTTCCCTTACATTTTAGTTTTTTATCTTTAAAATTTTTCCTTTCATATTTTAGTTTACTTTAAAAAAATCTCCACCCCACTTTTTTTCTTTTCCCTTACTTCTGTGAGTTGGAGGTTACTTCCTCTAGACTTTCCTGAGTACATATCTCCCTTCCTCACAGACTTGTTCACAAATCTTACCTGTTGGTCCTCTCAATCTGCTTTTAATTCATCCCTACTCTGCACTTTCCCTCCCAGCTACCTGTGTTTACTGAGGTCTGACACCAGCTGATACTGATACTGATACTGCACGGCCTAAGTACTTCTGTGTTCTCCTGTACAGTTTTGGGTTTCCCTTCATGACTTAATATTAAGACACAACAGCACATGCTGGGCCTTCACATTTTTCTTCAACATTTAAGTCACATTTTATTTTTGGCAACTGAAGTTACGGTTAGGGAAATCCCTTTTCCCTTCTCCTAATGTTTCTGTGGGGGAACCTCTACTCCCAGGCATGAATGGTATTGAAGTAACATGTGTAGCCCTCCTTCCCCCCTTCCCTCCTTCCTCACCAAGGAGAAGAAATGATTTATCTGACTAGCAAGTTGGGGAGAGAGGACTGAGCATGCTCAGCTCTGCCCTGCTGTCTTTCCTGGCAGATGGGGTACCTTGGGTCTGTTCCTGGGGCAGCCTCTGACCCTGTGTGGGGAAAGGGTTCCTACTGCACTTGTGACCTGGTGGTTAGCAGGTCCATCTGAGCATTGGAAATCCACATAGGCTCCGTCTCAAGCTGTTATTGCCCATCAGTTTTACCAAGGTAGCTGATGTCTTGATGTGTGTCTGACACCTGTGCTTTATTTTTCAACCGGTTCAGAAATATGGAAGATAAGAGAGGGCTTCTTTTTTGGTCCCAAACACTCCCTCTCACTGTGTGTGTCTAGAGGTTTAAGAACACAACTGACATAATCAGAAGAAGGGATTTTAAAAAATCAGAGGTGTCCAAAAATAAAATTAGCTGCCTGAGAGTATAGTAGGCCCTCATTTCTGGAGATGTCCAAACATAGAGAAGGGAAGGGTAAGGTAAAATTTATTATGTCTCTGTTATAAGTGAGCATTTTTTTCCATTCAATCCTTACAACTGCCCTTGGAGTTGGATGTCATTAGACAGTTTCACAGTTGACAAAACTGTGGCTCAGAGAGTTTGAGTCTTTAGATCTCACAGATGATAAAAGAAATGACATTGTATCAATCAGTTCTGGCTTCCATAACAAAATACCAGCTGAGTGGTTTAAATAACAGAAATTTTTTTTCTCACAGTTTGGAGGCTTGAAGTCCAAGATTAAGGTTCCAGCCGATTTGGTTTCTGGTGAGAGCGCTCTTCCTAGCTTGCAGATGACTGTCTTCTTGTTGTATCCCCACAGGACCTTTCCTCCGTGTGTACACACAGTTGGGAGGTCTAGGGGAATGAGGAGAGAGACAGAGAGAGAGAAAGACAGAGAGAGAACACTAGCTCTCTGGTGTCTCCTCTTATAAGGACACTAATCCTATCGGATCAGGACTCCACACTTACGACCCTCAGTTAACCTTAATTACTTCCCTGGAGGCCCCATCTCCAAATACACCCAAACTAGGGTCAGGGTTTTAACATATGAAGTTGGGGGGATGCAACCATTCAATTCATAAAAAAAGATTAAACCCAAATCTATTAGATTCCAAAGCTAAAGGAGAGGAAGTGATTTGAAAAAACAACTAAGTAGAAATTCCAGAAATTAAAAAATACAGCACACTAAATGGGAGATTTGAAGATAGAAAGGAGGGAGATGTGGAATGGTGTGAGGCAGGAGACAGATGAGCTCCAGGCTGAGCAGCTGGAGTCTGTCCCTGTGGACAGATACTCCAAGACAAACATAATGGCAGGGGCAGAGAGGAGATGAGCCCTGCCCAGATGAGAGATAAAGAAGCCATATATTTCTCATTCTTGAGGTCAAGAAGACCTTCCCAACTACACATGTGCAGGAAGGCTCCTTGGGGGCCAAAAATGGAGGGGGCACCACCCCATAGTAGGTGATGTCAGCCTACCCATAGGCCTCTTTGCAAGAATCCATCTTGGCTAAGAGATGCGCACGCGCACATAGGCGAGGACCCCGAGATAAAGCAAATATGGACTCAGAGCCAGACAAAGCAAGATGATTGGCCAGAGGAAACTCAGAAGAAATGCCCCATAGAAGTGATTCAATCTCCACGAGGGCACAATTCTGTCTGAACCCACCCGTGTGTCTATCCACGCCTAGGGTACTCTTTTCCTCCTAATAAACACTTTACTTGTTTCACTACTTTCCGTCTCTATGTGGAAACTCATGTCTACAAAGCCGACGGACCAGGGCCTTGTCACTGGCCACTGTCCCTGGTGGTTTAGTGGCTAGGATTCAGCGCTCTCACTGTCACTGCCTGACTTCTGTCTCAGCCGGGGAACCGAAATTCTGCTTCAAGCCCCTGCAGGCCAAGGCCACCGGAGATCAGGTTCAGAAAATCTTGAAGGGTTCTTCCAACTCTGAGTGTCTCTCTCTATTTTATAATAAGGAAATCCAAGGTCCAGACAAACCTGTATCTCATTAAGTGAATTCACATTTCCTAGTTCCAGGAGCCCAAGAAGATGTTTGTGTCGAATAGACTGACTATGGGTAATACGTTCGTCTGTTGACATGATTCCTCACCCACATTTAAGTCAGTCTTGGCTCATTCACTTGGCTACCCCTTCTCTCCTCAGGCAAACTCTTAGCGTTTGAAAACAGGTAATGCCTCTAAGTGTGCAGTGGCCTAGATAGAGTCCTTTGACTTTCTGTCGGAAAAGCTCTTTTCCGAGTGAGTGTGAGTGTCAAGTGTTCCCTGGAAAGACTTCCCCACATTCAGTTACCCCCAGGGTCATGTCTCAGACTCCAACAGGTTGAGCTCACATGCTTTCCCTGTGTGACTACTTCAAATAGCCTTTTCCCATTTTTTTAACTGAATTTGCAAGTAAGTAAATGTTCGATTCCTCTCCTCCCTATTCTAGGGAATTAACAGTTTCACTATAAGAATTTTGCTTGTAAATTTCCTCATCCAAAAGGTATTTGTTTCGTATTTACATTTTCAAATTAAAACGTCCATAAAGTGAGGCTATTAAGGAAGTACACTGAAAGGACCAGCTGAAGGAAATGTAAAAGCTCTTCGGAAATGTCTTTTTGTCTGAGAAAGGAGGAGGCTAAGAGATGATGCTGAGATACCAGTGCAGAACCAAATATTATTAGCAAAAATTATTGTGGGAGTAAATAAAATGGTTTAGAAACTTGGGATTAGGGAGTCTCCCACAGCCTAAAGAAGCCCATTGCCAGCTACATCGAAGTGTCATCAGCCCGTCCTGAACAGATCTATGTGTGCATGTTAATTGTTGTTAGTTGCTTTCTGGTAAGAGACCTTGATTTATTATAGATCCCCTCTAGAGCAACTTTTATTTCAAACCTTTTCACCTACCTCCTTCTGCTTTAGGTAGTCTAGCCAGATCTAGAAGCATTTGAGGAGAGTCTGAATTCCATTTATCCCTCTCTCCCTTGGACCAGATGCTGGCCCAGGTCTGTATGACACTAGGATCTACAGGAACTCACAAAACCCTAAACATACTCAGGGGCTCCAGAGTTTTCCTAGAGCTTACAAATGCAATTAGAAGGATGTACCCCTGCAAATTCTGAAAGACCAATATTTTCTGCAGTATTTTTAAAGATATTAACCTTCTGGGAAAATTTTATTTAAAGCTCCCCGTTTGACTCCTATTTTGCAAAAATGAGGAGTTCACCAGTTGTCTTCAAGTCCACGTGTTTGTAGCGTCTCTGGCTGAGTAAAATGGATGGAAGGGGTACCAGTAACCAACTCAACCGGTCAACATGCTTATGTTTTTAGGGGCAACAGCATGCAAGAGCATGAATTTCTTTGAAATCACTCAAACCTGGATCTTAATCCCATATGACACTGGTAGTACCATCTGTGAGCTGTTGGACTCGGATTTTAATTGTAGTAATTGCATTATCTCACAATAATCCTTTTATTTTTATTTTATTATTATCCTATTTTATGGATAGAAAAAAATCAGGCTCAAAAGAAACCACCCCAAAATGTTTTCATGAGGGATATGAGAACAGAGCTGTGTCTTGACTGCAATAAAATAGAAAGAAAAGACTTGCCTAGAGTATTATGAGCCAGAGTCCAAAGACAGAACCCCAGAAAGCATGTTAGGGGCATCAGATTGCATTTGTTGGTGCATAGGGCTCATATAGAATAGGAGATGTCAGCATGTAACCTGTATATGGATTATTTGAAGAGCTTGAGTTTCAACTTTAATAAACATTCAGTTTTATTTTGGTACATGTGATCCGATGACCATACTTTAAGAATGAGTGATAATAATAGGAAATAAGAATGGAAATCTAGATTACAGAGGCTCTTGAATGTCAGACTAAGGAGTCTGAGCTTAATCCAGAAGATAAAGAGAAATTAACTAAACACGTTCCAGCACGAGAATGGCATGAGTCAGGCATTTATTTTTACGCAAGGTAATTCAGGTACCTCTGTGCTTCGGAGGAAATATTATCTGAAACCTTCTCAGCACAAAGAGAAAATCTGAAGTTAGTATTTTCTCAGATTTATGATCAAATCTAGCTTCTCTACTTCTGTGGTTACCTTAAAGCTTGCTTTTATAAAGTGCCTAAAAAGCTAGTTTAAAATTGCCTGATTAGATCTCCATGCTGTGGGCACTGTAGACAGAAGACACGATTAAAATGGTACATTTCAAATAAACTATTCCCTCATTTCTTCTTTTTAGTTTTTTTTCTAATTTGAAGAGTTATTTTTCAAATATAGTCAGTAATGGTCTTTTTGATCCATCTTGTTCATATAGTCATTATGCACAAGGACTGAAATTCATGCCTAGACAGGCATGAGGCATGCTTGGAAATAATGATATTGTTTCCACAAGCCACTCATGAATACCAATCTCATGACTTAAAGTTTCCTCTTATAGTTATAAAAATATATCTGGAAAAAATATTTATGTTTATTGAGCACTCAAAGAAAAGTAACATACAATACTATAATATTGTCCTTATTTGTTTATAAAACTTAAAAAAGAGGATACTTCCGTTCCAATGCAAAAGCCTCAAATACCTGACACCTGATTTACTCATATCACTTAGAAATCATTCTAGCCCTAGTTAAATCACACAAAGTCCCCACTGATCTCTTCTATAGGATGCTCTTTGTTAATCTGGACCTCACTCCTCTTTTCTTGATTCATTTTCTTTCTATAATAAGTCCCAGAACGATAATGCTGGGTCATGTGCCTTGATCTTAAATTGATGATCATTATAGGTCAAAAGTCCACAGAAGAAAGAAAGGCAACATTTGCTGATGAAATCACATGAGTTGATGAAATCCATAAAGAGCAGCTGTTCTTCTAGTCAAGTCAACCAACACTTCCCTAAGAGTCACCCCCAACTTTTTATCCTGTGGGATTGAAGGTGGCCCAAGTTTTGTGCTTTGGTGCGTATTTAGAAAGTTTCCTATGTGAACTTAGGTAAGATTTCACAGAAATGAACCTAATAAGGTACTGATTACCTGAATGGATTCTGTGATTTCTTCAGGAAATTCTTGATGGTAGAAAAAAACACTTTTGTTCCTTCACTACTTGTTTATATGTCCTCTTATTTGCCTTTTATTATCAAGTTAAAATATCTTTCTTTTTTTTTTTTTTTTGACCTTTCCACAAACCAGTAAAAACTGCTCTGCTCCACAAGAAAGAAAAAGAGACCAAGAATTAAGCCAGATGCACAAAGATTCAGCACACACGCATGAAACTCTCTTTGGTCTTATCTCCACAGAATACCCTTTCCTAATGCTTCAAAGACTGCCCGATACAAGCTCACACATACATTATGCCTAATATTTGATGATAATGTTTCTTTCACAGCTAAGAAAGTAATGAACAGAGTCTTCCACGGTAGTTTGTCCAAACCAAAGTTGTACAATTTGTAAAGATTTTTTTGGAAGAATGCCCAAGTGGACTAGTGAGAGTCCACTCCACTTAACTTTTTCTTTTTTTTTTTTTTTGGCTGTGCTACGTGGCTTGTGGGATCTTAGTTCCCCTACCAGGGATCGAACCCGGGCCCTGGCAGTGAAAGCACTGAGTCCTAACCACTGGACGGCTAGGGAATACCCCCACTCTACTTAACTCTTAACTACAACCTTTTTTACCCACAGAATTTATATAGTAAAATTTAAAAATGACATAGAATTATTTTTTTCCTTGGGAAAGAGGAATATTATGGCCCTTAAACCCACGTGATTTTAGAAATACAAAATCATACAGCCTACAGTGTTTAGAAGAGTGCAGGGATGGATTGTATGATGTTTCCTGCCCTTTTTTTCTTAAAAATGATTTAAACTTGTGGATATTTGCACCTGGGAATGCTTTTCCCTCTAATCAGCCCGAAAAGACTATGAAGTTGGTATTTCCAATTTACTGGCAGACTCTGAACTGAAGTGGCATTTCACACATAATGTAACGGTCTTCCTTGACTCAAAACCTCCAAGCAGGGCTTGGAAACAGGCCAGCACATCTGCTATATATCCCTGGATATATCATCACCATCTAAATAGAGATACATTTTGAAACTTGAACATTTTTAGAATAAGTTGTTTCTTCATTTCTTCTTTAGAGAATTTTAAATTGTTTCCTCGTCATTTTACTTCCAGATTGCCAGACTGGAACATTCACACAATTTGATTTTTTTAAATATTTTTAAATTAAATGTCAGGATAAACATCTATATTTTTGAACTTTGTTTCATGCACTATGAGACATCAGGGATTTTATAGAAAGCATTATTTTTAAAATTTCATACCAGAATTAAAATATGCTCTAAAATCTAAAGTAAATCCTTTTGGTTCTCTTCACACAACAGATTTCCTTTCTGCTTATGTGAATTCTGGGGACTATCTCTTCTTCCTAGTGCACAACAGATTAAATATTTGTGCATGCCACTCAAGTTTTGAAGAGGATCTTTAAACAAAATGTTGAAGTCCCTCCTATAAACCAGTAGGAAAAAGACAGAAAACTTATTAGAAAAATGGGCAAAAGACTTGAACAGATATTTCACAAGAGGATTTCCAAATGGCCAATAACTGTGAACAAATGAAAAGGTGCTTACGTTAACCATCAGAAAAAAAACAAACAAAAAAACGTGAATTAAAACTACAAGGAAATATCAGTGCACACTAACAGTATGGCTAACACAGACAATACAAGTAATGATGTGGAGCAACCAGAAGTCTTACATTGCTATTAGAAAGGTAAATAGATTAAAAACACTTTATAAAATAGTTTGGCAGTTTTCTAAAGCTGAATATTTGCATTTCCTACAACCCAACAACTCCCTATTTCGGCATATGCCTAACAGAAATTCCTACATATGTTCACCAAAAGACAGGTACTGAGTCTTTTTGGCACTACTATTTGTAGCAGTCCAAAACTGCAAACTATCAAATGTTTTTCAGTAGTAGAATGGATAGATAAATTGTGGTATTGTCCTACAATGGAATTCTAGCAGGAGTGGAACAAACGATCCTCAACTATATGCCATGATATGGATGGACCTCACAAACAATGAACACTCTACGACTCCATCTGTATAAAGTACAAAAGCTGGCAAAATAGTTTATGGTCCTAGAAGTCAATGTAGTGGTTACCCTTAGCCAATGTAGTGGTTACCTTAAAGAGGAACACAAGGAGGGGTTGTGGGATTCCAGTAATATACTACTTCTGGTTCTAGATGCTGCTTTGATAAGCTGTACACTTATGGTTTGAACACTTTTTATGAGTTATCTTAAACTCCAATATAAATTTCTTTAAACGCTCTGATTGTTATTCCTACCAAGTCTCGTTCTAGGAATTCAACCTGGGGAACAATATTACAGTAAAGTTCAAATATATATCCTATCCTACAAAGATGTTCATTATGACGTTAATTTAGATTGAAAAATTGAAAAAATTCCAAATGTCAAAGAGTAGGAAATTTGTTTAAAATTTTGATATATTAAAAAATGAAATAGTTATTTTAAAATATATTTGAGATACCTATTTATTTTACATAAAAATGTCTTGAAATATTAATAAATGAAAATAGGTTATATGAATACATTTGATACGTCCCAGGTATGGGTGTCAGGGCTACGAAGTGTACAACCAGTCTAATGGTACATGACCATCCTTCCAGGCACCTACCAAACGTCTAGTTTAAAAACTGAAACAGGGAATTCCCTGGAGGTCCAGTGGTTAAGACTCCATGCTTCCAATGCAGGAGGCACAGTTTCCATCCCTGGATGGGGAACTGAGATCCCACATGGCATGTGGCATGGCCAAAAAAACCAGAAACAGAGTCACAGAGAACAAACTAGTGGTTACCAGTGGGGAGAGAGAAGTGGGGAGGGGTACAATAGGGGGAGGGGATTAAGAGGTACAAACTGCAATGTATAAAATAAATAAGCTATAAGGATATATTGTACAGCACAAGGGATATAACCAATATTTTATAATAACTTTAAATGGAGTGTAATCTATAAAAATGAATCACTATGTTGTATACCTAAAACTAATATAATATTGTAAATCAACTGTATTTCAATAAAAATTTTTTTCTTTATCTCTCTGGAGAGATTATAGACATTTTTATTTTCCTCTGTAAATTTTCTGTGCTTTCCAGAAATAAATTTTTGCTTCTTCTTTTTTAAATTAAAAAAGAAGTTAAAATAATTCAAATCCCAGAACACTTACTTCAAATGTTATACAAGACAGCTAGAAACTATAATTTTATTATTTATTATTTTCACCAATTATATTTATTATTAAAAGTGAAAGAAATTTTATTTTTTACCTCCTGGAACCTATGATCAAAGTCAACCTATGATAATGCAATGGATATATGGATATAAAGTAGAAACATATAGGAAAATGAACATTGGACATAGAAACCCTGCTGAAAAAATATACCTTTACAAAACTCTCCCGTTTTCTTGGAACTCTCCACACTTTTCAATGGCCAGTTTAAGTCCCAGACTCCTTTATGAAGAACTTCTGGACCAAGCCACCACAAATGATCTGCTCTCCCTTCTCCAAACTCCAGTTTCATTTTTAATCACTACAACTTGTTCAGTTCTTAGAAAATTCTACCTAAGTTGTCTTCCCAATTAGAAGTTAAGCTTTTTGAAAGCAGGAAGGGCCAAGGTAAATTTTTACTTCTGAATAACTTCTTCTCTCCCCCACTTCACCTGTCATAATGCTTTGTATTACAAATAAAATATGTTAGTGCCCAATATTTGTTAGTGGTCATTGGTGAATCTTAGTGAAGGCTTCCATTAATACTAAGTTGTTAAGGAGGACACCTATGAACTCAATAGGAAGGAAAAGATGTAAGAAGATACTCAGGATCAGCTCTCACCACTTCTCAAAAAGTGACTGCTTAACCATAACAGGACCAAGAATAGAGGTCATCCATTTAATTAAATCATTTCAGAGAGAGTCCAGCTCTTCCCATGGACAAGAAGGGCCAAATACTGTGGGAAGGAGGCTTCTGGGACGCGCCAAGCCCTAGCACCCAGCCTGCAGGTGGCAGAGATTAAGAGGGTGGCTTCAGATGGAGAGTACCCATCCATGGCAATTGGATTAAAAGCGCTTTTATCTGAACCACTCTAGCCAGATTATCATGGAGTGATAGTCCTAAAGAAGATGAAAGCTAAACTATCAAAAAAGCATGTATTCAGGAATATAAGTCTGGGTGAAGTTACTAGTATTAAAAACTCTGGACATTATGGTTAACAGAGACAGGAAACAAGATGGGAACCCCGAGTAGAGTCCCTTGGACAAGTGAATTTCAGGGGAGGAGTTTCAGGAAAACAAAGTCAGGTGTTTACTAGTCGAAGCAATTACATAAATAGTGGAAGCATCACATCAAGTTCTAATGCTGTAAATGGGTGTTAGGAGCAGTGAGGATGGGAGAGAGACAGAAAAGGAGTAGGGAGTTTGGAAAGGGGTCCAACATGAGGCTGGGCCACCAGATGAGAGAGTCCCGGGCCTTAAATAAAGATCTTCCAGTACCTTTTCTACCTGATCCAGGCTCCAGCTCACCTGCTCTGTTTCTTTCAAGTTTCCTACATTTCTTAACAGAGGTATCAATTTGCTTGTATTGTATAAACTCAACCACTGTTGGAAATCTAAGAGAATAGAGAGAAAGCTTTTCTAATTCCATGGCTCAAGGTCACAAGTCTTGCAGCCTGCTGTGTTTAAAAAAAAAAAAAAGAGAGAGAGAATTTCAACATGATTATGGTTGTATTTCCTCACTGAAAAAACTGAGAATCAAAAGAAACTCATGTGTTTTTTTTTCTTTTATGGCTGTTTTATTGATCAAAGTTTAGCTCCTATTCCACTAAAAATAAAGTCAGCTGTCCTAAAATCTTCATCACTTGCAGGTTCTGCAACTGACCCATAGTGAACCAGTTAGTGAGTGCAGATGGAGAACTGCGAGAAGGGGTGTGGGTTTATAAAAGTTTCTCCTGGACCTTAACTAGCCTCAGGCTACAATAAAATGTTAATGAAAATGCATTAGAAGAAACAGGACAATAATAATTAACCACATGAAACAACACCAAATTATTTAAAACAATGCCCACCCCCCTCCACTATTACACCTGCACAGAGAGAAAAAGTCAGATGGATAAGATCTCAAAGCTTTGCCTGAAGGTCAAGGTCCTAGGGCAAACTACAGAGGGCAAAGAATTCCAGAGGACAGGATGGAACATCTGCCTGAGGTCAGATCTGGGGAGGTTACCGGAAGCACATCCCCCTGGATGCTGTCTTCAAATCCATGTTCAGATCCCTCCTGAAGGAGAAGTGTTTGGAGGATGGTCAGAGCAACTCAGTCTCTGCTGAAGATGTAAAGAGTTTACTTGTTAGTAAACTTAACCAAAATAATAGGAGTCAGTTGATGACTATAGTTTTTCACATAAGTATACATTTCTGTGTTTATCCTCTATCCGCCACCATACTGAACACAATACTAATTTGTCATACTTTGAGAAACAGAGTTTTGAAATCACCTCATTTGAAGTGATGGAATGAAATGAAATGTTTTTGTAGTGCAGACAAGAAGAGTAAGATGCTCTTTCAAACGCACTCATGCCCTGACCTGACGCGTTCACAGGCCTTAAGTCCCACAGAACTCTTCATACAACAGAGTGACATTTGTTTTCCTAACCACAGGAGAAGACACCCTAAAGATGAGAAACTGTCCCCAGGGACGCAAAGTACTGGTAAAGCAACATGGCAACATGCATAATGCGAAAAACAGGTTAAATTTAGTGATGGATGAACATCAAACAATTTCTAGCTCTGTTTCAATTTAGATACTTACTCAAAGCATGTCGAAATGATATAAACCTCGTGAGCCTACATAATTGAACTTAAAAATTTTTTTTCTTGAGCAGTTTTTCCTCACAACATTCTCTCTCTCTCTGTCTCTCTCTTTCTTCTTTTCTTGCCTCTCTTTGCTTCTCTGTATTTAATCTGGAATGTAAAAGTCAAGGACTACACAAATATGAAAACAAACATTACAAAGTTTATAAATATGGTTCTGTTTGCTAAAGTGGGATTCAATTTTCATTCAGCCACTTTTTCTACACCATCATATTAAACCCGTTTTCCTCATGCCTCACAGGATGGAGAGCCAACATGACCCCAAAATCCCAACTGTCTGCCAAGGATACTTTGTGGGTAACAAGGAGATATAAGTCATTATCTTGGATAAAATAATACCTTCCTTTCAAATTTTTGAGTTTAATTTGCTTATTTTTCTAATACTACAGTAATATATATAAGAATACATATTTATGTCCCTGTTAAGAGTAATGTAAAGGACAGAAGATTTGGAATCAGTTGGCCTCCCTGAGAGTCCAGATTTGCCACTTGGTTTCTTTACAGTAAAGTGTTCCCTTCAGTAAATTTGGAAGATGCCTTTGAAGTTAAACTAAGAAAGTAGAAACGGTCACACCTGAAAGATCTGAAGACAGTTGTAGTGCCATGTTTAAATATAAAGACAGAGAGACTCAAGGATTTGCCCTAGAATCAAGAATCCCCAGAAATCCTTGACAAAAGCCCCCAAACTTTTGAAGTTCTAATCCTGGCCCTCACTCGATACCAGATGCCAATGTTTTGAAATATGCCACATGAATTACTTACTGAGTATACTTCACTTACCAGAAACTATACCTATCAACAGAATCAGAACCAGAAGGAAGAAAGGGTAAGGGAAACCAAAAAGCAGGTCTCTGAACAATACAAAACCAAGATTCTAATTCCATGCACATTTCTTAAAAGAGAACTACTTAAGCTTTCTCTACAACTATTTACTCTTACTTTATATAGAAGCCTAACAACATTAATAATACAGTTTGCCAACCCAAAATAAATTAGAAAAGAAAAAAGGAACTCCTAGACACAGGCAATTTATAGAAGACATTCACTTTTTTTTTTAACATCTTTATTGGAGTATAATTGCTTTACAATGGTGTATTGGTTTCTGCTGTATAACAAAGTGAATCAGCTATACATATACATATATCCTCATATCCCCTCACTCTTGCTTCTCCCTCCCACACTCCCTAACCCACCCCTCTAGGTGGACACAAAGCACCGGGCTGATCTCCCTGTGCTATGCGGCTGCTTCCCACTAGCTATCTATTTTACATTTGGTAGTATATATATGTCCATGCCACTCTCTCACTTCGTCCCAGCTTACCCTTCCCCTTTCCTGTGTCCTCATATCCATTCTCTACATCTTCATCTTTACTCCTGTCCTGCCCCTAGGTTCTTTAGAACCGTTTTTTGTTTTTGTTTTTAGATTCCATATATATGTGTTAGCATATGGTATTTATTTTTCTCTTTCTGACTTACTTCACTCTGTATGACAGATTCTAGGTCCATCCACCTCACAACAAATAACTCAATTTCATCTCTTTTTATGGCTGAGTAATATCCCATTGTATATGTGTGCCACATCTTCTTTATCCATTCATCTGTCGATGATCATTTAGGTTGATTCCATGTCCTGGCTATTGTAAATAGAGCTGCAATGAACACTGTGGTACATGACTCTTTTTGAATTATGGTTTTCTCAGGGTATATGCCCAGTAGTGGGATTGCTGAGTCATATGGTAGTCCTAGTTTCAGTTTTGTAAGGAAGATCCATACTGTTCTCCATAGTGGCTATATCAGTTTACATTCCCACCAACAGTGCAAGAGGGTTCCCTTTTCTCCACACCCTCTCCAGCATTTATTGGTTGTAGACTTTTCGATGCTGGTCATTCTGACCAGTGTGAGGTGATACCTCATTGTAGTTTTGATTTGCATTTCTCTAATGATTAGTGATGTTGAGCATCCTTTCATGTGTTTGTTGGCAACCTGTATATCTCCTTTAGAGTAATGTCTATTTAGGTCTTCTACCCATTTTTGGATTGGGTTGTTTTTTTGATATTGAGCTGCATGAGATGCTTGTATATTTTGGAGATTAATCCTTTGTCATTTCCTTCATCTGCAAATATTTTCTCCCATTCTGAGGGTTGTCTTTTCATCTTGTTTATGGTTTCCTTTGCTGTGCAAAATCTTTGAAGTTTCATTAGGTCCCATTTGTTTATTTTTGTTTTTATTTCCATTTCTCGAGGAGGTGGGTCAAAAAGGATCTTGCTGTGATTTATGTCATAGAGTATTCTGCCTATGTTTTCCTCTAAGAGTTTTATAGTGTCTGGCCTTACATTTAGGTCTTTAATCCATTTTGAGTTAATTTTTGTGTATGGTGTTAGAGAGTGTTCTAATTTCATTCTTTTACATATAGCTGTCCAGTTTTCCCAGCACAACTTATTGAAGAGGTTGTCTTTTCTCCACTGTATATTCTTGCCTGCTTTATCAAAGATAAGGTGACCATATGTGCGTGGGTTTATCTCTGGGCTTTCTATCCTGTTCCATTGATCTATATTTCTTTTTTTGTGCCAGTTACCATACTGTCTTGATTACTGTAGCTCTGTAATATAGCCTGAAGCCCGAAGTTTGATTCCTCCAGCTCCGTTTTTCTTTCTCAAGATTGCTTTGGCTATTCGGGGTCTTTCGTGTTTCCATACAAATTGTGAAATTTTTTGTTCTAGTTCTGTGAAAAATGCCATTGGTAGTTTGATAGGGATTGCATTGAATCTGTAGATTGCTTTGGGTAGTATAGTCATTTTCCCAATGTTGATTCTTCCAATCCAAGAACATGGTAAATCTCTCCATCTGTTTGTATCATCTTTAATTTCTTTCATCAGTGTCTTATAGTTTTCTGCATACAGGTCTTGTGTCTCCTTAGGTAGGTTTATTCCTAGGTATTTTATTCTTTTTGTTGCAGTGGTAAGTGGGAGTGTTTCCTTAATTTCTCTTTCAGATTTTTCATCATTACTGTGTAGGAATGCAAAGATTTCTGTGCATTAATTTTGTATCCTGCTACTTTACCAAATTCATTGATTAGCTCTAGTAGTTTTCTGGTAGCATCTTTAGGATTCTCTATGTATAGTATCAAGAAGACATTCACTCTTTGATGCATATCTTTGACAGCTGGGGGAAAGCTGAGACTCAGTTATGCTTTGCATGAATTTAGGTGATGCCATCACTGGTATCTAACAGATTTCCAAGATTTTCATTGTGCAAAACTATGTCATGGGAAGAACAAGGGCTCTATAACATAATTGGAGATTGGACATATGTCTCCATGTGAGACAGAATGAGAGAGAGATGGTCACAGAATTCAAGTTGCATGGGGCCCTTGCATGGAAAAATCGCCATTATTTTAAAAGTTGGTTTAGAACAGAACATGATGTGCTGATAGGAAGCAATTTTTCTGGGATAGACCATGAGGGCGGCATCTAATTCCTCTCATTCCATCCCTGAAAGGTTATAAATATATATTCAGGAGTCCTAGCAACTCTGCTTTAGGAACACTAAAAGGTGGATGCTAGTCAAAGACAGAAAGTTAAGAGCCTGACATCCAGAGATTGACCTGCACGGTACTTAGAGCAGTAGTAGCAGACAGAGCATCCCAAGGAGATTTATATCACCTATTTTCTGCCTCCCCTGACTTGAATACTCCAGGAGAGCAGGGATTTTTGTCTGTTTTGTTTAGTGTAGCCCAAGTCTATAGAAAAGTGCCCGGCGAATAGTAGGTGCTTAATAAATGATTTAATAAATGATGATTTTGATGCATGATTCAATTAACAGACCTGTGTAGGAAGTACAGGCAATGAGTAGATCCACAGCAATAATCACAAGAGAAAGTGAGAGCAGCTGGAGCAGAGGATGAAGAAGCTGGGAGGGGTGTGAATGCTATGAAAGGCAACCCTCCCTTGAGGGAAAGAGCTGAGACCCTGTCACCTGACAAGTGGGCACTACTGATTCAGTGGACTTGGACACAATGGTTAGAATGACCTCATTTAAGATCTACTACCTTGGGCTTCCCTGGTGGTGCAGTGGTTGAGAGTCCGCCTGCCAATGCAGGGGACACGGGTTCGTGCCCCGGTCCAGGAAGATCCCACATGCCGTGGAGCAGCTGGGCCCGTGAGCCATGGCCGCTGAGCCTGCACATCCGGAGCCTGTGGTCCGCAACGGGAGAGGCCACAACAGTGAGAGGCCCACGTACTGCAAAAAAAAAAAAAAAGATCTACTACCTTGTGGGATCCAGGGGACATTCACGTTATAAGTAAAAACAGCATTATGCATATTAAATGTTCTTGAGGACCTTCTTTCCTAGAAATGGAATTTTAAAAAATGTCCTTGATACTATCTTGAGATATAAAAAAGATCTATCATGTTCATTTTGCTTTGGAAAATCCATGATATATTTTAGAACTATTTTCATCAAAAGTATCTAAAATGCAAAGATAGTGAGGCTAGGTTTATGTTATCTTCTGTCTTCTGTAAGTATCTCAACCGCGGACAATGGAGCAGTGGCAATGCAGAACCACAGAACCCGTTCTCTGCCTCAGTCACACCAGAGATGATGCCTCTTGATTCGAGATGAACAGAAGTCTGGCTCCAGAGCTGAGCATCAGCACAGGAAGTGAATACCACAGTTAAGCACATTCAGGCCAGAGAGACCTAGAACGAAGTTCCCAGGAAAGAAAACATGCTTAATAATGAGTCAGTGGACCCAGGAAGGATGAGACAAGGAGAAAACTCAACTTCAAAATATTGTCAGGAAACTGTAACGGTAAAGAGAAAAAGAGCTGTAAACACTGCATTCTAGTAGCTCCTAATGGCCAAAGCTAGAGCAATTTGAGCAATAAATAAATGATGGTGGGATTGGATAACTTGCCAAAGAATAGAATAGACATCCATAAGTCCATACTGATATAAATACATGATTGATTAAATAAATAAAAGACAACAAATAGGTATTATACAAGAATTCAAAATACTAAATGTAAAAGGAACGAGGGAAATAGGAGACCAACATTAGAACACCACGGTATAACTGCTGCAGGCAAGATCCATGGATGAATGCTAAAATTAGTGGGTGAAACTTTTAGGAGAAACAGGATGTTTGAATAGCCTCAATGTAACTCCCCCAAAATATATATTAATTACTGTGGTGGTTTTAACATATGTCCACAAATTCTTTGATACTCCTCTTTCCAGATGTGGAGCTTAATTTCTCTCCCCTTGAGTGTTGGCTGAACTTAGTGACTTGTTTTCAAAGAATAGAGTATGGACAGGAAAAAAAAATAGAAACTTCACAGTGGAGAAGCCTGGCAGACACTATTTTCACAAGGTGATCAAGGTCAACATCACAAGGGATGAGTCATGTTGCCATCATGTACCCTTGATGTGAGAAGGGCACTTCACCTCTGATATTCTTCCCTAAAATACACTACCCCAATCTAATCATGAGAAAAACCTCGATCAGCCCCAAATTGAGGGGCATTTTACAGAATATTCTTTAAATGCATCAAGGTCATAAAAAGCAAGGAAAGACTGAGAAACTGACACAGATTAGAAGACACTAAGGAGATATGAGTAGTAAATGCAATTTGATATACAGGATTAGATCCTAGAACAGAAAAAAGGACATTAGTGGAAAAACTGGTGAAATCTGAATAAAATCTATAGTTCAGTTAATAGTTTAATACCAATGTTAGTTTTTTCGTTTTGATGAATGTACCGTGGTTACATAAGATCTTAACATTAGAGGAAGCTGGGTAAAGGGTATAGGGGGATTCTCTCTACTGTCTACAACTTTTATGTAATTCTAAAATTATTCCAAAATTAAATGTGTGTATATAATACAAAAAAAGAATAAAAAATAAATGCCAGGAAATGGGATAAAAAATAAAAATCATTCATGTTGAAAAAATAAATTTAGACTCAGCCCTAACACTGGCAAATTGAGGTTGAGAAATCTCAGAAAGATTCTCAGGTTTTTGGCTTCTTGTTGCCAAATAGTTGATCACCGTCATGAACAAAGGCTGGGACAGGCTAGGGAGTGGGTGATAAGCTTACTAAATCTTTATTATATGCATATAAGGCTGACAGAAGAAGTCAACATCCAATTGATCTATTGATAAAACTAGAGTGTTCAATTACTTAGCTCATTTGTCACTCGAAAGAATGGTAAAGTGAAAAGGTCACATGATTTAGAAACACAAAAATTGGGTTCAAATCTTAACTCTCAGCAAACTATTTAGTTAAGTCAATCCCTTTACTGAAACACAGTTTCCTCATCTGCAAAACATAGGTAATAATAATAAAAATAATAATATCTATCTTATCCACTTCTAAAGTTTTGAGGAAACTTAAAAGAGATTATGTAAGTCAGAGGACTTGGCAAAACTCACCAAATGTAGTCCTACAGGGCCTTCTGCATTCTCTAAAAAGATGAAATTATAAACTGTGCACTTTTAATGATTAACAGATTCTAGGCATACTGTGGGATATGGGAAACTTTCCTGTAATAAAGATATTTAGTTAACTATAAAGTCTTCCTCCTTCATGATGCTAAAAAACAGAGAGTTTTCTAAACTGGGTTTCAAGTAGACTAGAAGAACATATAGTTACAATAAAATCTGCTTCATTTCCTAGGGTTTCATCATCTCAGTATATAACAGGGAAAATGATAAACACTCTTCATTTCCTCACCTGTAAAACGTAGAGATTGGTAGGTGATCTCCAAAAATCTTCCCAGTTCAAAAGTTTTTAGGATGTCTATATTCTTCCAAAGGAGTGATAATTCAAGACAAGGCTTTGCCAGATTACAGTTGAGGCATAGGAAAAGAAATCTATAACCTCTGTAAGTGCACTTGCAGTTTCCTGCTGAGATTTTTTGAGGATCTATCCTCCACAATGTTCAACCACCAACTGTCAATAATCTAACCAACAAATGAGCCAGAGTAAAAAATGTCACTGTTTGTTCTTGTCTCAGATGTTACAACTGAACTCAGTACGTTCAAAAATTCCATTTATTGGGGCTTCCTTGGTGGCGCGGTGGTTGAGAGTCCGCCTGCCGATGCAGGGGACGTGGGTTCGTGCCCCGGTCTGGGAGGATCCCACATGCCGCGGAGCGGCTGCCCCCGTGAGCCATGGCCGCTGAGCCTGTGCGTCCGGAGCCTGTTGCTCCGCAGCGGGGAGGCCACAACAGTGAGAGGCCCGCATACCGCAAAAAAAAAAAAAATTCCATTTATGTAATCGAGTGTGTGTGTGAGTGTGTGTTTTCTTCATATTAAGGCCTCTGAATTAAGTGAAACTCTTATTAATTGTTTTCAGGCATATAAAATTGCCCAACTGATTCCAAATAGGCAAAATCAAAGCAATCAACTCATTTTATTTTCAACTTTGACCACGTCATAGGAAAGGAACTTATAAATCTAGTCCAAATAAATCTGTTACATATCAGTCCAGAATAATTACCAAGCCCAGCTCAATCCCAGTTCAATTGACCAATCCTTTTATCTCTGTGATGTTTACATAAATCTTATCACAGTCATCACTCAGGGTTTGGCTTGAAGGCTGCCCAAAGAATAATAATTTTTTTTAACGGTAAAAACTTCATATTAGCCTCCACTTTTACCAGCTCTGGAGTGCTAAAAAGAACCTTCAGGATACATTACTAGATGTTGCCTTCTATTTTCTGAATTAAGAACCATTTAACATGTGAAAAGGTCTTCCTACTCTGTTCAGACTACCTCAGAGGTGTGTTTCCCTGTAAACACCCATAGCTACTGCCACATTTTGGCCTGGGAAAAATAAAAGTACCAGGTGTGGCATCTCCAATCCACCAACCCTAGAGAGCATTTTCATTCTTGTAAATTCACAAGTTTGGGCATATTCCTAACGTAAGCCAGATATACTTTGGTATGCATATTTTTCAGATTTTGGAAAGGTAATAAGGATCATATACCAGGTACCATGCAGCATCCCCAGGGAAGTCTGAGGAAACACCCAATCAGTCATAGGATCATGACTCCAGTGAAACATGAATATTCACACTCAGTAGAATAAGTAAAGATTATTAATAGCCTCAAGTCAATTCAGGACAAGTTTTGTCCTCAAATGAATTATGAAAACAAAAACTCATTTTCAAGAATTTTTTGGATTTGGAAATTGAGGCTCATGAATTGTGGACCTGTAGTGGGACTAGGATTTGAGTGTGAGAAGGGAACAAGGGGAAAAAATTCATATTATTTTAGTGTCTTCCTGTCTGGAAAAGAAACTATTTCTCCACTTGCAATAGTTAAAAGAATCTTTTGAGGGCCGATCCTCTCTAATTGAGACCTCAGCATCTTACCTTCAAAAGGATCCTTGCAAGTAGATAGCATGTGTATGTGCTTCCAACATATACTCTACAGTAATTTACTGCTTCCAAACTCCACCCAGTTTCTTTTATGATGTTCACAGTTTCAGAAGACAGTTCTGCTCAGGCCTGAAATAGCAGCCCACCTGGCTCCATTTATCCCCCTTTCATATTAAGGACAATGTAACCCCAAACCTTTACCTTCAACTTGTAAAGACTTCACACAGGCCATTTGGGAAATTTATTGTCGTCTTAAAGAGACTTGTCTTTTTCATTCAGTGAACCCCACTACAAAAACCAGCTCAGTACCTGTCGGCCATCTGGTCTCTGTGTATACACCAGGCCAAAATTTCCACATTTCCTCCTTTGAGTTTGCTCTGTAGAAGACAAATCCGATTAGGTGAAAAATAATGCTGCAAGACTAACAAGCCATTATTCTGAATGCAAATGATATTTTCTTTAATAAGTGTTCCCAGTCTAAATAAGCTTTGAACTTCAGATCTGCCTGGGTGCTGGGGTTTGTTTGCAATATTCATGTAGCCAACATGACGACACCTTTGGCTGAGACCCAGATTTTTTTAATCAGCAAAGCTGTAGTGTATGAAACAGATTCAAATGGCCCTTCCTTTTCCATGTCAGAAATTTCTGGGAACATAACCTAGTGATTCTAGCACAGAGCAAACAAAATTAAACCAAGGTTTATTGTATCATAACAGCCAGTGTCTACTGGTAACTTGAAATCTAGCAGACTCTCGTAACAATAAATAGGGAAGTATTTCTTTTTTGAGACTACATAGAGTTATATGACAGTGACAGGTGGCAAGAGTTTTAGGTTCTGAACAAGCCATGTTAGTAATTTACTAACAATTATCTTTTCCTCCAGATCACTGTTTCTTGTCTCTACCTGTATATCAGTATCACCCGAGAAACTCTTTAAAAAATACTGATGTTTCACTCCATAGCAGAAATTAAACCACAAACTCTAGAGGTGGGTTTCAGAGTCTTTAGATTTTACGGTTTTCTTGGTAATTCCAATGCGTAGCTGATTTTGATAACAGTTACTCTGATATTCATTCATTCATTCAATTATTCAACATGTATTGACTACCAATTATGCCCTGGGACTACTCTAAACACTGGAGGTTCAGAAAAAAATGTCCAGAATGGCTGGAGGATGGTCATCAAAGGTCACAACTGATGTTGGACAGAGTGCAGGAGCTGGGTCTTGCAGAACCTTGAAGGACTTTGGATTTTATTCTAGGTGCAATGAAAAGCCATGGGGTGGGAAGGGAGAGGGTTAAGCAAAGGAGTGACATGATCTGACTTATATTTTTAAAAGATTATTTTGACTGTCTCCTTGGAGAATATCATTAAAATGAAATCAAGTCCAAGGACAGAACAAACCATCAGTTTAGGGAACAAAACAATAGAAACTATTGGACACTTGCTTTTATTACTGGTTTTGTCTTAGACCAACTGAGCGGTATGCCAGCTGTTTTATAGTCATCATTCCTCTGGGCCACGTTTGGATAAATTACTCCAGCACCAGTGCTCTTAGTGAGCTTCCAGTGCTCAGAGGAGACTGCATATGACTTCCTCAGCTACTAGATAGAACTCACCTTCCGAGCACAGCACACATTTCTCATCTTGATTGTGCATGACTGACTGCTTCCCAGCCGAGGCATTCTCTCGGTAATAGAAGGATAAAAAGAATCTAAGTGATGACTCTTCCCAGCTGAGGCTTTATATGCTCATAGCCTAACATCTTCTCTTTGCCAAATATTGTTCGAATTATACGTTCATTAAATGATGTCACGGACAGCATCATCTTTCTAATCTTTGCAAAATGGAATTAAATATTTACTCCATTATATCCTTAAAAGCACTTTAAACTTTAACTATTTTTTAAAAAATGTTTAAGATATGTATTATTGTGATTATAAGAAGAGTAAGCCTCCAGCCTAGCTTGATTCTATTTTTATCCTAATTACACTTTAGAATGATAATTAAACAAGATATCTAGGCAAACTAATTTTAGTTGGCTGCCCAGTGAGGATACATTTACTTACATTTATCTACTACGCTTATTAGTCATTAACTTATGAATAAGTAAGTAGAAAGCCAGTATGTTGCTTAAGCAATGTGGGCATGTCCTCCAGCCCCCAAATACCTCCTTTTAAGCATGGTGCCAAAAATACGAGACATTCATTTGCTTGGGTCTCAGTCAAGTATTCATTTCATTTTGTAGAGCCCTCAGCTTTATCTTCTAACACTTTAAGAGATAAAGAATAGCAGTCAATTAAAAGCAAAAAATGCACATGAGGCTGGAACATCAGTCATAGGCTCTAAGTGTATGGCTACAGGGTAGGAGGAGCAATGGAAAAAAGGGCATTGGAGAAAGCTTTCTGAAAGAGAATGTAGAACAGTACAAAAGAATGATATTTCTGACTTCACAGTTATGTCCAAGACGATCCCTATAGTCCTAGACTTCCATTTTGAGTCAGAGCATAATGTTTCAATTCTTAAAAATATTAGCTTTTCTTTTCATCTGACGCCACCCATTGATAAGATTACTAAGGGAATAAATGGAATTATTCTTATTTCCTGAGCTCTTTATCCCCTCTCAAAGGGTCAAGTTCCTAGAGGATGGTAATAAATGAACCACGATAGAGCAGTTTGTGGAAATTTTTACTTGACCTGTAACTTAGCTTTATAAATAATTCTGAACAGCCATAAAATGACTATGCTTGAAAGATAAATGCTCGTTGAGGTAACAGAAAAACTCGCTCCATGCAATTCAGCAAGAATATAATATCCAGGACTTCCCTGGTGGTGCAGTGGTTAAGAATCCACCTGCCAAGGCAGGGGACATGGGTTCAAGCCCTGGTGCAGGAAGATCCCACATGCTGCGGAGCAACTAAGCCCGTGCGCCACAACTACTAAGCCTGCGCTCTAGAGCCCACAAGCCACAACTACTGAGCCCGTGCGCCACAACTACTGAAGCCCGCGTGCCTAGAGCCCGTGCTCTGCAACAAGAGAAGCCACCGCAGTGAGAAGCTCGCTCACCGCAGCGAACAGTAGCCCCCGCTCGCCGCAACTAGAGAAAGCCTGTGTGCAGCAACAGAGACCCAACGCAGACAAAAATTATTTAATTTTTTAAAAAAGAATATCCAAAAAAAGGCTCTCATTTAAAACTATGTTTTCTAGCTATTATTTTTGTATACTTTGCTAATTCTATAACTTTATTTTTAGAAAGTATACATTTTACATATTTTAAAGGAAGAGGAAAAAATACTGCTCCAGGATTTTTTTGTTTGTTTGTTTGTTTGTGGTACGCAGGCCTCTCACCATTGTGGCCTCTCCCATTGCGGACCACAGTCTCCGGACGCGCAGCCTCAGCGGCCATGGCTTACGGGCCCAGCCACTCCACGGCATGTGGGATCCTCCTGGACCGGGGCACAAACCCATGTCCCCTGCATCGGCAGGCGGACTCTCAAACAATGCTCCACCAGGGAAGCCCCATCCCATAGACTTTGGATCATCGTGTTTTCACTGTCGTTTGTTTCTAGGTAGTTTTTGATTTCCTCTTTGATTTCCTTCAGTGATCTCTTGGTTATTTAGTAGTGTATTGTTTAGCCTCCATGTGTTTGTATTTTTACAGATTTTTTTCTGTAATTGATATGTAGTCTTACAGTGTTGTGGTTGGAAATGATACTTGATACTATTTCAATTTTCTTAAATTTACCAAGGCTTGATTTGTGACCCAAGATATGGTCTATCCTGGAGAATGTTCTACGAGCACTTGAGAAGAAAGTTTATTCTGTTGTTTTTGGATGGAATGTCCTGTAAATATCAATTAAGTCCATCTTGTTTAATGTGTCATTTAAAGCTTGTGTTTCCTTATTTATTTTCATTTTGCATGATCTGTTCATTTGTGAAAGCGAGGTGTTAAAGTCCCCTACTATTATTGTGTTACTGTCGATTTCCCCTTTTTAAAAATAATTATTTTTTAAATTTTTGGCTGCACTGGGTCTTCATTGCAGCATGCAGACTTTCTCTAGTTGCAGCGAGCGGGGGCTACTCTTCGTTGCAGTGCACGGGATTCTCATTGCAGTGGCTTCTCTTGTTGCAGAGCATGGGCTCTAGGTATGCGGGCTCCAGTAGCTGTGGCATGCGGGCTCTAGAGCACAGGCTCAGTAGTTGTGACACACCGGTTTAGCTGCTCCGTGGCATGTGGGATCTTCCCAGACCAGGGATCGAACCCATGTCCCCTTCATTGGCAGGCAGATTCTTAACCACTGCACCACCAAGGAAGTCCCTCAATTTCCCCTTTTATGGCTGTTAGCATTTGCCTTATGTATTAAGGTGTTCCTATGTTGGGTGCATAAATATTTACAATTGTTATATCTTCTTCTTGGATTGATCCCTTGATCATTATGTAGTGTCCTTCTTTGTCTCTTGTAATAGTCTTTATTTTAAAGTCTATTTTGTCTCATATGAGAATTGCTACTCCAGCTTTCTTTTGAATTCCATTTGCACAGAATATCTTTTTCCATCCCCTCACTTTCAGTCTGTATGTGTCCCTAGGTCTGAAGTGGGTCTCTTGTAGACAGCATATATACAGGTCTTGTTTTTGTATCCATTCAGCCAGTCTATGTCTTTTGGTGGGAGCATTTAATCCATTTACATTTAAGGTAATTATCGATATGTATGTTCCTATTCCCATTTTCTTAATGGTTTTGGGCTTATTATTGTAGGTCTTTTCTTTCTCTTGTGTGTCCTGCCTAGAGAGGTTCCTTTAACATTTGTTGTAAAGCTGGTTTGGTGGTGCTGAATTCTCTTAGCTTTTGCTTGTCTGTAAAGGTTTTAATTTCTCTGTCAAATCTGAATGAGATCCTTGCTGGGTAGAGTAATCTTGGTCATAGGTTTTTCCCTTTCATCACTTTAAATATGTCCTGCCACTCTCTTCTGGCTTGCAGAGTTTCTGCTGAAAGATCAGATGTTAACCTTATGGGGATTCCCTTGTATGCTATTTGTTGTTTTTCCTTTGCTGCTTTTAATATTTTTTCTTTGTATTTAATTTTTGATAGTTTGATTAATATGTGTCTTGGCGTGTTTCTCCTTGGATTTACCCTGTTTGGGACTCTCTGTGCTTCCTGGACTTGACTGACTTTTTCCTTTCCCATATTAGGGAAGTTTTCAACTATAATCTCTTCAAATATTTCCTCAGACCCTTTCTTTTTCTCTTCTTCTTCTGGGACCCCTATAATTCGAATGTTGGTGTGTTTAATGCTACCCCAGAGGTCTCTGAGACTGTCCTCAATTCTTTTCATTTTTTATTCTGCTCTGCAGTAGTTATTTCCACTATTTTATCTTCCAGGTCACTTATCTGCTCTTCTGCCTCAGTTATTCTGCTATTGATTCCTTCTAGAGAATTTTTAATTTCATTGATTGTGTTGTTCATCATTGTATGTTTGCTCTTTAGTTCTTCTAGGTCTTTGTTAAATGTTTCTTGTATTTTCTCCATTCTATTTCCAAGATTTTGGATCATCTTTACTATCATTACTCTGAATTCTTTTTCAGGTAGACTGCTTATTTCCTCTTCATTTGTTTGGTCTGGTGGGTTTTTACCTTGCTCCTTCATCTGCTGCATATTTCTCTGTCTTCTCATTTTGTTTAACTTACTGTATTTGGGGTTTCCTTTTTGCAGCCTGCACATTTGTAGTTCCTGTTGTTTTTGGTGTCTGATCCCAGTGGGTGAGGTTGGTTCAGTGGCTTGTGTAGGCTTCCTGGTGGAGGAGACTGGTGCTTGTGTTCTGGTGGGTGGGGCTGGATCTTGTCTTTCTGGTGGGCAGGGCCATGTCCGGTGGTGTGTTTTGGGGTGTCTGTGAACTTAGTATGATTTTAGGCAGCCTCACTGCTATGGGTGGGATTGTGTTTCTGTCTTGGTAGTTGTTTGGCATGGGGCGTCCAGCACTGGAGCTTGGTGGCCATTGGGTGGAGCTGGGTCTTAGTGCTGAGATGGAGACCTCTGGGAGAGCTCTTGCTGACTGATATTATGAGGGGCTGGGAGGTCTCTGGTGGTCCAATGTCTTGAACTCAGCTCTCCCACATCAGAGGCTCAGGCCTAACACCAGGCCGGAGCACCAAGACCCTGTCAGCCACATGGCGCAGAAGAAAAGGGAGAAAGAAAGAAAGACAAAAAAAAAAAAATTTTAATAAATAAATAATATTTTTAAAAATTTTAAATAATAATTATAAAAAAGAAGAGAGTAACCAAACCAATGAACAAATCCACCAATGATAACAAGCACTAAAACCTAAACTAAGATAAACATAAAAATCAGAGGGATTTCCCTGGCGGTCCAGTGGTTGAGAGTTCACCTTCCAATGCAGGGGGTGTGGGCTCAATCCCTGGTAGGGGAGTTAAGATCCCACATGCCTCACGGCCAAAAGAACAAAACATAAAACAGAAGCAATACTGTAACAAATTCAGTAAAGACTGAAAACAAAAAAATTCAGAAACTAATCAGTCACAGACAGCAAACCCCAAGTCTATAGTTTCTCCCAAAGTCCACCTCCTCAATTTGGGATGATTCACTGTCTATTCACGTATTCCACAGATGCAGGTACATCAAGTTGATTGTGGGGATTTAATCCGCTGCTCCTGGGGCTGCACAGAGAAATTTCCCTTTCTCTTCTTTGTTCACACCGCTCCTGGCGTTCAGCTTTGGTTTTGGCCTCACCTCTGAGTGTAGGTCGCCCTCAGGCATCTGTTCCCGCCCAGACAGGAGGGGGTTAAAGCCGCGGCTGATTAGGGTGCTCTTGCTCGCTCGGGCGTGGGGGTTGGGGGAGGGTATGATAGTCATAACTGGAACGCGGGGCGAGCCTGCGGAGGCAGCGGCCCACGTGACATTGCAACAGCCTGAGGCGCTGTGTGTTCTCCCGGGGAAGTTGTCCCCGGATCCCGGGACCCTGGCGGTAGCGGGCTGCACAGGCGCCCAGGAGAGGAGGTGTGGACAGTGACCTGTGCACGCACACAGGCTTCTTGGTGGCGGCAGCAGCAGCCTTAGCGTCTCCCGCCCGTCTCTGGGGTCCACGCTGATAGCCACGGCTCATGCCCGTCTCTGGAGCTCCTTTAAGCGGCACTTTTAATCCCCTCTCCTCGCACACCAGGAAACAAAGAGGCAAGAAAAAGTCTCTTGTATCTTTGGCAGCTCCAGGGTTTTTCCCGGACTCCCTCCCGTCTAGCTGTGGCACACTAACCTCTTCAGGCTGTGTTCATGCAGCCAACCCCAGTCCTCTCCCAGGGATCCGACCTCCGAAGCCCGAGCCTCAGCTCCCAGCCCCGCCCGCCCCGGCGGGTGAGCAGACAAGCCTCTCGAGCTAGTGAGTGCTGGTTGGCACCAACCCTCTGTGCGGGAATCTCTCCACTTTGCCCTCCGCACCCCTGTGGCTGCACTCTCCTCCGTGGCTCCGAAGCTTCCCCCCTCCACCCCCCGCAGTCTCCACCCGCGAAGGGGCTTCTAGTGGGTGGAAACCTTTCTTCCTTCACAGCTCCCTCCCACTGGTGCGGGTCCCATCCCTATTCTTTGTCTCTGTTTTTTCTTTTTTCTTTTGCCTTAGCCAGGTACGTGGGGAGTGTCTTACCTTTTGGGAAGTCTGAGGTCTTCTGCCAGCATTCAGTAGGTGTTCTGTAGGAGTTGTTCCACGTGTAGATGTATTTCTGATGTATCTGTGCCGAGGAAGGTGATCTCCACGTCTTACTCTTCCGCCATCTTGAAGGTCCCCCTATCAAATAATGCAATTTTAAAACAAATATTCTTTCAACTTATACAGTGCTGTATGTCAATTATATCTTTAATAAAACTGGAAATAAAGAATCTAAGCCTAATAAAAATTAAAAATATTCTTTCAAATGGGCATTGTTAGGGAGCTATTCTTCCCCATATCTGATATTTCTTCCATATTCAGGGAGCTCTGTTAGTTTAACTCTGGAAGGCTCTCTTCATGCCCTTCTCAGCCCCTCTTCAACACCAAACTATCCTAGGGGCCTCCCCTCCCGAGGAGAGGTAGAGGGATTCATCTGATGGTAAATTGGAGATGAATAAACTGGGCTTAATTCCTCCTTTTCCCCTTTGGAAGCCAGCAAGTGTCTCAGATAGCTCACTTCATGGCCGAATTTTATAGTTTGTGAAGTGTTATCTCAAGCCCAACTTTTGGTGTATGTGCTTTGACACAGAAATAAAATTAAGAGTAGAATTTATAGACCCAAATAACACATTAAGAGTATTCTTGCAGGGCTTGGACTCATGGACAATGGACTTGAATGTGTGGGGAGGGAATGACCCTTTGGAAGATCATAAAGCCTGACTTACACTGTGCCAGGAGGGGGTTTACCATGGTGTGATTGGAATTTAACTGCTGCAACTTGACCTTGGCAGGTGATTCCTACTTTTGGCAATTTTGTCCACAGGCCAGTGGCTGTTTCATACAGGCAGAACTGTGCACATGGGTGGATTCATGCAAGTCTTTGGACCATGTAGGCCTCAGCAAAGGCATGGGGGTGGGAGACCTGGGGTGGGTTGAAGAGGTGCAGTTCTAATCTCAGGGAAAATGTGTGCCATTAGCCCACCCTAAGCCAAATGCTGGAGGCTTTATAACACAGGCTGTTGCATTTTACTTCACAGGCACACCTGAGGCAGAGACTCAAGTCTAAAAGACAGTCATTCCACATTAGACAGTAGAAGAAAGAATAATGTTTGCTGCATTCAATGCAAGACTCTTGAGTCCTTTCCATGCTCCAGAACACTGGGGAGATAGTAGCTATGAATTATCAGAGCCAGTCTTTATGAGGGCAGAACTTGATCAGCTGCCCCAAATTCACTCTGAAATAAGGATGAGATGGAATCTATGGAAGGCCTAATATTGAATTTATGAAGTTTGTCCACAGGCTCAAGAATAGAAAATATTTAAGAATTATTGGGTGTGTTTCAAGATGATCCCATTATTGTAGGTGGCATGCAGGTGCTCTGAGGGAACATGTTTGAGAAAATTTATGAAGTTCAACACAACAAAAATAAGTACTGTGGAGCAGAAACTGGTTCTCACTGGACTCCTCTAAGCACATGGTTCGCAACTGCACAGCATATATAATCATCAATTAATTCAAAATCTCTAGGGATAGGAGCCAGGCATTGGTATTGAGATATCAACTTGGAATAAAGTATGTAAAGTGCCTAGCCTTCAACCTGGCAAATAGCTGGCATCTTCTAGATAGATATTGGTGTCTGTCCCAATTTCCTCCTCTACACAATGCGGTCTTTCCTTTTCCTAGGATGACTGGGTAAATTACAAAGAATTTAAATGGTCTTACCAACACTTTTTCACAACAGGTAATCCAACACTGCAGTTTAAATCCAGCCATCTCAGAAAAGCTTATTTGAACAGTTATTTTTCTTTGAAGATTTAGTAGTCTCATAATCCCAACATTGTTCCTTCTTTTTCCCCTTCCCTGAACTAAAAAATACAAGTTTCTCAGTTCTTTAACCAGGACACACATCACTACCAACCATAAAGATATAGGATAATTACATATAAGAGTAATCTGAGCAGTAGGGAAATAGAATTTCTGCTTTGTATGTTTCAAATATATGCTGTTTCCAAGATATTTTTAGACATTTTATGGCTGGATTCTTCCCAGGAAAGTTGGTTCTTCCATCAGAAATTTGCTCTTTCTATCTAAGGATTTTCAGATCTTTGGAAAGTACTTTCCAAAGTCCAGAATTTTAAACCACTGAGGGATAACTGATGAGGATAAAAAAGGTATTGGGGGTTTAGCCAGCATCGCACAAAGCCAGGCCCACAGCCTGACAGCTCCAGCTGCCAGACCCATGAGACTTTGCTTTTCCCAGGTCAACAAGGATTCACCGCATCCTAATGCTCATTATACACATTTGATATTCATTTTGTTTCTGAGTATTTATTGGGCTTAGTTTTCTTGACTTGACTGTCTCTAGGTTAAGATTTTTTTTTTTTGGTTATTAGAAAAAAGAGGTCCGATTGCCAGTTATGACGGCTTCCAGTTATGAACTTATTAACGATTTCTTGCATGTTTATAACATTCCTGACCATTTCCATTTCAAATTTTGCCATGACCCTTAACCTGTTTTCCAAAATCACAATTTCTGCAGAGAACAACATGTTTTGTTGGAATCACTTGAAATAATGTCACAAATTACTCTTGGAGATATCGCGAGCCAGGTGCAATGTCATGTTCGCCTCGTTTAGTTATTGCTCTTGGCCTTGCCGCAACTGATGCTCAGATTGTATTAAATAGACATGACTTATTCGGGTCTCACCTTACCGGCAAAGCTGACTGAGCTTTCTCTCCACTTGATGTGTGCTGTTTAACATCACGATGATTCCTGGATTACATCCCTTTTCATTTACTGTCTGTCATTCCATGCAGCTCACTTCCTGGCTCATTATTCCTTCTCTGTCTTTTTGTTCCATAACTTAACATGATGGCTGGATAGCAGTCTTGGAAAGAGAGTCTGAGCAGATTTATCATTCTGTGGAGGAGCTGGTGTCAAAATCCATTTCAAAAATCCAGATCTTTGAAGATGAATTCCTTGATGGCCCCAAACTTTCTTTGAAGTGTAAAGAAGCTCCATAATCAAAACCAAAACTCGATAAGTGAGTATTGAAATGCTAATGCTAGGTCTACTTATTCTTATAATGATGGTGATATTACAGCTACTAACATTTATTATGTACTAACTGTAGTATATGTTCTAAATATTTTGCATGCATTGATTGCTTCATTTAATCTCACAACAGCCCTATAGAGGTTTCTTTTCATCCTTGGTTTTCAGATGAGGTACAGAGAAAGTAAGTAATATGTCCAAGATCACTCAATGACTAGACAGTGAAGCCATGATTGGAACTTGAACAAATCTGATTCCAGATTCTATAGCTCTTAACCACCACCTAGTGTAATAGAAAGAGGAGATCAAAGTGGTACTAAACAAACTCTTCTCAGGAAAAAGGACAGGATATTTTCATCTTCAGGTATCTTTTGGAGTCAAGTTAATTGGTTGTAAGGCATAGGACCTGTCAACTTTCATTTATGGATATGGCAATTTTAATGTCTTTAAAAACGCAAGCACTATTTCTTATTCTTTCATTTAATAAACATTGGTTGGATAAGCATCTGTCAGAAGGTACCATACTATGTGTGGGTAGTACATAAAGTTAAAAAAGACACATTTCTTGCCTCAATTGTTCCCCAAAAGACTAAAGCAGCAGGCATGAAAACAGAGGCTTGAAATACAGAGTGATACATGTTATGATGGGGGTGTGCACAAAGCATAAGGCTAAAGGAAAGGAGACCACTCAATTTGGGTTTATGGCAATATGTCAACATACTCTGATGTTCAGGTATTACCCTCAGCAATTTAGCTCCTCTAGAAAGAATCTAAAACTGTTTCTGTAACAAATCAGCTTTTTTCCAAGAGATATACTACAGTGTTGTGTTTTAAGAATGTAAGCTGTGGAGTCAGGGTAGTTGAATTTGAATCCTGGCTCCACGAACTTTGGGCAACTTACTAAACCTCCCTGTGGCTCAGTTTCCTTATCTATAAAATGAGGATAACAATTTTAATAGTGGAATTGTTGTGAGAATTGAATAAGTTAATACATGTGAATTCCTTAGAGCATTACCTGACATATAATACATATAATACTATATGTATTAAATATTTTTACTATAAATAAAAATATTGATAATCTATGAAAATTTTTTATAAACTAAGAATGGATAACTTTCTTCAAATGGACCAGCTATTATTAATGAGCCTCTAATATATTCTAGGTACCTTGCCAGGGTGTGGGGAACAAATTCAATTTAGGGGCTCAGGAATACTCCAGAAGCTTATAATAAAATGGAGGCAACAAAAAAACTAGGCAAAATACATTAGAATAAGTGATATTTAAATATAAAGTGCTATGGGAAGATGCAGATGAATGGAAAAAATTAATTCAGTCCTGATGGATCCAGAAAAGCTTCACTGACATTTGAGCCAGACCTTGAAGGAATCCAACTAAATGATTGCCAAGGTCATTCCTGGCATAGGGAGCAGCATGGAAAAGATATGAAGAGATAACAGAAGAAAAGAAAGTTGAAGGCTCATGAGGTGCTACTGGAGCAGTGTCTGGAGATGAGCCGGGAAGAAGGGGATTAGTTCTTACTAAGAGCCTTGTAGTCAATTCCAAACTTGTGAGCGAGTAATATAACATGATAACATCTGCATTTTAGAAATATCACTCCTCTGGCACAATGGGCAATGGATTTGAAGACAGTATAAAGTAGAAAAACTCATCAAGAGAGTGTTGCAATGATCTTAGAGAGAAGTGATGATGACCTGAACCAGGGCCATGGCTAAGGGAAGAGGAAGAAAGAAGATACAATAGAAGTATCAACAAGGCAGAGTGACAAACTAGACATGGTAGATAAAGAGATGTACTGTAGGATGTTTAGCAGCATCCCTGGCTTCTGCCCACTAGATACCAGTACCACTTCCCCTCTACCCCAGCTGTGACCACCCTTCAGACATCGTCAAATATCCCCTGAGGGGCAAATGGCCCCAGGTAAGAACAACTGCTCTAAAGTCCTCTCTATCTCTAAATTGCTTTGAATATTCATCAAAGCGGAAAGAATCCAGGAAACTTCATAGAATTTCACATGAAAATTTTAAATCTTAAGTTATACTTTCCACAATTTTCATACCCTTTAATCAAAAAGTTCAACACCTGTGTGCTTGCTCTCTAAATCTCCAATTGCTATGGCAGTCTTCCCGGTCTGCTTAGTCCAATCCTTGCCTATCTCAGCTTTGCTTTGCATCAGAAAACTGCCTTTCCCAGGCTCCCTTGCTTTCTGGTGTCCAGGTGAGGTCAGCCAACGGAAGGCACTGTCAGAAGACTGGAGAGCAGAGGAAGGAAGAAACCACGGCACGTCTCCCTTTCTCTGTTCTGACAGTAGCCACTGAGTCACCTTCATGGCTTCTATCCCTGCTAGACAGTCCTTCTTCTGTGTCCCTGCCATGGTTCCATCTTCCACCAGGTGGCCTTAGATCCTGGGATCTGGTAACATTTTCTCTGTCCCTCCAGGCCTACAAGTGGTAGCAACTTCCTACTGTTGCTAATCTCTGGTTTACCTTGCCATCGCATTTGACTTCTTACTTCTTCCATCACCTACCTGTGCAAGCAGTTGCTACAAACTAAACTGTGTCCCCCCTGCACCCCAAATTCATACGTTTGGGCCCTAACCCTCAGTGTGGCTGTATTTGGAATAAGGAAGTAATTATGGTTAAATGAGGTCAAAGGGTGAAGCCCAGATCTGACAGGATGGCTGTACTTTTAAGATGAGACACTAGAGAGCTCACTCTCTCTCCCTGTCATGTGAGAACGAAGCAAGCAGGTGGCTGTCTGCGAGCTAGGAAGAGAGCTCTCACCAGGAACTGAATCTGCCAGGACCCTGATCTTGGACTCCCAGCCTCCAGAACTGTGAGAAGATTCATTTCTGTTGTTTAAGCCACCAGTCTGTCATATTTTGTTACAGCAGCCTGAGCTAACTGAAACAGCAGTTCCCTGTGTTATATTTCCATTATTTGTAATGGCTAGAGAGGTTTTGTTTCTCTGCCTACCCTGACTGACACAGTTCTTTACATCATTGATACCATAAAATATTTACCACGAACTATCTTAGTATGTGCCTGACTATGCAAAAGGCATGTTCATATTCATTTCCTAATCTATTTCTTCCAAAAACTCTGTAAGGTAGGGCAAAATGATACAACATAAGGAGCACAAGTTTTGAGTCACTTGACTCAGTCACAACTCCTCTACTTACCAGCTGCATGACCCAAAAAAAGGTAGTTAATCTCATTAGACCCTGGTAGCCTCCTCTATTAAATGGGTCTAATAATAGTACTAACCTAAGAGGGTTGTTCTGGATTAAATGAGTTACCCTATGCAATGTACTTACAATATTTTTAGGCATATAGTAAGCTCTCAATAAATCTAAATATTATTTTTAGCTACAATTTATTGAGTGCCTATTATGTGCCAAGCCCTGGGACAGGTACTAGGGACATAAAGACAAATAAGAAACAATCGATGTCTTCAAGGAGTTGCATATAATCACAGAGGCAAACACATAAACAGGTAATCATAATAAAATATGGCACCTTTATTAACAGACATATTCTGGGAAAGCCAAATAGAGCACGATCCACAGACAGGGTTTGAGAGGCAACTGTCAATGTCTGAATCCCAGTTCTGCCAATTACTTATGGTTTGGCTCTGGGCAAATTACCTAACTCCTCTAAGCCTCTATTTTCTCACCTACAAAATGAGGCTAGTAGTAGTATCTACGGCATATGGATGTGGTGAGAAGAAACAGATAATACAAGTAGTTTCTGGTATAGTTCCTGGAAGATGGCATGCTCAGAAAAGGATAGTTATATTTGTCATGAATAGGGAGCAGAGAATTGGGTTGCCTAACCTAGCCCAGGGCTCCCCCAAGTTCTTGCTCCCCACTGGTTCCTCTGATCTATTTCATCTACTTCCTCTTCCTCCTCAGAAGAGGTGGCTGAGTCTATCATACTTTTCTACTATGAGTATAGATTAATATAGCCACTTATAAAATTTCTCTACAGATTCTATGAAATCTAATTACAGTATATGTATACAAAGCAGTTCCACTCCTGCATGTCTACCTAGAAATGAGTACATATGTGTACCAAAAGATGTAAAAGAATGTTTATAGCAGCTTTGCTCACAATAGCACCAAATTGGAAGCAAACCCAATGCCCATCAACAAGAGGATGGATAAATACACTGTGATATATTCATATAGCATGGGATACTACTTAGCAATGAGAATAAACTAAAGTGACGCAAAACAATACAGATGAATCTCACAGACAACGTGATGAGCAAAAGAAGCTGGAGTTCAGACTTTACTTTCTATTTAAAGAAAGTTCAAGAAGGAGTAAAATAAATCTATGGTCATAGAAATCAGAAGAATGGTTACCTTTGGGGAGGTATTTGCTGAGAAGGGCAGTGGTGTACTGGTAAATGTTTCACAACCAGCACTCCAAAAAAAGCCCTGATTTTATAGAATTTGCCTATTTCTATGATGTAAATACTTAAATACCCCCAGTGTGGTGGATTTCAAGTTACCAACTTGATGTCACTGAGCACGAAGTTGGGAAGAGATGGATATGTATATAGTCTGCTCTGGCAAGTCGGTGAGCTCCAACTCCAGCCGCCCCGGGGGGTAACATGAAGGGGTGTTCTGGTGTGCTGGAAATGCTCCATATCTTGATCTGGACAGTGCTTGCTACCCACGTAGTGAATACTTAAGATTTGTTCACTTTATTGTGTGTATACTATACCTTGATATAAAGTAAAATGTAAAAATGCCTGTGAGAGCTACAAAGGGAAAAGCACTTATAACTATTTCCCAGAGGAAGATTCAGAGATGTACCAGAGATTCAATGGCTGGAAAGGCAGCATTCAGATCTTCTTGTCCTCACAACAGAGAGAAAAAGAAACACTATTAGTAGACACTGGCATAAACAGACAAGAGACGGTGACTCTTTCAGCTGGGCCACTCTCAACCTTCCAACATGAGGCTTAATTTGATCTTACCACCAATGGTTGATACATCACGCAAGACAGAGTGTTGCTTCTGAAAAGCCTAGACGCACTGCCTTAACTAACTATGGTCCTGTTGCTTAGAGATTAGTATTCCACTGGGTGGCTCCAGATGAATGCTTTAAGCACAGTACCACCTGAACACAATGATCAGACAGGAAAGAGCATCAATGTAAACAATGTTACTTTTATTTTGAGGAAAAATGCACATTCATCTAATTTCCTTGTGTCCCTGAAATCTTAAATATGTTCAATATGACTGGAAGATCTCTGTGATCTAGCTAAATGACACATTTTAATAGGACAGCTGCTCTTAACACAGCACTCATATATTTAAAGTTACAAATCCAAAACAAAATTTTAAAGGGGTTTGACCGATGATGACTTGACACAGCTACAGACTTACTTCTTCCTGATCTGGCAGTACAGGACAATAGAAAATATCAGACCAAGTACCTAGAAAATAAGAGGATTAACATGGAATTTAAAGTAAAACACTAGAGATATTATAAATAAAAAGAACATTGTATATGAAAAGATTCTGGCTACTGACAATTCGAATGTTATTTATCTAAGCCATCTCTCTTCCTGGGAAATTAGAGACTCTAACATTGAGAAAACGCCCAGTATTTTTGTGTTTCAATCAGGGTTTTCAGCTAGCAGTCTGCCTCTAACTGGCCCTATTTGTGCAGTAGCAGCTGTCACTGAAGCAACCCACCCTTTTGGAATACACACACCCTCTGTAGGGCATGGCCATGGAACTCTGGGGAACTCAGGCCTCTGGGTCTAAAGATGCCTACTGCTTCTATGAAAAGCTTATAATCATCTGGTTTAGATCATCCACATAAAAATCAAGGAGTCTAGAATTTCTCTTGCCATATTTTAGGCATCGCCAAGAGGAATGAAAGAAAAAGTAACCCTTTTCTTAAAAAGCTTCTAAATTGAAGGGGAATGGCATCATTCAGGAATTTCCTTTGAAGTGAAAATGTACAGCTGAAAATCTGGGGCATAATTTCCATCTCATTAAGTGGCTCTCCCAAGAATGAGGGACCCCAGCACTTGCCCTAATTGGCTCTAAAGTTGGTGAGTGGCATGCTGTGGCTTTGATGTAGAAATGACAGAACCTGTGTGTATTGCAGATAGAAAGTTTCCTCTCCACCAGCCTCCTCTGAGGGGAGTCAGGGAGAGGATGACATGCCATTTATGCTGAGTCATCTCCAGCGCTCCTACTGTACGGAGATGTCCTGCTTACTAATTCTTTCCCGGAAATGCCTTTCAAATGAGAACTGCTGCCCAATATTTTTTCCTTCAAAAAAATAAAAAATACTGAAGGACTTCCTTGGCCATCCAGTGGTTAAGACTTTGCCTTCCAATGCAGGGGATGCGGGCTCGATCCCTGGTCGGGAGCTAAGATCCCACATGCCTCGTGGCCAAAAAACCAAAAAGAAAACAGAAGCAATATTGTAACAAATTCAATAAAGACTTTAAAAATAGTGCAAGTCAAAAACTCTTAAAAAAAATACTGACACCAATTCTTTGCAAAAATAATGACTTTCATTCAGAATGTTCTAAAAGTCATTCTTTTTGAATGACCGGAGAAAATGTTACAATTTAGTCTTTTACTTTGGTCCCAAGCCTTAAGTCTGGGAGATGAGTATCAGGAAAGAATCACGAAAATGGGCAAAACAGTGGGATAAGGCAGCTATCATCTTTTACTGTCACATCCGTGAAATAGAAGCCCAGCTTGCATCAGCAGACTAGACAGTTAATACCATACTTTCTTGCATTTCACTGCCTCTGAAAAGAAAATGTATCATTGTTCGTAAAAATAGGTAATAATTAAAAGAGATTCATCCTATAGTAATGGATGCTAAGACTCAGGATAAACTTGCTAAGTAATGTACACGTGCTCCTCATATTCTGAAGCCATCTAAAAAATGTAAAATTATTTTTTCTCTCTTTTAACTGCTCCATTCCTGGGACCATTCCTGGGTCCATTCCTGGGACCTCCTGTCAGGATAACTTTTATCCTACAAAGTGGTGACTATCAGTGTCAATGGCTTTTTTTTTTTTCCTTAATTAAAGTGAGGAGAGAAAGTGCTGATCATTTTTTGTGCTTGTAAGTTGCTGTAGTCAAATAAGGAGAGATATGATAGTCTGGTTAATGCAGAATAATGAGAATTCCAGTGTCTACAGGTAACATTTTCTTACAAAATAAAGCATTTTGCATAGATTTCTAGCATCCTACCTGAGAAGAATCCCTCAGGTATATGTTCTTAACAGAGCCTTGACAAAAGCTATTGGCCATTCCATCAGAGCCTATGCCTAAACAGACTAACGCCAATGATGTAAACGTCAGAGGGTGGGTTTTTTCATGTGATATTTTTCTATGGAGATAGTTTTAAGTGTATTTTCTGCAGGGAGATATTTGCTTTGTTTGCTTCTTAAAAATATTTATTAGAAGTATTTTTCTGTCTATATATCTTTATGTTTTCTTGAATTTGAAGTTGGGGAAAAGAGAATGTAGGCAGGCCTAAGTGTTAGGCAACTAGTATTAAGACTGTAAGACAGACTGATGGACATTTTTTGGATACGTTTTTATAGAATAGCTATCTTAGCTATAGACTATTTTCAAAGCTATTTTTTAAAGTAAAAATGAGAGGGAATACAAAATGATTTTTCTTTCTCTTCAAATCCCAGAGGGAGGGCAGGTTTTCTATTGAGAGAGTGAATGAAAAAAAAATTTCAAACAGTTCTTTGAACCAACTATCGTATCTACATAAAGTCTACAAATCACACTTAACTGGCATAACTTGAAATGGTTATAGTTTGTGATATTACCATGTAAATTCTATACCTAAAAATTCTTCTATGAAAGGTTTTCAGTAAGGTATTTTCATATATATATATATATATATATCTTTAGAACAACCAATAGAATATCTAAATATATAACAAATATATAAATGGAGTATACCAATTTCATAAAATACTGAAATGCTATTCCTCTTGTAATCTTATTTTCCATCAGATGTCTTTAGATTCTTGGCAATGTCTTTGGCTATGATATGAGAGACATCAATCTTCCCAGCTGATTATGTCCTTTTTTCCCCGGCTTTGCTTTTGAGAAGCTTCTTAAAAGCATCTGTGGGTTGTGGCCAAAGTCAATTGTCTGAATTTGAGTCTAAGATGGAATGTGACACTTATATTGACACTTACATTGAATACCTCAATTATTTTTTTAAATAAATTTATTTTATTTTTGGCTGTGTTGGGGTCATCATTGCTGCGTGTGGGCTTTATCTAGTTGCGGTGAGCAGGGGCTATTCTTGGTTGCGGTGCGCGGGCTTCTCATTGCAGTGGCTTCTCTTGTTGCGGAGCATGGACTCTAGATGCAAGGGTTTCATTAGTTGTGGCACATGGGCTCAGTAATTGTGGCTCACAGGCTCTAGAGCGCAGGCTCAGTAGTTGTGGCACACAGGTTTAGTTGCTCCGTGGCATGTGGGATCTTCCCAGACCAGGGCTCGAAGCCGTGTCCCCTGCATTGGCAGGCAAATTCTTAAACACTGTGCCACCAGGGAAGCCCTGAATACCTCATTTAAAGCTGGCTCATTTAAAGTCTACTTTACCAACACATGTGTGTGTTTTAGTTTATGGATGTGTGAGTACATATGTGTGACTGCTCACTTACATCCACAGCCATTAACTCATATTTCTAAATTAGCATTAACCCAAAATACAAAGCAGAGAAACAAAGGACATTTTACAGTGGGTAGAATTGAGAGAAACAGACCTAACGCACAGCACCATTTGACTTTGGTCATATATCGGACATAAAGGAAGACAGCTGCATCTACCAACAGAAAATGCTTCATATTTGGACCTATTCGTTTGGGCTACAAGGAGGTCATGCTTAATAGCCCAATTTGCTTCTCATAGTTCCAGCCCTTACTCTTATGGTTGGCTGAGAAATTCCACCGGTAACCTAAATGACCACTTAGGACACTAAATTGCTTCAATCTCAGCTAAAGTTACTCTCTGACAGTGATGTGGCACAAGTAAGAGGTAAAAGCTACCAGAAAACCCAAGGAGAACGTTGTACAATATTTCATGAGAGTGAAGTAAAACTCACTTAGCTGAGCAAACCAGCCCGCAGAGGCGTTAACAAGGGAGACACCTCACATCGTTAGGATTCTTGCCAATGCCCTGACGTGGACTGGTGAGTGAATTTGACTCACTTGATATCTAAATTAGCAAGATCTGGGATGATTACAAAAACACTTCCCTGAAATAGTTTTATTTCATCTTTTTGCAAAGAATTTCAGGCCACGTTAAAAAAAAAAAAAATCCTTCAGGTTCCGAAAACACCATACCAGAAGAGTCTAGCAAGATAAAAATCCTATACAGCATTTTTTTTCAAAGTCAATAATCAAATTGATGAGAGTAAATGCAGAAACCTCAAGCAGAGCGTCCTTAAACAGTTCTCCAAGTGAGTCCATAGTCCTTACAGTGAGAAAATCAAAGTCAACTGTCTAGTTTTTAGAACCTGTTAGATTTCTCTAGACTAGAATAGCAAGAAAACAGTTCTCCACACTCTTGAGCTCAGTTTTTATTTTCTATTTCAAAATCAGAAAGAGGGATAAAAACTTGTAAAGCTTGTGTTTTTATTTTGTTTGGTGCTTCTTCTAACTTCAGGAAACATTAACCCTTGTGCTAGTTTTCAATGGGAAAAGGATATCTGGGACTAAGAACCGCGTGGAAATTAATTCAACTTCTTCCCCCAGGAGAGAGATCATTCAGAAATAATAGCTTCTGCCCTGCCAATTTCCTAAGACTATAATCCCCTCCCCAGACCCAAGGCCAGTAGAGGCAGATGCTGGGCCTTGGGCACTTGGTACCCAGTGCTTTTCTGAATCACCTGGTTTTTATTTGGCTCTTCATAAATATTTGTTAGAAAAATTAATGAGCAAACAAGGGAATAAACAAAGAATTAATAATGCAAGATAATACTATACCTCAACAGCTGCCAGTCCAAACGCTAGTCCAATAACTATGGAAAGACTTCTTGAAAATAAGCATCTTATCAAAGAAAAGCATGACTGTTAAAAACATTAAAAAATTACCTTTAGTCAAATTTTGACCTTATTTTAGTACAGTACAAATTTTTATTTATTGGGCTAACTTTTTACATTGCTATCAAGGAACATACTCAACAGAAAGGAATTGGATTATTATTCCCGCCACTCCAAGCTCCTTCCCCCCTCCGAAAGGTTATAACTGTTGTGATTTGTTCATACATTAGGAAGCATTTGAGGAACAAAGTTTTGCTTCAACTACCTAATTACTGAATCTAGGGCTATTTAGTTATAAATACTCATTTTATCCTAACTTCCGATTGTTCATTTAGAGCTGTTATCACCTTGACTGTGTATTTTTTAGGTTTGTAACCTGCAGCAGAGAGTTCCCTCGTTGAGGTTTCAGCTAATTATAGTGTAGATTTTCATTTTTTTAATGATTTTTAAAAAAAATTTTTTGGCATGTTGGGTCTTCGTTTGCTGTTTGTGGGCTTTCTCTAGTTGCAGCGAGCAGGGGCTACTGTTCGTTGTGGTACGCAGGCTTCTCATTGCAATGGCTTCTCTTGTTGCAGAGCACAGGCTCTAGGCACGCGGGCTTCAGTAGTTGTGGCACACGGGCTCAGTAGTTGTGGCACACGGGCTCAGTAGTTGTGGCTCACGGACTCTAGAGTGCAGGCTCAGTAGTTGTGGTGCACAGGCTTAGTTGCTCCGTGGCATGTGGCATCTTCCTGGACCAGGGATCGAACCCATGTTCCCTGCATTGGCAGGTGGATTCTTAACCACTGAGCCACCAGGGAAGTCCCTACATTTTCATTTTTAAAACAAGGTTTTTTTCAAAAATCCCTTAATATGTGTCAGGGTTATTTTTACCTTAAAAAGGAAAAAAAATCATTATGTCCGCTGTTATGCTCTTACTTTAGACAAAAAAGAGAATTTAGAAATTTGTCTCTCTGCCACATTTTTAAACATTTATTCAAACCAGCATGAAATTTCAAGCTTAACATATTTTAGACCAGACCTAAAAATTTCAACAATTGTAAATTATATGAATAATTTTAAAAATGGAAAAATAATATACAATATAATAGTGTTATTGTCTGTATTGCCAGAAAGTATATCATCCCTATGATGGTCTTATATGTGCAAAGGGCTAACAAAATATTGCTATTTGTTAAATAAAATAAAAGTTCTCCGTGAGGTTAAGACAGTCTCTTCCCCTTCATTCCTGAATGTAATGGGTTTCTCCATTCTCATCTGATCCAAAGTGGTAAACATTAGAGGAAATGATTACATCATCTAAGATTAACTATGAGATTAATGGTATCTACTGAGTCACATTCATTATATTTTAGGGGTTTTCTCCCCCTCCCCCTCTAGATAACCAGGTTATCTTGGCAAAAGGGAGGGGAAAAGAGAAATGTGAATTATGGCCATTCCAGATTTCTTATTTTCCCAGACTTCTTGCAAGTGACACAAGGCAGATGGAAGTCTTTCATGAATTTATGATCTTCCTTTTGGGAAACTGGTGCAGCTATAAGTCTATCTTCAGCTGAATTATGTGTGAATTTGGAGAGAATATCTATTATTTTTCAGGATAATGCTAGGGCATTTCAAAATCTATCCTGAGGAAACACATCTTTGAGTTGAATCTTTAACAGGACACAGATAGCAATCTACAATTTAATGTACTAATTTCCTCATTATCCTAAGTGGAAACTACATTTGTTTACACCATAGTTATTTCCCCTCCTCCTTGTGGATATTGCGTCCCTAAAATTACATAGAGAGGAGGAGAGCAGGGAGGAATATAAAAATTAATAATGAAAACTTTTAGTGATATTACTTTGATGATGAAAAGACATGGTAGCTCTGTAATCTGGTAGATAACTTCTCCCCCATGTGTTACTTTAAATACTAGTAACAGCAATTTCCCTTCAGAACAGTCTCCTTTATTTTGATAAAATTAGTAAAAGGGATGTGATAGTCAACAGGTGAGACGTTTCCCCTGAGATACTTTCTATTTCCTAATATATAATTAACCACAGTAGCCATTACTAAACCAATGCTAGACTGAAAATATTCTTTAGGGATTACAGAAATTAACTCACTGAACTATAATAGCTTTCATGTATCTCTCCCTCATCTAGCCTATAATCTCCCAGAGGGTCCACAAGCATGTCTGATTCCAGCAAGGGTCTGTCTGACACCTAGTAAGCAGCGAAGAATAACAGCAAATAAATGAAACATTAATATCAACTGTCATTTCTGTACACTTCCCTTCCAGGCAGAAGGAACAAATTATGTAAAGCCCTATGGTAAGAGACATATCATGTCCTGCAGGAAGCTGTATCTTGAACCCCAAAGACTGAGTTAAATGGGGTCCCATCCTATCTTGTGCCTGGTCCTATCCAAGAAATACCAATAGTTCATTGGATTGAAGTTGCCTACTTATCTTTCTCTCTTCCCTATTAAAGCATTCACTCTGTGAGTGCAGACATTGCGCCCTATTTAGGAATGGATCTCCAGCAGCTGGTGAAAGGCCAGTACATAGGAAGTGGTCAATAAATATTTGATGAATTAAGGAATAATAAGAAATATAACATCCACGTATTAACATTCGCAAGTGACATAAATACGTCATCTTTACAACACGTGAAAGACAAACCTAAGTTTTTCTTTTTTTTTTTGGCTGCACCAAGTGGCAAGTGGGATCTTAGTTTCCAGACTAGGGATGTGCCCCCTGCAGTGGAAGCACAGAGTCGTAACCACTGGACCACCAGGGAAGTCCCCCAAGTTTTTCAATTGACTTTAAAGGCATGAGGCAACTTCTCAATTGGAGCAGTAATTAGGCAAATTGGTACGTACACTTAACAACCAGAGCGGAAACCTCTAAAGCCCAAGTTATTTCTTTACACCCAATACAATTACCTGAGAAAGAGAAACTTTGATTAGAAAAAGAAAGCTTTACTTTGAAAATTAAAGTGAAAACATAGATTTCTAAGACCTATGTTAAAATAGAAAAATAGAGGACGATAATGATTAAAGTCACCAAAGAGAGGACAAAATAAACTTTTAACTGTTAGCTTGTACTTTGCCTCCCCTTGCAGTAGAATGTTTCTCTGATCTACTAAAGTTGAATTTAAATGATGCCAGACTCACAGAAGAAATAAAATACTTTCATTTTTATATCTACTTTTATCTTTAAATAAGGATTTTTTTTTATTTGGGAAATTCCTGGGACTTTTATCTCATGATTCCCATTGTAATTGCTGCAATTTAATATTTTGTGGAGACTTTCATTGTGGAAAAAAAAAAACAACAGAAGCACTTACTGTGCCAAATTTGATCTGTTCTCACCTGTTTGTAAATAGTTTTTCCATCATACTTTGTACAAGAAGAATCTGATGCACCTGGACATTCACATGACTTGTAATAGTATTGAAAATTATCTCCCCAGTCAGAAGCTCCATTGATCAAACCACAACATTTTAACTGTTTGATGAAAAGTAGATATGAAAAACAGTCACGAGAGAAGACAGAAACATTGTCAATACATTGAATCACATTCTTCTGAAACCACTATTAAGATGTTTCTTATACTAGCATATCGCATAAGTCACCTCACCTAACTCCCTGAATGAAGAAACAAAAATGAAGGAATCTTCCATTTTGGCCTTCATGTTAATGCAGGAAAAAATAGAGTTTCAGATGAAAAAGTCTGAAGAACTTGGAGAGAATATGAAAAACTCACCTTCTAGTTCTTAATGAAAAAAGAGAGGGGCAGAATCAGATTTACGCTTCTTAGGTCTTAGAAAAGAAGCTTCCAGAGAGTTCATGAGAGAGTCAAGGTCTCTTTAAAGAACTTTTACTCAAAAAAGATGAGAGGTTTGAAAAGTGAAATTTCTATCTCATGACCTTTGATCACTTTTGGAGGAGAGGGGGAAAAGAATGAGAGGCATCTCAAAGGCCAAAGAAGATGCTTAGTGGACCTTCCATGAGACTGAATTTTACACGGACATCTGTAAAACAGCTAAGGGGTGAAAATGATGAATGAAACTCTTAGAATAATGTCGGGAAGGTAAGGCTCAAAATAAACCAAAACATGGGGAAACACTAAGGAAAGTTGTGATCATGTTTGGGGAAGTAAAACAAGAAAGGGATAAGCCCAATGACTCAGAGTAATGGCACATAATATTATTAGATGAAAGAGAGAGGTCATTATCTCATCTTGCCCTATTTGCTTTAATTAGAGAGAAAACTTCTCATGCAGAAAGGTAGAAAAAAATTGAAGAAAATAGAACCAAGACTGGGTGTTTTTCTAAGGCTCAAGTGCATTGCAATGGTAGGCTATTAAAAGGACTTACACTTACTGGCTGGTGACCACGTTACCCATGTTACTTAAACCTCTCTGTGCCACAGTTTCTTCATCTGTAAAATACAGATAATAATAGTCGCTAATGATAGTATCTAATTCACAGAGTTGTTGGAAAGATAAAAATAGAATACCCATGTGAAGATATGAACTGTTTAGCCCAATGCCTGGCTTGTAGAAAGTACTCAACACGTGTTAACTGTCATCGTTGTTGTTTTTGTTTTGTGTTTATTGTTGTTGTTTCCTTTGTGCTCTAACATGAACATGATCTGTTCAACATTGATATCAGTACTTTAGATAACATTATAGAAAGTGCCTTTTCAACTCTGTAGTTGATATAGAGCTGGGAGTGATGATTAATACACTGGAGAACAAAATGGAGTTCCAAAAATAGTTCAAACAATGGACTTAAACTAACAGGTTCAACTGTGGCAGATATAAAGTCTTGTGCTTTAGCTCAAAGATTTACTTGCACAAATGTATGACTCATTAGACATTCACGTGACAAAGAGCTGGAGATTTCTGATGGTCTCAAGGTCAATCAGTATTAGCAAAGAGAGTAATCTTGAAACAACTTCCTTTCTTGTTTCCATGGTAGACATAATTAATTGCTCACTCTTTCTGATTAAATAATCTTGAATGATATTGATACAGACACTCCAGATCAAAAAGAATATGTCCCACTATATACACTCACAGATCAACCCATTTTTGGAATACAGTATTCCTTAGGGAGGTATAGAGACACACTTAAAAAAGACAGAGCAGGAGGTAGAAAGGCTAAACTTGGTATAATATCTAGTCACCAGATCAGATGTGGGAGCAGTTGGGGAAGAGGTTGGTCAGGATGCATTGAAAGTGTGATAGCAGTTGGATGAACAAGGCACTGTTCAGTGAATGATACAACCATCTCTAGACAAGTAGTCATCACTAAGAATTCAAGAGAGGCACATTCCACTAGTACGTTAGCAGAGAATTTCTGTGGGAATTCCCTGAAAACCAAAAAGAAAGCCACTTAGTATCTACAAATTGTCTATGTGTGATGGGGCCCCAGGTCACCTAGCCAGAGTCTGGGGTAGGATTCTTTTTCCAAAGAGGCATTACTAAAAAAAAAGAAAAGAAAATCCTTGTGGATATACATTTAAAACAAACAAACAAACAAAAACAGAATAGACAATAAAAGAGAACCATAGTCCTGGGAACCCAAGGAGCTTCAGGCACAGAATTTGTGTACAAGAGCAGAAGTAATTCAGAATTGTGCTACATCAAACAGAACATTTAAAACCCTATGGTTGGCACTAAGCCCTTGGATACCTGGGACAACGTGCAACAAGTGTGATGCAGGACCCAACCCAGAGACCCAGTGGTTACCTGTAATACATTTTGCCCTAGATCAGCAAGCAGGGAAGATCAAGGATGCTTGGTCCCACCCAGTGGAGAAACTGAGTTGCCTAAATTCTTCCTGCTTTTAAACTTGGATTAATCTGGATTCTAAAATGGGAATAATCCTGGAGGAGAGAGGATCAAGGAGTACAGCTCTGGGGGAGCTAGGAAAAACACAACACAGAGGAAGTTAAACAGAGACTAACTCATATCAGGTTTCAGCTCCTGGAAATGATGCTTTAAGCAGAATTTTTACAAGCTGGCGGTCTATCCAAATAGGAACTGGGGAATGCTCTGGGAAAAAATGTCATCTGATAAATAGTTCAAGAAACAAGTTCAAAATCAAAGCTTTTAGAAGTCATACGAGAAGCCATTTTCAAAGAAAAACTTGCAATATGTAGAAGTAGATTTTTTTTTCCTCTGAAATTCCAGAAGAAAGAACTAAGACTAAATGATATAAATTCCAGGGAGGAAGATTTTGTTTCAAATTAAGAAAGAACACATTAATCATCAGACTTAGATGTAAAGGGAATGGGATGGAATGGGCAAAAATGGGCAAACTTTCAGCTCTTCAATATTTAATTAGAGGGTGTATGAACATAAACATAAAATACTTCAACTAATGAGAAGTCAGGTTAAATGTCCTGTAAAATCTAGCTCCCCTCTAAGATTAGGAGGATTTCTATGACATACGTGAAATAAATGCTACACGTAGTTAATATGATGGAAATTCTGAGTAAAGAAGGTATGGTTGGGAGGAGTTTCACAGAGCAATACTTTAGTCAAACCTCAAAGCACATGTAGTATTTGTAAAGAAAGAACAGTAGTAAGTGCATTCCAAGGATGAGGAATGATGCAGAGGCAGGAAGGCAGATTTGTTTAAGAGATCCTGAGAAGACAAACCTGGTTGGACTAGAGTGCTTTCTTCATGGAGTAGTATTTTGTAAAGTTAAAATATTAGGTAGGATCCAGATAGTAGAATACCTTCAATACCTGCCCAAACTTTGACTTTACCCTGAAGACAGTGAAGTAGCCAAAGTAAATACATACATACATATATACTGGAAGGGCTACTGTACTGCTTAAAAAGAATTAGTGAGTCAGACAGATCTGTATTCAAATTCCAACCCCATCGCTTGTTAGCTGTCAGACCTCTCGAAGTCGTAATCCCCTCATCTGTCTAATAAAGATGAGGATAACGATATTATCCATCTCATAGAGCTGTTGTGAGAATTAAATGAGCTACTGAATGTAAATCTGGTACGTACTAAGTAGCAATAAATGATAGCTATAATTAATTTTATGAGAGAAGGGTGGGCATGGAGGCAGAGAAGGAGAGAGAGAGAAACTCCAAGCATCCCAAACACACTATCCTTCTAAATGGTAAATATTAAAATCCTTATTGATCTGGCTCAATCGAGGCTTAATCTTTCATAAACATCTCTTCTTAATCTCTGTCCTATGCTGCCTCAGAACTTCGTAAGAAGGTGGGAAAAAAATTAGAAATATTCCTGGATTTTTCTTATGGCATAGTGACAGAATAATCAGTCAAAATCTGCAGAAGGGAGAGACATGTTTCAATCTTTAAAGAATACACCTGTTAAAAATTAAGTAAACAGACAACTATGTCCAACTCTCCAGATAACCTACAAACTCTAATTACCTTTTCTTGAATTTCAGAAAAGGCTTTCTGGAATAGTTTTCCATTTGTTGCACTCAAAAGATGTACATTAGTCTGGAGAGTCTCTTTAAGAGCGCGTTCAGTCTGAAAATTGAAAAGTATTGTTAAATTATTCATGCCAGAAGGTAACATGTCAATTTTTCAGACATTTCCAAGATTATTAAGTATCATACGTGTACACACCTTAGATTTGTTTGTAGCTCCTACGATACCTGCCACCACTTGCAGAAGTAGGATCAGAGTCAATCCTATGAAAAACTGAAAGAAAAGAAAAGGAATATATACCACACCCAGTACATTCAGTAACATCTAGGGACATGTTGCCACCATGCTTCTTTCTGCAGTTGGGATCATATTACAGTTGGAGTATTAACCATGCTCTTCATTTACTCCATCCTTTGCCTCATGAATCAAAATTGGGGTCATTACTACTCAGAAACATTTTCTCCAAAGACTGACTAAGGAGAATGGTTAAAACTAAAATCGATTGATAGGACTGTATGCATCGGTATGATGTTGAATGGAGGGAAGTTTGAAAACTTAGATGAAGTTATTTGAATATGATCTTTCTCGTCCTTCATCAAACACAAACTCAAACTTCAAGACAAACTTCAGAACTGAATACAAAACAACATCTCTACCACTATTAGAATCACCTGGGGTCTTGCTATAAATATAGAGTCCTGAAATCTGCCTCAGATCTACCGAATCCTACTTTTGGAGGATCCCACAAATTAGTTTTTTTGTTAAAACAAGCTCCTCAAGTAATTAAATTCCCCAAATTGCAAATGAGGCCTTATTAATCAAAAAGCAACCACCAGGGATGCTATTAGAGTCCCATTAAAACTCTATCTTTACCTTCCCTCATAATCAACCATCCGTTAAAAATTATTTGTTCAGGGACTAACACAATACTACTTTTATCAGAGAAACAAGTTTAGATGAGCTCTGATAAACTCATGTCAGATTTCTATCTAGTAAATACTTGATGAATTTTTCTAATATTTTTTTCTATACCCATTTATGATTTTCTACTGTATATGTGTTAAAAGTGAATATCTGTGGGTTATCCCAACCCAATCTATCCTTGAAGCTTTCTAAGGGACAAATTTGATTATCTCACACCCTTACAATTTTCTTAGCATGGACTATGATTTGACTGTAGCCCACACCCAGACCCGTCTTCCATTATTTACTGAAAGTAGCCCTTGCACTCTCTGGCCATACCCAAGGCTTTGCAGTTCCCCAAACATGCTAGCATTGTACTGCCAGGTCCTCTCCCTGGAAAGCTCTTCACACACTCTCCCGTACAAACACCTTATTCACTTCTGCTTCTGGCTTGAAAGTTCCCTTCTCTATCCTTGCCCTTCTCTTCTTGGGCCACATTCACTGTTACTAATTGTTTACTTGTCAGTCTTCCCTAATGGGTTCTAATTGTTTTCATATCTATGTATCTTTTAGCACAGTATCTGGCACATAGCAGGTACTTAGTAATTGAATGAATGACTGAATGGATAACTAAAATTTGTCTTCTCTCACAGTATCCTCTAACCTAAGATAAATATATTAGCTTCCACAACCAAACCCTCTAAACAAAAGTGAGAGAGTTTCATCAATCTTGGCAAGTCCTTTGGACGGACAATGGGGATGGGAGATAATCCTTAAAGTCTGAAGGTTGGGTATGGGGATTTTTCGGGAAAACTCACCAAAAGAAGCACAAACTGGTTTTCTTTCATGGCACCAAAGCATCCCAGGAAACCCAGAATCATGATGGTAACACCCACAACAATCAAGATATTCACAGCAATATAGGGGTTAATGGTAGCAGCCCCAGGACTGAGAATCTGAAAATGAAAAAGATCAATGACAGAAAATCCCTTTTCTTGATGTTTTTTATTCAACAAATATCCACTGGGTAACTACTGTTGTGCCAGGCCCTGTTCTAGGACCTTGAGATACCTCAAGGATGTAAACAAGCAAAAATTCCTGCCTTCAAGGCACTTACATTCTATTCTATCGAGGTATTACTTGTCCAGATAATGTTTCCAATTTTATATTTTTTGAAGATGATATATTGGACGTTGGATGGAAGAAATGAAATAGGCTTTTAAAACATCAATTATTCTAAAAAGCTTAGAAGGACCAGTAGTTTCACCCATGATGTGATCTTTGATTTGCATATTTTGTGTTTTATACCTGACAGTAGCATCATAAAGCGTGTTTTTTTTTTTTGTTTTTTTGTTTTTTTTTTTTTTTTTTGCGGTACGCGGGCCTCCCACTGCTATGGCCTCTCCCGCTGCGGAGCACAGGCTCCGGACGCGCAGGCCCAGCGGCCATGGCTCACGGGCCCAGCCGCCCCACGGCACGCGGGATCCTCCCGGACCGGGGCACGAACCCGCGCCCCCTGCATCGGCAGGCGGACCCCCAACCACCGCGCCACCAGGGAAGCCCATAAAGCGTGTTTTTATGGCAGTTTATTTATGTAAATTATAAAGCCTAAGTTCCTCAAACAGATAGACTCAACAATATGAGTGAATCTCAAAAACATTTCACTGAGCTAAATAAACCATATTCAAAAGAGTGATTGCTGTATGATTCCATTCATATGGCATTCAAGAATAGGTAAATCTATGCAAAAATAAACACATTGGTCCTAACCAAACTTACAAGCTTTTGCATAACGAAGGAAACCATAAACAAAATGAAAAGACAACCTATGGAATGGAAGAAAATATTGCAGACAATGCGACTCACAAGGGATGAATTTCCAAAATATACAAACAGCTCGTGCAACTCAACAACAAAAAAAACAAACAACCCAATCAAAAAATGGGCAGAAGAGCTAAATAGACATTTCTTCAAAGAAGACATACAGATGCCTAACAGGCACACGAAAGGATGTTCAACATTGTTAATTATTAGAGAAATGTGAATCAATGAGCTACCGTCTCACACAGGTCAGAATGGTCATCATGAGAAAGTTTACAAAAAAACAAATGCCGGAGAGGGTATGGAGAAAAGGGAACCCTCCTACACTGTTGGTGGGAATGTAAGTTGGTGCAGTTACTATGGTAAACAGTGTGGAGGTTCCTCAAAAAACTAAAAATAGAGTTGTCATATGATCCAGCAATCCCACTCCTGGGCATATATCCAGACAAAACTACAATTCAAAAAGATATATGCACCCCTACGTTCATAGCTGCTATGTGCAGCAACATGCATGGACCTAGAGATTATCATATTAAGTGAGGTAAGTCAGAAAGAGAAAGACAAATACCATGTGACATATCATATGTGGATTCTAAAATATGACACAAATGAACTTTTATGAAACAGAAACAGACTCATAGAGAACAGACTTGTGGTTGCCAAGGGGGAGGGGGTGGAGAAGGGAAGGACTGGGAATGTGGTATTAGCAGATGTAAACTATTATCTATAGAATGGATAAACAACCAGGTCCTACTGTATAGCACAGGTAACTACATTCAATATTCTGTGATAAACCAGAATGGAAAAGAATATGAAAAAGAATATATATGCATGACTGAGTCACTCTGCTGTACAGCAGAAATTAACACAACATTGTAAATCAACTATATTTCAATTTTAAAAAGTATCCATTTGGGGAATAAATAAAAAAGAATAGGTAAATCTAAGCTATGATGATAGAAATCAGAGCAGTGTGGTCTTAAGGAACTGACTGCAACGGGATATGAAGGAACTTTTATGAGTTAATACAGATGCTTTGCATTTTGATTGTAATAGTGATTACATAGGTCTATACATTTGCCAAAACAAACAAAAATTTAAACTAAGAAAATAAAATAAGTCTAGTTTCTAATATTCCATATCAAGTCTATCTCCTTGTTCCCAGGAAGTATAGTCTATAGAGTCTTCCAGAGACTCTTTATTTTGACTGACTATTTAGTAATGGGATATTGAGGAAAATATCCTAGGGCCCATTACGATGGGTTGGGCTACCCATTCTGCATAATTTGGTTCTTTTCTCCCCCACATGTATACTCTTCATCACTTTCATAACACCTAGCCTCAAGCTATCTCTTGCTCTACAGATATGTCCAGAAGTAAATCACAATTAAAAAGTGAAACCTTGTTCCTCTGTTATATTCGAGCGCTATGTGTAGCCCATCTACCTCTTATGATCTCTATCTACTGGGCTATTTCTAGGTAGACCACTAGGTCTTACACTAGCTCAGAGACTGCCTCTTGGAATCTGCTGCATAGCATGTAGACTAGCTCCTTTAACAAGAAATACCAAAATAAAAAACAAAACAAGCAAACAAACACACACTACTATTCATGACCTTTACATTTTTAAAGACTTTTTAAATCAACTCACAGCCTAGACAAAACCTTTATTTGATAATCAGGAGGAAGGGATATGCTAAAGTTGTAAGAGCACTAAAAACTAAAATCTATATTCCAGTCACAGTCTTTATAAATAACTAAGTTTCTAACCATAGAACAGTCAACTAACCCTACTGGGCTCCAGTTTCTCACTTATAAAGGTATCAGCCTCTGTAATACCTAAGGTTTCCTTTGTCTCTAAGGGTCTATGCTTACAGATGATGTTTCGATTTACATATTTAGAAAGCTGGGTTATGTCCTAAAGATTTTCTTTTTGTCTCTTTTTCAGGTTTTCTGGTTTTTGTTTGTTGTTGTTGTTGTTGGTTTGCTTGTTAAGATTGGAGCTAAGAAATCAGTTTCGTTAATAAACAGGCATGGTAACTGAGTCAAAATAGGTAATGACAAAAAAAACCCCAAAAAAGCAGCATTAGAAACCCCGTTCCATCTACTCACCATCAAAGACTGCTTCACTAGCACATTGTGGCCAATGCAGGAAAACCCTAAGGCATCTAAGACAGTTTAAGCCTCAATGGCTGAGTTATGAAGACTTGGTTAGTCAGTCCACATATAGAAACAGTAGGTCAAATACCTACCAGTGAGACCTGGATAGTGCGGCCAGCACTTATTTGGCAGGCAATGAGGCACTTCTCTGAGACTGATCTGGGCAGAGTGACCCACTGCCAGAGTGGCCAGAAAGCCATGTGTTGGCTACCTGAGGATCACTGCTTCAAGTCCAGCCCAACAAGTGGCTATTCTTATTCAGAAAAGAAATAGAAATCTGAGTTCAGGTATTTGTTCCAGGGGAGAGACAGCAGAGTTTTAAAAGCTGTCTTGGATGAACACTGTCTGTGTGTGTCTTAGAACAAGGGGAGAATTTCTACAGGAAAGGACATGGCTGAACTTTGAAGAAGAGGGCTTAGGGTCTTCTTTGGATTATAAAGGATCTCCTGGGACAAGGATGGTTGTGCATACGTTTTGCCTCACGCAGGGCTGAGTTCATCCTGATGGAGAACAAGGCATCCCTAAGAGACACTTTAGCACCAAAAGCTTTGCTAAAAGATGTTCATAAAGACATCCTGACATCCTTGTTTTCTGTGTTTGCACCCAGGTTTCTCCTTCTAAAACTTCTTCCTCTGTTTTTCCACTAGTAAAATTCAGTTTTCTGCACAGTCTTGATTCTTTGTCACTGACTTTGAATAAAAATAAATCAAGCCAATTTCACGTAAGTCAAGCTGGTTAAAATCGTCCTGGAAGATACTGACTTTTGTTTAGGGTTAGAGGCTGACAGAGCACAAGAGTCAAAATGTAACTAAAGATGCTGCCTAGCTCTATTAAATCATTCTTATCCCCAGATTCATAGTAACACCCTCTCAAGGACAACAGTTCTTTAATACATTCAATGTGTGTGATTTCTTAGACTAAACACCAAGTTTGTTTACGAGAAGCACTGGGGGGAAATAAAATGTTCCCATATCAAACAGAAATAAAATAAAATTTAAAAATAAAATACAGGCTGCACACACATCTTAAAAAGGCCAAAGCACCCTCTAAATCAATAGCTTTTAATCTCTGTGCTTAATTCTGAGTCCCAAAGTCAAACATCAGCTTCTAAATGATTCTAAGAATCTTCAAATACTCTTCTAGGACTCAAATCCCAGAGTCCAAGGGCATCAGGAAGTCACAGATATATTTTTATCACTATAAAACAACAAATGAAATCCTGATGGACTAGAATGTTACCAACTATTGCCACACCTATCCCCCATTCAATTTCTTCACCATGGTGAGGCACAGAATGAAGAGGCAGTGAATTGCCACTGTGATTCTCTGGGTTCTCTAATGGTAGAAGGCAAATTTTAAGGAAAAAGAAAAGAAAAGGAAAGAGAGAAGAGAAAATAAAAGAAAGGGAAAGGGAAAAAGGAAAGGAAGGGAAAAGAAAGAAAGAGACGGAAGGAGAGAAGGAAGGGAAAAAAGGCAGGAAGGAAGGAAAGAAAGAAGGAAAAGGAGAGAAACAGTGAGAGAGCAAGAAAAAAAAGTCCAAAAAAACCAATTCTTTTAAAAAGGGAATCAGAACAGATGTCAATTTGCTTTTGCTTTTAATATTTCTTTCAACTAGGCTATGCCCAATGGCATGAAACTGCACCGTGGTATAAGTTTTAATAGAAAATGCATTACCTTATTTCTGTTTTAATGATATCTTAATAATTATTAAATAGGAATCAACATTCCTCTTAGAAAGGGAAACTTTATTTAGGCAAATACTTCGAAAGGGCCCTAGGAGTACATGTGAGCCTGAATAGTGGCAAGAGCCCAGATAACAAAGAACAAGGTAACTGCCCTGTGTGAGATAACAATCGTAACTTGCGGGGCGGAACACCCCTGGGAAGAAGCGAGCTGGGAGAATGGAAGCCGGGGAGCCAGGAAATGGTGCCAGGCACTGTGTTAAGTGAAACTGACAGACCAACCCTCCCACATGCTCACCCTGCTCCCACCCACCACACACACAATCTTTCCACACTTGTGACACTGTGGTACAGAACAGAGACAGTGTGCGTGGAATCCAAAGACCAGAGCTAGAATTAATTGTAGGAACTAAACTTCCTCCAGACCCACAGAAATCTTGGTAAGACCTTTGCCACCCATGGAACGGTGTGTGGTGGGGCACAGGGGATCATGCTAATCTTATCTTGATGTCAGGAGGCTGGACATTGCCGGTCAACTCCTGAGTTACACCGGTGACCAGCCTCTTGCTGTTACAAGGGGTTACCCTTAATACCAAGAGCCCCAAGTAATTACCAACTATCTTTGTACTTTGCTGCCTTTAAAACACAGATTCAAATTCTTCTTCTCCAAGAGAACCTCTCACCTTCTTTTCTTTTGGATCACTACCCCACCTTGGGAATCAGCCAAATTATTGTCAATGCCTTGTACAAAAATTACAGCTCTTGGTGGGGAGGCAAGGTGGTCTATATCCTCTAGATAACTTCAGGCTGCACTTCAGCAAATAACGAAGGAGGCTAATTTCTGCTTTGGCCCCTTCCCGCCTCCTCTTTCATTCCCATCTTCCTATTAGGGGAATAACATCTTCTCCATTCTCTAGAAGGATTGATCAATGCCTAGCACAGTGCCAGGCACATAGTGGGTAATTTTGATTAATTAAATTATAAAATCACAGATCAGCACAAACGATTACATGAGGCAGTTAAGGAAATGCTATAGAAATATTTTATTATTATTATTACTGTCATTACTTTCATCATTATAAGAGAAATAAACTACTTTGGCAGCGGAGAAACTTGTATTTATTTACCTCTGGACCATCTTTGCCTGCTTGTAGCCAAATTGCTACTGCCAGGATTGAGGCACCACATAGCTGCAGAAAAAAGAAAAAAATGTTAAGAGTACGCCCAAGATAAACTACAACTCTAATTCCACACACCTCTAGCCATCTGGTAACAATGGTTTATCATTAATTCTACCATTACAACCTAAAAGACATAAATGAGGCATATTTATGTGTAGATAATTGCTAAAATGTTCTGTTGTAATTGGAAAGTTTGATAAGAATAATCTGTTTTCCATCCACTACAGGGGAGGGGAAAGATGGTTTTCCATGTTTCAACTCTTAACTGCGTTTCTGATAGATTTTAACATATAAAAGATAAGTAATAACAGTTTAAAGACAAAATATCCTTATTGGGCCTCTGGGCTTGTCTTTGAGAAGCTGTCTTAGACCATAAAGGAAGGGAATAACTGATCAATCACCAAACGTTCCTTCAAGATTCAAGAAGTCAGGATGTGGAGGGAACAGCAGAACATTTGACAACATTTGCAGTTAAGCAACAAGGGTTTACGACACTTTTTGTACCCAAATAAGCTCTTTTAAAAATAAGCTCTTTTAGGTAGTAAAGCTTACCTAGAGAAGAGGAACAATGAGGAACAGTATTTAAAGTCTTAAATTCCTTTAATGACTTTACCAGATTATTTAATTTGGACCAAGACCAACACAAAAAATGTGAAACATATTTTACTTTAATGTAAGAAAAAAACCTTGTCTTTCAGCTTTGTTTTTGTTTTGTTTTGTTTTGTTTTTTATCTTTTATTTATTTTTTTTTATTATTATTTTTTTTAACATCTTTATTGGGGTATAATTGCTTTACAATGGTGTGTTAGTTTCTGATCTACAACAAAGTGAATCAGCTATACATATACACGTGCTCCCATGTGTCTTCCCTCTTGCGTCTCCCTCCCTCCCACTCTCCCCCTCCCACCCCTCCAGGCTGTCCCAAAGCCCCGAGCCAACATCCCTGCGCCTTGCGGCTGCTTCCCCCTAGCTATCTACCCCACCACGTTTGTTAGTGTGTATATGTCCATGACTCTCTCTCGCCCTGTCAAAACTCACCCTTCCCCCTCCCCATATCCTTAAGTCCGTTCTCCAGTAGGTCTGCGCCTCCACTCCCGTCCTATCCCTAGGTTCTTCATGACATTTTTTCCCCCTAAATTCCATATATATGTGTTAGCATACGGTACTTGTCTTTGTCTTTCTGACTTACTTCACTCTGTATGACAGACTCTAGGTCTATCCATCTCATTACAAATATCTCAATTTCATTTCTTTTTAAGGCTGAGTAATATTCCATTGTGTATATGTGCCACATCTTCTTTATCCATTCGTCCGATGATGGGCGCTTAGGTTCTTTCCATCTCCGGGCTATTGTAAATAGAGCTGCAATGAACATTTTGGTACATGACTCTTTTTGAATTTTGGTTTTCTCAGGGTATATGCCCAGTAGTGGGATTGCTGGGTCATATGGTAATTCTATTTGTAGTTTTTTAAGGAACCTCCATACTGTTCTCCATAGTGGCTGAACCAATTCACATTCCCACCAGCAGTGCAAGAGTGTCCCCTTTTCTCCACACCCTCTCCAGCATTTATTGTTTCTAGATTTTTTGATGATGGCCATTCTGACTGGTGTGAGATGATATCTCATTGTAGTTTTGATTTGCATTTCTCTAATGATTAATGATGTTGAGCATTCTTTCATGTGTTTGTTGGCATTCTGTATATCTTCTTTGGAGAAATCTCTGTTTAGGTCTTCTGCCCATTTTTGGATGGGGTTGTTTGTTTTTTTGTTATTGAGCTGCATGAGCTGCTTGTAAATTTTGGAGATTAATCCTTTGTCAGTTGCTTCATTTGCAAATGTTTTCTCCCATTCTGAGGGTTGTCTTTTGGTCTTGATTATGGTTTCCTTTGCTGTGCAAAAGCTTTGAAGTTTCATTAGGTCCCATTTGTTTATTTTTGTTTTTATTTCCATTACTCTAGGAGGTGGGTCAGAAAGGATCTTGCTGTGATTTATGTCATAGAGTGTTCTTCCTATGTTTTCCTCTAAGAGTTTGATAGTTTCTGGCCTTACATTTAGGTCTTTAATCCATTTTGAGCTTATTTTTGTGTATGGTGTTAGGGAGTGATCTAATCTCATACTTTTACATGTACCTGTCCAGTTTTCCCAGCACCATTTATTGAAGAGGCTGTCCTTTCTCCACTGTACATTCCTGCCTCCTTTATCAAAGATAAGGTGTCCATATGTGCGTGGGTTTATCTCTGGGCTTTCTATCCTGTTCCACTGATCTATCTTTCTGTTTTTGTGCCAGTACCATACTGTCTTGATTACTGTTGCTTTGTAGTATAGTCTGAAGTCAGGGAGCCTGATTCCTCCAGCTCCTTTTTTCGTTCTCAAGATTGCTTTGGCTATTCGGGGTCTTTTGTGTTTCCATACAAATTGCGAAATTTTTTGTTCTAGTTCTGTGAAAAATGCCAGTGGTAGTTTGATAGGGATTGCATTGAATCTGTAGATTGCTTTGGGTAGTAGAGTCATTTTCACAATGTTGATTCTTCCCATCCAAGAACATGGTATATCTCTCCATCTATTTGTATCATCTTTAATTTCTTTCATCAGTGTCTTATAATTTTCTGCATACAGGTCTTTTGTATCCTTAGGTAGGTTTATTCCTAGATATTTTATTCTTTTTGTTGCAATGGTAAATGGGAGTGTTTTCTTGATTTCACTTTCAGATTTTTCATCATTAGTATATAGGAATGCCAGAGATTTCTGTGCATTAATTTTGTATCCTGCTACTTTACCATGTTTTGTTTTTTAAGGTATAGATGTTGTGGCCTCAAAAAAAAAAAAAAAAAATCAAAGATCTATTATTAGATAGAGATGTTGAGAACAAGCTTGGTAACATACCAGACACAGCAGTAGACTTTGGAGGAGTTTCTAGACTATTCTGGCCTTAGGGTTCTCTGACAGAGAAATGCCTGAGTCCTCCAAACCCCATGACTTTGTAGTATCATTGCTTTCATGTATGGTTCGGCCATATGCCCAAAACCCCCAAACAGCAGTTTCACTTAACGGCTTCTCATTACGTTTGCTTTGGGAGTAGAGTCGGGGCTTTTGTGAAAGGAATAGGGAGTGCAAACAGCAGCTGAACCTATGCTCCCTAAAAGATCTCAAAATTCATCTAGGTTCAAGCCCTTTATTTCAGATTAAAGAAACTGGAATCCCAAATGATAACAACGGTCACATGGTGAAAATCCAGCAGCACTCCTAATCTAGCCCCACCCTTACTACATGCTTCAACTCCTGCAAAACAACAAATGCAATGGAAAACCAAAGCTTTTTACCAAAGAGCTCTTTGCCAAATCACCAAATCACCTATACAACTTAATTATCTTATAGATGTGCACACGCATACAATATAAACCGCAAATCTTTGAATAAACAGCTTTAGAGCGTGAAAACTCTCCTTATTTCTTTTCCTCTTTTCCACTAAATCCTAATTTCATTTGCAGATGGAGATAAATGCTCATTTTAGTGGTTCTTTGTTAATAAATAAACCTGCAAGAATTTATATCAAATAATAATGAGACCCTCTGTGATTTTCAGTAATTTTATAACAGTTGGATTTTTTGTTTTTCCTTGTTCACTGGTATTTTTCTCCTTTCACAGGTAGATTTACATTGTTTGTCTTAATAGTCACTCTGGCTTTCAGCTTTAAATGAAAATAACATTATCTGAATAGCTATTATGATTATCATCTTAATCTGATGTTTTTATAAAACTATCGATGAGAATATTTTAAGAAATGTATCATAATTTTCTAATTAAATTAATTAAAAGTAATTGGTTTTCTATCAAGAACAGTCTAGAGCCATGATTGATACTAACCTGTTTTATCCCAATTGTTATAAGATTGATCATCATAATTGTTCTTTGAGTCCTTTCTCCAGTTTGGCTTTAAGGGTTTGCCCCTGATTTTTTTATAATGTTTTAAATAATTTGGAGTATGAATCAAGAAATAAGCATCTAGGTATGTCCTTCTTTCTGTTGATAAGGTTGTAAAAGGAAATTAGCTGATAGGTTAGGCCCCCAGGTTAGCCATCAGTGGACACTGCAGAACTTACTAGGCCTACTCCCCACTAGCCCTTTCTGGTTTCTCTTTGAAGAAAGCCACTGTTGTTGTCACTCAGCTCTCATGGGACATCCTTCTTTTTATGAAATTAGGATGCAGTTGGTCTGAGCCAGCATTCTAAGAAATTACGTAATTGATGTTTGCTTATGAATATACTATGGACTGAATTATGTGCCCCTAAATTCATATGATGAAACCCTAATCCCCAATGTGGCTGTATTTTGAAATAAGTACCCAAAGTGGAGGCCAGACTCAGGGTGAGCATCTCCCTCCAGCCCCACAGATTCCTTGCCACACGAGGCCAGAGGAGGATAAGAGTAGGACTAAAATACTATCACACCAGATTCCAATATTTTTAAATTAAAAATCAATATGATTGTTGGAATTGCGAAAACAGCATTAATTGAATTATTATTGTGTGTCAGTCCTTGGTCACAGGCTTTCATAAAGTATCTTAGTTAATCTTCACCATTGACCCTGCTGCATAAAATTACCATCCTCGTTTAACAAGTGCAGAGACTGAGGCAAAGAAAAATCAAGGAACATGTTCCAGGCCACAAAGAAATGTAGATTCAGGATTTGAATCTCAGTCTGCCTGTTTCTTCAAAATCAACTTTCCATTCTTCTAATTTATGATAGAGGAATTTCTGTCTTATCATAATTCTTGCCATTTTATTTCTTCCTCTGTTTCAAAATCCAAATTGGAATTTATTCATCACTGCAGAGTGGTTTCATACTCCTGACTCATAAAAAAGCCTGTACAATGATGGCTGAAATGTCTGTTTCTTAAACATTTATTTAGTATTATTCTGAGTTCTTTATATGTATTAAACCATCTAAACTTCACAACAACCCATGAAGTAGATATTACTACTATCCCAATTTTACAGATAAGGAACTATAAAGCACAGAGAGGTTAACCAATTTCCCCAGGGCCACACAGCTAGTGGTGAAGGAGCTGAGGTTCAGCTCTTAGCCTCTGGGCTCCAGTGTCTTTGTCACTGTTTTAAGTTCCAAGCTGACTGCATAGTGGCAGGCAACCATTGTATTTACAAAATTCACACACTTCATCCATAGTCAAGTCTATCTTGGGGGATTTCATCAATCAGAATGAAATATAATTGCACCTTATTTTTCAGTTATCCCGTCTCATAGTTATGTCTGCTCTGCTTCAACTCTCTTCATTGCGCTCGGCACAAGCAATCTAGCGTCCCAGGTACCATATAAAATACAACGATGACATTGAAATGCTGATTCTTGAACTCTCTCAATTCCTGACTTCCTTCTGCTCTCTTCAAAACTCTTCATGGTTGGCTTCCTTCAGTTGCTAACACCTTTGGCTTTACAGCTTGTCTCCTTCTCACCTTCCCCCATTTGGGTTTGGTAATGTTACGTCACTCTGCTTTCCTTCATAAAGAGCCAGCCTTTCCACAGCTCTCTGCCTCTGGCAATGGTTCCACTGAATCTGTGGGCTAAAGGCCCTGTGTTCCATGCTTACCCAGACCCCTAAGATGCTCCAAGCACCCACAACACTCCCATGCCTGACTTATCTAAGAGGAGCATAAGAAAATGTGGACAGTTTATCTGTTTTGACACAAGACTCAGAGAAATAGGTTTTGCACCTATGATTTACCTAATTCACTCTATTTGCACCTCTAATTCACTCTAATTTGCATCAAACTCTAGCATGAGTGATTAGGAATGATTTTTGCTTTCTCACGTTTTTCTTCAATTACTAATTCTAACAAATAGAAATCACTGCGTATTTATGTGGCATATCTCAAGTTCTCTCACAAAAGAAACTGGTATGTTTAGCTTAAATAACCGTATGCATACTTTAGAGATATTCCAACATCTGGCCCTACTTTGCAAAGGCTTAGTTTCTCTAAAGTTACACCAGAAAGAATTCATTTGAAAACATAAGGCCATGGATGTCTACAAGAAAACCACATCAGTGGGACCGTAAAATATTTGCTTAAGTAAACATTAGAAATGTGACAAATTGCTAATTTCCTATGAAGGATTATAAAATTCCAGCTGAGAACTCTGGGCTGGGAGCAGAGGGGAGAGTAGAAATAGGAATGGTTCCCTGACCTCATAGACTCCTGCTCTAACTTTTGAATGAAAATATGGATGTCACCTGTTGGCTGAGAAGTTATCATTGGTCTTTACAACTGTTGTTCTTACTCAAGATGTCTCATATAAAGATTATAGGTCCCTTCCCATCACTATGCTGATGGGAAGAACAAGGCCTTTTAAGGGAAGTCAGAAATATCTAACTGAAATCCGTAGCATCAGGAAGACTTCATTATCAGAAAAACAGAGATAACGGTAACCGTAAAATAATCAGAGCTCTCCAGGAAAGCAGTAACAATGACTGGGTACAGTATTGTACAGATGTCTACAACTCACCTTGTACTCTTATATCAAATCTATAATCCTGAACCTATAACATACCCCTTTCCTAGACTGTCTTTTTCATTTCAGTTTAAAATTCAGATCTGTTTCAAATTCCTATTAGCTACTGAATAGCTATTCATTAGCTATTTAATGAAATACTGACCTCTGATGTATTTAAAACAGCCATCAACACTTTGTATGCTGTTTTTGTACAACATGGATATATTCTGACTATTTCCTAATTTGAGGATTGCTACTAGTTTGAAGACTTTGAGACGTTATTAAAGTAGAAGCCATGCATTTATTAGCATATTTATATTTCAGTTTGTTTAAATGGCCCATATATATTCTGCATCATAAAGAGACAATGGTTGCAGCTTTTTAGAAACAGATATCAAGACTTCTTGGAGAAATGCTGATTCCAGGTCTGGGGCAGGAAATAGGGAAGTGAGCCTGAAACATCTTATCATCCCAAATAGTGAAGAAGTTATCAAAGTTATTAGGGTCATGTCAAAAGGACTCAGGAGCCAACTTGAAGACTCTCCCACTGGCCAAAAATGGAATAAATTGCACCTCAACGAGGATAAGAACTGTGATGGTATTTAAATCTATTATTTCATAAGGATATTTAAAGAAATACTTGCTTATCACCGTTGTATGATACCAGAAAATAAACTCATCATTTTGAAATCTGTTGAGTAAAGAGTAAGAAACAGGGCTTCCCTGGTGGCGCAGTGGTTGAGAGTCCGCCTGCCGATGCAGGGGACACAGGTTCATGCCCCGGTCCGGGAAGATCCCACATCCCACATGCCACATGCCGTGGAGCGGCTGGGCCCGTGAGCCATGGCCGCTGAGCCTGCGCGTCCGGAGCCTGTGCTCCACAACGGGAGAGGCCTCACATTTATGCTGCCTTTCTTAAAAAATAAAAACTGGGCACTAATGGTAACCAATTAGTAAATGCTAAATCTCTCCTTATTGAAAGTATTCCAGCTAGTAAAGGAAGAAAATGATAGAAATAGTATGTCACCAGTTTGAAACTCAGTGAACTGATGGGTTGAGCTTCTTAAGCAACAATAGCTACTAACATCACAAAAAGTGAGATGGTCAGACAGTATACACCTCTTGATGAAAGAACAAAATATCACTTATAAGCTAGTTGTGCCCCATCCCCCGAAATAATATCCTGAATCTTATCAAACTGCCAAGTGCAACTACTAAGTTAGAGATAACACAGAAGACAAGGGAACATGTTAAACTATACCGTGGGTATGCAAATAGCAAAATCCAGATCACAGAAAATACAATAGGACAAACCAAACACACAAGTACATAAAACTTCCAGGGTGGGGGAAAGATGAAGATGGATGGAGAACCTAATGATGAAAGTTGACATAAAAGATATATCAACCAATCAATCGCAGTCGTGGACCTTGTTTGTATTCGGATTCAAAGAGGAACATTTGTGAGGCAATCGGAAATTTGAACCCTGGATAGACACTTGATAATCAGTTTTAAAATTCTTATTAAGTTTTAGTGTGATGACATTATGGGTACACTTTTTCAAAAAAAGAATTATTTGTCTTTTAGAAATATACACTAAAGTATTTACAGATGAAATAGTATATCCAGGATTTGCTTCAAAATAATATGGGGTGGGGAAAGTAGATGAGAATATGGACCGGGAAAGATTGGCCATGATTTCATGGCTTTTGGGGCTGGATGACGGGGTTGATTATCCTTTTCTATTTTGTGAATGTTTGAGGTTCTCCACAATAAAAAGTTAAAAGCAAAACCAACCAAAGTACATAGGAATCTCTTTGTTTATATTCTAATCTCAATGTTTAACCAATTTTAAATATTTCAAGGGAAGAAATTTATCAGAACAAACTTTTAAAATCTGGCATATATTCATGAGCTTCATTTAGTATTTGCAAAAGCAGCCCATTTTTCTAAGGAAAAGAGGAAGTACGAAGAACAAACCTTTCTTATTTTACTCATTTATAGTCTCACTTACTTACTTACTTTACCAATATGTATCACTTGTACTCACTAGGGCTACTGACATTGAATGGAAAGTCATTCTAGACAATAAGACTATATTCATCTACTTAAGTTTAGCTAGGTACATCATTATTTTAACAGGACAGAAATTTACCAACATGTAGATACCAGCTGCCTGTTTACTAAAGATAACCAGGTAAAAAACAAAACCAGAACTTTCTCCTCCTTATACTGCATAAGCCATTTTTTAATCCAGTACACAAAATAATTTTTTCATGTAAGTATTTTGGGCTATTTCTATTGACTTACTTTTGAACAATCTTTAATTGCATCATTTATATTACAAACGATAACATCAATTTTCCAACATCCCAACATCCAACATCCCTTAACCACTTTGCCTTTCCATATTTCATTTTTCAACTTTCCAATGTCAGATTTTGCTTATCAATTTATTTGTTATTTCTTATGTCTACAGACTTTCAAGAGAAACATAAGAGCTGGCTAAAACACAAACCCTGTTGATTAAAAGATGGGGCAATGACACATCAAAATACTAACTTTAAATTTCTGATACAAAACTAGTGCCTTAGTTTAATCTTTCCATGATTAAGTAATTTTACTGTTTCTCTTTAAAGTTTAGCATGACCATTGTTTCTTCTTTGGGTCTCTGAAAATGACCCTCTTCTCACGTCTTTCTCATCACACCCCACCATTCACCTGTTTCAAACCCAGATGTAAAGGTTAGAATTTAGGAGTTAGGCTCCAAATGGAATCAAATCAGATTTTTCCCACAGGGTCCTTAAACTAGGGAGGCCTGAATGATATACAACTAAGAATTGTCTTTTAGTTAAGGGGTATTTTTTTCCCTCTGTGATTGTTTTGTAACAATATCAAAACATTTATGAAATGTTTACCCCCACAGAACCCGAAGTGCACTTTTTTGAGTCATTGGCTCATTTTCAATTACTGAAATAACCAAAGAAAGAACAAACACATCCAAACAAGTAAATGGAAAATACACTCTCCTCCTCTTCTGTTTCTCTAGTGCAGAGTCTGTTCTCATTTATGATATTTATGATATCAAGATCCCCTTTCTTGCATAAAATTGATCATTACAAGAAAAACACTCACCCAGGACACGACGTTGAAGATAAACATAGAATATTTTATACAGACACTCACACCTGCCATGTCGGAAAAGGATCAGGAATCCAGATGCTGTGAGTTTAACCGTTCCTTCTAGGATTGTTCTGCAATGGCTCTGGAGTAATTTGCCTGCAGAGATTTCTGTGTTCACGGCCTCAGAGCAGAAATAGAAAGCAAAGAAGTTGGGGCTGGGGGGTGGAGAGTGGATAATCCAGTTATTAAAGTGGATTAAAAAAGTAACACACACAGTTAAATATCACAAGGTCTATCTCTAGGCAGGTGTGTTCTTTTGCTTGTCGTGGGCCCTAGGGTACTGGGCCAGAATATTTATGATCCTTTCTCCAAAACTGCCTTCTGTAAAGTAAACAGATACCAAGTTAAGGGAGTGGTGCTAGAGCAGGGAGAGAATGGCACAGCCATAGAGGCTGTTGATTTCAGATAACCACAACCGGACTTCCCTTGCCTCTATTTCAACTACAGGGAAACAAGATTGTTTTGCCCTGAGATAAAGGGACATTGTGTCTCAACTCATTTTTGCACTGTCTTTTCTCAAGAGTGCAAAATTTCTTCTACATACAACAAAATGCATTTAGAAATCTGCAAAGTCTGAAGGCTTAAGACAGAGCAACCTTTCATCCTTAACCCCAGAATGGTGGGAACAACTATGGACCTGCCTTTCAAAGCTTCTAAATTTATTTCAAAACAGTTCCATGGAGCTGCCTTCAAGGCAGTGCAGCTGGGGGAAGCGGGGAGGGAGAGGTTGCCCTCTCCATCACAAGACCATTTAGTTTTTATCTTTATTTCTTTATGATGTAAAAGGGAAAAAATTCTCAGGAGTTACTCTCTGACTGCCCCTATTGTGTTCATTTTCTAACATGTAGCCATTCTGAGAGCTCAGTTTGTTTTTAAGGTGGGCCCTCTACTCTTCCTCTGACAAATTGTATCTAACAGCACTCCTCTCCACTAACTCAGTTTCTGGATTCCCTGGTCCTCTTGGACAAAAAATTCAGAATGAGAAGGTGGTCATAGTTCAGTGACCATAGAGTGTACAATTTGTTTTTCGTGCTAATAGAAGGCAGCTGGCACAGGTAAAGGCAAAATTCCCTGACCTAATCAGGGAGGTGTAGACTGCTTTTCTGTAAACAGTTTGGGTCATGCTACTTTCCACATCCTGCCTCTGAAATAAAAGAAATGTATACTTCAAAGATTGTTGGGGAAAATAATTCTTTAAAATCTTTGTGAAGCTCTATACAATAAGCAAGCATGGACTTCTTAAAAATTTGATTAGTTAAAAGAACATTTTTCTAATTTTCACTGACAAAGGTGTCTTTGAAACAATCCCATTACCTGACTATTAAACATAATATATTTTTAATGTAATAGTGACAATAATATCTAGTGTTAAGACCAAATTTAGGATTAGTTCAAAATAATGGCTTAATATTTAAATAATCACTAAAGAGAGATTGGTGCTTTATGCTGTTTCCTCCTAGAAAATGGAAATAATTTCACGAACTTCTACTGAGACATTCATGTATATAGGATTATCCATGGCTGAAAGAAATGAAATGCTTAAATGAAAAAACAAATGGATTTATAGACCTAGAAGTGATTATTTATAGTTTAGAGATAAAATCAAAAGAAATATATAGATTACAATGCTGTTTTGTTGACAAGAATATATTGAGTACCTAGCAAATTCCAGTTTGGAATAGATTTTTTGTAGATGCTGAATCTCCTTAAGAAGAATATAGTCTTTAGCTAAATCATCATTGAACCCTAAAACGTAAAAATCGATGGATGTGTTTTACAGCAAAATTACTCTGTGTAATAGAACACCCAGTCCAGTTCAAATCTATATGAAACAGTTCACTCCTCTAAGTTCCTATCTCAGTAAATTTTATAATCACACAACATTTGCCCAAGCTAAATGCTGCAGAGTCATTTTGTATTCTTCTTTCTTTGTTGCCTTATGTCCAATCACTTCCCGGAGTGTGTTGAGCTCCTACATTTCCTTCAAACCTGTTTCTGCCATCTCATCCTTTTGCTTTACAGCTTTTTATCATCTCTCACTTGAGCCATTTCAACAGAATCATAATTAGTTTTCTTGCCAACATTTTCCTCCTCCTATCCATCTTAGCACTCCAGAATTTTCTCTTTTCTTTCTGTAATTCCCTTTATAAAATACTTATTGATCATGTAATTCCCCTGATTAAAAACCAATCTAAGGATGGTTTCCTATTACCTAAAGGATAAATTCAGACTCCGTATAATGGCACTTAAAGCACATGGCAAACAGGTCTCTACTCATCTCCCAGAACTTTCTCCTGTTCCTCTCTCCCACTCTTCCACTCTTAGATTCCATAACCACAAAATTATTTCACAGGCCGAGAATATACCTGGGGCTTTTATGCCTCTGTGCCTGTTGTTCCTTCTTCCTGGACTATCCTTTCCCACGTTCTCTACTTAGTGAATTATTGCAACCACCCCTTGGCGCTCAGCTCAAATGGCATCTCACCTGTGGAAGCGTCCCCTTCTTTATCCACTGCCCCTACCCTGGGCAGACCTCCTTGCTTCTCAATCCTTATGCCCATTACAATTTGAACAAAGCTTTAGTCTAAAATTGCCATCCTTTACAACACTGATTTTTGTGTCCACCCTCTGATTTTTTAATACATGAAAGGCCAAGATCCTGACTTACTTATCTCTATACCCACAGCAGCTGGCATTGAAGATAAAGAGATGTGTGATTACAGCCAAGATTTCTAGAAAGTTCAACTGAGATTCCCTCCTGGATTCCCAAGCAACTACCAACGTGTTTCCTCTCCTCACAATAAAAGTCAGTTATTGGGTAAAGAAAAATATTTCCTTTATTTTGGGACTTGTCAGCACCTTAACTTGCAAATGTTTAAGAAGGTGACAAAGTACATAGCAATTCCCAAATGCATGTGACCCGAGAACATATTTCTGAAAGACATCTACATGGATCAGTGCTATAGCACTGACTTATAGAAACACTGATCTAGACAAGCCCACACATTTTATACATGAGAAAAGGGTATCCTAGAGAGACTGAGTAGCCCAAGCTCACAAAGCTGGTTAGTGGCAGAGCTCTTTCTAAAAATGAGGTCTCATGACGATCAGATCGGTATTCTGTCCACTTGCATCAACTATCTCTTGGGTTACGTAGTGTGATTGTAAGATGAGTCAGTGACCACCTTAGATCATGAGAAATTGTCATATAACATAGTCAACAGTGAAGGGAAGGGGGTAGGGCAGGGCTAGAGAGTGTAAGCAATAACTCTTAGGCCCAGTAAAAAAGGCCAGGTCTGGAAGGAGAGGCAATGAAGAGTGGGATATCACAAGAAACAATAACTGAAGGAAAGCGCAGAAGGTAAGTCTCAATAATTTTAGATAAAGTTTTGCTAATGCTTCCATCATGTCAATTATTATCACACACAGTGAATGCACAGGGTAGAGCAGGATGAGGATTCAAATCTGATTAATCACGAAAACTCTCCACGAGGCAGTCATATTAAACTGGGTTTTGATAGCGTATGGGGGACCCTGGCACAGAAAAAAGACAGAGAGTAGAGGAAAGGGCGTGAATAGAACCGTCAGATACCCTATGTAAAATATAGCATTTTCTCTAGGTCATCAAGCAAATCAGGCTCACATTTGGGGCCTGAACCAGAAAACAGGCATTGATAGGAGGTTCATATTTTTATCACTATATCATGTTTCCCTCTACAAGATATGCCCAATAATTCATTCAACAAATGTTTTGAATGCCTTCTATGTCCCGTGCATGATACTAGGAACTGGTAATACTGCAGTTAACAAAATAAGATAAAAACCCCTGCCTTCACGGAGGATTTATATATATATATATATATATATATATATGTATATATATATACACACACACATATATTAGGTAACTAGATTTTGGAAACAAAAGTATAGAAAGGAAGTTATCTTCTCATTATAATGTGAACAAAAACAGATGTTCTTTGTTATTATTAAAAAATAAATTAGCATATTCAGATCACTCATTATTTAGTCATTCTTTCAGCAAATATTTATCGATTACCTACTATATTCTGGGCCCTGGGGATATGGCAGTAAACAGCAACACAGAAATACTCCTGATCTCTTGAAGTTTACATTCTAGAAAGGAAGATAACTTCCTCTTTGTATTTTTGCTTCGAAAATCTAGTTACCCAATATATTTGTCAGTGGAGTGTGTACTGAAAAACCAAACCCTGTGTTTTAGAGAAAAGATTACATTCTCTTTCATCTTATATATTCCCCCATTATCACCATCACTCTATACTAAAGGGGCTTTTTTATGGCATTGTGACTATTCAATTCATTTTCTCAAAGGCTGGTAGCAGGAGCAAGAAAAATGATGCTGAAGTTTCTCTTCCCTATGACTGTGCTTAGGTGTGGGGGTGTGGGTGCATGAGGTCATGACGTCATGCATTCTAAGCAGAGTGAAGAGAAAGTTACGGTACTCTTTAGCATTTCTCAATTTCAAAAATTTTTGAAATTTTTTTCTTTTTTCTTATTTTAGGAAAATTGAGGTTGCTCATTTGTGGATTTTATGATCCCTTTTACAGGAGCAGAAGCTTGGTGTTTGTCCTCCAGTCCGATTCCAGCATTCCTGAGACCAACATTCCTCTTATGCTTTCATTTGAACACAATGCTCTGTGCTTCCTATCCTGTGTGCTTATGGAGCCTGGCTCATAAAAACCTTCTGCATATTCCCACTGGGAATGGGAAGCATCTGGTATGAGAATGATCCATCTCCTGCTTTGCAGGACATTTTGAAACCACCATATCTACTTGCAGTATTAATTCCAGCTCAGAAAAGAACGTGCTTGGAATTGTCATTGTGAAATAGCAATACGGTGTTTATAAAGAATGGGTACCGATATTCTTCCTCTTTTTATAGATACTTTTATTCTAAAATATACACGATTTTTACCTGGACATAAAGTTAATAACCAATAAAGGTCATATAAAGAAAAACATGAAAGTATGTATAAGAAAATAGACTCTGGATCACCAAAATCTATTGTTAAGTGTTTATAAGTAAAGATTGAGGCAAAATGGTGCAGTAATTAAAAATGTGTATTCTGACCATGATGGATTAGAGATGCTCATGAATTCTTATTAGCCTCACTGCCATGTTTATACTCCTTTTATATTTGCAACAATTGCAGCAAAATGAAAAAGTGGCCAGCTTCTGGGTGGGGTCCAGGGTCTGGTCCTTGGCTTGGCAGCCCTCTAAGCTCAGCTTTGCCAGTCTTTCCTCAAGTATCTCACAGGAGCCAGAATGTCAATTTCTTAGTTTATCATGAGAAATGCACACATCAAGCCACCCAGCATAATATAAAAGCAGATCAGAAAATCCTCTACCATAAAGAAAACAGACTCATAGATATAGAGAACAAACTAGTGCTTACCAGTGGGTAGAGGGAAGGGGGAGAGGCAGTAGAGGGGTAAGGGATTAAGAAGTACAAACTACTATACATAAAATAAATAAGCTACAAGGATATATGGTACAGCACAGGGAATATAGCCAATAGTTTATAATAACTATAAATGGAATATGACTTTTAAAAATTGTGAATCACCTGAAACGTATTATATCGTACATCAACTATACCTCAATTTAAAAAGTTTAAAAAATAATAATAAAAAGAAAGAAAATCCCCTTCCAATAAGAAAACAGCACAGAAGCAGAGCATACAGAGATGGTTTCTTGGTGGAGGGAGTGGATGGTAAATTCAGTAAAGGAGGTAGTAGATACATTGCCAAGAGTTGATAGGCTGCTGGTGAGTAAGGAACCATCCCAGGAATCCAAAAGCTAAACCCTCCAAAAGATGCTCTTCTCCCTCAATATGGCTGTGACACACCACCTTATTCTTTCTCCCCCAGGTTGCTTTCCCTGTACTCTCTTCAGTCCATGCCCCTTCTTGTGATCACAGTCTAACCCTAGATAAGAGGACATCAAAATTCACTAGGTATTCATTTACCAAACTGTAATTACAGTTCAGTCCTGCTTCCAAGATTGCCTTTTCATTGCATTTTAAGTATTTCCAAAATACTTCACTTAAACATGACTGCTTTCTTGATCCATTCCTATAGATTTTACTAGTTGATTTCTTGGAGGTCAATCTTATTGTCCTTCTCTCCAAATTGGGATGTGTGCCCCTGTACAGACAATGATATTCAACAAGAGAATGAAGGATACAAAACAGAGCTTTGTAATCACCAGCCCAGGATCACTGGATTCTCCATTTTTGTGCTGAATATTGGCCTGGTTGTTTGCTTTTAAATGTAAAGTTTAAATGTCAACCTGTTTTCCCGTGAGTTCTTTCTGAATCAGACTTTGTTTGGTCAGCTCACAAGGTACACATTGGCTGCCAGCATGATTAGGCTCTGGGGTAACAGTGATTAAGAGGTAGGGAAGTAAGTGGAGGCCACCAACACAGAATTTAAAAAGAAAAAAAAAATAGACTAGGGTGGGAATATTTAATGCTTGTATCAGACACCAGATTCTCATACTAAAGGAGGCAAGAAAATGTGACACAGAATCTAACACAGGCTTCTCCCATGACTGGTCAGGAAAAACATAGACATTTTACTCACAATGCTAATTAGGATCTCACAGGTGATTAATTCCAAATTATAAAGGTTTATTCAACCTCACAGAGTGGGAATGAATTGCATGGCTATTCTGGTTCCCAGGAGAAAATAAAATAACAGGAAGTCACTATAAAAGGTCATTTATCAGGAAATCCCCAACTTCCATTTTATACCTTTATAAGAAGCGACAAAATGTACCCCAAATAAGCTCAGGTAGAAAAGAACTCAGACTCTGGTTTGAATTTTTTTTAAGCACAGAGAGTCCTATTTAGATTTTCCCTGAGCACTTGGAAGGTCTCTCTTAATGCGAGAAGGCAAAAGAAGCGGATATCCCAGGAAGCCTGTGGTCTAACACTTAGACCATCATTCCTGAAACAAGAGGGTCTGGCTGCATTTCCCTCACTGTCAACCCATATGAATGCATCACCCTAATTTCAATCCATATGAAATGAAAGTACACTCTCCAAATGCAATCTTTAAAGATACAATATCCAAATGGAATTTTTCTAGAAACCGGGCATGGAATACACCATTTCTCCTAGAAATCTCCTCTAGCTCCTTTCTTCATTTATACTCAGGCATTAATGTATCCCTCCCTGAACTTCCAAGTAATTCTCTTATTTATTAACAATGTGATTGATTCAGAAAATGCTTCAGCCATAGACCAACCATGTGAGGAGGTCAGAACATTTTTAAATAAGCTATTCTTGGGGTCATCAAGTGCCTATGGGTAAAACAAAACCAAGGGATTGTTTTTCTTTACATGGAGTCATATTGACCTCTAATTTTGCCTACACTAATCATTAAACCTTCAGGAAATATTTCAAGGGAAAACATACTGATTTTTTTTAATTGTGGAAAGAACCCAAACCTTTTCTGCATGCTAATATGTTTATACAAGTTCATATTGAAGCTTCATTGAGCCAGAGAATTCCTGTAAGTGCTCTGCTCTCTTTCCTCTTCACTCTTCATGCTTTCTTGAATACATGAGTGTGAAGAGGTATTGTTAAGCCAAAAATAATGGCCTAGCCAAGTCCCCCAAAAAGGAATGTGCAAATCTGGGAACACATTCCAGGATTTCTAGCTACCAGTACAGGGCCTGAAGTATAAGAAGTACCAGCCAGAAATATCAAGTTTCTCGAGAATCAGTGAGTCTCAGCCAATCCCCTGAAGAGCTTTCTGAGAAGGAAATAGTTCATAAAGCAATTCTCCATGTAGTAAGAGATTTACTTTAAATTTAAATAATAGTAATAGATATCACTTTAATCTCTCTTTAATAGATATCTCTTTACTAGATATTTCAGAGATTTCCCAGGCTTTGAACCCTCTAATGGATTCCCATCACAATTAAAATGAAATCCAAAGCCACACAAGATGAGTCCTTGGCTGCCTCACTGACCTCATTTCCAACTACTTTCTCCCTCACTCATGCTGCTCCAGCCACAGTGGACTCCATGCTGGCCCTTGGACTTTCCAAGTGTACTCCCAGCTCAGGGGTCTTTCCATCTCCTCTCTCCCCTGTGGAATTCTCTTCATCTGCAGATGGCTTCATCCACAGAGGAGATGGCTCATCCTCTCCACTCACTGTATTACATGTTCATTTGTCTGTTTGTCTTACTGTCAGTTTCCTTTTGGAGTGTAAACTTCAGGAGATCAGGAACAATTTCTGTACTGTTCATTACTTATCCCTGGGGCTCAGAATGTAGTAGGTGTTCAGTAAATATTTATTGAATGAATGACTAAACAGCAAGTTATATGAATACACTAATTTATTTTTTAATAATAACAAAGAGCATCTGTTGTGTTCACCATTACATTCTCACTGCCTAAGACAGTGACTGGCCAATTATAATCTCCATATGTGCTGGGATACAGCACTACAAAAGAAAAATGAGGCTGCTTGTATGGACCTTATATTCCACCAAACAAACAAATACACAAATAAATATGCAAGAAAACACCAGCGAGAGAAAAATGGCAGGATCCTGTGCTACAGAGTGACCAAGGGAACTACTTATTTCACAGGAGATGGAATGCTTAAGGAGGTGACACTTAAACTGGGTCCTGCACCTGGGTCAAATCGTGAAGAAACACTGAACAAGCCCAAATCAAGGGCATTCTACAAAATAACTGGCCTAAATCAATTAAAATGTTAAGATCATGAAAGTTAGGGAGAGACTAAGGAATTAACCCCTATTCAAGAGAGGCTAGGGCTTCCCTGGTGGCGCAGTGGTTGAGAGTCCACCTGCTGATGCAGGGGACGCGGGTTCATGCACCGGTCCGGGAAGATCCCACATGCTGCGGAGCGGCTGGGCCCGTGAGCCATGGCCGCTGAGCCTGCGCGTCCGGAGCCTGTGCTCCGCAACGGGAGAGGCCACGGCAGTGAGAGGCCCTCGTACTGCAAAAAAAAAAAAAAAAAAAAGAAAAAAAGAGAAGCTAAAGAGACATGGCAACTTGGTGAAATGTATGACCCTGAATTGGATCCTTTGCTATATAAAAGATGCTACTGACCAAATTAGTGAATGTGAATGGGGTCTCTGAGCAAGGATATATAGAGATTCTTGATATTGTTCTTGTAACTTTTCTGCAGGTTTGAAATTTTTTAGAATAAAAATAAACGGTCTCTGTGGGGGGAAAAACTGAGGCACAGAAAAGTTAAATAACTTTCCCAAGGTCCCATAATATGTGATAAAGCCTGGATGTGAACCCAGGCAGTCTAGCTCCCAACTAGGTGTCTTCAACCATGTTGCTTCTATAAAATAGAGTATATCAGCATAATGCCTCATGCAAAATAAGCTCTCAAGCTGTATCTATTACTATTAAAAATTAATATACTATAAACAAACAAATAAGCTGAGTCTTGCATGATAAGAAGACACAAGTCATGCTAGGAGCTAGGGTAAGAGAATGCCAGACAAAGGTAACAGAGCGTACAAAGGCCCTAAGGTGAGCACAAAATTGGCATGTTGGAGAAAAAAGTCTTGTGTGTAGGTAGCATCAAAAGTTATGGGGAGCAGGGTTTGAGATGAGATCAGAGGCAGTTCTTCAGGTCAGACGCTGCAGAGAGCTGTAAGCCAGGAGAAAAAGAATGTAATGTATTTGCGTGTTATTGGAAGTGTAGGCAAGTTTTATGGGCTGAATTGTACCCCCCCCAAATGCATATGGTAAAACCCTTACCCTCATTGCCTCAGAATGTGACTATGTTAGTGACATCAGCAAGATGTCAGAGTAGGGGGCCCTGGACCATCCTTCTGCCCACAAACATACCAAATAAGCAATATTCACAAATTCCTTTTATGAGGCATCTAGAAACTAAGTGAAAGGCTCCTAAACACTGGGTGACCATGAAAACAGATTTATTGAAACCAGTAAAGGAATTCAGGATATCCTCTTCCCAGAGTCCCTTCCCCTGGTGCAGTGTCATATGGTCAGAAAGAGACCTCCTGGCTCCTGACTTCTCCCCTACTACCAGGGGAGGCGAGGGGTTGGTCTGCCTATCCTGTGCTCCTCCCCAGAAGTTTGACCTCAGTCCTGTCAGTCTTGGAGGCTAGATGGGTCCACCATAGCCTAACAGCCTGAAGGAAAATGGAAACAGCAGCGTGGGATCACAGACACATCATAGCCCTACCTCCTGCTCAGCACAGAGTGTGTGGATGAAAAAGCCCCGCCCTCAGCTTCCGCCAGGGAGGGAAAGAGTATAGCCATGTGTACAGCACCCCTACTTTTCTGAGGGAGCTCCCCCAGGGACTGACCTCTGCCCTGCCTGACTTGGAGTTATACAACTTAATAACAAAAAAACTAATAACCTAATTTTAAAATGGGCTAAGGTATGAATAGAAGAAGACATACAAATTGCCAACAAGCATACAAAAAAATGCTTATGGTCACTAAGATAGGGAAATGCACATCAAAACCACAATGAGCTATCACCTTACACTTGTACGGATGGCTATTATCAAAAAAACCCAGGGGCTTCCCTGGTGGCGCAGTGGTTGAGAGTCCGCCTGCCGATGCAGGGGACACGGGCTCGTGCCCCGGTCCAGGAGGATCCCACATGCCGTGGGGCAGCTGGGCCCGTGAGCCATGGCCGCTGAGCCTGCGCGTCCGGAGGCTGTGCTCTGCAGCGGGAGAGGCCACAACAGTGAGAGGCCTGCGTACCGCAAAAAACAAAAACAAACAAACAAAAAAAAAAAAACAGGTGTTGGTGAGGATGTGGAGAAATTGGAACTCTTGCACACTGTAAATAGGTATGGAGAATGGTACGGCCACTATGGAAAATGGTATTGGGTTCCTCAAAAAATTAAAGATAGAACTACCATATAACCAGCAATCCCACTTCTAGGTGCATATCCAAGTGGACCGAAATCAGGATTTCACTGAGATATCTTCACGCCTATGCTCATTGGAGCACAATTCACAATAGCTAGGATGTACAAACAACCTAAATTTTGATCACCAGATGAATAAATAAAGAAAATGTGGTATAAACATAAAATGAAATACTAGTCTTAAAAAAAGAAAAAAATTGTGCAATATGGGACAACATGGATGAACTTTGAGGACATTTTGCTAAGTGAAGTAAGCTAGACAATGGAAGACAAGTACTGCATGACTCCACTTACATGAGGTACCTAAAATAGTCATATTCATAAAATCAAAACCAGGAACTGGGGGCGGGGGGGGAGGAGGGGATGGGGAGTTATATATCAACAGGCATAAAGTTTCAGTAAAGATAAATAAGCTATAGAGATCTGCTTTACAATATTGTACATTCATTCAATAATAAGGTATTATACACTTAAATTTCATTAAGAGAATAGATCTCAGGTTAAGTGTTCTTACCACAATAAAACAGAAAGAAAGAAAAAGAAAGAAAGAGAGAGAGAGAGAGAGGGAGGGAGGGAGGGAGGGAGGGAGGGAGGGAGGGAGGAAGGAAGGGAAAGAAAGAAGGGAAAAAAAGAAGAATGTGGCTATATTTGGTCATACCTCTTTAAAGAGGTAGTTAAGGTAAAATGAGGTCATTAAGGTGGGCCCTAATCCAATATGATTAATGTCCTAATAGGAAGAGAAAATTAGGATACAGACACACAGAGGAAAGACCATGTGAAGACAAAGAGAATACCACCTACAAGCCAAGAAGAGAGGGCTCAGAAGAAATCAACCCCACCGACACCTTGAGCTTAGACTTCTAACCTCCAGAATTGTAAGAAGATTAATTTCTGTTAAATCACGCAGTCTGTGGTACTTTGGTATGGTAACCCTAGCAAATTAATATAGCAGGTTTTACGATGCAGTGATCCAGGCAGAAGATGATGGTGGCTGGTCTAGGATGAGAGTATAGAGGAAGAGAAGCAACTGGGTTCAAGGTACGCTCTCGAGGTGAAATCAATGTGGAGAGGGAGAGAAAGAGAGGGTCATGGGTGCCACTCAGATCTTAATGTGAACAACCTGGTGGATAGTGAGGCCACCAAGATGGAGAAAATGGAGAAGACCCCTGACCCCGTGACAGTTTCCCCTATTAACAGTATCTTGCTTTAGTTTGGTACATTTATTACAATTGATGTGTTAATATTAATACATTATTAATAACTAAAGTCCATAGTTCACATTAAGGTCCACTCTTTGTGCTGTACATTTGATGGGTATTGGCCAATGGGTAGTGACATATATCCACCATTAAAGTATCATGCAAAATAGTTTCATTGCCCTAAAATCTCCTGTGCTCCACTGACCCATCCCTTTCCTTCACCCCCTTCAACTTCTGACAACCACTGAGTCTTTTTTTTTTTACAGTATCTACAGTTTTGCCTTTTTTAAAGTGCTGCAGAGTTGGAACTACACAGTTTGTATCTGTGGCATAATAAGAAATATATATTTAACCTTTGTCCCCAGTTCCTAGCAGACTTCTAAAACGGTTACAACTTCCAGAGGATAACAGTGTCTTTTGTATGCTAATGAAAAGACTGGCGGCTGGGGAGCCCTAAATAACTTCAGGATGTAGCTGGTTGCCAGGAAGACCAAGGCATGATTGCAACTTTCAGCCGCACCCCTCTACCTCTGGGAGGGAAGAGAGGCTGGACGTTGAATTAATCATCAATAGCTAAGGATTTAATCGGTCATGCCTATCTTATGAAACCTCCATAAAAACCCCTAAATGATGGTATTCAGAGAGCTTCTGAGTTGGTGAACACATCAAGGTGCTTGGAGGGTGGCACAGGCAGAGCGGGCATGGAAGCTCTGTGCACAGCAACCCCCCGTACCTTCTCCTATGTATCGCTTCCATTTGGCTGTTCTTGAGCTGTATCCTTTATAACAAAGCAGTAATTTTAAGTTAAGTGCTTTCCTAAGTTCTATGAGTCACTCTAGCTAATTACAGAACCTGAAGGGGGAGTGGGAACCCCCAAATTTAGAGCCAGTCCCTCAGAAGTGACCAGCATTTGAAGTGGGGAGGGGGAAACATTGTGGGACTGAGCCCTTAACCCCTGGGGTGTGTGTTAACTGTGAGTAGTTAGGGTCAGGACTGAACTGAATTGTAGGTCATCTAGCTGGTGTCTGGAAAGTTGGAGAACTGGTTGATATGGGGGGGAAAAAACACATATTTGGGATCAGAAGTGCTGTGAGTAAAAGCAGTTCAAAGCACCCTTTTCAGAATGGCCTCTTTCACTTATGGATGTGCATTTAAATTTCCTCCATGACTTTTCATGGCTCAATAACTCATTTCTTTTTAACACTAAATAATATTCCATTTATGGATGTACCAGTTTATTTACCCATTCACCTACTGAAGGACATTTTGATTGCTTCCAAATTTTGGCAGCATGAATAGAGCTGCTATAAATGTGCAGGTACAAGTTTTTATATCGACAGAAGTTTTCAACTCAATTAGTTAAATACCAGGGAGCACGATTGCTGGATCATATGGTAAGAGTATGTTCAGTTTTGAAAGAAACTGTCAACTGTCCTCCAAAGTGGCTCTGCCATTTTATGTTCTCACCAGCAATGACTGAGAGCTGCTGATTCTCCACATCCTTGACAGCATTGGATGTTGTCAGTATTCTGGATTTTGGCCATTCTAATAAGTGTGTAGTGGTACCTCACCGTGTTTTAACGTGCAATTCTTTAATAACATATGATTTGAGTCTTTTTTCATTCTCTTATTTACCATCTGTATATCTTCTTCTGTGAGGTGTTTTTCAGATCTTTTGCCCAATTCTTAATTGGGTTGTTTGTTTTCTTATTGCTAAGTTTTTGGAAACAGTCTTTTATCAGATAATGTGTTTTGCAAATATTTTCTCCCATTCTGTGGCTTGTCTTTTCATTCTCTTAATCCCGTTTGTTTTCTAATGAGACAAGCATCATTCCATAGGAAACTGAGACTCAAAATCCATTATTCTTGACTAATTCTTTTTCCAGTTTACAGACACATTTTGTTAATTGCATCTCTGAAAATTTCCAGCCTCATGTCCACTGCCAATACCTTATCATATGTTATTACGTTACTACATTAACAGTCTCCTAGGACTTCAAGATTTCAGCCTGTCAAGAGCTGTGAAAGCTCTGAGATTTTACCCTACTTCCAAACTAACAAGTTAGCCTGCTGCAGTTTAATGGCTGTTGTCAGAAGACATGAAACTCCTGGGTCAGAGACACGCGTCTTTATAACCCACAGCACAGCAAGGTCTATGAACCTCATTTGTATTGGTTCTTTTTGTTCCCCAAGTACCAAAGGAGAGATGCCCAGCAGCCCAGGTAGATGCTGAACACACAGTAAGTTTGTATCACACTGAGAAACTCTGAGGTTAGGAAGCTCCGATTTGTTAAAGGGCCTCCTTCCCCTTTAAAATCTTCCCTCTGCCACAAGGGAAATACAGTAGCTTCCAAGGATATTCTTGAAAAGTTATCTGAAATGAAAGCTTTCAATGTCTGCTCAGAAGATATGCAGAAGTGTGAGTGACCCATGGAGAATTTTCCCCCAGATAGTCCTTCCATCTCTCTAGTTCACGGTGGACACTCAGAATAAGGATTCAATTAAAAACTCCTTATGTGTAACAAAAATACCTTTAATAGTTCTCCATTTCCTAAACAAAATATAAATTCCTTAGCAGAGTATTCAAGGCCCTTCAACACCACTCTCCCAATCTCCCCTTTTAATATTAATTCCTAAAACGTGGCAACGTGTACCATCCATGCCAACCAATATTGACTTTTTTGCCTTTACCAGCTCTATCTACTCTTTTATTCCCTCCATTCTTCCTGTCTCAAATGTTCTCCCCATAACAACAATCACCGATACAATCAGATCTGTTCAACTCTTAACTCAAAAGATACCTCTCACGACATGTTTTTTAAATAGATCTCTTCCTTCTCATCTCTTACAGCATTTCCCCCATAACTCAACTTAAGCATTCTCTGTTAAAGTTAGTCATCTATTTGAGCTTCCCTGGTGGCGCAGTGGTTGAGAGTCCGCCTGCCGATGCAGGGGACACGGGTTCGTGCCCCGGTCCGGGAGGATCCCACATGCCGCGGAGCGGCTGGGCCCGTGAGCTGCGGCCGCTGAGCCTGCGCGTCCAGAGTCTGTGCTCCGCAACGGGAGAGGCCACAACAGTGAGAGGCCCGCGTACCACAAAAAAAAAAAGTTAGTCATCTATTTGTATTTTCTTTCTACTAGAGTGCAAGCAACAGGGTCTATATTCTTCAACTTTGTGTCTCTCATACTATGACTGATATCTAGTGAATACTGAACATATGAATGAATAAATAAATATTGTGATTACTGTTTCTCCCTAAGTAATTTCTGTAAGAGGATACGATTTTGAAAAACTACCACCTTTTGTCAATGAAACAACTGTTTCCCAAGTCACCAACTTTTTCTCACCATCACCATAATTAGAGATACTTTTTAGACTTCCTGGTGGTTTTGTCACAAAACCCACTGCTTCTCTTTATTCAATCTGCTGTAATATTTGGGTTGGCCAAAAATTTCGTTCGTGTTTTCTGGCCAACCCAATACTTTAACCTAACGTGAGAGTAACAAAGCAAAGTCAAAAACTGCACTTTGACTTTTATTCTCTTTTTATTCCTTTTAGTCTCTTAACTAAAATCCCCTCCAACTTTCCTAGCTACCTGACACACCTTGAGTGCTTTCATGCTAGCACTACTCATCATGAAGTCAACTTGCACAGCACAGCCCCCCCAAGAGGAAGGCAGGTTCCAACTAGGCTAACAGACAGCAGGTTGAAAACAGTGTTCACTGACATCAGAATAACACACTGTTTTCAAGAATGAAAAGTTCACAATTTTTTTCCCCAGAAACAGGAATGTCCAAGGCAGCCCAGCTTGCAGGGAGGATAAGAAGGCTCCATCAGAGAGACTGTGAGGTAAAGGGGCAAAAAAAGGGAGACCACAGCCATCCAAAGAGAAGGAGGTGCAAACCACTTGCTGTTGGCAAAAGCATGGGCTTTGCCTTCACGGAGTCCTGAGTTTGGAAAGTGAGAATCTGCTTCTTACCAACTCAGAGAACTTTGTTCTTTTGTCTATTCAACAAATATTCTAAGTGCCTATAAGGTGCTAAATTCTGGGTATATGATAGTCACTAGAGCAAATATAGTCTCAGCCCTGGTAGAGTTTACAATCTAGCAGGGCATAGTTACAATGCAAATAAACAAATCAATTTTAACTTAAAAATTATGATGAGTGCCATGAAGGAAAAGGACAAGGTGTGGAGAATGTCAATGATAGTAAGAACCTATCGATACTTTGAAGGTACCTCTTGGGAGGTAATATTTTAGTTGATGTGAAAAATAAGGAGCCAGTCATACTAAGAGTGCGGGGGGGAAATTATTCAGGAAGAGGAAAGGTGTTTTACTTCTTTCACAAGATGGTTACGTATACAGTGTTTGGCACAAGACTGCGTTTTGTAAATTCTCAGCAAGTGTTCATTCTTGTAACTGCTATGACTGTTGACCTTATATTCTTGGTAGCCAGTCTATAAAAGCCTACAGAACACTGAGTAATCTTCTAAACCCTAATGGACACTCAAATAACAAGCATCAGCAGTTACATATTTAGATAAGAGGGAAATACATAGAACATTTTAATAAACAGAGAAAATCTCATGAGAAATTCAGTATCCTTTCTCTCTTCTTTCCTTGATTAGTCGTTCTCTGGATTCCTGTATTATGACAAAACCTCACTAATTCACATGCTGATAATTAGGGATTTTACATTTGTTCTGTGAAGCAAATGAATAATGTAATCAAAATGGAAGGAAGCAGAATGTTTCATTTAATTACGGAAACCTGTTGTTTCTGAACATTTTTAACCACATACATTTGCGTACAATTCATGTGTTGATTACAAATGATGGATTTTTTCACGAAAGCAAGACACGTTAAGATCTTACTCTGTAACACTTGACCTTCATAAACTCATATTTCTTGTCAAAGTTGGCCATAAATAAGGTATACCACTAACCGAGACAGATTCTTTTCTTCACTTAGTCCAAATTAGAGTTCTCTGTGTGACCAGTCCTAAATTGACCTGCTTTCCTTTAGTAGATTTTTACAATTCATACTTTGCCATTTTCCAGAAGTTAGTGGATCCAATTAAGGTGTACTCTTTTATGGTTAAATGATTTTTATAATAATTATAATTTGATAAAGATTGAAAGGGTGTTCAAGATGTAATTTTCCTTCCTTTATTATTCTGCCAACTATTCCTTTCTATAATCCTCAAGACTATTCCCACATCTCTAATTCCATATGTCCAGAGCCTCATAAGGGCCCCATATGATACTCTACATACTTTTTAAAAAATTGTCTTTGTTCTCAGCCTCACGGGAGGAGATGAATTGCTAGAAAAGTTTTGCAAGTGTTAGCACCAAGATCCTGATGTCAGGCCTCTCATTAGACAAAAAGTTTTAAACTTGGCCCTAAATGACTAATGTGTTGAATGATAATCTTGATGTCCTATAGGAAGAATGGTTTCAGATCACCTCTAGAGTGTGTTTTATTCAAACCATCTCATAAAATATTTAAAAATATCCAAGATAATCATTAGATAAGGCAATCATCCAAGACAACTTGTGGGTACTGTTAAAGGATTTTTTTTAAAAAAAAGATAAAGTCACGGTGCTCATGTAGATAGCAAATAAGCATGTGTTGAAGATTGTATTTAATTAGTCATTAACGAAGAAGTTGATAAGAGGTTACAATCAGCTTAAAGAAGACTCCAAAGACAATATGTAGGTCAAGAGTATTGAAATGAATGTGCAAATGGAGGAAAAGTTAGCTGCTTTCATAGTGAGGGACAGGAATCAACTGAGTCCCTACTGTGCTGAATTTATTTGCATGCCTAAAACAAGAACTATTATTCATTGCTATCAATTATCTATAATTTACAGAATTGTAAAATAACTCAAAGGCGATAAAAGGCCCAGTGCTTTCATAAAATCAGAACTGGATAACCCAGAAAGAAATGTTCTAAACAAAGCAGAGATTTCCACTGAAGCACAAATTTTCCCCTACAGTGTAAATGGTACATATGCTTTCCACTGTCTGTCATTCCTATACTCATTCAACCCCAAATGTATATGGAAACATTCCTATATGCCAGACAGACTGCTAATCTCTGCGGACCCAGAGGTGAATTATACATAGTCCTTGTCCTCAAATACCTTCAAATATCACAGGGAGAGACATATGTGTAAACAATTGAGGGCAAAAAAGTGCCACAGGGGTTATAATAAAGGTTTATACAGAACACTATGGGGACAGAAATAATGAGTAAACTTCAGTAAGTGCCTGGAATTGTTCTAAGTGCTTTTACATTAGTGTTTCCTTTCAAGCCTCATAGTGTCATGTGATAGATACAATTACTATCCCCATTTTATGGATGAAGAAACTGAGGCACAGAGGAATAAAAGACATGTATCCAAAATGTGACAGATCACAAGTGGTAGAATCAGAATATAGACCTAAGCAGGGTTCCAGAGCCCATACTCCAATCTCTATTCTACACAATCCACAAAGATCAGAGCACTTAATTCTACCTTGGGTAAGGGATACAGGTAGAACACTGGAGAGACAGCTGGGCTGAATTTTGAAAGATGACTGGGGTGCATCTATAGATTATAGACAGGTTCTTTCCAGAAAGAAAGAGAGCCACATGAACCAACATACCGATATATGTATTGCTAGGAAGAGATCAGATCATGGAGAGCCTCTTAGGCCAAACTAAACCTGTTTAACTTTATCTATGGTGAATGGAGGACTGACAAAGAGTTTAAAGCTGGGGAAAGTCATGATCCGTTATGCCATTTAGAAAGAACTGTGCTCTTTATTCTTTTGATGGCAATATGGAAAATGGATTCAAGACTGGGATAATCATTAAGAAACTATGGGAATAGAGCAAACAAAAGATGATAAAGACCTAAACTAAGGCAGTAATACTGGAGAAGTAAAGGAGGAATACATACACATACACACACACACACACACACACACACAATGTAAAGGAAATAGAGTTGATATAACTTAGATATAGGGCTATTAGAGGCCAATGATTTTAAGGTAACTTATAACAAAGTTTCTATTTTAAGTTACTGGGGAGATGTTAAATCATCCATTGAGGTAGAAGGAAGGTAAGAAAAGACAGATTTGGAGGAAAGATGAACTTAGTTATGAATAGTTTGAAGTCGAGGTTAAAAACATCCAGAAGAAAGTTGTATACCAAGGACTAGAGCTCAGGGGAAAAGTCTAAGCAGTGATAGAGATTCATGAATCTCTCATCGTAAGGAGGTAGGTGAAACCATGAGAGGGAATTAAATGACCCCAGGTAGGCAGAAAAGTCAAAAGAGAAGATAAGAATGTTGGGACACTCTAACATTAAAAGCATGGACTAAGAAGGAGGACCCCATGAAGGGACTAGTAATGAGGAGAAGTAGGGGATTCAAGAGTGAGACAGCTGCAAATCCTAGAGAAAGGAATGGTTTCAAAGATGATAAAATGCTACTTATAAGACAAGTCCTGCTGAGGCCTGGGTCATCAGTTTCCTTGCCGGAGAGGTTTCAGTAGTGAAAAGTGTGGTTGGAAAAGTTACTTGAAAGGTGTGTAGGAATACCTGGTTAAAGGTAGCAGATTGAAAATATTCATGTACTCTTGTTCTTCTTTGAATCCACCAAGATAGGAGTAAAGAGCTTTTGAAATCCATTAACCTGTGAAGACAAAGCCAACAAGCAAGGCGGCAACAAAAAAAGTTTGGAATCTGGAAAACTGACAGATGAGTGGTAGATGATTTCATGACATCAAGAAAGCAGAATCCTAAATCAACAGTGAGGAAAGTTAAGAAGCCAACCAATTCGTACCACAAATCCCTTATCCAAATATTCTGGAAGTAGTGGCACCAGATTGCGATGCTGCTGGAAGTCTGAATGAAAGTGGGGTTAAAAAGAGAAGAATCATTTGAGAATTTGTACAGAACAGACTCCAAGATGGCAGCCCTCTCTGGCAGGTAGACTTCACCTCTTATGGAAGACTAGACATTAAGAGTCTGCAGAGAGCGAAAAAGTTCTTGCACTAGAAGACACCAAGTCATTGAAGTGTGCCGTATTGAATTCCGGGACAGTGGAGGTTGCAATTTAAAGGACACTTTAATGCCAAATATTGAAATCTTCAGCCCTCCTCCCTAACTCTGCCCCCATAAAACTGGCAGCTGGAATTATACCTTCCGGGCAGGAGACTAAAAGAGTCTTCTCCACAGACTCTAACCAGCATAAGGGAAAAGACCTAAAATACTGACATCAGGGGTTCTCTGAGGAAACAGCCAACTTCTCCTCCACCATCAAGCTCACAGTCCACAATGCAGAATGCACACTACCCTGTCAGAAATTTCCATCAGCTTTTTACTTCTTCAACCTTAAACATGAATATACAGTCAAGGATCCCCAAACAACTAAAGAAAACCTCTAGGGCTTCCCTGGTGGCTCAGTGGTTGAGAATCCGCCTGCCGATGCAGGGGATACAGGTTCGTGCCCCGGTCTGGGAGGATCCCGCATGCCGCAGAGCGGCTGGGCCCGTGAGCCATGGCCGCTGGGCCTGCGCGTCCGGAGCCTGTGCTCCACAAAGGGAGAGGCCACAACAGTGAGAGGCCCGCGTACCGCAAAAAAACAAAAAACAAACAAACAAAAAAATAACCTCTAAAACGAAAGACGGAAAACAAAACAAGCAGCAAATAATCACCTGTGCAGGGAGGTGAAAACCTCAAAACACTGATATTTATATAGTCAGAGAAATAAGACGTGTTACCCTTGAAACATGAACAGAATGCTATCGATAAGGGAACAATCAAAGAATAAGAAAGAACGCTTGGAAAAATAAAAATATGTTTGCAGAAATGAAAAACTAAAAAGGGGGTTAGAAGATAGTGAGGAAATCTAAAAAGTAGAGCAAAATATAACAAGAAAATAGAGAAAATAAATTGGAAAATCAACCAAAGAAGTCCAACATTCAAATAGCAGAAGTTTCAGAAAGAATGATTAGAGAAAATGGAGGAAAGGAAATCATAAAGTAAAAAATGCAAGAAAACTTCCTACATTGAAAGCATCCACAGAGCGCTCCCCCAAAATACAACAGATAAAACATCCATATCAAGGCACAACCTGAGAAATTTCAGGACACTATGCACAAATAGGTGGTCCTAAAAAGTAACCGTGGAGAAAAAATAAAATGAAAATATAGGCAGGGAAGGTGAAGATGGCAGAGTAGGAGGACACTGAGCTCATCTCTCCCTGCGAACACATCAAAAATATGACCACATGTGGAGCAACTCTCCTGAAAACAACCTGGAGACTGGCAGAAAGACTTCTACAACCAAGGCTATAAGGAAAGATCCACACAGAGTCTGGTGGGAAGCATGGAGAAGCAATCTGGTCAGGACCCACACTCCTAACAGGGGACAAAGAAAAAGAAAGAAATATAGTGGTTCAGGTATCCTCCCTGGGGAGTGAGGAGTTCAAACCACATATTAGGCACCCCAGCCCTGGAGTCAAGCACTTGAGAAATGAGTCCCCTTAGCTGGTTTGAAAATCAGTGGTCTGTAAGAAGCTGAGACTGCTCTCGAAGAGCACGTGCGCACACTCACTTGCTGCCAGCCACAGTGCAGAGGCAGCAGATCGAAAACTGTCTGTGGCTCTGGCCCACTAGCCAGGACCAAACCAGAGCACACCTCACCCCACACCAGGAGCCTGCTCCAGCCCCTCTTGCTCTGGTGCTGCTCTCCACTAGGGCAGGTGCTGTTGCCAAGGAGAATGCACACGCTCGGAGCGAATGCGGTCAGCTCAGACCTAAGCCTGCCTCTGACAAGGGCAGAGGCAGCCTTTGCCAGCTCACATGACTCTGTCCACGTTTAGGAGGAGCAAAACTAGATCCAGGTCAGAGACTGACATTGCCAGCAGGAGCGAGTCATCAACACCTCCAGCCCTGACTCAGGCTCTAACCAAGGTGCGCACAATGGGGAAAAAGTGAAACCAGCACAGAAGTGCAGCCCCAGGCCCTCAGGCCACTGACACTACCCCACCCAAGTCAGAGACTGAAATCACACACACACACACCACCCAAATCCCTCAGGGCTTCTGCTCCAACCCCTTGGACTCCGACCCCACTCCCAATAGGGCAGTGAATGTCACTGAGCATAGGAGAAGCCTCAGCTCACACCTGGCTCTGGCTCCAGTCCCTCCATTTTCAGCCTTACTCCCACCAAGGTGTTGGCTGCCAGCACATCCCTGAGGAAGATGTGACATTTCTCACTTCAGATCCATATCTCCAACCAAAGCCAGTGGGCACACACAGACTACATAGGGATGCTCCCACACAAGGACACACCTTCAAACTGGGATAGGTAACATTGAGACAGAGAAAGTTAAACAAGATGAGAAGCATAGAGACAGAGAAAGTTAAACAAAATGAGAAGATAGAGGATTATGCTTCAAGTGAAAGAACCAGGAAAAAAAAAAAACTGGAAAAAAGCCCTAATGAAAGAAATAAATAATTTACCAGATAAAGAGTTCAAAGCAATAGTAATAAGAATGCTAACTGAACTTGGAGAAGAAAAGATGAACACAGTGAGAACTCTAACACAGATCCAGAAAATATAAAAAAGAACCAGTCAGAGCTGAACTGAAATGAAAAATATACTATAAGGAATTAACAGTAGACTGAGTGATACAGAAGAATACATAAGTGATCTGGAAGATAAAATAATGGAAATCACCCAATCAGAACAGCAAAAAGAAAAACAAATTTTAAAACATGAGGATAATTTAAGGGACCTCTGCAACAACATCAAGTTTACTAACATTCACATTATAGGTGTCCCAGAAGAAGAAGAGAGAGAGAAAAGAGTAGAAAATGTATTTGATGAAACCATGGTAGAAAACTTCCCAAAGCTGAAGAAGGAAACAGATTTCCAGGTACAGGAAGCACAGAGGGTCTCAAACAAGATGAACCCAAAGAGACCCACACCAAAACATATCATAATTAAAAAGCAAAAGTTAAAGAGAGAATTTTAAAGGCAGCAAGAGGAAGACAAAAAGTTACATACAAGAGAACCCCTATAAGGCTCTAAGCTGATTTTTTCTGCAGAAACTCTGCAGGCCAGAAGGGAGTGCCACAATATATTTAATGTGCTGAAAGTGAAAAACCTACTACATAGGATACTCTACCCAGCAAGGTTATCATTCAGAATTGAAGGAGGGATAACGAGCTACTCAGGCAAGCAAAAACTAAAAGAGTTCACTGATTCTGAACTGACCTTACATGAAGTGTCTAAGGGTCCTCTTTAAGTAAAAAAAAAAAAGGCTGCAACAAGAAATAAGAACTTTTAGGAAGAGGAAAAATCCCCCTGGTAAAGGCAAATATATGGTAAAGACTATGGATCAACCACTTAAATAAGCTAGTATTAAGTTTAAAAGACAAAAATCGTAATATCAACTATAACTACAAAAACAGTTAAGGGATAGACATGAAGATGTAAGATATAACATTAAAGATACACACAGACTAAAGGTAAGAGGATGGAAAAAGGTATTCCATGCAAATGGAAATGAAAACAAAGCTGGGGTAGCAATATTCATATCAGACAAAGTAGACTTTAAAACAGTCTATAACAATAGACAAAGAAGGGTATTATATAATGAAAACGGCATCAATACAAGAAGAGGATATTACATTCCTAACATATATGCACCTAATATAGGAGCACTTAAATATATAAAGCAAATATTAATAGACATAAAAGGAGAAATTAACAAAAATAAAACAGTAGTAGGGGATTTTTAAATCCCACTTACATCAATGGACAGATCATCCAGACAGAAAATCAATTAAAAAAAAAAACAGTGGTGTTAAATGACATATTAGACCTGTTTGACTTAATAGATATCTACAGGACATTCCATCCAAAATTAAACAGAATACATATTCTTTTTAAGTGAACATGGAATGTTCTCCAGGATAGATCACATTCTAGCCCACACAGTAAGTCTCAACAAATTTGAGAGGATCAAGCATTTTTTCCAACCACAAAACTATGAAACTAGAATTCAATTACAGGAAGAAAAATGGAAAAAAACACAAAAACATGGAGAATAAACTAAATGCTACTAAAAAAACCAATGGATCAATGAATAAATCAAAAAGAAAGACTGTAAATAACTTGAAACAAATGAAAATAAAAACACAACTTTCCAAAATCTATGGGACATAGCAAAAACATCTCTAAGAGGGGAGTTTAGAGCAATACAGGCCTAATTCAAGAAACAAGAAAAATATCAAATAAACAACCTAACCTACTATGTAAAGGAATTAGAAAAAGAAGAACAAAGCCCGAAGTCAGCAGAAGGAAGGAAATAATAAAGATCAGAGTGGAAATAAATAAAATAGAGGCCAAAAGAGCAAACAAACAATAGACAAGATCAGTGAAACTAAGACCTGGTTTTTTGAAGGGGTAAACAAAATTGATAAACCTTTGGCCCAAATAAACAAAACAAGAAATGAAAGAGGAGAAATTACAACTGATATCACAGAGATACAAAAAATCATAAAAGAATACTAAGCCAATAAAGTTGGACAACCTAGAAGAAATGGATAGATTCCTAGAAACATACAATATTCCAAAACTAAATCAGGAAGAAATACATAATCTGAACAGACTGATCTCTAGCATTGAAATTGAATCAGTAATCAAAAAAACTCCCAACAAACAAAAGTCCTGGACCAGACATCTTCACAGGGAAATTCTACCGAACATATAAAGAAGAGCTAACACCTATCCTTCTCAAACTATTCCAAAAACTGAAGAGAAGGGAACACTCTCACATTCATTCTATGAAGGCACCATTACCCTAATACAAAAACCAAAGAAACTACAAAAAAAAGAAAATTACAGGCCAATATCGCTGATGAATATAGATGCAAAAATCCTCAACAAAATATTAGCAAACCAAATTCAGCAATATAGAAAAAGGATCACACACCATGGTCAAGTGGGATTTAGTCCAGGGATGCAAGGACGGTTCAATATTAGCAAATCAATCAATGTGATACATCACATTAACAAAACAAAGGATAAAAATTACATGATAACCTCAACAGATGCAGAAAAAGTATTTGACAAAATTCAACATTTATTCATGCTACAAACTCTCATCAAAGTTGATGGAGAGGGAACATATCTCAACATAATAAAGGCAATTTATGACAAACCCACAGCTACCATCATACTCAGAGGTGAAAAGCTAAAAGCTTTTCCTCTAAAATCAAAGAATAAGACAAGGATGCCCACTCTTGCCACTTCTATTTACCATAGTATTGGAAGTTCTAGTCACAGCAACCAGACAAGAAAAAGAAATGAAAGGCATCCAAATTGGAAGAGAAGAGGTAAAACTGTCACTATATACAGATGACATGATACTATATATAGGAAACCCTAGAATCTCCACACAAAAACTATTAGAACTGATAAATAAACTCCATAAAATTATTGGATACCAGACTAACATAAAGAAATCTGTTGCTTTTCTACACAATTATAATAAACTATTAGAAAGAGAAAGCAAGAAAACAATCTCATTTAAAATCACATCAAAAATAATAAAACACCTAGGAATAAACTTAATCAAAGAGATGACAGACCTATACTTTGAAAACTATAAGACATTGATGAAGGAAACTGAAGATGATACAAAGAAATGGAAAGATATCCTGTGTTCTTGGACCAGAAGAATTAATGTTGTTAAAAAGTCCATGCTATCCAAAACAATCTACAGACTTAATGCAATTCCTATCAAAATACCCATGACCTTTTTCACAGAACTAGAACAAATAATCCTAAAATTTATATGGAACCACAAAAGACTTCGAATTGCCAAAGCAATCTTGAGAAAAAAAAAAAAACTGGAGTATCACACTCCCTGACTTCAGACAATATGACAAAGGTACAGTATTCGAAACAGTATGCAACTGGCACAAAATATACACTTGGATCAATGGAATAGAATAGAGAGCCCAGAAATAAACCCATGCACTTGCAGTCAATTATAACAAAGGAGGTAAAAATACACAATGGGGAAAAAAGTCTCTTTAATAAGTGGTGCTGGGAAAACCGGACAGCTACATGTACAAGAAGGAAATTAGAACATTTTCTCACACCATATATAAAAATAAACTCAAAATGGATTAAAGAACTACATGTAAGGCAGCGCATTCTTTGACGTAAGACTTAGCAATATTTTTTTGGATCTCTCTCCTAAGGCAAAGAAAACAAAAATGAAGAATAAACAAATGGGACCTAATTAAACTTAAAACCTTTGGAAACCATTGATAAAACAAAAAGACAACCTACTGAATGGGAGAAAATATTTGCAAATGATATGACTGACAAGGGGTTAATATCCAAAATATATAAACAGCTCATATGACTCAATATCCAAAACACAAACAACCCAATTTAAAAATGAGCAAAAGACCTGAATAGGCATTTTTCCAAAGAAGACATACAGATAGCTAACATACACATGAAAAGATGCACAACTTTGCTAGTCATCAGGGAAATGGAAACCAAAACCACAGTGAGATATCACCTCCCACCTGTCAGAATGGCTATTGTCCAAAAGACCACAAATAACAAGTGGTGGCAAGAAGGTGGGGAAAAGGGAACCCTAGTACCCTTGATGGGAATGTAAATTGGTGTAGCTCCTGTCGCACTCCAAAAACTAGAAAATAGAACCATGATCCAGCAATTCCACTCCTTAGTATATCTGAAGAAAACAAAAACACTAATTTGAAAAGATATATGCACCCCAATGTTCATAGCAGCATTATTTGCAACATCCAAGATATGGTAGCAAACTAAGTGTCCATCAACAGATGAACAGATAAAGAAGATGTGAGATATACATATATATATATATATAATACATATGTATATAAAATGTATATAATGAAATATTACTCAGCCATAAAAAAGAACAAAATTTTGTCATTTACAACAAACATGGATGGACCTGGAGGGTATTATGCTTAGTAAAATAACAGACAGAGAAAGACAAATACTATATGTTTTCATTTATATGTAGAATCTAAAAATAAAACAAACAAATGAATATAACAAAACAGAAACAGACTCACAGATATAGAGACAAACTAGTGGACCAGTGGGGAGAGGGAAGTGGAGAGGGGCAATATAGGGTTAGGGGATTAAGAGGTACAAACTACTATATATAAAATAAATAAGATACAGGATATAATGTACAGCACAGGGAGTATAGCCAATATTTTATAATAACTTTAAATGGAGTATAATCTATAAAAATATTGAAACGCTGTGCTGCATACCTGAAACTAATATTGTAAATCAACTATTCTTTAGTAAAACTAAATAAATAAGCAAAATTAAGTCACATACAAGAGATCAGGAATTAGAATGGCTTTGGATTTCTTAGCAACACAGGAACAATGGCAGAATGCTTTCAAAATTCTGATGGAAAGTGATTTCTGGCTCTCAATTCTACATGGAAACACACTACTAATTAAGTGTGATAAGACTACACACATTTTTAGACATGCAGGGAACCAAAATATTTACACACTTCCCCTATGTACCCTTTCTGCAGAAGTTATCGCGAATACCCTACCAAAATGAGGGTATGGAAATAGGGAATCCACCTCAAGGGTGAGGCAGAGGAAATTCTGAGTGATGAAGGAAGATTACAAAAGAACAGGCATTGGTAACAACCAGCCCAAACTGAAGCAGATCAGAAGGTCCAGCAAAGAAGTCTGCAAAAGGTGAAATTGATAGAATCCCTGGTGTGTTTGAACATGAGAGCAAATTTAGACAATTGAGGGATTGAATCAGTTCATAGAAAAACTAAGCAAATGAAGGAAAGAAGAATTGTTAACTCTAGGAAATACAAAGAGGTGTGCAGGAAAGGAAACATAATCATGTGATTCACCTACGAATGACATTTTAAAGTCATAGTCACGTGACAACAAAATTAGTATTTAACTATATAGGAAAGGGAGCTCTGGGAAAAGTATGTGTGAAGGATGGTGTTAGCAATAGAAGAATCCTCATCTTTCATAAAATAGAAGTGGTCAATAGATATTGCCTACAATGGAAAAATCAAGGAGTAGTATGTTACATAGAGATATAAAGAGTAAAACATAAAGGAAATAAAAGTGTATTGCCTATGGGCTGCCAGAGAGACAAAGCTAGGGGTTTTGTTACAAGTTTTGGAAAACTATCTGACCTCTTAAGCTGAAATTTTAATCAAATTTTACATTTTGGTAAAAATGTAAACTAAATTTTTAAAAAAGTGAATGGGAGTTAAGGATGTTGAGATAAGCACACATGACTTTTGGATGAATTTGGTGGGGGAGAAAAGGTAAGAGATAGGTAGGTAGGTAGGTAAAGAAAGACACGAGAAGCTTTTTAAAAATATGAGATGCTTGAGCATTATATGAGTTGCAATGTCAGAGTCAGAACATCTAAAGAAGTTACAAATACAGATGACAGAGGAAACTGTACAGGACCAGGGTCCTCCCCTTGATGGGGGTGGGGAGAACTGACTTAGAATGCACAACTTTGCAAAGAAGAGGAGAAACCTCTTCGGAAATTTGAGGTGGGGGGAAGTGTATGTGATTACAGACAGAAATGAAGTGATCTTGGCAGGGAGGAGCAATAAAAACACAACGTTCTAATGCCAAATTCTCAAAACTCAATGAACTATGGAATTTGAATCTTCACTAGACATTTGAGATACTCTTCCTCCTTTCCAAAATCAGTCTCCACTATTTTTGTTTTTATGTTGTTAAGTCAATGCACTCAGTGATCCCTGGCCTTTTCAAGCCACTTCTGCAACAGTAAATATGGGCTTGTGTTCATGTACACACACACACACACACACACACAAACAAACACACTTTTTGTGTGTGTGGCCTCGCCCGTTGCGAAGCACACAGGCTCCGGACGCGCAGGCTCAGCGGCCATGGCTCACGGGCCCAGCCGCTCCGCGGCATGTGGGATCTTCCCGGACCGGGGCACGAACCCGTGTCCCCTACATGGGCAGGTGGACTCTCAACCACTGCGCCACCAGGGAAGCCCAACACACACACCTCTTTTACTTACTGATAGGCACCTGCTTCCTGAGAAACTATGCTGATAGCATAGCAAAGAAGGCTTTCGTATTTTCTTATAATTAAAAGAAATCTTTTCCTTTTTGCATCTCTCAAAGAGACAGGCAGCAGCAGTATCTTGTGGTGGCTACCAGCTTAACTCTACACTTAACGTAGGGACGGCAGTTCAACAACAGGTTCACCAAATTACATTTTCTATGCACTTCTAGAGCCACGTAAATCTGTCATGCCACCAACAGTTGTCCTGTAAGATCACATCTTCCAAATGATAACTCATAGCCCTGGAGCAATATGTAATCAATTACCTCCATCCTCTTAGACGGTGTTAAAGTTTCATTTCAGTTTTCCCATATTAATGCACTTTGTCAAATGTCATTCCTAGTTGCATTTCAAATACAAATGACTATCATTAATAGAGAATTTACAGTGTGTCAGACACTGTCTATGTTTGGTATATTCGTGTCAGCATTTTACATTTCACTAACTTCTTTTATTCTCCTAACAGCCACCCTAGAGCAGAAGTATGATACATATTAGCCTCACTTTAAGGAATTAGAAGTGACTGAGCTATGATTCCAACCCAGGCGTGTCACCCTCCAGAGTCCTAGAATAGCAAGTGCTACTGCCTTTCTCGCTCCCAAGGTGTAAGGGCAAAAGAATGAGGGCTTAACCCTAAACAATGGTCCGTGGAAAAGACCACTTCTCCTTTTTGCTCCACAGCACATTTGATGCAAGTCTCTAATAGAGCTGACATCCACTGCAAAGCTTATATAACGCCCCCTCCTCTTACAAACATTCTTCCTGAATTCTTTAGATTTGGAGATGACTACGTATGTGTGTGTACATGTGCTTATATGCCAGAGCTCTATGTTACTTTATCAAATTTAGCAATAACATGAGTTATACATGATTATCCATGTTTTATGGAAAAAATTGGGATTCAGATTGGCTAAGTGACATGCCCTGCTTTAAACAGCTCAGAACTGACTAAGAGTTTGGGAGAAAGTGCAGCAATGAAACCAGCTCTGAATACTACAGCTGGGAATATAACAGTGTGTAGAGCTGAATTCCCCTTATCTGTTGCTGTTATGTATGTGGCCCAAAGGTGATAGGTAAATATTTCTCATTAATTTTTTAAAGACACTCGATGGCTTCAATTTAGGAAATTATATTTGCATACTATTATATGGAGACACACAAAGTGCATCCTAATTCCCACATAATTTAAATGCAAGAGTTGATAGGTTAAACTCAGCTCATTGTTTTTTATGATAAAGGAACAGAACAAGGATGCTCATTGTGCATAAATATAAGATCATACAACAATTACTCCTTCATAAGTCTCACATTGTACAACACAAGGTTCAACAATCCCAAGTGGATACTGCAAACAGATATGCCTGGTCCTTCTAAAAGACAAAGGCATTTCCCTGAACAACTTCATTTCTTTCCTGCTAAAGCAGTAGTGCTAATCATGAGTTTCTCTGTCTTGGAGTATTCGAAGGACAACCTTTTCTCCCAAAGAACCAGGATACAACACTCTGCTTTCTATGGAAAATTTACCTCACAAAATTATCCTGACCTTGAGATTTTTTGAAGTAGAATCAATATGTAAACTGTCCTTGGGACCTCCTTTTCCAAAAAAAAAGTTTTGTGAGAAATTTCCACTACCTGAACTGTTTAATCATGGTTTTTACTTTCCTCACATCTTATTCTTTGTCTGTTGAAAGAGCCCCTGTTTGTTTATTTCAGTTGGAGCAGACAGAGGACTGGCATAGTACAGAGCAAATTTAATAAGTCACCCTCTCAGGAGTTAGAAAAGGATAATTCAATTCTTTTAAAAATCATATAAAATTATATTTTCCTTCTAAGGTTATCTTGCTGTATACTCCAAACCCAGATACACTAAGGACATCAAAAAATAGAGTATGTTTGTACATGCTATGCACACCATCTTCAGAAAGCTCTGCCTACTTTAACAGACATTTTTTTTTCCACAAGGAAGATTCTAGAAACTATCCAAGCTTACCTTGTTAGAAAATAAAGAATACATTTGCACACCGATGCCAGCTAAACCCAGAATCGGCTTTAAAATACAAAACAGTTCCACATTCATAATTATGCAAAACATCCCAAATATGAGGCTGGCACACCCAAGGAAAACACTCAAAATTAAAAATCTCATCACTTGTGTGACTTTCAGAGATTTGTACTCTTCTCTCTTTTCAAACTACATCATATGCTACGGTTTCATCAAAGCAAACAGTTTGTTTCATTTAAAATATCTTCAATGAGCTTAGTGAGAACAGCTGCAATGCAGGTCTCTTCTCTCGCATTAATACTACTGAGTATTCCTTTTTGTTTTGTTTCCAGACTAGACTTGATTAACCAGATTTGTGCTGTCTGCCCAGCCACCTGTCTCCATGTTCAAAGTTAATTGTTGTTTCTCCCAGGGGAGTATGAGTAGATGAACAACATGAGTGTATTTTTTATAGGGAGAACAAACAAGCTTTAACAATTAAAAAGGAAGGAAGGGAGGAAGGAAGGGAAGGAAGGAAGGAAGGAAAGAAGGAGGGAGGGAGAATTTTTATTTTTTGAATTTTATCTTATTTTTTTATACAGCAGGTTCTTATTAGTCATCAATTGAGAATTTTTTATAACGGTTTGCCATGGTCCTTTTTTTTGGCATAACTAATCAACATAATAGCTGTATTATCATTAGCATAAATCAGTTACCCTGGGACAGGAGTCGGTGCTGAGACAGGAAGTATCCATTTGCTCTGCTGGCTTCAGTATATGAAATACAGTGACGTATCTTACTCACGTTATCTATTGTGACACCATTTGGCCAATGAGCCCACACCCTTCAGGCTGGAACCCGTAAAGCGCCACCACGCGCCCTCCTCCTGCGCGGCCCCGCCCCGCCCGCTCCGCCCCGCTCCACCATTATTTGAATAATCTTACTTCACTATACTATGTTTCAAATCGGTTAGGATTCAACAAACTATTTAATGCAAAAAAACAAAGACATATAGACAAAAGTCAAAGAACAAATTAAAGAAAACATTTTAGCTGTTAAGATGAACATAAATACACTCTGCTTTAATAAACTAATCAGATGTTCCTCCATACATTACACATAGAACCACCATCAATAAAGCAGAACTGCCAAGACCGAATCCTGAAAATCAATTAAAGGAAATGCTGACACTAAATTTACACACATTTTGAATGTATACCATTAATCTTTTAATTCTTTCTAATTTCACACATACGGTCCTCTTTTTTTCCTTGTGAATTTCCATATATAAAGAAATACTAGCTAAGGTCAGAAGCTTGGCATTGTTCCTCTGAAATCCCTAGGATGCAACTTTGCAAACATGCTTCTTTATTGGGGCAAAATATTCAAAAGAGTAGAGACTCAGCATCTCCAGGAGGTATGTTTATAGTTATAAAAACCTACCAGTGCAAGAAGTGCAGTGTCAAAAGCCATTGACTCTTAACTCACATTGCTACAACCACTGGTAGCAAAGTATATGTACATAGCACCCTGGATCACAGGTATATCACCACATAAGCACATCCTATATTTTAAGAGGGTCTTGTCTCTAGAAAAAAATTTAAAAATCTGTGTAGAACAGAAGTGTATGCATCTGTGATACACTGATTGGGGATGAGAATCTAGAGGCCATAGATGCATTCAGTATTAGTTCCAAGCTTCATCTAATAACAGTCTCATCCTCTCAAGTGAAATAGTTGGAAAAAAATTCCCCCAAGAATCTTTTAATTACCTACTAATGAAGAAAGCGAATAGATCAGGCCTAATTTAATTAGTTAAATGCCCGTACATTGCTTTTCCAGGGAAATGAGTAAAAAGAAGAACCTCAGTCTGAAATCTATAAGCGTATTCTACACAGTGTCATACATACAGCAGTTCCATTAATGAGAAGCAGCATAATGCAGTGAGGTGTCAGATACCTGGTTTCTAGACCTGGTTTTCCCATTCAGTAGCTGTATGATATTAGAAAAGTTGTCTAAATTCTCTGGGCCTTTATTTGTTCATGTTTTCCAAATGAATAGGAACTATCTTTGTCTTGCTTTGTTCTGTAACCATAATGGTTTTTAAACTCAGTTACTGAACTATATACAGAACAGAAAAATTACATTGTAAAACTAATAATGTTAACTTGCAGTTATAGCTCCTTCTATTTCTACTTCATTAATCCCAGGCAACTGGTAACACACAACCATTACTAGGCAACCTAGACAGCTCAGCAGCATCAGGCAAATATGAGCTTCCTTGTCCAGTGTTAATATCCACTGATGCAATTAATCAAGCTGGCAGAACTTCCAGGGAAAACAAATGCCTACAAGGGGAAAATGGCACGGACCTGCTTCACAATGATTTCCAGGCAGCTCTCCTGGTAGATGCCAGATGACTGACTAAATCAGGATTCGGCAGACTTTCCCTGTAAAGGCCAGATCATAAATATTTTAAGCTTTGCAGGCCTTTGTCAAAGCTACTCAACCCTACCATTATTGTACAAAAGCAGCCACAGACTATATATACATGAAGAGTGTGGCTCTGTTCCAGTAAAACTTTATGGTCACTGACATTTAAATTTCATATAATTTTCACATATCACAAAATATTATTCTTCTTTTCTTTTCTTTTCCAACTGTTTAAAAATGTAAAAACCATTCTTAGCTCTTCAGTGTACAAAAGCAAGAGTTCTCCAGAATTTGTCTCAAGGGCCTTAGTTTGCCAATCTCTAGATAAATGTTAGGAAATTATAGAGGTTTTTCATCTGGACTCTGTTGAGATGTCTGTTTGGGTTACATTGTGTGATCATTAAATGTTCTCAGCACTGATAACCCTTGGCAAGGTATGGTAGCTGTGCCCGTGGATCAGGGACACTGCACAAAGTGAATACACTGAGGGAGGGAAAAAAACCAAAACCAAACATCTCACATGTGGCACTGAGACAAAGGCAAGCAGTAGTCTGAAGCCAGCTGGCAGGATCTCTGATCGCTGATGCTGCCCTTGCCACAGAATCACCGTGAGATGAAAGGAAAGATAAAGGCGGGAGCCCGCACACGACACAGGCAATGCCACGTTGATGTCTGCACATGAAACGCAGCATTCTCCCAGCTAACAGAGCTTACCTAGTACCTCAGTAGTCACCCGCTCCCAAACTGGTTTAACAGGTCTTAAAGGTCCCCTGCCCCTTGTGGATAGAAAAATTCTACATGTACACTCAGTCTAACTCCCTTTGGAAACTGCAAATACTTCTCAAAAAAATAACTCGTTAAGTCACCAATGTTCCTGTTGATCAGATTATTTCACTCAGAGCTTGGAGCAAACGGGGCTGGTGGGGGGGGCGGATCAGGCATTCAAGGAGGAGAAAAAAGGTCAACAAGGAGGAAGCACCCAAACTGTCAGTTTCATAACTCAGGCTAAGTGGATTCTTGCCATTCATTCCATAGCATTTATTGCATTCCCCCTCAATTCAAAGTTGGAAACCAGAACCTTTACCTTTGCAATGCTTATAAACACAGAAATATGATTGAGCATTCTTCCTGTGTTAATAATAGCTAACATTAAACTAAAAGGTCAACTGTAGCCTAGTACCAAAGCCAAAGTTAATTGGGAATTTCAGAAGTATCCATTTTCATTCAAAATACCCCATAATGAAATCTGCAGTGTAATGATACACTGAGCTGACTGCCTACCAGATCCTTTTGCTTATATATTTTTTCTCACATTTGTAACCAGAATACATTGGTTATTCAATACTAATGTAACGGTTGTAATGGTTAATCAACCATGCGCAAGAAAAATACATAAAAGGAATAATCCCAATTTGAATTTGACAAGATTTCCTACCATTTGCTTCACTAATACTTTGTGGTAGGAACAAAGCTCAAGAAATTCTCTGTGGAACATTCAGCTCATTAAAATATACATTAATTACCATACTGCCACTAACAGTGTTGGAAAGGCAGATTGATTGGAAATGTCTAAAAAATAGGGGGTAACAACAGAGATGAAATAAACTCTAGAGTTGGATGGTTCCAGATTTGAGTTCCAGCTCAGCCATCTAACAGCAGTGTGACCTCAGGAAAGTGTGGTCTACTTCCCAAGACTCAAAGTCCTCATGTGTGAAACATGGGTAGGAATTCTTACCCATGTAGGTTTGTTGTGGGAATACCATGACATGCTGCCTAGAAGAGGGCTCAGGACAGCATCAGGCACAGAGCAGGCTTCCAATCAGTGTCAACTTTTCTGAAGAGACCAGATTATGCTAGCCTCAATTTAAAAACCCTGCAAAGCCAGAATCCAGGGCATAATCATTGGGTTCCTGGTAAAGTGAGGTTATACAACAATCTCCGGTCCCCAGTCACTGAGATCTGGATTCACTTTCCTACTTCAAGTAAGCAGGCCTGGAGGAACAGATTTAGAGGATTTTTTGGTAACTGAGGACCTAGCAGTGACTCAGTTTAGATTTGAATCTTGTCACTAATTGTGACTTTGCAAGTTTTTTTTAACCCTTTCTATGCCTCAGTCCCATGTCTTTAAGGTTAGAAGAATAATAATACCTAATTCTTAGGCTATTAGGGTTATTGCGTGGAGATATACACACACATACACACACACATATACACACATATGTGTATATATATGGAGAGAGAGCTTAATAACAGTAATTCTATGTAAGTTTGTAAGTATTAGCCATTATGATTAACATTCTGGACATTAAAGATAAGTACATATGGAAAAAAATAGTGAAGCTAAGAGACTGAGGAGGTACAGGGAGTCAGCTAAATGTATAAAGAGAGCAAGCTTTATTCATTTACAAAATCATTATTGAGTACCGTAATATGCCAGGCACTGTTTCTTTCTTGTTACCTTCCTTCTAGGTGATGAGAGACACATATAAGATATAGCTTCAAAATTATTTGCTTGTTTTAAAATTTTTAAATAAATCTCTTTGTAAAGTTATGCTATGGCTATTTGCCTCTTTCTCCTAAAATCTGAAGGGAGAGAAACACAATTCAATCCACTGGGATTTTTTTCTGTAGTTCTGGTCCCATTATAGATGTGTGTCTTTGGTTAGGTCTGCAGCTCTATCACCTTTCAACTTGGCTTTTTAGTGGAGGTTGCACCACCTCTGCTATGTCACATGAGATGCAGCCCATTAAAGGAATCCCTGAACTTGGAAGTTAAAGTGCACTTAAATGTACTTTCTATGAATACTGTATTTAAGGCAAGAGGTAGCTATGGGCCAAGAAGAAACTGAAATCGTTCTTACAACCTAATCCTAACTTACGATGATAGACATATACTGGGAGTATAAACTCCAGCTGATATGAAATAACAGCAACAGGCTAAGTCTTTAAAGAAGCTGTCACTTTGGTTTTTCAGGGATGGGGAGAGGTGGAGATGAGGAGCTTTATAGTATGTGTGACTCAAATCAGTACTCAAGCCTTAAAATATCTCTTTTTTCCAGATGACTAATAAAAAGTAAAATATGAAAACAAATGTTCCAGGGTCAAGAGGCTTATTGGTTTCCTAATTATAGAACCCTCTGGAGCTAGGCTTCTTTGGATGTAAGGCTCTGGGACTGCAAGAGCCGCACTCTAAGGTCCCACTGATAAAGGACCCTTCGCCCTCCTCTGCCCTGTGGTCGCAGCTGGAGCCGAGGTCCCAGCTGTCCTACATCAGATGCTTGCTTTCTGGTGACCTGTACAGCCACTTCCCAGAGCACTGGGCCTTCCTTCACCACATAAGTAGACAGCACCGTGCCCAACACCACCTCCTAGGAAGCTTTCCTGGATTTTGGTTTAAACAGGTCGAAATATAAAAGAGCTAGTTATACCCTTCCATCAGGAAAATGAGTCATACTTTCTCACACTTATATAACTGAGGTAAACCAATTAAATGTTTTGCACAGAATGAGGAAGATCTGCTTCATTTTCTCTCCTGCAAATAACGATCAAAGTCTCTGAGGAAAAAAAAAGTCACCTCTGCAGATCTCTGGTTAGGCATTCACTCACAACAATTAAAAGAGGCCTCCAGCTGACCTGAAAGCATTCAATTTTGGAAAATTACTAACCAAGTACTAGCTACTAAGGTCTCACCATGCATTTTAATATACCTGTTTGAAAACAAAACCAAGAAAAGCCTGTTCTTTTTGTTTGTTTGTCTATTGTTTCTCCTTGAAAATGTTACATTAAATTGGTAGGGTAACTTGACACCCATGACATCGTAACACTGAAAAAATATGGTATAGAGTCTCTCCATAAAATCCCAACAGAAACCAGGTTGTGAATATCCGCTTACGCACAAGCGTCTCCATTTGGAAAGTAACGGAGAAGCAGTACACGTATTTTAAACAAGTGACTGAGTAGATTGGATTGGTTCTACTATAGTAACTAGTCAAAACTAGTAGAGAGGAAGGACTAGAGAGGGCAGCAGGAGCAGTGAACAAGGTCAGCAATTTAGAGGCTATTTCTCTGGGACCAAAAAAATATCGGAGCAAATCCAAGAGGCATTTAAGCAACAGCACCTAAAATATGCAGTTGTCATTCTAATATATAGGTCATGACTAAGAGGAAAGGAATAGGCACGCAAAGAAAACCACACTGATCCTGTTATTCAGACCTAGAACAGGGGGAAGAGAAAAATGATTGGCCTTCCTGAGTATACTCTTCAAAAGCGGCTCATATGATAATATTCTAAATCAACTGTACTTCAGTTTTTTTAAAAAGGAGCCCATATGCAAGGGCAGGCAAACTGTGATGAAAAGAGAGAAAACAAAGCAATGTCACTGAAACATTCTGCGATCACACCTTGAGTCAGGTACAGAAGGTAATCAAAGCATGGCCCCTTTTTTATGCGCTTGACTCCTTACCAACAAAGGCCCAGGCCCTGTCCCAGATTAAAACTGTTTCCAAACTGATTCTCTCTAATATCTGAACCTATCTTGGCCCCTTTCAAGGTCATATTAATTCACCATGGTAACAAACAATTGTCCAACTATGGTCACAGCCCTGGGTTTTGGGGGGAAAATTCATGGGGTTCTCTGAAATGAATAGGAACAACCCAATTCAGTAAGAGTGAGACAGACAGATAGAGATGATGCTTCAGAAGGGAGACACCAGTAAGAAGGAGCTCAATTGCTATGGCTTGCCGATAGCAAACCAAATGCTATCAGCACTGGATCATTTTGGATCACCAAAATGATCCTCATATTTCCTTGACTCCATGGATTGTGGGATGTACCACTTTAATATTGTTTTCCAAGATGGTGAAGGGCAAAGAGGCACCCTATTAAATATATATATACCATTTGTAAGATATTTTCTAATTTCAGAAAGTTTTTAAAACACGTATCTTAGAATGAGGAAATAAAGTAATTGCATGCATCAAAAGGGGAATTTATTCATTGGTTCATTCTCTCATTTACTGACTCTTTTGATGTGCTACACACACGCTGTGACCTGGAATTACAAAGTTGAACAAAGCAAAAATCCTTGCCCTCAAAAGAATCTCAGCCTGGAGGTGGAGATAAGCTTGGGAACACATTTAAAAAGACCATCATATAAAGAAGATGTGGCACATATACACAATGGAATATTACTCAGCCTTAAAAAGAAATGAAATTGAGCTATTTGTAATAAGATGGATAGACCTAGAGTCTGTCATACAGAGTGAAGTAAGTCAGAAAGAAAAAGACAAATACCATATGCTAACACATATATATGGAATTTAAGGAAAAAAAATGTCATGAAGAACCTAGGGGTAAGACAGGAATAAAGACGCAGACCTACTGGAGAACGGACTTGAGGATATGGGAAGGGGGAAGGGTGAGTTTTGACAGGGCGAGAGAGAGTCATGGACATATACATACTAACAAACGTAGTAAGGTAGATAGCTAGGGGGAAGCAGCCACAAGGCACAGGGATATTAGCTCGGTGCTTTGTGACAGCCTGGAGGGGTGGGATGGGGAGAGTGGGAGGGAGGGAGACGCAAGAGGGAAGACATATGGGAACATATGTATATGTATAGCTGATTCACTTTGTTATAAAGCGGAAACTAACACACCATTGTAAAGCAATTATACCCCAATAAAGATGTTTTTTAAAAAAATAAAAAATAAAAAGACCATCATAAAGAACCTCTGAGAGGCAGTAGAACACAGTGGTTCCCAGTCTGACCGGCTAGGTTAAGATCCTAGCTGTGCCGCTTACTAGCTGGGCTGTAGGGTGTTACTTAACCTTTCTGCCCCTGTTTCATCATGCATAATATGGAATGTTAATAACCATACTTACCTTTATTAGACAGTAGGAAGAAGTAAATTAGTTAATGAATTAAAAATGCTTAGCATGGCTTTGGACAGGTAATAAAAGTTGACTCCTAATCTTGCTATGTACACACAGGATGCACAAGTATCAGGGAAGGAAGAGCCTATAACTGTGTGTGGAAAGGCGCCAGGGAAGCCTTACCAAAGGGGAGCCTGATCCCAGCACTGAGGGAATAGGAATTCATTCGGCAGATAAGAAAGACTTTTCTGAGTCTTTTATGTTTTATGAGAAAACATGAACCATTTTAGGAACCTAAGTCAGAAGATGGCATCTGGCAAACTACCTCTGGGTCAGATTACCAAAGAATTTTGCTCTGTTTGGTTAGCAGTTTCATCTAGTCAGGACAAACAAAGTTTTGTCAACTTAAGCCAAAGAAAACAGGGAAAAGGAGAAGACAATTTATTGAAAAGTTGCGGATAACATACAGAAGCAAAGAAAACATTGAATAAGCAGGTCTTTGAAAGAATCCAGGACAACTAAGGGAATTCAGGTAACAGGAGCAAATGGTCAATTTTCTTAGCGTGCCTTACTCTAGAATACGTGTCAGCAACAGAATCTACAATATGTACCTGAAACAAATCGCTTCCAACTACTTTCAATCCTTCCTTCTCTGTATTCAAAATTGAAAATGTTCAGGAGAGAATTGGTCTAACTGGGCCAGGGGAGCAGAGGGCTTCTTGAATAACAGCCCTGCAAGCCTGCAGGCATTGGATCCGGGCATTTCCTGGAGTTGTACGGCTCCCAGGAAAGCTGAGGACGGATATTTCACAGGCAAAAAGAGACACACAAGAGTCTCGCATGCTCTGCCAAAGGGTTTGGACTGTCTATAGGCAGAGGGAAGCCCGTGGAGGTATAAAGATGGAGATGATCCACACTTCTCTTCTGGAACACGAGAGTCTACTCTGGAAACTCTAACAAATACCAGTGAGCTGGCCCTAACCCCAGGACCCAGCCTCAACCACCAGTGAGCAAGCAACAGCCCCAGGACACCCTGGGCCACGGCCCTACCCACCAGCCAGTGCACACCAGCCTTGGGACCCCCAGGTCCTACAGCTAGAGACCCCAGGACCCAATTCTGCCCACCAGTAGGCAGATACCAGTCCCAGGACCAACAGCCCTGCAGCCTGCCATGTCAGCACCCAGCCCACTCACCAGCAGGCTAACACTTGGACCCCTCAGCCAGCCACGCCCAGATCCAGCCCCCTTCACCAATGGGCCAGCACCAGCTTTGGGACACCCTGGATCCTGCAGCTAGCTGTGTCAGGAACTGGCCCCACCCACTAGCAGGCCAACACTAGATCCAGGAACCTCAGCCCTGTAACCACCCACCCCAAAACCAGGCTCCACCTACTAGTGGGCCAGCACTAGCCCTGGGCTCACCCCATTTCCACCCTGGGCTCCATAGCCAGGCATCTCATGACCCAGCCCTGCCAACCAGAGGCCAACAGCCTCCATACAAGGCACAGGCTGGCAACCAACCAGTCCAGGGCCAGCCACACCTACCAGACCACCCACAGTAGTCAGCCTGCCACAATAGAAGGGCACGCTCAGCCCACATAGGGGGCACCCCTAGAGCATATAACTCTGGTGACCAGAGGGGAGTGTGCTGCTGAGACACACAGGATGTCTCCTACAAAAGGCCACTTCTCCAAGGTCAGGAAATGTAACCAATCTACTAAATACATAGAAATAAAAATGAGATGACAAAGAAACGTGTTCAAAGAGAAGCAACGAGATAAAACCCCAGAAGAAGAACTAAGTAAAGAGGAGACATGCAGTCTACCCAACAAAGAGTTCAAGGTAATGATCATAAAGATGTTCAAAGAAATCAGGAGAAGATTGGACGAACAGAGTGAGAAGTTAGAATTTTTTAACAAAGAGTTAGAAAATATAAAGAAGAAACAAACAGAGATGAAGTAATACGATAACTAAAATGAAAAATACATTCGAAGGTATCAACAGTAGATTACATGATACAGAGGAACAGATCAGCAAGCTGGAAGACAGAGTAGTGGAAATCACTGAAGCTGAACAGAAAGAAGACAGAAGAAAAAAAAGAAATGAGGACAGTTTAAGAGACCTCTGGGACAACATCAGGCATACTAACATTTGCATTACAGGGGTCCTAGAAGGAGAAGAGCGAGAGAAAGGGCCAGAGAACACACTTGAAGATATAATAGCTGAAAACTTTCCTAACTTGGGAAGGGAAACAGACATCCAGGTCCAGGAAGCACGGAGAGTCCGCAATAGGATCAACTCAAACAGGGAGTTTAAGATGTACAAACTTCCAGTTGCTATAAATGAGTCATGGGTATGAAATGTACAGTGTAGGAAATATAGTCAAAGATATATTGGTATAGTGACATATCATAACTAAACTTATTGTGGTGATCAGTTTGAAATGTATACAATTATCAAATCACTATGTAGTGTAACAGGAACTCATGGTGTTGTAAGTCAGTTATACTTCAAAAACAAGCAAACAAACTCATAGAAAAAGAGATCAGATTTGTAGTCATGAGAGGTGGGGAGTAGGGGGAAGGGGGATTGAATGAAGGAAGTCAAATGTGCAAACTTCCAGTTATAAGATAAATAAGTACTAGGGAGGTAATGTATGATATGATAAATATAATTAACACTGCTCTATGTCATATATGAAAGTTGTCAAAAGAGTAAATGAGTTCTCATTACAAGAAAAAAGTCTTTTCTATTTCTTTAATTCTGTATCTATATGAGATGATGGATGTTCATTAAACTTATTGTGATAATCATTTCATGATGTATGTAAAGCCAAATCATTATGTTGTACACCTTAAACTTATACAGGGCTGTATGTCAATTACATCTCAATAAAACTGGAAGAAAAAAATATTTAAACCAGAATACAGTACTCAAATTTCATTTCTATAACCTGGCAGAGAATGCTCTAATTTCTGCTTGACAGCGTTTATATACAAGCACTGTGCTAATTGCTGGATGAAAAAAGATATGCCATTGTGCTGAAGGAGCTCATGGTATAAGTGTTTCTACCTCTTCAGAGTTCTTTAAATTTCTATATTATTACTTAGCTGAAGATTTCTCACATTGAGTAACAAATTATGAATGTGATATTCATCAGGTCCCAGATAGGACTATACTCATCTGTTAGAAACAAAGAGAGCTACATAAAAAAATACAAAGGTAGATTTTCTTACTAGAGTTAGAACAAAAAAACCTCACTTATCATTTAAGTGGCAGAAGAAAACAAATTTTAGATAGGGTAATAAATCCCAAGTAATTTATATTTAGTTTTTGAATATCTGAGGAGAAAGATATACTCTCTTCCTGTACCCAATTCCTCCATCCACCAGGAACTTTATACATTCTTCTGTTAGTTTAGTTATTGTATGTATTAGAGGCAGGAGAACCAAGTGGTTAAAAGCTAGGGCAACCATATAATATGTTATCCAAACCAGAGCACTTTGGGAAGTGAATAAAGTCACAACAAGTACTCTGGGATAGCAGTAGTAACCTGGGACCATCCCAGGCAAACAGAGACATACGGTCACCCTATTGAAAGCTTGTGCGCTGAGGTCACAGTTTGTTCGTGGACAGGGATAAACAACTGAAGGCATTTGATTACTGCCAATAAACGACCAAGACTTCAGGAAGCTTAGTACAAAAGTGGGTTATGGCTGGATTGGAGCACAGACAGACTGAGGATAGGAAAGCCCATGAAGATGTGCTTATGGCTAGGAAAGAAATAATGAAAGGCCAAGCTAGGATGGTGGCAATAAAAAGAGAAAACCTATATAAAGAGATAGGGCAGCTAAAGAAGTCAGACAGGTTGTAAACTAGTCCAAGAAGTTATAACTTATTGAACACCACTCAAGCGTCTTGACAGGTGAAGGATGGGCATAGCAGAGCACCTGCCAATAGGAAAAACCAATAGGAGCTCAGATTCTAGAGCAAAAGCCTTTGCTCCCTACCCATTTTCATACTCTCTGTTCATGTCAGTACCAGGGTCATAGGTGTGTGCTTCATCCCAAGGAGAATTGAAGCCCTCCATAGACCTCTTGTTCCTATGCACGGCATAGGTAAGCCAAGGGTTTCTTTCACTGGTAGGGTAATAAAATGGCACCAACAATTGCTTCAGACACCACTTGGTGGCACCAGTACCTTGAAATGATTGAATGCAACTCGCTGCTCTTGATCTTACACTGGAAACGTTAGACTCATAATGGTCTTCAGCCAATCTTCAAGGTCAAATTTTTTTTCATGATTATTTGACTTCTTCCAGAACATTTACATTCTCCTTTATCTTAATCTATGGAGATCCTGAAAACCGGAAGATAGTATATTTTATTTTGATAATGATCTCTTATTATTTCAAAAATTCTTTTGCACGTATTATACATATACTTTTGCATAAATGTGACCATAACTTTCATACCTAATTTTCTTATATCAGCCTCTTCCTTTATCTTTCTCACATGTCACCACTGCAATTCCTCCCACCCCCTTCCAGAAAACCCATCTTAACCTAGTGTGTGTCCATCCATATCCATTTCCATCACCATAGGACCTTATACAAATGTGTGTCTAGACAAATTATAGACAGATTAAACGTATACCTATAAAAGTTTTTTGATCAGTGATTTATAAAATGGGCTCATAATATACGTGTCTATACATCTTGCTTTTCTCCCTCAGCAATATCTGGTGGTAATCCTTCTAAGCAACTAGTATTGCTCCAATTCACTTTTTTGTGAGTCTACATAATATTCCATGGTATAGGCATACCTTAATTTTTTCAACAACAGTCCCTTACTGAAGGGTATTCACATGGTTTCACTTTTTTTGTTTGTTTGTTTTGCTACAATAAATAATGCTGCTGTAGGAATCCTGGGCCTATAGCTTATGTACTAGTGCTTTTGTCCCTGTGAGTTAGATTCCCAAGAGGGGAACGCTGGATGGAAGGCTAAGTATGTATTTTTAGTTTTAAAAAAAATGTTGCCAGATTTATTTCCCAAAAAAAGCTGTTTAAAAATTCCCATTTCCACGAGCAACATATGAAAGTGCCCTTTTCTTCACATCTCCACTAGCAACGTTATGATTTTGCTTTTCGCTTTTTGCCAGCCTGATGGATGCAAAGGGATAACTCATCATTATTTTACTTTTTGTTTTCCTCACTGGTTGTGATTTTGAGCATCTTGCCAGGTGTTTTGGCCTTTCTGATTTGATTCTTCACAGCTTCTGCCCAAAGCAAGAATATTTTAAAAGGATCTTTGCTTAGTGAAGATGCTAGAAAAATACTGCTAAAATATTTTAGAAAATAGAAAAATAGCATTTATCATAGTCACCAGTATCTATATGTAATGTCTAACACTAACTAAAAGCCCTGGGGTACCAGGAAATAATCTTGTGAGTACTGTTCAATTCTGGAATGAGAGAATTGAATTCAATTCTCTCAGGGCCAAAGATGATTATTTTTTTTCATAAGGGATTGTCTCCCTCTTAGTGCTTCTTTTCTGATTGGATGATGTATTACTGTATATGCTTAAGTAGGATTTGTTATTAAATAGAACCAGCCCCATTTATTTAAGTGTCATTCAAAATATGTGTTTTAAAAAAAGAAAAGAACAAAAATCAGTAGGGAAAGAAATTGTATTTTTAAGCTTCTAAGAAGATTTTATAAACAATGGAGCCCAGAGAACAACAAAAAAAAATCATAAAATGACTTGACAGTGTCCTTTTAAGTGAACATATGTGAGTTTTATGCATCCATATGTGTTCACATATGCCCTACATATGCACAGCCAGCTGCTAACCAACCAGATTGTTCAATGTGTATGTTTACTGTAAAACAAGCCGAAAGTGTTTGGTCTCTTTGTTAGAGAAACAGCTCATAATTTCAAGTATACAAATGTCAGTTGTTTTTCATTTCTTTGTCTTCCAAAAGCCAAATGAGTTGCTGATGCTCCATTTGGCAGCATCCTAACTGAGGCTGACTCTTGGCCAGCCACAGAAACCTGGCCCTGAAAGTTCAGGAAATTTTTACAAGAATAAGGAGTTTTTCCTAATGGATCCCTAAACCATAGGAAGTTTCTTTAGAGCCTCAGCCAGTTCTTTCCCACTCAGTATCCCAGAGGATAATCATTAACATTGTTTGGACACTAATGGATGGATTTAGGGTGTGAAATGAGGGTACTGAGTCCTCCCATATTTGACCAAATACTCTTTCAAAACGCACTATTAACAGAGAACAGCCTGGGGTGCAGAGATGATTTTTGTGATAACAACTTTATCTAGGCGCCCTGGGTATCTCATCTTTTATTTCACCCTTGATGACAGTGCCCCACAGCTTAAAAGGGTTAAGTGAAGTTTGGACCAGTTTCTAATTGAGGATAAAGGCTTTGGGCCAATTATACATCGACTTCTACAATCACGGTATTAAACCCAATTACCACTAGTATTCTCTAATACTAACATTAGTATTCTCTGAATAGCAGAAAGAAAAAGCATGTAAGGAAGTAGGCTGTGATGAAATGAGCTTGTGCTTGGGAGTGGGAGAGTCTGTTCAGTCCTATCTATTTCTGACATTCCCTGGCTGTGTGGCCTTAGGTAAGCAGCTTCATGCCTCCAACTTCAGTTTCCTCATCAGCTGGATGGGAGTAGTGATGCTGATTTCCTATGTTTCTGATGAAGATGGAATGAAATAATCTATGTAAAAGGACAATGCACAGTACTGGGAATATAGTAAACACTCAATAAATGTGAATTTCCTTCTTCTATCGTTCCACCTCCCCTCTCTAAACGAGAGAAACATGAGAACTAGGAATGTTTCTTGGTCAAGGACCAAGTCCCCAGTCCCAGTGTTGGGAGCAGGAGAGGCTGAATTCCACAGCAAAAATTCATTTAAAATGTTAGCTTTTGATATCATTAACACGAAACTAGACTGAGAAATGTGTGTATGTATGTGTATATATGCTCATTTATAAAAAGCATACTCGTTTATTTAGCACCTACTGTGTGCCTAGAATAATGCTTGCCATGTAGTAAATGTCCATAAATATTTTTTTTTAATGAATGAAGACTAAACCCTTAAAGCACCATCATAATTTCTTCCTACGTGCTTAGTGATGATGCCCTGCTTTCCAAGGAAGAAGTATGGGTATCTGTTATCGCTGACTTATTCACCCCTGAAAAACAACTAGAAGTGTCCTGTCTACCTTCCAGCTTGCCAACACAGGCTTCTTCTACATCTAACCACCTCTCATTCCCTCTTTCCCTCCCTCCATTAAACCTTCCTGAAGCTGTCCAGTATTTCACCACAACAGCAAAATAAAATTCCTATTGCTGCAGGTGTCCATGTGTTTGGGGCAAAATGAGCCACTGCTTGACAATTGTAAAGAAAGAGAGAACAGCTGTTTGCATCTGGATATGGGGTAAGAAAGAGAGAACAGCTGCTGGCAGCTGTGGCAGATAAGAAAGTGAGCAAGTGAGCAGCTGCTGGTAATTCAGAATCTACCAGACTGCCCAGAATAATTGAAATCCAGAGGAAGCATGCAAGACTCGACTTAACTGCTTTACTGTATCCTGCTCTTCATTAGATCCTACTTGTCCTTCATTAGAGACATTGCCATGAGAGCCACACGGGGGCTCCCAGCAGGAATATCAACCCCCAACTCCCCAGCCATAACCCTTTGGAGAATCAAAGCAAGAGAGTTAAAATGGCACAGATGTTTCTTCCAGTAAGTCCATACTCACTTTTACGAGAAGAAAAGTCTATGGTTGGCAAGGGAAAGAATACTAACGGATGATGGATCTATCACAAAATGGTGCGAAAAGAATTCTTTCTATATTACAAGAGGTTGTGGTCATCCTGGTGATGCTCTCACATTTTAGAATTCAGTAGGCTAAAAAAAATATGCGATAACTTAAGTATAATTTATACTTCAAAAAATATATTTTAAAACCCTGTCAATAGTTTCAATGTTTCTTTTTCTGTGTATATATAATCCTATGAATGTGTATACATAGAAAACTTTCCCTCTACTTTCTTTTTTATTTTTAATAAAATGAAGAGGATAATATCTTTGTGTCATGCATTGGGTAATAAAATGTTGAGTTTGGTTTTGTGCTTCACACTGGTTCTTCTAGTCAGCTGGGATTCTAGGATAAATTGAGTGACCCACAAGTATATAGTCAGTCTATTTCTCACCTTCCTCAACACAGAAGAAAAGCATCTCACCACTCCAGTTTGTAGAATTTCAACTCCCTAGTTTCTGAAAGATACAGTTCAAGAAGAAAGAAGAAGCTACTGCACAATGTTATTTATTACTGAATTATATACAACTACATGCCCCAAGTAAAAGAATAAACAAATTGTACAGCAATCTATACATAGTTAAAGAAATCATCCTGAAGACAGTGATGGAGAAAATGCTTGTGATATAACATTCATGGAGAAGACTCTGCTAAGATGATTCATAAGTGGAAAGTTGAATGCAAAATGTACACTGTGATTAAAACCAAGGTATCAGGAGGGACCTTCAAGATGGCGGAGGAGCAAGACATGGAAACCAAGTTCCTCCCCACAGATACATCAAAAATACATCTACATGTGGAACAACTCCTACAGAACACCTACTGAACGCTGGCAGAAGACCTCAGACCTCCCAAAAGGCAAGAAACTCCCCACATACCTGGGTAGGGCAAAAGAAAATACCCAGACAAAAGCATAGGGACGGGACCTGCACCAGTGGGAGGGATCCGTGAAGGAGGAAAGGTTTCCACACACTAGGAGCCCCTTCGCGGGCGGAGACTGTGGGTGGCAGAGGGGCAAAGCTTCGGAGCCGCGGAGGAGAGCGCAGCCACAGGGGTGCGGAGGGAAAAGCAGAGAGATTCCCGCACAGAGGATCGGTGCTGACCAGCACTCACCAGCCCGAGAGGCTTGTCTGCTCCCCCGCCGGGGCGGGCGGGGGCTGGGAGCTGAGGCTCGGGCTTCGATCAGATCGCAGGGAGAGGACTGGGGTTGGCAGCGTGAACACAGCCTGAAGGTGTTAGTGCACCACAGCTAGCCAGGAGGGAGTCTGGGGAAAAGTCTGGACCTGCCGAAGAGGCAAGAGACTTTTTCTTGCCTCTTTGTTTCCTGGTGCGCGAGGACAGGGGATTCAGAGCGCCGCCGGAATGAGCTCCAGGGACAGGCGTGAGCCACGGCTATCAGTGCGGACACCAGAAACGGGCACTAAACGCTAGGGCTGCTGCTGCCGCCACCAAGAAGCCTCTGTGCAAGCACAGGCCACTATCCACACCTCCCCTCCCGGGAGCCTGTGCAGCCCGCCACTGCCAGGGTCCCGTGATCCAGGGACAAGTTCCCCGGGAGAACGCACAGCGCACCTCGGGCTGTTGCAATGTCACGTGGGCCTCTGCCACTGCAGGCTCGCCCCGCGTTCCAGTTATGACTATCATACCCTCCCCCAACCCCCACGCCCGAGCGAGCAAGAGCACCCTAATCAGCCGCGGCTTTAACCCCCTCCTGTCTGGGCGGGAACAGATGCCTGAGGGCGACCTACACGCAGAAGCGGGTCCAAATCCAAAGCTGAACCCCAGGAGCTGTGCAAACAAAGAGAAAGGGAAATTTCTCCCAGCAGCCTCACGAGTAGCGGAGTATATCCCTACAATCAACTTCATGTACCCTGCATCTGTGGAATACCTGAAGAGACAATGAATCATCCCAAAATTGAGGCAGTGGACTTTGGGAGAAACAGTAGAATTGGGGTTTCCTGTCTGTGACTGATAAGTTTCTGATTTTTTTTTTAAGCCTTTATTGAATTTGTTACAATATTGCTTCTGTTTTATGTTTTGTTCTTTTGGCCGCAAGGCATGTGGGATCTTAGCTCCCCGACCAGGGATCGAACCCACACCCGCTGCATTGGAAGGTGAACTCTCAACCACTGGACTGCCAGGGAAGTCCCTCTGATTTTTGTGTTTATCTTAGTTTAGTTTTTAGCACTTGTTATTATTGGTGGATTTGTTTATTGATTTGGTTGTTCTCTTCATTTATTATTTTTTTATTTTAACAAAAAAAAATTTATTTTTTATTAAAAAAATTTTTTTTCCTTTCTTTTTTTCTCCCTTTTCTTCTGAGCTGTGTAGCTGACAGGGTCTTTATGCTTCTGCCAGGTGTCAGGCCTGAGCCTCCGAGGTGGGAGAGCCAAGTTCAGGACATTGGACCACACAGACAGGACAGAGACCTCTGTCCAACAGGACAGAGACTTCCCAGACCCTCGTAATATCAATCAGCAAGAGCTCTTCCAGAGATCTCCATCTCAAAGCTAAGACCCAGCTCCACTCAACAACCAGCAAGCTCCAGTGCTGGATGCCCCATGCCAAACAACTAGCAAGACAGGAACACAACCCCACCCATTAGCAAAGAGGGTGCCTTAAATCATAATAAGTTCACAGACACCCTAAAACACACCACTGGACGTGGTCCTGTGCACCAGAAAGACAAGATCCAGCCTCATCAGCCAGAACACAGGCACCAGTCCCCTCCACCAGGAGGCCTACACAGCCCACTGAACCAACCTTACCCATTGAGGGAAGACACCAAAGATAATGGGAACTACGAACCTGCAGCCTGTGAAAAGGAGACCCCAAATACAGTAAGTTAAGCAAAATGAGAAGACAGAGAAATATGCAGCAGATGAAGGAGCAAGGTAAAAACCCACCAGACCAAACAAATGAAGAGGAAATAGGCAGTCAACCTGAAAAATAATTCAGAGTAATGATAGTAAAGATGATCCAAAATCTTGGAAATAGAATGGAGAAAATACAAGAAACGTTTAACAATGATCTAGAAGAACTAAAGAACAAACAAATAAAGATGAACAACAAAATAAATGCAATTAAAAATTCTCTAGAAGGAGTTAATAGCAGAATAACCAAGGCAGAAGAACGGATAAGTGACCGGGAAGATAAAAGAGTGGAAATAAGTACCATAGAGCAGAAAAAAGAAAAAAGAATGAAAAGAATTGAGGACAGTGTCAGAGACCTCTTGGACAACATTAAATGCACCAACATTCCAATTATAGGGGTCCCAGAAGAAGAAGAGAAAAAGAAAAGGACTGAGAAGATATTTGAAGAGATTATAGTTGAAAACTTCCCTAATATGGGAAAGGAAATAGTCAATTAAGTCCAAGAAGCACAGAGACTCCCATGCAGGATAAATCCAAGGAGAAACACACCAAGACACATATTAAACAAACTATCAAAAATTAAATACAAAGAAAAAATATTAAAAGCAGCAAGGGAAAAACAACAAATAACACACAAGGGAATCCCCATAAGGTTAACAGCTGACCTTTCAGCAGAAACTCTGCAAGCCAGAAGGGAGTGGCAGGACATTTTTGAAGTGATGAAAGGGAAAAACCTATAACCAAGATTACTCTACCCAGCAAGGATCTCATTCAGATTTGACAGAGAAATTAAAACCTTTACAGACAAGCAAAAGCTAAGAGAATTCAGCACCACCAAACCAGCTTTACAACAAATGCTAAAGGAACTTCTCTAGGCAGGAAACACAAGAGAAGGAAAAGACCTACAATAACAAGCCCAAAACCATTAAGAAAAGGGTAATAGGAACATACATATAGATAATTGTCTTAAATGTAAATGGATTAATGCTCCAACCAAAAGACATTGACTGGCTGAATGGATACAAAAACAAGACCCGTATATATCCTATCTACAAGAGACCCACTTCAGACCTAGGGACACATACAGATTGAAAGTGAGGGGATAGAAAAAGATATTCCATGCAAATGGGAATCAAAATAAAGCTGGAGTAGCAATTCTCATATGAGACAAAATAGACTTTAAAATAAAGACTAGTACAAGAGACAAAGAAGGACACTACACAATGATCAAGGGATCAATCCAAGAAGAAGATATAACAATTGTAAATATTTATGCACCCAACATAGGAGCACCTCAGTACATAAGGCAAATGCTAACAATCATAAAAGGGGAAATCAACAGTAACACATTAATAGTAGGGGACTTTAACACCCCACTTTCACCAATAGACAGATCATCCAAAATGAAAATAAATAAGGAAACACAAGCTTTAAATGACACATTAAACAAGATGGACTTAATTGATATTTATAGGATATTCCATCTAAAAACAACAGAACACATTCTTCTCAAGTGTTCATGAAACATTCTCCAGGATAGATCATATCTTGGGTCACAAATCAAGCTTTGTTAAATTTAAGAAAATTGAAATTGTATCACGTTCCTTTTCTGACCACAACACTGTAAGACTAGATATCAATTACAGGAAAAAATCTGTACAAAACACAAACACATGGAGGCTAAACAATACATTATTAAATAACCAAGAGAGCACTGAAGAAATCAAAGAGGAAATCAAAAAATACCTAGAAACATATGACAATGAAAACACAAGGACCCAAAACCCATGGGATGCAGCAAAAGCAGTTCTAAGAGGGAAGTTTATAGCAATACAATCCTACCTCAAGAAACAAGAAACATCTCAAATAAACAACCTAACCATACACCTAAAGCAACTAGAGAAGGAAGAACAAAAAAACCCCAAAGGTAGCTGAAGGAAAAAAATCGTAAAGATCAGATCAGAAATAAATGACAACGAAATGAAGAAAACAATAGCAAAGATCAATACATCTAAGAGCTGGTCCTTTGAGAATATAAACAAAACTGATAAACCATTAGCCAGACTCATCGAGAAAAAAAGGGAGAAGACTCAAATCAATAAAATTAAAAATGAAAAAGGAGAAGTAATAACTGACACTGCAGCAATTGAGAGATTACTACAAGCAATTATATGCCACTAAAATGGACAACCTGAAAGAAATGAACAAATTCTTAGAAAAGCACAAGCTTCCAAGACAGAGCCAGGAAGAAATAGAAAATATAAACAGACCAATCACAAGCACTGAAATTGAAACTGTGATTAAAAATCTTCCAACAAACAAATGCCGAGGACCAGACGGTTTCACAGGCAAATTTTATCAAACATTTAGAGAAGAGCTAACACCTATCCTTCTCAAACTCTTTCAAAATATAGCAGAGGGAGGAACACTCCCAAACTCATTCTACGAGGCCACCATCACCCTGATATCAAAAGCAGACAAAGATGTCACAAAAAAAGAAAACTAGAGGCCAATATCATTGATGAACATAGATGCAAAAATCCTCAACAAAATACTAGCAAACAGAATCCAACAGCACATTAAAAGGATCATACACCATGATCAAGTGGGGTTTATCCCAGGAATGCAAGGATTCTTCAATATACACAAATTAATCAATGTGATACAGCATATTAACAAATTGAAGGAGAAAAACCATATGATCATCTCAATAGATGCAGAAAAAGCTTTCAACAAAATTCAACACCCATTTATGATAAAAACCTTCCAGAAAGTAAGCAAAGAGGAAACTTATCTCAACGTAATAAAAGCCATATATGACAAACCCACAGCCAACATCATTCTCAATGGTGAAAAACTGAAACCATTTCCACTAAGATCAGGAACAAGACAAGGTTGCCCACTCTCACCACTATTATTCAACATAGTTTTGGAAGTTTTAGCCATAGCAATCAGAGAAGAAAAAGAAACAAAAGGAATCCATATCGGAAAACAAGAAGTAAAACTATCACTGTTTGCATATGACATGATATTATACATAGAGAATCCTAAATATGCTACGACAAAACTATTATGGCTAATCAACGAATTTGGTAAAATAGCAGGATTCAAAATTGATGCACAGAAATCTCTTGCATTTCTATACACTAATGATGAAAAATCTGAAAGAGAAATTAAGGAAACACTCCCATTTACCATTGCAACAAAAAGAATAAAATACCTCAGTATAAACCTACCTAAGGACACAAAAGACCTGTATGTAGAAAACTATAAGACACTGATGAAAGAAATTAAAGATGATACAAACAGATGGAGAGCTATACCATGTTCTCTGATTGGAAGAATCAGCATTGTGTAAATGACTATACTACCCAAAGCAATCTACAGATTCAGTGCAATCCCTATCAAACTACCAATGGCATTTTTCACAGAACTAGAACAAAAAATTTCACCATTTGTATGGAAACACAAAAGACCCCAAATAGCCAAAGCAATTTTGAGAAAGAAAAATGGAGCTGGAGGAATCAGGCTCCCAGACTTCAGACTATACTACAAAGCCAAAGTAATGAAGACAGTATGGTACTGGCACAAAAACAGAAATATAGATCAATCGAACAGAATACAAAGCCCAGAGATAAACCCATGAACACATGGTCACCTTATCTTTGATAAAGGAGGCAAGAATATACAATGGAGAAAAGACAACCTCTTCAATAAGTGTTGCTGGGAAAACTGGACAGCTACATGTAAAACAATGAAATTAGAACACTCCCTAACACCATACACAAAAATAAACTCAAAATGGATTAAGGATCTGAATGTAAGGCTAGATACTATAAAACTTCTTAGAGGAAAACATAGGAAGAACACTCTATGACATAAATCACAGCAAGATCCCTTTTTACTCACCTCCTAGAGAAATGGAAATAAAAACAAAAATAAACAAATGGGACCTAATGAAACTTAAAAGATTTTGCACAGCAAAGGAAACCATAAACAAGACGAAAAGACAACCCTCAGAATGGGAGAAAATATTTGCAAACAAAGCAACTGACAAAGGATTAAACTCCAAAATATACAAGCAGCTCATGCAGCTCAATATCAAAAAAACAAGCAACCCAGTCGAAAAATAGGCAGAAGACCTAAAGAGCTCATGCAGCTCAATATCAAAAAAACAAGCAACCCAGTCGAAAAATAGGCAGAAGACCTAAAGAGACATTTCTCCAAAGAAGATATACAGATTGCCAACAAACACATGAGAGGATGCTCAACATCACTAATCATTAGAGAAACGCAAATCAAAACTACAAAGAGGTATCACCTCACACCAGTCAGAATGGCCAGCATTGAAAAGTCTACAAACAATAAATGCTGGAGAGGGTGTGGAGAAAAGGGAACCCTCTTGCACTGTTGGTGGGAATGTAAATTGATACTGCCACTATAGAGAACAGTATGGAAGTTCCTTAATAAGTTAAAAATAGTACTACCATACGACCCAGCAATCCCACTACTGGGCATATACCCTGAGAAAACCATAATTCAAAAAGAGTCATGTACCACACTGCTCATTGCAGCTCTATTTACAATAGCCAGGACATGGAATCAACCTAAGTGTCCATCAACAGCTGAATGGATAAAGAAGATGTGGCACATATGTACAATGGAATATTACTCAGCCATATAAAGAAACAAAATTGAGTTATTTGTAGTGAGGTGGATGGACCTAGACTCTGTCATACAGAATGAAGTAAGTCAGAAAAAGGAAAAGAAATACCATATTCTAACACATATATATGGAATCTAAAAAAAAAAAAAAAAAAAAGGTTCTGAAGAACCTAGGGGCAGGACAGGAATAAAGACCCAGATGTAGAGAATGGCCTTGAGGGCACAGGGAGGGGGAAGGGAAAGCTGGGACGAAGTGAGAGAGTGGCATGGACATATATACACTACCAAATGTAAAATAGATAGCTAGTGGGAAGCAGCCACATGGCACAGGGAGATCAGCTTGGTTCTTTGTGTCCACCTAGAGAGGTGGAATAGGGAGGGTGGGAGGGAGATGTAAGAGGGAGGGGATATGGGGATATAGGTATACTTGTAGCTGATTCACTTTGTTATACAGCAGAAACTAACACACCATTGTAAAGCAATTATACTTCAATAAAGATGTTAAAAAAAAAACTTCCTTTTGTATTGTTGTCCTATGTCTACCTTTTTATTGATATCTTAGGTTTTTTTTTAACATCTTTATTGGAGTATAATTGCTTTACAATGGTGTGTTAGTTTCTGCTTTATAACAAAGTGAATCAGTTATACATATACATATGTCCCAATATCTCTTCCCTCTTGCATCTCCCTCCCTCCCACCCTCCCTATCCCAACCCTCTAGGTGGTCACAAAGCACCAAGCTGATCTCCCTGTGCTATGCGGCTGCTTCCCACTAGCTATCTATTTTACGTTTGGTAGTGTATATATGTCCATGCCACTCTCTCACTTTGTCCTAGCTTACCCTTCCCCCTCCCTGTATCCTCAAGTCCATTCTCTAGTAGGTCTGTGTGTTTATTCCCGTCTTGCCCCTAGGTTCTTCATGACCTTTTTTTTTTTTTAGATTCCATATATATGTGTTGGCATACGGTATTTGTTTTTCTCCTTCTGACTTACTTCACTCTGTATGACAGACTCTAGGTCCATCCACCTCACTACAAATAATTCAATTTCGTTTCTTTTTATGGCTGAGTAATACTCCATTGTATATATGTACCCTGGCAAAAGGAAGTTTTTTAAACAGAGTAAGTCAAAAGAGAATACCCGAGAGGGAATTTTTTATTTCATTTCGGTTATTTTTCTCTTTATGCTGATAAATTATATATAATATAAAAGATCTAAATAATAATTAAATTACTATAAAAATTTCTAATAAAATCACTTAATGATAAGCTCCATAACAACCTGGTCCTTCCCTGTTTTTGATCACTTTTTATCTCCAATGCCTGCCACAGGGCCTAAACACCTAAATATTTGTTAAGTGAAGAAGCAAATGAAATGAGTGAATCATCTACATTTTTAAACCATGGTTGTAGAAGAAAGAATGAAATCACTTCTACCAATAGCACATATGCGAGTGAGAAAAGAAGGCCTGCTCTACTCTAAGGATCAATTAGAAACATCTCAGAAGGCATGCACTCACAGTGTTTTGAAACTGGCTCTTCCTTGGTGATATATGTGGCCCTGAGTTCCCACATTCTGAATTGGAAGAGACAGAGAAATTAGCCAGTCTCTAAATATGCCTCCAACTCTTAAGATATGATTCTGCAACCTGGATTAGGAGAAAAGTGAGAGAGAGTAATTGCCAAAGGACTAGTGTCCCAAGCACCTGGCCCCTGATTTACCAACCAAGAATGGCCTGTGACAAAGTTCCCAGATGTTTTGTGATACAGGTAAGTAACTTTGCTCAAAGCAAATTAGATTATTGTTTCTATCCACAGCTCACCTCTCAGGTCCAGGCTTTGTTCCCTGGTCTGGCACTGAAAGAAGTGCTTGAGCTTTAAACAAGGTGGAAAAAGCATGAGATGTCGGCCACTCTAGATTTTCCCGTCGCGTACTCCTGCAACAGTAGACTCCAAAGTTTAAAGACTTTTTACTATGTCAAAGTTGCCTCTGAATCAGCCTCGTCTATTCAGCTGTTCCCTGGGGACACTGTGATAGGCTCATCATTACCGTATGAGCATCTTTATACAAAGTCTGTCTTCGGATATTTTGAAACTTCCCCATGCCCTGCTTATGTAAAGTGTGAATGTTCCATATTAACATAAGGTACTCCTGCACTCTGAGCATGGAGTAACTCAAGACCCTGACAAACTTGTATGTTTTCCAAAATATGTTTGCAGCATTTCCCTCTTGCCTATAAAATAGCATTAAAGGAAATGTCTCGCTCCATAAATATAACTGTCAAGTACTTAAGTGACTTGCACTTCATCATCATCATCACCAAAATAGTAAAGTGCCTTTTTTGTCCAGGTACATATGCCCAGTACACTTTTTTTTTTTTTTTTTTTTATGCGTTACGCGGGCCTCTCACTGCTGTGGCCTCTCCCGCCGCGGAGGACAGGCTCCGGACGCGCAGGCTCAGCGGCCATGGCTCACGGGCCCAGCCGCTCCGCGGCATGTGGGATCCTCCCAGACCGGGGCACGAACCCGCGTCCCCTGCATCGGCAGGCGGACTCCCAACCACTGCGCCACCAGGGAAGCCCCGCCCAGTACACTTTTGATCATAGTGTACTGGGCATATTCCACAGATATTTGAGTAACACATTGAGAAGATGCAGCCACTGGGCTTTTATCAAACTTTTCTAAAGGGACCATAACATCCAGTTGTTTTCAGATATAATTTCTATATTTTAAATGTGATGGCTAATTTTATGTGTCAACTTGACTGGACCATGGGATGCCCAGGTATCGGGTCAAACGTTATCCAGTGTTTCTGTGAGGGTGTTTCTGAATGAGATTAACATTTAAATTGGTAGACTGAGTAAAGCAGATTGCCCTCCATAATGTGAGTGTGCCTCATCCAGTCAGTTGAAGGCCTGAAGAGAATAAAAAGTCTGACTCCCCGCCAAAGTGAGGATTCTTCCTGCCTGATGGCCTACATACCAGTATATTGACTTTTTCCTGCCTTTGAACTTGAACTGAAACATTGGCCCTTTCCGAGTCGTGAGCCTACTGGCCTTCAGCCTGGAACTACACCATTAGCTCTCCTGGGTCTCCAGCTTCACCCACTCACCCAGATCTTGAAACTTGCCAGCCTCCATAATTACACAAGCCAATTCCTTACAATAAGTCTCTATCTCTTTACATACACATTCTATTGGTTTTCCTTCTCTTGAGAACACTGACTAATAGAACACATAAGAACCAACATATTATTCAACATGGAAGATTCTGTCCACTGATAGAGGATTCTGGGAAGATAGTGGAGTAGGGAGCAACAGGAATCCATCTTCCCATGCAAACAATTGGCAGAATCTCTCTGATGTACTTGGAACTCTGGTATCTGTTGAAGGCTTGCAATTTCTAGGGAAAGCCTTGGATGGTAAATTGCAGTTAATTTTAGTCAATTTCAGCTCTTAGCACAGTAGCAGCTCTCCATCCCCCACTCCCAGCCCCATGGCAGGCAGCTGTGCTGAAGTTCCTGGAGCAGCTTGCACACAGCTTGTGGGATCCAGGGCAGGCAAAAAGGATGCTGTCCTCTAAATATTGGAAATCTATGCACTGCTCACTGATTGCTGTTTCTGATCACAGAGGTGCAGACAAAAAGGCAGGCAGCCATTGTTGCTCCTCCACACATTGTTGCAAGCCCTTCCAGCTGAAATGAGTTCCAGGGAATTTAAAGGGCCAGCCTTCTGCCCCTACCCCCTTCATTTTTCACTTTTCCCTCTTTCAGAAACCAGACGTTAAAGATTAGGACATTCAAAAACAACTATATATATGGGGAAAATTAGAAAGTGACCATGCATGACCAGGGAAAGGCTCAGAAAAGAGCTGATAAGACCTTAAGTTTACAACTCAGCCTGACCCTCAGCATAAAGACACCTGACACAATTAAAAACAAACATATAAACAAAAACAAAACACAAGAATAATGACAAAAACCAGCAAATCCTGGGCAAGAGGGAGAATCTGACTTCCAAAGTTACCACATTATTAGATTCAAATGTCCAGTGTGCAAAAAAAGCACATGGCATACAAAGAAACAGGAAAGTACAGCTCATTTAAAGGCAAAAAATAAATCAACAGAAACTCTCTCTGTAAAGACCTAATGGCAGATCTCCAAGACAAAGACTTAAATCAACTGTCTTAAAAACGCTCAAAGAATTAAAGGAAGATATAGAAAAACTCAAGAAGATGATGTGTGATCAAAATGGAAATATTATTAAAGAGACAGAAGATCTAAAAAGAAATCAGAAGGAAAGTCTGGAGCTGAAAAGTACAGTAACTGAAATGAAAAAATTCACTACAGGTAAAGGCAGGTTTGAGCAATCAGAAAAAAGTATCGGCAAACTTTAAGATAGGAAAATGGAAATTATTAAGTATGAGGAACAGAAAGAAAAATGATTAAAGGAAAGCAAACGAATCTATCTATGTTATTGCAAATGGCAAAATTTCATTCTTTTTATAGCTGAGTAGTATTCCATTGTGTACATGTACCACATCTTCTTTATCCATTCAGCTATCAATGGACATTCAGGCTGCTTCCATATCTTGGCTATTGTAAATAATGCTGCAGTGAATGTGGAGGTACAGGTAACTTTTCAAGTTAGTGTTTTCATTTTTCTTTGGATAAATACCCAGAAGTGAGTTGATGAATCCTATGGTAGTTCTATTTTTAATTTTTTGAGAAACCTCCATACTGTTCTCCATAGTGGCTGTATCAATTTACATTCCCACCAACAATGTAGGAGGGTTCCCTTTTCTCCATAGTCTCTCCAACACTTATTTCTGTACAGCACAGGGAATATAGTCAATATTTTATAATAACTTTGTATGGTGTATAATCTATAAAAATATCAAATTACTGCATTTTACAACTGGAACAATATAATATTGTAAGTCAACTATATTTCAATAAAATAATAATAAAATAAAATTTAACCATCACCAATTAAAAGAAAACAAGTGAACAAGGCCCAAGGAACCTGTGGGACACCATTAATCTAATCCAGTAAAACTAAGATGTGCAAAAAAATATATAGGAGCTTTATTTTCTTATCCTTATAACTCAATCTCTTCCAGATTAAACAATCTATGTCTGGTAAATGCTCAGTCTTTCAAACTGCCTCCCTCTTTGTTCCTACAGGAAGTGTCATCTTAGGGTACATAGGCACTGATATGACTTCATTATGGCAAATGTTGGGAGGATGGGGGGATCTTGGATCCCATTCACCATCTGAGTTCTTGCTGGTTCCTGCTGTGGGACTACATCTAGGTCCTGAACTGATATCTGCTGAAGTGAAAATGGACCTATCTGTCTTTGGGACATTGTGCTGGCATTCACTGCTGAAGTCAATAAGAGCAGCCAATTATCTCTGCTCTTGAACTCTTTCATATCCCCCATTATGTTCTTTGACTAGCCCTCAGACCTCCATACAATCTAGTCCCACTCCATTACCTCTCTGGCCTCTTCCTTGTCACTCTTCCCTTTGCCTAGCCTTCCCCAAGCACATTAATCTCCTTGCTGTTCCTTAATGCACCTGGCATGTTTCTACGTCAGGGTCTTTGTACCACTGTTCCCTCTGTTTGGAAGTCATGGCTTGCTCCCTCACTGTATTCAAGCCTTTGCTCCGATGTCATCTTCTCTTTACACATTCCTTAACCATCTTATTTAAAACTGAACATGACTCCTGAGCTCCCACACTCCCTTCTTGCTTTATTTTATCCATGACAATCAACACTATCAAATATATCATATGCTTTGCTTATTTGTTTGATTTATTATCTGTTTCCCTCCTCATGAATGTAGGTTCACTGTAGAGGTTAGGGCTGATAAATAGTGCAGAGGACTCAGAATTGATATGGTATCTGCTCCATGACCTTGGGATTCAATGAAGTGCATCAATGCCTTAAGTTAGGATGAGCACTGAATGGTACAATAAACACCTCATATGATTTGGGGTGGGATCAAGTCAGTATCAGGCCACCCCCCATCCATTCATGTCCTCCACTTTTCAGATTTCCATAACTGTCCTCTTCTCAGCCTCTACTGGCTTTTGTTTTAAAACTCCAAAGGTACTAACAAATGACAAAGATGTCTTTTTATTTTTTTTTTGCGGTACACGGACCTCTCACCTCTGTGGCCTCTCCCGCTGCGGAGCACAGGCTCCGGACGCGCAGGCTCAGCGGCCATGGCTCACGGGCCCAGCCGCTCCGTGGCATGTGGGATCTTCCCGGACCGGGGCACAAACCCGTGTCCCCTGCATCGGCAGGCAGACTCTCAACCACTGCGCCACCAGGGAAGCCCAGATGTCTTATTTTTTTATCAAAAATTTATTGAGGGCATACATACTTAAACTTTTGTGTTAGTGAAGGTAATTCTAGCTGCTATAACAAAAACATTTCAACCAAATAGAACCTATTTCTCACTGAGATGATCAACCCGGGGTGGCTGGTGGGTGGGGTTTTACCCACAGAGGGATTTAAGAGCCCAGGCATGTCCCATCTTATGGCTCCACCCTCCCTGTCAGTTGCTCAGCATCCAGTTAGGAGAGGAAACAGAGGAGGAAAGAGACAGAGCAGTTGCCTAACTACCTTGACCACACACATCACTTCTGCTCACATACCATTGGTTAGAACTAGATCATGGGATAACTGGAGGCAAGAAGCCATGGAAATTGCAGTCTCTGCCTGGGCAACTCTTTCCCTGTGCCAATTCTATGCCATAGAAGGAAAAGCACAGATCTTGGGCAGTTAACTATTTCTACCATGCGTGTTACATGATATGTAAGCATTTTCACATACATTGCTTCATTAATTCTTTCAACATCTTCATAAGTTATTAAGATCATTCCTAGTATACAGAGAAGGAGACTGATACCCAGAGATAAAAATTGAGGCTTTAGAATGTGACTCCATTTTTGGAGATTTGCATTTTTAATATAGTCTTTATGGAGATATAACTCACATACCATACAATTCACTAATTTAAAATGTACAAAGCAATGGTTTTTAGTATGTTCACAGAGTTGTGCAACCATCATCACGATCAATTTTAGAATATTTTAATCAGCCCAAAAAGAAACTTTGTACTCTTTAGCATTTTCCTCCCATTTTCTCCTCAGCCCCTTCAGCCCTAAGCAACCACTAATCTACCTCCTGTCTCTATAGATTTGCATATTCTGGACATTTAATATAAAGGAAATCATACAATGTGTGGTCTTTTGTGACTGGCTTCTTTCACTTACCTTCATGATTTCAAGGTTCATCTGTGTTGTAGCATGGATCATTCCTTTATCTCTTTCTATTGCCCCAAAATATGGCACTGTATGGATAAAGCACAAATTTGTTTATCCATTCATCACGTGATCAACACTTGGATTGTTTCCATTTTGCCTATCATGGATAATACTGCTATGAACATTTGTAAACAAGTTTTTATGTGAACATATGCTTTTATTTTTCTTGGGTATATACCTAGGAACAGAATTGCTGGGTCATATGGTAATCCATGTGTAACCTTCTTGAGGAACTGCCAGACTCTTTTCCAAAGTGGCTGTGTCCTTTTACAATCTCCCTAGCAGTGTAGAGGGTTCCCATTTCTCCACATCCTCCCCCTACACTTGTTATTATTCCTCTTTTTTATAGTAGGATTTGCATTTTGAGAGATGACTACTTTGGTCAACTTCAAGACTTAGAATTATGGTTCAGTTCCCTCAGTAAGAAACTAGATAAGGAGAGAGGGGCTTAGGAAACATTTGAAAGGATTTGTTTTCTGTGCTCTTTCTCCTAGGTACACATACCTTATCCTGCCATCTGGATCCCCAGGAACCTGAAGTGGTGGCACTCCATGAATGCTTACCCTTCTTGGGTTTACCCCACGTTCCAGACTTTTCCTGACCACTCCTTTCTTGACACCCCACAATAAATAATTGGATGCAGAAAGTTTTAAGCCTTTTTGTTCTGACCTATCCATGTCGACCCTGTGGACTTTCTGCTCTGAGAATATTTTGACCCCTGTGTTTGGGAGTTAAAACTTTACATTAAAATTATGCATACATAGATTAAAGTACTCATTAAGAAAGTATTTCTAGAGCCATAGTAATTTCTATTAAGCTACTATAATTCCTTGATAAAATTTTTATTCCCAGGCATTAAGATATTTCTAATTTTTTTCCATTTTAATTTTTAATTTACTGAAATTCTTTTCATTGGAATCAATTATTTTCCACATAAGGTTTAAATGAAAATGTTATTCAATGTGGTTTTTCTCCTTATTGCTCATATCAAATTTTTACTGATTATAGTTTCTGCAATTGCAGCTTTTCTTTTATAGCCATTATTTGTACCAAATCCAACTGTCTCAGGTCAAATTATTCATACCTAAACTTAGTCAAAAAATGGGATTCTTCTGTCAATTTTTAGGCAATAATAAATTTTAACATGTTGTTGGCAGTTTTATTTAGTGTTGATTACTTCTGCCAAGTCTAATTTTTCCCTGTTTAACGTTTGCGTGTTTCAATGTGAGCATCAAGACACGATTCTTCAGATTTTCATCTCTAACAAATTTTATCATGTACAGTTTTCACCACTGTCATTTTCTTTTGTACTGATTATTCCTGCCAATAATATTTAGTAGGAAATGGATAAAGGACTGACAGTTGGAAATTTTTTTCTTTTTAGCTAATTAATGAGAAAACTGTGAGAAGTTTCCCTCCACTATTTCAAAGTTGTTCTGCTGTCTGGAATTTCTCTGTATTGATGACTTAATTCTTTAACGTATTCCCAGTCAAGTTGGGTATTCTGTACTAACCACTCATGGTGATGGCAGAGCAATGAGCAAATGGTGGGATTATCATATCCTTGGGTCAAACGTCCCTGGATCAGTATAATCCTGGGTCACAAAGTTAATCTGTTCAATGTGTTCTATACCTGATTCATCACTGGAATCAGCTGGGGAACTTCTTTTAAACATACACGTTCCTAACCCACCTCTTCCATCCCTATCTGTCCCAAGTCAGCAAAGTCTCACTTTACATGTCTGAGATAGGCTCCCAGCAGCTATTTAATTTTTTTAAATTCCTCTAATGATTCTCATATCTATCCATGGGAGTCTTCTGGGCTAAGCCATACCCAGAAGGGGGCTGTCCACATGAGCCTATGTCAGAATACTTTTATAACTTACCAAAAAAGAGAAAAAGGACATTAAGGAGGAAAAGGAAACTGCTGGTGGTCAAGAAACAGTGGATGGGTGCGCTCACTGGAAGGTCCTGGTAAAGATATAAGAGGCATACAGGCAGTGGTCGTCAATTTGGAGGTCAAGAGAAGGAGATGGAAGTAAAGCAGCACCGTTCAGAGTCTAAGTTCTCAAACCTTAGGCACTATTGAGTCTTCCCTCTTTTCTGGTCCTCGTTCTGCTTTGCTTGGTTGGGGGGAGGCTTTTAAGGCTGGGCAAGATGGTGCCCTGCTCAGTGACTAAATTGTCAGTAACCTGATAGAGCAGATGTGAATCTCAGTCTACAACTTCAGGTGGGAAAGAAATAGAAGTTCGTTTTCTGTGATTCAACTTATTTTCTATTTTTGAGATGCCCATTCATTGTAGGAAGGAAAATAAGTTCAGTCAGTTCAAGGTTTTCCTTCTCTTACCCCAAGGTGGGTCAAAAGTAGGGTAGTGGACCAGTAGTTTTAGTGCCAATGTGTTTTGAATGGAAGGCTACTATGTCACCTGCAGAGGCAGATGGATCCACACCTAAAGTTTGGTTCAGATGTTGCTACTGATGCTGCCACACATACACACCAAAACGGTATAAAAATGTTTATTACTTACATAATTGGTGTCTGTGTCTGGGGTGCACAGGATAGGCTTCTTAAGCAAGTCTGAAATAAAAAAGCAAGGAAATGAGACTGGCCTGGGCTTTTACTGTGGTTAGGGTTTGGGGCTGGGCATGAGAGTCCCCATGCAGCAACGTCTTGTGGTTTGGCTGGTGCCAAAATGGTTAGCACCCAGGCTTTTTTATCAGCTTGTCCAGATGTGGGGCAGAAAGGGAAGAGGAAGAGGTAAGGCTTAGAAGGTGTCGGCAGTCAAATATCAAAATATGAAATCAGATTCTTCATTAGAAGGGCATTTGTCTTCGATTTCACTTGTCCACACAGAAATCCTCTGAAGCAACCAGCATCTTGTCTGATCCTTGGTATTTAAGAATAATTATTATTACAGTTATATTTATTGATTAATTAGAAAGTCCCAGGAACTCTGTGTCTTACACGTACATTTCATTTACTCCTGACTGCAATCTTATGAGACAAGTACTATTATTATCCCAATTACAGATGAGGAAAGTGAGGCACAGAAGTAATGGCGTCTGGGACTTCCCTGGCTGTCCAGTTGGTTAAGTCTCCGTGCTTCCACTGTGGGGCACGCAGGTTCGGTCCCTGGTTGGGGAACTAAGATCCCGCAAGCCGAGTGGTGTGGCCAAAATAATAATAATAAAAAATAAATAAATATAAATAAATAAATGTTTAAAAAAAAGAAGATGTAATGGCATCTGCCTGCTGCTGGACTCAGGCTGTCTGGCTTCAGATTCTGTGCTCTAACCTCTGCATTATATCTCTCTTTCTTGTCTTCCTGGTCCCTCTCATCCTACCAGTACATGATAAAACTGAGCTGCTTTGGTGCACAGGAAGTTCCAAGAGGCTGTCTCTACCTCTAGAGTTTCCTGCTTCCATGTGAATCTAATCCTGGAAGCAGGGCTCTAAGCCCGCTCTCCAGAAATGGGTCATCCAGGATCTGGGCAGAAATCAAATGGCACTTTCAAATTGGGTAATTTAAGGAGAACTCATAAAGGAACTGTTTACAAAAATATGGGAAGAGTTTAGGAAAAGCAACAGAGAATGGGACAGGGATCCATCACCACCCTACACCCCAGCCTGAATGAATGAGGGGAGGAAGTGGTTACAGGAACCAAGAAAGTGAGTTGTGGGGAGAAGGCCATCTGAGAGGACCTGTGGCCTTTAGTTGAGGAGCACAGCTGGGAAGACGAAGGAATAAAAATCCTGACCTTACTTTCCTCCTGCTCTCCAGATCTCTTGCCAATGTCTTCTACTAGCCAAACCCAATGGAAGAATGGAAGGAAAGGAAACTGTCGATGCAGTCCATATGGACAGCCACCCAGGGCACCAGGCAGGATGAAGGATGGGAAGTGGATCTGTGGGGTAAAATGTAAAATGTCCATCATAGGCTTACCGATATCTATGCTTTTATCACTCCTCCTCCCTCTCTTCTCTCCCCAGTCTAGGTAAAAAACAAACAGACAAATATATATATATTCAGGAAGCTGGCAGGAGCAGAAAGGAAGCTCTTTTCTCTCTCTCTCAATTTCTCTCTCTCCCAGTCTCTCTCTCTCTCTTCCTTTGCTCACCCTCTCCATTTCTTAGAAACCCATTCAACTGCCAATATTAGAGGGTCTGCCATATATTGGCTTAAACACAAAAAGGTTTACATGGTTCACATAAGTAGTTTTATGACCCAATGAGCCATCGAGAACCCATCTTTCAGCTCTACCATCACTGACATTTTCGCTTTCATCCTCACTCTGGTTGTCTTATGGTTCTAAGATGGCTGTTACTGCTCCAAGCATCACATCGGTACATCTGTGTAGTAGGCAGAAAGAAGGATAAAGGAAAAAGAGGAAGAAACCCCCCCCCCAGAAATGCATCATTTATATCTCATTGGCCAGATTGTGTCATATAACCACCTTGAACCCTTGGACTACAAGAGAATGTGTCCAGCAATTGTCTTTAGTTGGGAGAATTCGAATTCTCTTCAAAAGGATGGAAAGAAAAATAGATGCTGGGTAGGCAGCTATTGGTGCCTGACATACTTAACATTTTATCTATATTAGAAATCTGCTCTGTTCCCATAACTCTTTAGGCTATTGGAAATCAAATCTAGGAAGAGACTTATAGACACTCAGAGAGAGAAAGAGAGAGAGAGGGAGAGGTGGATAAATAGATGGATAGGTAGATAGAGATAGATAGAGAGATAGATAGAGAGATATAAAATTGAGCACATGACTGCTCAGCTAGTACACATTTCTTAGACCTTCCTGCAGCTAGATGTGAACGTTTGCCCATCTTCTCACCAACTGAATGTGAGTATAAGAGGTATGCGCCCCTGTGTTTAGGCCTTAAGACATAGGACATGTGTTCCTATGCAGCTTCTTCCCCTTCCTACAGTCTAAAAGCTACTGCCTGTGACCAGCTTCTGCTATGCTCTAGGGGATAATGGACCAACAAGACGTTATATCTCTAAATGTCTACATGGATCAGAGACATGGCCAAACCTGGACTGTTAAATCCAAGGCTGTTATGAGAAAAAGAAAAGAGCTTCTTCATTCTATAAAGCTACTTCTTTTTTTTTTTTTTTTGCGGTACGCGGGCCTCTCACTGTTGTGGCCTCTCCCGTTGCGGAGCACAGGCTCCGGACGCGCAGGCTCAGCGGCCATGGCGGCATGTGGGATCTTTCCGGACCGGGGCACAAACCCGCGTCCCCTGCATCGGCAGGCGGACTCTCAACCACTGCGCCACCAGGGAAGCCCGCTACTTCTTTTTGAGGTCTCTATGTCACAGCCTCAAATACCTTCTGTTCCAAACATGATTCTCCAGGATGGTTACTACCTCATGCAAAGCTGTGCCTGGGTTTATTTGTGATATTTTCCCAGGCTCCCCAATGCAGAATTCAGATGGGAAGAAAGGGGATTATTCTTGTGGATTAGCAGCCATTCTCGGAGAAGTCTGGATGTTCTCAAGAAGGATGAAGACAAACAGGAGCTAAAGTTATGCATAAGAGGGTCACAGAGGAACAGCTAAAGGAGACCAGGACATAAGAAGGCCACAGTGGAAAATTCTCGCAGTCCTTCCTCTAGGTCAGTGGGGATACTGAGTCTCATTCAACCAAATCTTGATTTGTTCAGTTTTCTAGGTCTATATAACTTGAGGCAATTATAGTCACAGACTCATTGGTAATGATGCCATTGGGGCTTTTCTTAACATTGTACCTCTTTTTCCTGTCTTCCTGGTAAATTTTGCCTTTGTGATTGAATTTTAATCACTTGTCAAGTGAGTGGCTGAAGTATTTAAAATTCTAGAGAGAATAGAGCAAATGACTGTGGAGACAAGTATTGACATGAGAATCATTAGAAGGCCTTGGACAATGCCTCTTAGACAAGATCCTGCCCCATCTGGGATTATCCAGGAAAACAAATCCCATCTCCACTCTGAGTCTATAGCGAAGGGAGGTTTGACCTAAATAGGTTTGTATAATACTTGTTCATCCTCCTGATTTACCCAGAGAAACAAAACTATGGAAAGAAAGTTTAAGAATCTCACAGATGGTTATGAAAACAAGGAGATGAAGAAGGATGTGGTAGTTTGTTACTTTTAGGATACAGGAGGCCTTGAACTGAAGATCTTGGATAGAAGCTATCCATTTTGAGCAGCCTGCTGCTTTGTCCAAAGATCTTGGAAAAGCTATCACCTTCTTGATGTCATCTTCTGGAAGATTCCATGGGATTCTGTTTTGGATCTCCTGTTGATATAGAAGTCTAGGAAATAAATGTATGATAACTTTTTTACTGGAAACAAGGATCCAAGGGTTGATTCCCTAGAGTTTTACTGCAGTGTTTATGGCTAACAACACTTGATATGATCCTTTCCAATGAAGTCTGAGAAGAGTCTTATGCTGTTGTTGTTTCCTGTAATCCAAGACTTGAGGCTGAAGGTCGTGCAGGGGTTCCCGTGCCTTATCACTGAGAGAAGCTGCTTGGACCTGTTGATTATGAACTTGAATATGCTGCATTCATCTTCTACAGTATTTGCCATGTTGGACTGTAAAAGGGCAGTCAAGAGATGGGGTGAGAACCCTATAGGCAATGGGCATCTAGTGACAAGTTCATATGGGGACAGTCTATGAGTTCCTGTTAGACTGGCCCTAATGGCCATGAGAACTAAGGGCAAAGCCTTTGGCCTTGGCAACTAAAGTTCTTCAGAGAGCTTTACAAGTCTCAGTTAGTACCTCAATCACTAGATAAATAGGTGGGTATTGCCAAGTGGAAAAAACAAAGTCTAAAAGTTTCTTTGCTACTATCAAATGAGTTGCTTTATGGCAATGAAAGACTTCTAGAAGACCAGGAAACACAAAACACATTAGTAAAGACATATTCATAACCACATGAAGTGAGTAACTGAATGAAGTCCATGTGTAGATAGATTTCCAAAAGGTCCTAAAGGTTTTGGCTTGTCTTTATATCTCAGCTTTACAGTTCTCTCAAGATGGTACGTTTGACAGATGGGAAATACATCAGAGATGTACTTTGAGATCTTATTGAAATGTCCCTACCAACGTTTATTTTTGATGGTTTTTAAATTTGCCTTTCCAGAGTGGGTCACAACATGTAACACTTTTTGAGAAGATTCATTTCAGCACCTTGGGGCAGACCAAGAGATCATCTTGGTGCGAGAAGAAAACAATTTGATTTTCTTCAGTACGCTTTTTCAGAATCAAATGCTTAATATTGGAGTTAACTCAAGACCTGATGCCAGTAGTTAGGAGTTAGTTTTGGCTTTGACTCTTGGACTTGCTGGACAGCTTGGAGGTGTTAAAGCAGCTCATTTAGTGTAGTAACCTGCTAAAGCATTACCCTTTGATCCCTGAGTCTGCTTTTTACTGTGGGGCTCAACCCTAATCTAGCCAATTCCTTTGGCAAAACAAGGCGTCTAATAGGACTTTTATGTGACTACCATGTTTAATTAGAAAACCAGATGCAGTTAAGAAGCCATATTGTTTCCAAGCATATCAAAATCATGAATTACTCCACACACATATTTGTTATATGTATAGATATTTGCTCTCTTATCTCTACCTAACTGGCAGGCTGCAATTGTAAGTGCTGCAATTTCAGCAACTTGTATAGATTTTGCCTCTGGGAAAAGACAATATTCACATAAGTCTGAGTGGGCTGCAATCACACACTAAGTTTGAGAGCCTCTTTGTTCAGTTCTCAAATGGGCTCCTTCCAAAAATAGTTCTAAATCTGGGTTGTCTAAAAGAGTTTCGAGGAGATCAGAATGAGGCAAGGAAAATTCCTGAATACATGCATGACGGTGGTGAGGTTTTCCTTCTTTTGAGAGAGGAAAAAAGTTGGAGGGCTTTGGGGACTACAGCAATGGATAGAAATATGTGTGAATGGGAAGAGGAGGATTTCGTAGGTCAGTCTAGAAACAGAAAACCATTGAGTGTTTTCAATAAAGAGTAAGATCTGCATGACACGAAGGACCAAAGGTTAAGTGGAGATCTTAAGACTAAGGCAGTAGAAGCCTCAGTTAACTTTGCTGCTGTTGCCACTGAACACAAACAAAGAGGGCAGGCTTTTGGTGTAGGGTAAAATGAGAGGCTGTTTAAATGATGGGTGTTTGAAACCCATTGTGCTGTTGAGTTAGAACCCTCACAGCTTGTCTTTGGATCTTTTGTATACAAACAGAAAGAAAGGTCTATGGTAATTGGGGAGTAGAAGCATAGGAGCTTCTGAAAGGCATTTTTAAAGTTACACAAGGCTCTAGGTGAGTCTATCCCAGACAGGGGCTCAGGTACTGGAAAATCAATCTGTACCAACACCAAATGATTCTTCTCTTCTACAGAATTCCAGAAAGACGTGGTCCAGCCACGGCACATTTAAGAGTGGCATCACATTAGCAAAGTAGCTTTCACTCCAACAGATTCACCATATTCATTCAACAGATTCATTGCCCAGAAGAGAAGGCTGATTAGTGAGAGGAATATCTGAGATTCCCACCACTGAAATGTTTTGGTTACTCCAAGGAAGGAATGATGGAAAGCTGGGTTGATGGTAGAAATGTGTACGTCTGGTATCAAAAAAGGAAGATCCTAGATTTTTTTCACGATTGCATGGAAATTTCTTCTTTTTGTTTTAAGGGCAATTTTAGAAAACCAGAGAATCTACTTACTCAAAGAGGAGTCATTGTGTTAGACAAAGTTGGTACTTTGTCACTTTAGAGTCTGTCTTGCAATGAAAGTTAAGGCAAAGCAAGTGTTTTTCAGTGTCCTTTTTCCTTATGACATCCACAGGTATCTTTGTCTAGACTAGCCATAGAGATGTTTTTGTTCCTGGATTTATCTAAGTGCTTAATCTGAAAAGTTATTAAGTTAATCTGTAATTTTTTTTTCTGAGCCAAAGTATCTTCAAAGCGCTCATCAAGCTCTTGTAATTCAGAGGGAAAGCCGTCTACCATCCTATATTCTGTTTTCTAACTAAATCTGTCGCATCAGGTTTAAGACCATCAACAAAGAACGTAGTTAGGGCAGTTGTGATATCTTCATTCCTATTGAGAAAAGAATATTCTAGAATGTGGTAGTTAAGCTGTTTCTGAAATCAGGGATGGATCTATTTTTCTCCCTCCTTACATAACTGGATTTTTCACCAATGAATTTTGACAGGAAATACCTCAGGAATAGCTGCTAAGAGATCTGCTCCTAGTTTTATACTTTTTATATTCATTTACAGTTAAAATGTGTCCCTTTTTTTTTTTTTTGTATCATTTTGGTAATCAATCCATCCTGCTTTTCAAATGAAGTTCTACCATCTCTGGTTTCCAACCAAGAGATGAACTAACTGATAGAGATCGGGGAAGCCCAGACTCTAAATTCCTAAGACAATGCTTAAAATCTTCAACTAACTTCCATTTTTCCCTAGGCGGAATCAGAAAGTCCCTTGCTACATTATGAAAATCTGATCTTGACCAAGATTTAAAGCTACAGAATCATTTCCATCTACATTAAAAGATACTATGAGGAGATATTCTCCAGTGAGAGGACTATATTTAGGAATGGGCAGTGGAGGATAGAGAAGGGGGTTGAGAGAAGGTGCAGGAGAAGGAGGGAAGGAGCAGAGCAGGGACAGGAGGAAATTGAGATACAGGGGGCCAGGAGGAAAGCCGATCCAAAGATGGAGCAGAAGTGGAAAAAGAGAGCTTAAGTTTGGATTTTTAGATCCTTCACATTTTTATTAGATTTTCCTAAGGAGTCCTTAAGAGAAGTAATTTTATAACTTTGCTGTCTTTTAGAGGTTTTTTTGTCTTTAAAAGTCTTCTTCATACCAGTTAAATTTTTGTTGACCATTGAATATTTGGAATCTTTGAATCTTTTCATGCTAAGGTGCTATACAAAGGCATTGTCTTACCCATATCCCAAGTTCCCCAGGGTGGCCTCTGAAGTTCTAAACTACTCCCAAAGCTTCCAATGTTTAGTGCTGTTGGCTTTATGATGTTAAACCTATATTCAAGTGGCCTGAACAAACTAATGAAACCTCCTGGGCACTGTGGCCCCACCATGACTATGAGAACCTCTGTTAGTAGAATGAATCAAACCAAGAGATGTAGACCAAAGATAATAAAGAGGAAGAATAAAGGCTTAGGCAGTGCTTCAACACCAAGAGAGCTGGGCACTGGTGTGGTCCATAGAAGGACTTGCTCCTCTATGAAGTGGCCTGGGCTGAGCAGCAAAGGGGCCAATCCTGCCTGAATCTCAGCAGCAAAACCGTGGAAGAAATCAACTAGAGAGCCATTAGCATAAGGCTCTGAAGGAAGGCTCCAAAGAAGCATTCTACTTGGAGAAGGACAACGGAAAATTTTGCATGGCTTTAGCAGGAGGGGGTTGGCTGAAGTTCAGCTAGACCTAGCAGGATAAGGGGTTGGCTGAAGTCCAGCTAGTTTTGGAAATGGGAATAGAGGGATTGTTCTTGCGGAATAAGAGTCATTGTTCGGGCAGGCTGGATTTTACTGAGCGAGGTAAAAAGGAAGAATTAGGGGTTAAAGTCACATGTAAGAGGGGATGGGAAGGAACAGCTGTGGGGTGAGAGTGGGGATACAAGGACTTGTAAAGGCCAAAGTGGAAAATTCTCCAGTCTCAATTTGTTTGGGTCTCTTGCATACAAAAGTAGTAAAATTTGTTTTCACGGGGGCCTTCAATGCCTTCATTCAAAGTGATTTCCAACAACGTGACCATGTCAGTGGGGACAATGTCTTGTAGCAGAACTCCCTTGACTAAGTTTCTTTAAGCTTCTGGACTAGGCTGTGGATTGGGGGATTCTGGGAAAATAAGAGGAAAATTTCCTTTGATGGCCTCTTCTTTTCACAGAGGATAATTCAGATTTGTCAGGAATTTTGCAGGGTAGGATTCAAATGGAAAAAAGGTAAATCCAATAGATAAATTCCTCCACATTATTGCATATACAGATAAATGAGAAAACCTTTTAGAATTCAGCAGTGTTCTTTTACTCTGTCAAGATCCCAGAATAATGAAACATAATTTTGAGGAAGAGAATTCAAAGTACTTGGATGTTTGCTTATTTTGGTTCAGGGGAATGTTGGCACCCTTAGAAGACTAGCCCTTAAGTATGCGACATTGGAATGGAAGTCAAGTAGGAAAAAGCATTGGTTCTTCTTACATAAACTTCAGCTGAATATAACTTTCTCATGACATTTCAGCCTTTTTTTCCCCTCCCATCTTGGATAGAAATAAGTGAAAAGATAGAACCAAAAGAAGGGACAATATTAAAGAGATTTTCCAGATGTTTAAAACCCTGGAAAGCATTCAATTCTGGTTTGATGTGGGGTATAAGTTAGTCCACTTATTTTTTTTCTCTGGATCATACAGCTGGTTCCTGAACTGAATGTTCATCTGTGCCCTTGTGAACCAGTTCCACCACAGTCAGAGGTGAAAATATTGGAGAGGCTTCCACAAATCTGAATCACTGAAGGGAAATCGTGTTACTTTTGTCCTCCTCTTCATGATTAAAAAAATTGTAATAAAAGCATTGTTTTTGCCATAATTTCAAAGGAGGTCATAACATTGATGGATCTTGCCAGAAGTGGATCATTTAAGTAACTATTTATTCCAACTTTGCCACAGATGTAGAGTAACATGCTGTAGGTGTTACTTGCCTGTACTTGAGTCTCATGAAATATAAAACCCATTCATTATTAAAGTTGTCTTGTTTGAGGTTTATTTGAACTTGTTTTTCAATGTGCATGGAATGTATAAAAATTGACTTTGTCCAAACCATTCATTTAATTGCTTTTGACTGCTTGGTGAGCGAACCATATACCAGGGGTTGACAGTGTTTTGTGCTAAGAAAGTGTAATTCTGAAATAGCAGAAAGCCAAGGATACTGTTGTCATAGTTTAATATAAAACCCATCAGGGCCAGGACACTGATGTTCATTATTTCATTCATGTATCCCTGAAAATCCTTAATAATGAATCATGTTGGTTCTTTCAGAATATGTATTTTCTTCTCTTCCGTTTGGCGTTCAACTACTACATTCTGCTAAAGGCAGTGTTTAGAACATTTTTCAATTGTTTCAAGAACATATACTGTAGATATTCTATAATTTTTAGTGCTATGCTTTAAAATTTTTCGGAGAAAGATAACTTTTTTCCTGTACCTAAAAGGAAGGGTCTGCTTAAGGAAATTCAATTTAATAAGCTTATGTCAAGTTAAGTGACTGACATTGTGGTAAATCCTGTAAATATACATTTTTTCAAAGATAAGATTTGTATATTTGCCTGTGAGTACAGGGATATTTAGAAAAAAGATATACAAGAAATTAGAAAACAAAATAAAACTTTACAAGTGTTTCAAATTAGGGGTTCAGGTAAGTCTTTGGGTAAAATTGTTACATAAGTAAATTTTGTCTTCCTTTGCTCTCCTTATCCTTCTTAATGCTATTTTCTCTCAGCTGTGTATGCACTTTTTCAATCAGTTGTATAAACTAATTCACACTAGAGTAATTTTGATTGAAATCTCTAAATAATTTGTTCGACATCTCCCCATGGATCAAACTCTGTACTTGGGACTACAGGCGTTCTTTCTTTGATCTTCAGACGGTCTCCTAAAGCATCAGTTATTACCTGCAACCCTGATAGAAATGCAGAATCTCAGACCAACTAAATTGAAACCTGCATTTTAACATAATCTCCAAGTGATTTGTAAACACATTAAAATTTGAGACAGTGTGGTCTAGAGCAAATGTTCTCAAACTTTAGCTTAATCACATTCATCTGGGTGGCTTGTTATGAGGTCTACATTTGAAGAACCTCTGGTTTAGAGGATATAAAAGAAATCCTTGCCTTTAAGCATTTTATAACATAGCTGGGAAGCAAACTGATCATGCATTGAATAATTAGAGAACAGCTGAGTGCTAATCTATGTGATTTTGAGTTTAATGCAGTGGAGTTTTGAGAAGGGAAAGATTAATGTAGAGTTGAGTTGTCAGGAAAAGTTCCATTGCCTGGGAAAGGTGGTAACACTGATGAAATTGAGAAAGGCAGAAAGTATGGCCAATTTGTAAGAAAAGATGATATGTTTCATCACAGATATACTGAGCTAGAGGGACTGATGGACCAAAAGAAAGTTCGTATCACTGACACTTGGAAATGCATGATTTTAGTGCAGCTCAAGCTAAGGATCAAAAGACCATTTGCATTGTGAGGGCAGGAACCTTCCCTTATTCTTCCATCCCCGGTGCTCGTGGTATACCTGACACACAGGAGGTGTTCAGTAGCTTTTTGCTGACTTAATGAATAAATGAATATAGATTTAGATTCTCTAAAGCCATGACCCTTCACAAATTTTCCCATTTAGATGCATTCAGTCTTTGAAAGAAGACAACAGGAATAACCAAAAAGCTTAAGCCAAAACTACAAATCTTTAATAGTGGATTTTCCAGCCCTGAGGAAGCCAGAAGAAAAATATTTTTGGTGGGAAACACTGAACTTCCTACATTACCTATGAATAAGGCTGTTATATAGGGAACTCTATATACATTCATTCTATTTTTTTAAATGTTTGTCATGTGTTTTGTTAGGAGAAAAATTGTTAGCAATCTTAAACACTCTCAGAAAAGTTTTAAAATTAATTTGAACCTTATGACTTTCCCATTATCATTACTGGAAGGCATTGGGTGTTACTGCCTGCAAAATCTCCTCCGAGCCAAGAAAAACCTGCGTATTGTGAGAAGTCTTATAGAGAGAAATGTAGTTTCTAGCCAATTCTTCTATAACCATCCATCACATCTCTCGATTTCCAGTCTTTCTCCTTATATAAACAAGATTGAATTTGCTTTACTGCTACCAGGCACAACTGAAGCTGGTGTCAGGGTTGGTATGTTCCATCGCTGTTAAACTAATTCTTTGATCTTAAGGTAATATTTACTGACTTGGGGAGCTTGGGACGTGATGTGACATTACATCCGGGTCATTCAACGTGACTAAAAAATGATTAAATATGTGATCCAGCTTTCAACAGAGTAGAAAAGGGGATAGAAGAAAGAGAGAATCATAGCACCCTCTCCCCCACTGAAGCATGTTGGATGAATTGCACATACAAAGAGATAGCTTTTATGTTGAGTTTTAATCAAACGTATCATGCTTTATTATTTTATAAGCATGCTGTAGTATATAAAATACTTATGGAACAAATCAGTTAAACTTAAACCTCTTTGTAGGTGTTTCTGACTTGGTAAACAGCTTTCCCCTTTACTCTGTTATGATGTATGATGTCATACTTACATACAGTTGCCATACTTACAAACACATATCATATATTTCACCCATACATAGAAATGACTAGCCCACCCATGCCCTACCTTCTGAACCAGAATCCCCCTCAACTACTGCTTTGGAGCCATTATGAAAAAAAAATCTGTGGCTTTTAAATACCTCATGGGAAAAAGTGGAGAAAAAAATTAAATAAAACCAGCTTAGGGAAGCTGACCCTAACTGTTTTCCTCATCGGAATGACATTAATCCTAGATTCATTCAGGTTGGAAAATCACCTTCTTTTTAAACTGTAAATGCCATTTTGAAGGTTACTATTTTCCAATTACATTTTAGAATGATTTGCTTGACCCAGCTTCTTTCCTCTTAATCATGGGTTGAGTGAATTGGGCTCAGGATTGGGGATAAAGGAAGGCAGATAACCATGGCATGTGGAGCCATTGGTGGGGGGGAAAGGGATCAGATATTAATAGCATGTTGCAGTGGAGCACTGAGGGTAACATAGAAGTACTAAGGATTGAGACTAGATGGCAGGAAAGGACTATAGAAAGCAAGGTGAGGCAATGTCAAAATTAAATTTCATGTGCTTCAAAATTTTGTTTTGCTAATCCAAAATTAGGAAGAGAAACTCTTTTGTCCTTCTTCACATATCCCAAAGATCCTTTCTCTTGGGATCCAGAATTCTGGTTAGTATTGATTAATAAAAAGGGTTTTTGTCTCGCCTATCTTTGGTTGGTAACCTTTTAAGTACACAAACAATCATTTCGAGTTTCTGTTTCTTGACAACATGCCTGTTTCCTACCTCAACTACCTTAAGTGCAAAAAGGTCTGTCTCCACAGTATTTACAGTTCAATTATGAAATCATATACATAAAGGTAGGAAAGATAATTGTTTGGATGCAAACACAAACTTAGAAACTTCAAACCATCAATGACACTATCATGATTCTGATTACAAAGTTGCTGTGAATAGATTGTATCATGAGTTTTCCATCACTTCCCAAAAGGTCACCAGAACAGTGTGCTGTTTTCAGTCTAAGCACTGAAATAACATAAAGAAGCAAAATTCCAAGAAAGATTAAAATCAGTTGCATTGCTAAATTAAAAACTAATTCAACAGGAGCCAATTGCACATGAGACAAGGTTCCTCCCCACCACTCCACCCTACCCCAACCCCTGAAACATGATGAACAAGTCATTTGGCTCAAGAAGTCATGGTTGGGCTTCCCTGGTGGCGCAGTGGTTGAGAGTCTGCCTGCCGATGCAGGGGACACGGGTTCGTGCCCCAGTCTGGGAGGATCCCACATGCCGCGAAGCGCCTGGGCCCATGAGCCATGGCCGCTGAGCCTGCGCGTCCGGAGCCTGTGCTCCGCAACGGGAGAGGCCACAACAGTGAGAGGCCCGCGTACCACAAAAAAAAAAAAAGAAGTCATGGTACTATTCACAATTGCCTTATCACCAGGGAAAAACTAGGGACAAACTTTGTTCTTCTAAAAATCAGAAGTCCATTTTGTACCACGTTAGAAGACCTCACTATACCCTGCAGAATGGATTGCCCATGGCTTATTGCCCATTGCCTATTGAGTTGAGTTAAGCTGAAAAAACTGGGCAAACCCACTGTTGCATTATTTTACAGTTAAACAGAAAGAAAACTAAGAGCTTCAAAGAACCTTAGTGTTCAGAAAATTAGTTGCGATATAACATATATATTATGAATATATATTCATATATATTATGTATGTATATAATATAAAGTTGTATAGTATAAATGAATATATTAAAAATCAGGTTAATAAATACAACTCAATTTCCTGTCTTTAAGACATGATTTCTGGTTTGACCATGTAGCCTTCAAACCAGACATACTAGTCACGTAATTACTTTAGCCAGCCCGTAATCTGGGCTGTCCATGTGATGGAAAACAAATGCTTCGTATATAAGCCTTTTCTAGCTTTGACAGGATAGGCCAAATAATTTTTTTAGAGAAATGTTTCATTGTGGGCTATGGTCAGGCAATAAGAACCCTGCCAGTCACCCACATTCACTGGCATGCTCTATGCCCTTTCCAAAGCCATTTGTTTGCTTTTATGAAAGCAAACACAGACTGAAAACAGGCTGAATATTAAATCCAAGGAATATTAAATTATTATTTAATGAGGATGGTTGTGGGACATAAAATTAAACCATAGCAGTATTCTACAAGGCTACATGATTACAGAGAGAAAGAGAGAGACAGCGAGAGAGAGGGAAGAAGAGCGAGAGAGAGGGAGGGAGAGAAATGATGGAGCTAGTTTACCACTGTTGGCGTTTAAAGTTATCACAATCAGTTTCAGAAGCATACGGTATGCTTGAGGGTCTAGTGTACCTGAGAACATGATATTCCCAACAGGAATTTATTTAGCTTCCAAATGATCCATTAAGAAAGTTATAAAGTTCAAGAAGTGTTCCCAACTACTGTTTAGCAAACAAAATTTTTAGTACTTGTAGGTGAGCCCAAAGACACTAGTGTATAACTATAATAAAAGTTTTGTGTTCCAGAACCTTCTGCCAAGATCATTTATGTCTTATTTTGTTAACCATACTTTTCAGATTTGCCTGGGGTCTTTGCTTTCTGCACTTACTTTTCCCCTCCAAAAAAAAAAATGGAGAGAAACATGCCCTCCAAGAAAGAAACTTTCTCCCCTCCAGCAAAGAGGCTAACATCTTATGCATACATATATTCTCTTTCACCTAATTCTAAAGATGTGTAAGAATAGATCATAAACCCATTTATCTGCTAGGGGTCACTATGTTTAAAAGAGAGTAAAGATGTTTCAAACTGGCAACATTTAAAATCATCTCTGTGTCATCTATTTATGTGTATCCCTTGGAGATAATAAGTAATTGTTTGTTCTTTTAAAACATCTTTCTCATGATTATCAACTAAATCTTGAAACTCACTTTAGGGCTGTTAGAATTGCATAACTAGACCCAACAGTTTCTCATCCATCTGGGGAATCCCAATGGATAACCTAACTTCTTGTTATTTAGAATGACTGAAAATTCTCTCCTAAAGCAAATCGCAAATCTCCATTTAACTAAGCCCAAAAGAAATTCAAAAATTTACTTAAAATAAAGATGGCAATGAATTAATTAGCATTACATAATAACAAATTGCCAAGAATGTTATTATATGAATATGCAGAATTTTAAAATCTATAGCTGATTCCTTCCTGCCAACTAGTTTCTGCAAAAAATGGCACCTTCACTTTAGCTACTCAAGTCAGAAGTCTGGGAATCTGCCGTGTCCCTTTGCTGCCCACATCTCATTCCCAGGTCCTTTGGATTCTATCCCCTAAGTATTTCTGGAATATGTTCACTGATACAATGCCCATCCAGGCACTGGCCCTTATCTGTGTTATTCCACCAGGTCTGTGTCCAGGCTTGCTCTCCTTTAAGCCATTCTCCACACAGCAGCCAGAATGATCTTTCTAAAATAGGTACCGTCATGTTTCTCTTCTACTGAACAACCATTAAATTACCTCCCATAGTCCTTGTAATAAAAGCCAAACTCCTTAACATGGCTTAAAACCCTCCAACTTTACCTTCTTCTGCCCTTTCCAGTCTCATCTGCTGGCTCCATTCTCCGATTTCCACCTCTTTATCCAGCTACAATTCCTTGATCTCTCTGTTGAGTTAGACGGCCTGTAAAGAACAGCAATAGCTCCCTGTTACCTGATTCCCTAATCTAGCACATATCATATATTTTTGATAACTGCTTGTTTAATTTTCCATTATTCCTGATATGCTGTAGAAGCTACAAGATAGCATGAATTGCGTCTGTCTTTGTTTAAAATTGAATCCTCAAATTCCAGTAATGAGCCTAACAAAACCTAAGTGCTCAGTAGATGCTTATGGAGCATTAAGAATGAATAAGGCTATGGACACCAAGGGGGGAAAATGGCGGGGGAGGGGGGTGGTGATGAACTGGGAGATTGGGATTGACATATATACACTAATATGTATAAAATGGGTAACTAATAAGAACCTGCTGTATAGAAAAATAAATTAAATAAAATTCAAAAAAAAAAGAATGAATAAGGCAAAACACATAGAAACAGAAAAGAAGGTACAACCAATTGGGGGAAATATTTGATGCCAGTATCATAGATCAAGAGTAATTTCTTTATTAGCTAAAGGCTCATACAAATAAGGAAAATGCTCAACGTATAAGTGTGTAATAGTTCACAAAAGTGTAAATAGGGCTCAATAACAAACATATAGGCAACTATTTCACCACACTTCAGTGAAATATCCACTTTTCCATGCAAACTGACTTGGAGATTTTGTTTTCTAATGTTAGCATCCTAGCAAGGGTGTGATGAAAGGAATAATCTCATATAATTTCTGTGGGAGGTATAAATTGATCCAAATGTTTTTGAAACAAAATAGTTAATGTGTAACTTTAATGAGTACACCCTTAGGAATTCATCCTAAACAATTATAAATATGAGAGATTTATAAAACTACACAAAGCAGCGTTATTTTCAGCAGTAAAAAATTAGAAGCAAATTAAATATTCAATAAGATAGACAATGTAAGACATGACGCATCCTCTAGTTAGATTATTATATAAGTTTGTGAGAATGATTAAGAAGCTTGAAAAATAGCTTATAAGTGAAAAAATAAGAAATATAAAATTTTAAGTACAGTATGATTAAGTACATAAAAACTATGTATAAGAAAAGGGCTGAAAATATTTCATTTAACTAGCAGTCATAATTATTCTGCTAATTCAGTGAAAACAGAACTTGTGCCCTAATTAGCCTTAAATTTCCACTTTACTTTGTTCATGTGAGCTGGTCTACCAATTACATCTTTGTTAAAAAGAAATAAAAAATACTTCCCATTGGCTTTGCTTTTGCTATTTTGACGGGTGTCCTGGGAGGAATAAGAAAAAGAAATAGTCACAATGACTCGAAACCATGCCATGTATGCATGTTTCCTTTGTTTGCATGTCATCCTTATTATTCTTAGGAGGATAGTTACTCAAGTTCTTTTGAAATAGTATCATAAAAAGCATCAGATGTGTTCCTGACAAACCATTCTTATAATTCTTAAAGAAAGTATTTAACAGTTGAAAATGTCTGTATTGTTACACGCTATAAAATAGGCTATTGCTTATGCCCACGTAAATGGATACTACAGATTGACAGGGAAACTTAGCTACCAAATTACAAAACCATCGAAAAATCTCACAATGTATTCTCCAAGGGATTGTCCTTCAAAAAGGTACTGTGTAAAAGCAGATGTCAAGATGGGATTAGTTATGCAAAAGATTTAATGGAGGAAACATCTATGAGGGAAAATGATGAAGGGCTCCAGGGGAGGCTCAGAGAACTGTCAGACCATAATGCAAGTCTGACCCCTGTGAAGGAAAGAGGAAAGGATGTGGGGTTGGGTAAAAAGCATCTGAGACTGCAATGCAATTTGAAAGAAGTTCAGCGAGGTTGCTGGGAAGTCCTTGAGACAAAGTCTCCCACCAGAGGAGTCCTTTCTCTTCAAGAAATGGCCCTCTCTTAGTAATCCTACCATATTCAATCACAGACATGAAGCAGCCCGTGGTAAGTGTGGCTTCCATGTGACAGCAGGGGAGATTTAGAGTGAGGCAGCTGGGACCATCTGTTAATTATGCCTTCTGCAGTAGGAGCTCTGAGAGGCTCTTTTTCATGGCTGCACAGGTAGTATTTAATTACACTCAAAATAGGGCATCTTATTTTATAACAGAGCATCTATTTCAGTGTTTGTTCAAAGTAGCCACCTAGTTATTTGGTGGCATTTTTTGATATAAAATGACCATGAGTTTCTCATGACAACAGCCTGGAAGATAATTAGGAAAGCGTATATCTCTATTGTTTTGGTGGGGAAACTGAGGCATGGAGAAGCAAGAGGACTTACCAAAGTTAAAAATAAGTAACAAACCAGAACCCAAATCACTGTTATTTTAGTATAAGAAGGCCCCTTCTCTTTTATATTCATATATGTAGAAATTAATAAAAATTTCAGAATGTTAGCATAGATAACATGTAAATATCCAAGACCACATGGCTCTCTAGTTCACTGTTATATAAGAAAGGAGATTTCACAGTTAAGTACATTTATTTCAGAATGAAATCAAAGGGCTCAGTGTCTATTCATAAACTTTCCTGAGAGAAATGATTTTTCACCTATTATTTCATTTTCTGAGTCATCAAATAAGGGAGAAATATTAATATTTTCCTAAAAAAATCTTGAGAGTACATACTCAATTCTGAAATTCAACCAAAGGAAAAGAACCTAACATGTCCTTCTAGCCATCGGGCACAAAGAAATTAATTAAGGCCTTTAAAACAACTCCTAGCTCCAAATATTCCGATCCACATAGAAAACAGGTTTCTCTTTTAATTCTATGCATGTAAAGACCCAAATTAACCTTAAAAATAAATGTTTTACTCTGCCCAACTGTTATGAGAATGGTCCCTTGTACTTTATTAAGCCAAATTTTGAAGTGAGCAAAATGAAGACATTAGAAAGCTGAATTAAATCATTAATGCAAAATAGCTATATCTTTCTTTATGATGGTCTATTTGTCAAAAAGAATTTGTTTATGCTCAAGGGGTACTTTATTGATGTGAGATGCTTATATCACTTCAAATCCCATAAACATCATGAAGAAAGAATTTTACTTTCCAAACATCAAGAACATTATCTGTCCCAACATATGAGTCTCATCAGAACCAGCTCTAACCTTATCATCTCTATTGATGGCTGCTTTTAGTTCCAAATGTTAGGATTTAAATATTTCCCAGGATCTTCTGAATATTACGTAACAGGTTTTGGGGCAAGGAGGGGGATGTATGTTAAACTTACTAAAAACATCATTTCCAAGGCATCACTTGAATGACATCCAAGGTTTGTTTGTCTTGGATTTTTTTTCTTATCTTCAACAATCCATAAGTTTTATGAGGCAGCGACATGGATTCAAAATGATGAGCGACATTAGTAATCTCCACTCAGGTACATTATTTTAAAAATAAAATTCATTGCCATAGAAATTTTCTCTTTCCCCAGACTTTGAAAAATGAAATCCTCTGCTTAGTTATAACAACAGTTACAGCAGTCCAAGTTTTAGGGACCATCATTGCCAGATTTTAAATTGAGCCTGAAACAGCCTACCTCAAAGACCTCTCTTGGGCAGCTTAGTAACTTTATCTTTTTCTACTCTAGCCATCTACATAGTTAAACAGAGCAAACTCACATCATTTATTTTGCACATTTGACTCCACTCCCTTGGGGCATTTAGAAGGAAATAGAACATACACTCCCTGGTCAATATACATTAGGTCATCGGTATTTTTGCATAATGATTTCATAAAAATATAACCATGTGCATGCCTGAAAATAAATTTAAGTTCCACTCAGTAAAAAAAAAAGCATTCAAGGAAGTAATTCCAAAAGTTTAAAACAATGATTTGCCTGTTTCAAGTCAAAATTACTCAAATATATTCAAATTCCAAATCAACTAGGGGTAAAACAATCAGAGAATTTTGGAGCTTGAAAGACCTAAGAGGTTGTTTTAATTCAGGTACAGCTTTACATGCGTGTAATAGAGACCCAAATTAAAATTGGCTTAAACAGATGGAAGTTAATTTTTCTCTCATGTAACACTACTGAAGTAGCGAACTGCTAACAGGGATACTATGCTCTAGAGAGTCATCTGGGGACCCAGGATTCTTCCATAATGTTGTTCTGTCATTTCTAGTGTGATATCTTTGTCCACATGGTCCTAGATTGCTCATCACCAAATTCCTATTTCAGGCACAACCTGAATTTTGTACACATCACTCTGCTCCTATCCCATTGGCTAGAAATCAGTCACACGGCCATACCTAGATGCAAAGGATGCTGGGAGCTGTAGTGTTTATTCTTAACATTCACATGCTCAGCTAAAATTCAATTACTATGGAAGAAGGACAGAAGATATTTGAGAGGATTAGCTAAAAGTCTGTGCCCCGAGGCCATTTTAGATCCTAATATATAAAACAAATAAAAACTGAACTCTTTGCTTAAAGGTGGTGAGAGGTTGGACCCCTGTTCCCGGCCTCTTGATTCCTCATAAGGTTCCTTTAATGACTAAGGCTCTGTAAGACACATTTAGAAACCATTGCTCTAGACAAGGGGTGGAAAATTAAAATGTCTAAAAAGGTCAGGTGGGTAAAGTAAAGAAATGTAGTGAGTTGAATGGGTCCAGTGGCTGGCAATGGGACAGCCTAAAGAAAACATTCCCAATTAGATCAAAAGGTATCTGATGCACTCAGTACCAGCATATTTTTGCTCCATAAAACTGTGGGTCCTGAGTTACCAGACCTTCCAATTTTTCAAGAGAAGCCAGAAATCTATGTTTTAGTGAAATGTCCTGCTTTTTTAATATTGGTTACTAGTTAACACATCTTGCGATACTGCAAAGGCCAAAAGTACATCTGCAAGCCAGATTTACCCAAGGGCCACTCAGTACAATTTATAACCATCTAAACCAATCACGTCATTTTCTAGACAGGGAAACAGAGGCTTCGAGTGCTTAAGTAACTAGCCCACGGTCACGTAGCTAACCACACCTGGTCAGGTTTTTAGTCTTTGAATTTAGTACTCCTTACACTACACCATCATAAAATGCCACAGCGAAGTTCAGAATAAGCAAATAAGGAAGAAAATGTCTTTAAAAGTAACAATTCTATGCTACAATTTAGTGTTCGGCTTTGAAATAAAATATTTGACAGCAGATCAAATGTGTGCTCTGTGTCCCATTCCCTCTCAACCCCATAATTGAAAGTAAAATCTGTTCTGTTTTCTACCTTCCTGGCCTGGGTTTGCCAGATCCCTGGCTGCCTGATCAGGAACACATGAGGCCAAGAAGCGTCAAAGGATACCACTGGCATCCACCCAGTAGCCAACCTTTCCTTTCTCCAGCATGGCCCATATAATTGCACATTCATATCATATCAGTGGCAGATTCATTGCAAAACACATTTTTTACTTTTATGTGTATTTTTCTTCTGTATGCTGTAAAGTTCTATGGCTAAAATAGTTTTGGCTAAAAAATTTAAATATATAGAAATGGATAACATTTACCTTCTAAATGCCTGAGTGGAACTAAATTGTTCATGGATTAGTTATATGGTACTTACATAAGCTGTTTTATGAATATTTTTATTCTTTAGAAGCTTCTTGCAGAAGAATCTTATACTAAAAGTGTGTGTCGAGCATGAAAAAGTCCCTCATACATTACTTCTACGTTATGGTGGGGTCTTCTGAGTCCAAAACTTAGATGAAAGGATGTGCTTATTTTCTGCTTTTATTCCTAGAACTTTTGTTTTGGTCAATCTTTCCAACACTTAAATTAGATTTTTTTTGGTGTAGTGAGTGTTATCCTAAATGTATAACAAGAGGAAAGGTTAGAAATATAAGTAGTCTATACCCAATAATAATTCAAAAATTATTTAGTTCTCAAATTTGAATTTTCTTTAATTTAAAATCATTAGGACTCTCTTTACCTGAGGTTTTCGTGGTTTCTGTGATGCTAGCAGTTGGTAAAAGTAAGATCTATAGGGGGCCAACCTCAGAAAATAAGAGCTAAGGACTGGGTTTGGTTTGGCTGGGAAAATACATTATTTTTCCATTCCCTATTTCTAATGTCTTAAATCATCAGATTTTATTAATAGAATAAATAGAACCACATGGAGCAATTCCAACAACTATTAGGAAAACACAGACATAAATGTACAAACAAAACTACTCTATTCCCTGGTCACTTTCTGCAGTCTTTTTTAAAATCTTCTATCTTTCTTTATTCTTCATTCTCTTTCTCTCTTCTATTTATTTGCATTAACTTCAACCTAAATATTAAAGCATTACATTTTCACTACATTTAGGGTAAAAGCTTATTTTCTTTTTTAAAAGTGGACTCTTTTGCTTCCTGTGCTAAAGAGAACAGCCTAGCTAGTGTACAGGTGGCAGCTTTCATTACATTAAACAGGGAGCAAAGGTAGGAATGTGATAGATAAGATCCCAAGCAATGAGAGTCAGAGAGGAAAGCTTACGTAGCAACGAGGCGAGAAGGAAGATGATTCAAGAAGCACAGAGAAGGGCAAAAGCAGTTTTAAAGTGGTTCAGGGTGAATCACTTCATACACATGACACTGAATCAGTCATAAGTTAATGGGTTTAACTAAATCACTAATGATTGAACATTCATTAGTGAGTGTTCTGGGTCTTTCCTTGCCTCAATGTCACTTATCCACCTTCTTCAATGACAAGGAGGATGTCTAAGGTAAGAAGTAAAGGAGATAAGAAGAACTTATCAACAAGTCCACAACTTGGCAAAGACTTCTGGTTTGATCTCACTTGTCTTACTGCAGTACTCTTCCCTTTTTAAGAATACAAAGAAACTGAGGTAGTTATATTTAGGAGAAGGAAGCAAAGGAAAAACTATTGAGAGTAGTTGCAAGGGCAGAGTTGGGCAAAGGAAACAAAAAGTAGAGCAAAGACGGGAAGTAAGCAACAGTAGGGATTTTCTCTCTCTCTCTCCCCATCCCTCTCTCTCCCTCCCTCTTTTTTTCCTCCCTCCCTCCCTCCCTCCCTTCCTCTCATCTTCCATTTGCTTGATCTCTTCATCTCCTTTGAAGCTTCCAAGCATCTCTCCTCCACTTAATAACCTAGATCCTTAGGCTGTTCTTGTTCATTCTTCTGCTATTTTCACACTTTATTTATGACTCAGAGTGCTTTGGAACTAAGGAAGGGGGAGATGGATGGTTTTTCAAAACCGTAACGTTTCATCTAAATTCCTACAATTCCTAACTGATCTCTCTGCCACCATGCTGGCCTCTCACTAATCTCTCTGCCACACCTCTGCCAGAAAGTTCTTCCTAAAGTGCAAATAAATCACATTGTTACTACACTGGAAGCCTTTTGAAATGATTCCTGAAGGTGTAAAGAATGCTGTCACCTTAATCAACTGAGCACGGAGACCATCCCTTCACCTCCAACTACCCCCAAATACTTATTATTCCCCAAAAGTGTCATGCAGGGTTTTGTGCTGGGTGTCTTTGCACACACAGATCCCTTTGCTTCTGGTTATTTCCTACCCATCCTTAAAAATTCACCTCAAGCAGTCCTTCAGCAGGAAGTTTTCCCTTACCCGTATGATTTTGTTTGCTCTACATGTATCACAGCAAATTTTATATGGAATTATAAGTGGTAGATTTATTTCTCTGTCCCCTGCTCTACAAGACCCTAAGCAAGGAAGCAAAGTATTAGCAATAAGGGAGGAGTTTGGTAGTGGGAGGTGCTCTCACATAGCTCCAATCCCATCACATACAAGTGATAAGAGATGAGTCCAGCAGGTCACACCATTTACCTTCCTGAATTGACCTCAATTTCATCATCAATTTCAGCATTCATCTAAAACTGAAAAAGCCTGGCTAACAGTGAACACTCCAAACATGATAGGGACTTCCCTGGTGGCACAGTGGTTAATACTCCATACTCCCAATGCAGAGGACTCGGGTTCAATTCCTGGTCAGGGAACTAGATCCCACATGCATACCGAAACTAAGAGTTTGCATGCCACAACTAAGGAGCCCGCCTGCCACAACTAAGACCCGGTGCAACCAAATACTTTTTAAAAATTACAAAATATGATGATAGTTTTGAATATCTGTATCTGTTTACATCTGTAGCTATAGCTACATGTAAATCTGTGTATCTGCCTAGGGTATTAGCAGAGTCTAAACCTTGTTGTCACTCTTCCTGCAGGCATGTCTAAAGGCTGCTCCCTCACGTAGGCTGGATTCTTTTAGAAATGTGCTCTAGAAATCACTGTTAGACAAATGTATCATATACTCTTAAGACTAAATATGTTCAATGGATACATAAAATGTTACAGATTTGAAAAAGACTCCAAGTCAAACTTTTAATTTTATTCAGCCAATACACACATTACTCTTTATTTATGACTGGAGTGACCATACGTCCAAGTTTGCTTGGGATGGCCCCTGTTTATGCCTCTCATTCTGGCATAATTTTTAATAGTGCCTCATTTCACCCTCCACCGTATCCTAATTTGGACAGTTAATTATATGGCCTCTCTACTTGTGGCTCACGAGCCTTCTGATTGATTACAGTGTTTTTTCTAATTGGCCAGTGCCCATGCCATACCAGTTGTTAAATATTTTTAGTATCAGATATGCTTATGAGGTAATTAAAGCATAGAACAGTGACATGATTTCTTCTCCTGTAAGTCAAATTAAATACAAATACATTAAGTCCCTAGAATAAGAAAAGTGAAAAGAAACACAAGACAGGAGAGCACCTAATTCACCCCCCAAGGACTGACCTAAAAAGGGAAGGAAACCTGAGCCATTCCGAGTCCCACTGGTGATACTTTCCTCGGTTGCATTCCACCCTCTCCAACACCCCTCTCCCATCTAGACCTTCTCTCTTTCCTGTGTTTCTGGTTTTTGGTTTTTCAGTTTCAGTCACTGTTGAGAAGAAAAATTAGTTTCTTCCCTTTCTAATCCCATAAAAATTTAAGATGCTAACCTGGTCATGCCTAGTTGTCACAGACCATTTGTGTTCAAAAGTAGAAATTCTAGCTATTGTCCCTCTTTATATGATTTGCAGATGACTTAGCTAGAAATGTCTTCTACCTGGCCAGAATTTCTTCAAAGAGTACATTTCCTTGAAAGGCAGACTAGGGAAATTGAGTTCTGTAGTTAAGAAAGCATTATCCTTACCATATCCAGAAGGCTGACCTCATTAGGCTAAAAAGATGATAAGAATCGTACCATTCGATCATTTGGCAATGAGGAAAGATTTTCTATGGCAGAATTTCTAATGGAATTAATGCCAATTGAATTCATATGGAAAGAAAAGTTGTGCATACCGTCAGAATAAGTGGTTCCCAAGAATAATATGATCTTGAAAGAGAGCATTTTAACCCTCACTAGAAAGTTGAAAGAGTTGTGGGATCTAGAGCAGTGAGTAGTTATTGGTGCTTATTCCATGGTTTTCTACAGATAAAGATAGAAGTGTAGTGGTTCAGGTTGGGGCTTAGCTAAGTAATTTTAGCAGTAATAAAGACTGTCCTTAAAGGTTTACACAGGTCTGTCCATTTCTTTCCATCCATACAAAATACATTCTGATAAACACAGTAGGATCTGGAGGATGGGGGTCAAGTAGTGTTGAACTAACCCAAGTTCAAATAAGAATAACAGCTGCCATATATTTAGCACTTACTACATGTACTGGCAAACCATGTAATTCGATCTCCACTCTGAACTGAAGCCGGATCTACGTGTAAAACAACTGCTTTGTGGTATGCAAAGTTTGCTGTCAGACAAATGGCATACTAAGAAGCATGTAATTAAAAGTTTTTATTTTGCTTTCAAGTAAACAAAATGTCAGACACTGCTGTGATTACAGAAGTCTGTGAAACCAAATCATGTGTAATAATTTTTCACTATCATGCTTCCAAGTGAGGTAGTTAGGGGATTCCTTAAAAGAAGATTTCTCGGGCTTCCATGGTGGCGCAGTGGTTGAGAGTCCGCCTGCCAATGCAGGGGACGCAGGTTCGTGCCCCGGTCCGGGAAGCTCCCACATGCCGTGGAGCGGCTGAGCCCGTGAGCTGTGGCCGCTGAGCCTGCGCATAGGGAGCCTGTGCTCCGCAACGGGAGAGGCCACAACAGTGAGAGGCCCGTGTACCGCAAAAAAAAAAAAAAAAAAAAAAAATAGTTCTCAGTAGTCCCAGTCAATAATGACAGTTTTAAATTTCAAAATGGAATCAACAATTGAATGAAAGAATTTTTGTTTATCTCTTTTTGTTATCTCCCAGTGCATCTGTCTCAAAATTACACTTTGGGATGTAGCTCTTAGATCGGTGCTTCTTAAGGTGGCAGTATACAAACTCTTTGCTACCAGTCCATCATGAGATAAAGAGCTTACACCAGAAAATAAATCCTCATACTGCTTCACTGATTGAGAACATCTTGCAACCCCCTCAAAAAAATTAGTTGAATTGAACAGTGTGTTTAGTGAAGAAACTGGTCTATATTCTGGCGCTAGTTTCTGGTTTTATTGCCACTGCTAGCAAAGTCCAGGACTGACAGTAGCTTATACAACACAGCTCGAGTATCATGTTGTGAGATATAAAGTTTTGTGTCAGTTAGAAATTGTATTCAGCTGCTGACAAAAGAGCCAACTACAGAAACTTAAGTGAATTAAGAGATTCTTCTCTCACAGAAGAGATGTGACAGACTTTATGGGACATGCATGTCCACCACAAGCTGAGTTCTACCAGACCCACCAAAACATAAGGTCGGGTGGGCCCAGCAGCATCCCATAAGATGCAAATGGTACATTTGGGATCAGGTGTAAATAAGCTGCATAGAAGCTGCCCCAGACCCTCATGGTATCTACCACCATCACACCAGTACCTGTCTCCCAGCTCATATCTATGGCTCCATGGGGAGTCCAGTAAGATCAGCTAACGGAGGAGGGAAATGGCCAAGTTTGTTTCACAGCCTGATCAACTCCATATGTGAGTATAAGCCGAAAATAGACGGTTGCCTCTGTACAGCCCAATTCAGAGCAGCCCTGAAAGGAAGTGGGGAGGGAAATCCTTTCAATACGTAGGGCTTTAGGCAGTCCACCTGGTCATCCACTTTGTGTGGAAAGAGAAGGGTTTGAGTCAAGAATAAATATGGCTTAAAGAATAAATAGTAAGATTGAAGACACAAAGGTCTGGAATGGCATATATGGAGGCACCTGTGGGAGTGGGGAAATGTACTGCATTTTATCCATCAGAGAACACCTATGGCAGAGAAGACAATAAACAAGAAGTAGACAGAATGACTGCCAGTGGCCATCAGCAGCCTCTGTCCTGTCTTGGCACAACGTGGACATGAACAGGACAGCCATGGTGATCCAGACGGGGGCATGAGCCTAACTGCATGGGCTCCCACTCTCCAGAGCTGATTTCAATTTTGCTTCTGCTGAACGTCCAAACCTGCCAGCAACAGAGACAAATTCTGAGCAGCCAATACGGCACCAGCTCTCCAGACCAACTTGGTGTCAAGTTGATTACACTAGACTCTTTTCACCCTGGAAAATGCAGTAATTTATCTAGACTGAAATCCACACAGATTCCTAATATGGGTTTGCCTTTCTTGCCTGCACTGTTCTCCACAGGCTTACAGAATCTGTGACCTACTGACTTGGGATCCCACATAACACTGAAGGGGACAAAATGACACACTTAAAGGGAAGGAAGTTAGACAGGAAGCACACGATCATGGGGTCTTCTCTCTAAATACAAAGATGCTTAAACTTTCTACTCCCCACCGGACCTATACACATTGGGGTATCAAATAAGACTTGACACATTCTCTATGAACTCTCTAATTTTCGAAAGCCTTTCTCTGACGATTTGGGCCTCAGCCAGAGCACTTTCCCCAATGCTCCACTCTACTTTCATTGTTCTCTTCTGAACATGGTTACGGTGTCTGTTTTCATTATTCCTCTCTTCTTTTCCTATCTTACCTTACTCTCATACAATCTTGCCCTTACTCTCTATAATACAGTTCTTGGAATTTATGTCCCAACATAATGTTGCCAGCAGTGATGAGTTATAGCAATGTCCTTTTGGTTCTTCTAACAGATAAAAATAAAATTAAAAAGTAAAAGCCTGTTAAGCAGATAGTACCTTCTAACAGGTTAGTGGTCACAAAATAAGAATCAGGTTGATGCATCCCACAGGGAAATTTTTTCCTATGCCTTCTGTTCTCCAATCCCTCTGAATAATTGTTTAATTAATAAAAATATTTTCTTTTTCCCTTAAGAGATCTTTTCTCTGCTTCTACAAAATACAGGCAGGATCAAATTTGGTTACCTCTAATTTTTTCATCTTCTCTTTATCTTACGTTTTCTATTCAAATATGTGAAAAGCCTAGAAAAAGTATGTTCCTCCTCAAATCAAGATTTTTTATCTCTTCATTAAATGCAACTTTCCCTGTCTGACTTGACATGTACACATTACTATATTTAAAATAGATAACCAACAAGGACCTACTGTATAGCACAGGGAACTCTACTCAATATTCTGTAATAACCTAAATGGGAAAACAATTTGAAAAAGAATGGATACATGTATATGTATATAACTGAATCATTTTGCTGTACACCTGAAACTAACACAACATTCTTAGTCAACTATGCTCCGATATAAAATTTAAAAAAATTTTTAAATGCAACTTTCCCAATATTCTAACCACTAACCAATATTCTAACCATTTCCCAATATTCAACCAACTCCTCAGAATTCACACGTTCATTTATAAGGCAGGTTCACAGTGGTTTCATTTATCAACATGAACTTCTCTCTGCTCCCAGAAAAAGAATTTGTACATCTGGCTTTTTCTAGCCCCCATTTCTATGCCTCCTATTCATATTTCCATTGTCACCTTCTATTTTATTCATCCAGCTTAAAACATCACAGTGCCTTTTTACCCATGCAACATTGTCTTCTCATTTCTGTAATATGCAATTTTTCTCTTTTAATAAAATCTTGGTCTGCTTAGCTGTATTCCTGGAACATCAAGCCAGAAGTTCTTGTTATTTTTTTCCAGTTATTTCTTCCAAAACATATCACACATTACTTTACTCTTGAAGCTTACATCACCCTCTTTTATCCCTAGCAAGGAATGACTACAAATATGCCTCCTGGAGTAAATCTTAGTTATTTGCTAATCAAAATTCCCATAACATAATCTCCAGGCAGCCCATACTGATTTATCTTTTGAATCTTTTTCTGACAATAAAACATTACTGAAACAATTCAGTAATGTCTGTGTTTTCATGGCTTCAAATAGGTTTCCCTTTCCCATTTGGGCTTCCCCTTTCTTTACTTAGATCTCAAGAGGAATAGGAAGGATCTGAAAGAAAATAAACCCTTAAGTCCCAATAACAGATGAGCCTTAAATAGTCCAGCAATAAACCGGATATTTTTTAAAAGACCACACATTCACAGATAAAGCACTAAGCATTTGAAAAATACTAGGCTTCTGGAGTGTAAAATATGTGTGAAATTAGCATCCAGCTAAATTGGACAGATAAATCCTTAGTAAAAGGTGGAAAGACTATAACAAAACTAAAACTTCGAAAAAAATCTTCCATGATTCATCAATTTCGACGTATTGACTTTTTGGAAATTTATTTTTAGTGAATTGTCCTGAGAAATTGTTTGGAGAAATGTCTAGCCTCAGTTGCTTACACACTCTTCTTCTATCAAGGTTCCAGGTTTGCGTATGGGCAACACAGCTGGTTTCTGATCCAAGACCTTAGTCTACACCTTAATGCTACCCTACCTGGTGTTGCTTTTTCTTGTGTCTTTCTCTCAAGATTTTAAGTTCTATGAAGGTTGGGAATACACATCACATCTCATGCCTCTTTATGTTCCTAGTACCTTGCACACATATATTTGGTAGCCAGCATGTTAGCTATCAGGTGAGACCAGGGCACCAATCCAATTACCTCACCTTTGAGGGGGTAGTTAGGGGAACCCTCAAAAGATATTCCCTCCTAACGGTGCTTCCAAAGTTTCATCTTTCTATATGAAAGATATATTATTATTACAACTAAATTGAGAGTATTCTGGAGGAGAATAAAGTTTTCCTGCCCTATTCTAACCCCATCTAACTTGACTGAAGTCTGTTCCTTTTCTTAAGTGGAAATTGGGAAAAGGAACCATATGTTATCCTACCAATTATTGTATAATTTTCATATAATAAACTTTGAATTGCAAGAGATTTCTGTTATTGAGACTTCCTTTTAGTAGGAATTTGAATTATTTTAATAACCTGTTATTTCTATTTCACAATGATGCAAAGCCTAACCAGAAAGCAGAGCTTCTCAAGCTATGAATCTGGGCTTCTCACTATTTTATTATATTAGACATGCCTCCACCATTCCCCCAGATATTAAAACCGCTGTCTGACCTGCCTTCACCTCTGACCCTCAGGGAGAAAGGTCTACCCATATCTGCTCGTGAGACTCCTCTCTTATATTTCAGATGTCCTGAGCTATCCTGTAATTACCTCCTGGATGTCTCCTTGATTCTCAGCTAGGGAAGTCTCTCGTCTGGTCCAGCTTGGTGCTGTTTCCTGAAACTCGTTTATTAGGTTGTTATTAAAGCCTAAATTTACCCTCTTGTGAAATCTGATTAATGACCATTATTCTAAGGTATATCTTGTTTATATGCTACCATAGCATTTTTCATATTATATTTTAACTATACTCACATCTGACGTCTTCACTATTTTCTGAACATTCATTTTTCCCCTTATCCTCAAACAGACAGTTCTGTCGCTCATAATATACGCTTTCATACTAGGAAGAGCCACCTCTTCTGCACATGAAATGACTAGATTCCCAAATCTCCTAGAATATAATCTAATCAAATCCAAAACTTCTAGAACATAAGCTCCATGAGAGCAGGGAGCTTCCCTGTGTTCATCACCATAGCCTGCTTTACAGAACACAGCCTGGCAATGGTCAGATCTAGTCTCAACAATGTTTGTGGTTCAAAACAGTGCTTGGTTAATATGCAACATTATGAAGGGAACCGTGTTATATGTTTCTTTAGATACTTGTCAGTCATAAAGACTCCCATAATCCTTTCATACCCTATAGACAGAACATTGTCTAGGATTTAAAATTTTTCCATCACTGATATTCTACATTCTTGTGGTTTCACAAGAACACTCTTATTTCAATACTCAAATAATTGTCATTTTTTAAAGCTTTACAGGTTCTGGGCTTTCTGCTTATAAAGTGACTGCCATATCCACCTAGAAACTCAAGCAGCTGATATGATCTTGGGTACAAAGAGCAGTCCTTCAGGATGACTTGAAGAGGCAGGCCACCCCACCCCTAGATGCCTCCTGTGTGCTCCAAGCAGTTCAGACTGTTTCCTGACATGGAATGGCCAGGAACCCTACCCTGCATGGGCCCCGGAGCTCTGTAGGAAAGAACTGAAACCCGACCAGCAATTGGAGTTTGGACATGTGCCCATTACATGGTACAAGGGTTCCCTGCAAGAAACCAGACTGAAGGAAGAGAAAGTCCAGCATTGAAAACAAAAACAAAAATTGCCCAAATGGAGACAACAGCCTGACCAAGTGGGCAGATTGAACTTCAAGGAAGATGGGTTCCAGGGGCTGTGTTCCATCTGGGTCCATGCCTGGGTCTGAGCCTAGCGGGAGGGGAGCAGAGTGCCTAAAGGTTAGCAGCAAATGGGCAATGAGGGCGGCAGCAGATCAGTGACTCACTGAAACAAAAGGTTCGTGGAACAGCAATGCAAAAGCAGAGGGCATCAGACGGAGAGGCCACAGCTCTTATTATGTGTGAGACCCTGTCAGACTTCTTGGGAAAAACTCAATGAGGTGAGAAAGACTGGATTTCCTACCAAACAAGGCTCAGACCATTGTTCCCACCCCCTACCTCCAGCTAGAGGAAAGAAACGTGGCATGAGTAAGAAGCATTAAGCTGAAAGGAAAGGAAAAAAACTTTTCAAAGTTTAAGTCATGTCACCAGTTCAGCTCCTAGCACCTTTTTCGACAAAAATGTACATTCGTGTAGAAAGGAAAACAATGTATATTTGAAAGTCTCTTATGTCATAACACCTTGCGAAGGAAGATGAATGGATGCAGATGGTCTAGACCAGATGGAAATAGAAGTGTGGCACCAGGAAGGTGCGCTCACCATCAGACTCATTCAGCATGAGTGTGTTAAAGGGAAATACCACTGAAAGGAGCGGTGTAGCAACTCACCAGCACCTTGGCAAGAGCTGGAGTATCCAGGTTCCGAGTCGGCAGAGCTTGCAGGGGCCAGGGTGCACAATGCCTGGAGTGAGGGCACGAGGAACCTGAAATAACAAAAACAACTTACAACTGGCTGGGTATGTTCTGTGTTCTCTGTAAGTTCTCATATATTCATTTAGTCCTCAAGACAGCCCTACAAGGTAGGGACTATTATTACATCTCCATTTTACAGATCAGGGAATTGAAGCACAGAAAGGCTGAGTGACTTGCCCAAAGTCACACAGAGGTACCAAGTAGCACAGTTGAGATTCACACCCAGACCGTCTGGTTTCTTACCCTAATGCTCCCAAGTGCTCCTCAGACGATAGTTCTGCAGCACTTACTCTGTGCCTCATTCCCTTCCAAGCACTTTGCACAGGTTAACACATTTGAGGTTGCAAGTCACGATAAAGACAGTGGAAGATAAAATTTACCTAGGGCTTCCCCTGACATGGAGTAACTTAAAAAAAGAAAATTACTGGGATTCACTAATCTTCACTACTGCAGAATGCAACCTGAGAAGGAAATGAACTAATATTAAGAAAATACAAAGGCATAGCTATAGTAAATATTCTGAATTTTAAAATCATAGGATTCTAATGTTGAAAACAGAAAGTGAAGTTGTGTCATTAAGTCATAGAATACTGCAGAACAATGAAAGTGAATGAAAAAGAAATAGTGCTAAATGTATCACCCTGAGGAGATCCTCAAAAATAAAAATATTGAGTGAAAAAAATCAAGTTGCAGAATGATACATGCAGTGTGGTATCATTTCTATAGTTTTCTAACAGCTTTATTGCGGTATAATTGCTATATAAAAGCTGCACATGGGAGTCCCCTGGTGGCCTAGTGGTTAGGATTCCGGGCTTTGACTGCTGCAGCCTGGGGTTCAATCCCTGGTGGGGGAACTGAGATCCCACAAGCCACGTGGCAAGGCCAAAAAAGAAAAAGCTGCACAGATTTAACGTGTATAATGAGTGTGGACATATGCACACACCTGTGAAACCATCACCACATCAAAGTAATACATATGTCCCCACTTCCAAAAGTTTCCATCTGCCTTCCTTCCTTCCTTTTGTGGTAAGAAGGAACACAACACAAAATCTACCCTCTTAACAAATATTTAAGTGCACAATACCGTCTTGTTAACTGTAGGTACTACGCTGTACAGGAGAGCTCTAGAACTTATTCCTCCTGCGTAATTGAGACTATAAACCAACTCAACAATAATTCTATAAATTTGGGGGTAGGTAAAAATATATGGTAACGGGCTTCCCTGGTGGCACAGTGGTTGAGAATCTGCCTGCCAGTGCAGGGGACACGGGTTCGAGCCCTGGCTGGGAGGATCCCACATGCCGTGGAGCAACTAGGCCCGTGAGCCACAACTACCGAGCCTGCACGTCTGGAGCTTGTGCTCTGCAACAAGAGAGGCCGCGACAGTGAGAGGCCCGCGCACCGCGATGAAGAGTGGCCCCAGCTTGCCACAACTAGAGAAAGCCCTCGCACAGAAACGAAGACCGAACACAGCCAAAAATAAATAAATAAATAAAATTTTAAAATATTAAAAAAAATATATATATATATGGCAACATTTCTAGACATGAATGAGAATGATAACCACACGATTCCAGATGCTGGTTACCTCTGTGGAGGTGGAAGGGAAAGTGAACAAGGAGAATACCCAAGGGGCTTCCATCTGTTTTTCTTAATGTGTTATTTATTAGGCTGGATGATAGGTATATGACTGTGCTCTCTATATAAACCTTCTTATATAGGTCTGAAATAATTCTTAAAATGAAAATATCATTAAGTAGCCTCAGAATAGGTGGCGATGCTATAGAGAGAGATATTTCCATTCAAATAAATACCCTATGTCTCTCTTTTCATGTATGTCTTTTAGAAATCCTTTCTTTCAGTGGACCAAAAGAGAAATCTTTTGAAAGAAAGCTACAGTTGTATATAATCTTCCATTCCACTCGCCATATTTCTGAACCCTGCTCTGTGACTTGGGAGTCTGACCTGGACCAACCGCATCAACAGGATTTCCCCATCCTCTGGGTTCTGGTTGGGCTCAATCAATGGTGAGCACCCAAGAAATCAAATGGAAGGGGTAAATTTAGGTCAAAATATTTCTTCCTTTGCCTCCCTTCTTCCAGGTTGCCTTGAATTGGCCTGCCCATCCACCAAAGTTCATTGGTCTGCTCAATACAACTCAAGATAATTCTCTCTCCTTTGTGGTTCTTTCTAATTCCAATAACTGCTCTCTGCTTCATCTCTTTGTGCCTATGAGTGGTAAGAATTGAGCTGATATTAGCCCTTAGTCCCTGTGCTATCCCTTGTAAATAGTTCATTTTTTAAATAAACTCTCCTTGAGTTGTCCTTTATAGAAATCATTAGTTTTATTCTCCTACCCTTATTTATACCTTAACTAGTTTTCCACTCCCTCAAAAACAATGAGAATCTAACTTATCTTTATATGTTCATGCCACATTTATTTAACAAGTATTTAGAATATGCTAATAGGGTTCCTAAAGATAAATAATTTTTAAAAATTGTTATCATTAGGCCACAGGTAATCTTCAAAGATGCCATGATAAATTAGGAAGACAAAGTCACAATCAACTAATTCTTATTTATATTATCATATTATTATATATTATATTATCCTTAAATTCTATATCATAGTATATGCAAAATGATATGAAACTATAGAGAAGGGAGCACTAAATTTGAACCTTTTATTAAAGTCTTCTTGAGAAGGGCTCCTTAAAATAAGTCAATACACTGCTTCCTTCATCAGGAAAGCCTTATTACAGTAATAATAACTAGTGAACCAATTCTGTATGCTTAATGATGTACTTGATTTGCCTTCTGATGTAAGTGTCTTATCTTCTAATGGACACATAATAGTTTGTAGCCCAGGAATGGACCACTTATTTCATAAAATACAATAAAATCAAAAGTGAGACAAATGTCTGCCTTAAAAGTTCATCAATAACTTCTTATATACACACGTTTACAAACTGGTTGACAATCCTTTTAAACAATAATTCTGATGAGCTCCTATAATAAGACATGTGGCCACAAAAGGTAGAAATTAATATGGCTCTTAATAGTCTTTTTTCTCCCAACTTTATTGCCCTTCAGATAAGGGGAAAAAAGAGCTCCATATTTGTGCAGTATAAAAGATTCTACCAATTGCTGGAAGTTCAATCCAAGAATGTAGCGACAGGAGAGGGGCACTGGCACACACACAGGAACAGCACGAGAAGACTGTGATTCTTTTCACTTTAGCTTTATAGTCACTTGCTTTGGCGTGCGTGTAGTTGTACCATAAATATCTCCATTGCCATAAAAATTTGACACCATCCTGTCTGGGTACCATCACCTTAAGGGAAATAAGCTCTAGTTTCTGGACTAGAGAAAAACTTTCATAAACTGTATCAGTCAGTGTCCAGTCAGGATAAGAGAAACCACTCTGTGCATTTCAAACAGAGAGAATTTAATACAGGAAACCAGTCACAAAAATGCTGGAAGAGCTCCATGAGCCAGAAGAGAGAAGTTCACTCCAAAATCAGCAACTGCAGGGAGCCACTAGGACCAGAGGAGTGAAAGAGGAAATGGTATTACCAGAACCCAGAGTGTGGGCATCTCAGGCTGCCGAGAACCCCTACTAGCGATGCTCCACTGGGGCTCCTGGTGCCAGTGCCTCTTCAAACACCCACCGTAGCTGCCACTGGAGCAAGAATCCAGAGCCCACGCTGTCTAGTGACGTCTATCTACTGCCAGACACAGCTGCCAGATGCCAGGAGGAAGAACACGGCTCCTGCCCTCTTCCCAGCTCCTAATCACTTGCCAGTGTCTCCCATTAGCAGCACTTAATAGGAAGGCAACTGGCCAGGGAAGCCAGGGAAAGTGGTGTGCAGGCTTTCGGCCCCCAAAATGGAGAGGAGGATAGAGAAGGGCAGGGGTGGAACTGAGAGGTCAGATACTCTCAGCAACTAACTAAAGCATATTTTACATTTTCAAGAGGAGTTCAATTGCCTTCTCAGAAATGAAGAAAAGGAGCAATTAGTTCAAGACTATTGTCAATTTTTTAGGCTTTTTCTCCCAGAAATGTATTTTCTGACTTTACTGAGACATAATTGACACAAAGCATTGTGTAAGTTTAAGGTGTACAACATGTTCATTTGATACATTTATAAATTGCAACATAAATTACACTTATAAATTTACAAGTTACCACCATGGTATTAACTATCACCTCCATTCTATCACATATCTCTCTTTTTTTTTTTTTTTTTGGTGAGAACATCTAAGAGCTACTGTCTTAGCAACATTCGTACAGTATTATTAGCTATAATCACTATCCTGTATATTAGATCCCCAAGCTTGTTAAGCTTATAGCTGGAAGTCTGTATCCTTTAACCAAATATCTCCCCATTTTCCTCACCCCATAACCCCTGATAACCAGCACTCTATTCTCTGTTTCCAGGACTTTGTTTTTTTTGAATTCCACACATAAATGAGATCATACAGTATTTGTCTTTCTCTGTCTGACTTATTCTACTTCGCATAATGCCCTCAAAGTCCATCCATGTTGTCACAAGTGGCAGAATTTCCTTCTTATGGTTGAATAATTCCATTGTGCATGCGTGTGCATGTGTCTGTGTGTATTACATTATCTTGATTTGTTCCATCTGTTGACAGACACTTAGGTTGTTTCTATATCTTGGCTATCATGAGTAACACTGCAATGAACATGGGAGTGCAGATATCTCTACGAGATCCTGATTTCAATTTCTTTGGAGATATACACAGAAGTGGGATTGTTGGAACATATGGTAGGTCTGTTTTTAATCTTTCGAGGAACCTCCATACTATTTTTCATAGTGGCTATATCAATTTAGATCCCCAAGAACAGTACAAAAGTGTTCCCTTTTCTCTATACCCTCACCAACACTTGTTATCTCTTATCTTTTTGATGATAGAAATTCTAACTGGTGTGAGGTGATATCTCATTGTGGTTTTGATTTGCATTTCTCTGATTTGCATTTCTATACCCTCACCAACACTTGTTATCTCTTATCTTTTTGATGATAGAAATTCTAACTGGTGTGAGGTGATATCTCATTGTGGTTTTGATTTGCATTTCTCTGATGATTAGTGATGCTGAGCAATTTTTAATTACCAGTTAACATGTGGTTTAGTTGAGAACTAGATTTTCTACTTTCCTCTACCTTCCACCTAATCATGGAACTAAAAAAATCAATATATGTGTATTTATCCACATATTCTCTTTTATCCAAGACTAAATCAGGGTCAGAGATAGTGTAATTTATTATCCTACTTACTACCCTGAATTCTCAAGGCCAGCCCAGAAAGTTGATGTATAGTGTCAAAATTTTTACTCTTACAAATAAATATTGCTAAAGTAATTATATGAACAACAAAGTATAAATATTTAAGAATGCTAAAGAAAATTTCCTCCAACTGTGTAAATCATTAAAATAAGGTATTTCCAAATTTTAAAATCTTAGCTTTAGTAGAGACTTTTACAAATTTCTAACATTATTATTAAATGGCAGAACCTTTTTGAGACCTCTTGTTGACACTTTAATTGTTTTTTTTAGCAGTACGCGGGCCTCTCACTGTTGTGGCCTCTCCCGTTGCAGAGCACAGGCTCCGGACGTGCAGGCTCAGCGGCCATGGCTCACGGGCCCAGCCGCTCTGCAGCATGTGGGATCCTCCCGGACTGGGGCACGAACCCGTGTCCCCTGCATCGGCAGGCGGACTCTCAACCACTGTGCCACCAGGGAAGCCCCTGACACTTTACTTGTTTATTCAAGGGTGTTTTCATCAAGTCTGAACTGACATATGGCATTTTCTTCCTAAATAATTTTGGAAATGACATATGTTTTATTTTCTCTTTTACGTGTAGTAAAGGCCTAAAATACCCATAATGAGGGGTAATTAAGGAGTAACTCTTCAAAGACTTAGTCCCTTGCATTGAATGCAGCCACGAAGTTGAAAAAGATAAAGACAAGGACTGAGAATTGTTAGATTTGGAAACAAATAGCCATTGGTGACCTGCCCAGTTTCAGTGGAATAGCAGATTGTGACAGTGAGAATGTAAATCCTGAGGTCAGGCTACCAGAGTTTGAAATGTCTTCAATTTTGTACAAGTTACTTGTTTCTCTGTGTCTCATTTTCCTTATGTAAAGAGATAATACTACCTAACTCAGGGTACATTTAATACATTTAAAGTTTTTAGCACAAAATACGGCAAATAGTAAGCAGTCATTTAATGTTTACTGTCATCAGTATTAATGCAGTGGGTTACCGAATAGTCATACACTGCTGTTGGAAGTCCCAAAATAGTAACACTCAGTGGAGGTCAATTTGGCATTCACTTGTTAATTTAGTAATCCTGAGTCTGGGAATCTGTCCAACAGATAAACCTGCTCACACACAGCATGGTGTGTACAATATTGGTAATTGCCTCATTGTTTGAAAAAGATAAAGATTAAAAAAACACAGGGCACTAATTATATGCACCAGCCTATATCACCAAAGGAATACTAAGTTACTTACAAGTAAACTGAGGAGGTCTTCAGTGTTCTGAGATAGACAATCTCCAAGATATATGATGAAGTGTAAAAAGCAAGAGGCAGACAGCCATGTATCGTATGCTTCCTTTTTGTTTAATAAAAGAGAAAAGGAAAAAAAAAAAAAGAATCATTCTTCAAGGGGTTTGTTATCCCATCATGGAAGTCATTCAATGATAGAATAAATTCTCCCATACCAGTGTTTAGAGGGATTAAACTATAGACCATGACATTGGCATCTGCCTGAGACAACAGTTAATTAAGTTAATTATTCCCACGATGAACACAGCTTTCTTCTACCGGTCTCCTGTTACTCCATCCGTCTTACTTCCTTCCAGGTCTCCCTTCCCTTTCCATCCTTTCCTTTTCTGCTCTGTTCTCTTATTTTCCTGCTTTTTCCTTTGCCCCCACTTGTTCCTCGTACCCACAGGCATTACCAAGCCACACAGGCAGCACGCAGGACCAGACACCTAATTATCTGTACCTGAGCATCTCATCCTGTAAATAATCACAACAACAAAACCCGGGTTTTAACTTTCTACATTTAATACTTTCACATCAAATCTCTAAACAACTCTTCAGCATTTTCATCTTAAAAGCCAAAACCTGGAAGATCATCTGGCCAACAGCAGCACCATCTAGTTCAACATCATTTGAAGTTCAAGAACTGTGTTATAATTTTAGCTCCATTTCTTATCACCTCCAATTAGCTGAAAACTCACTAGGGAGATTAAGGGCCACAGGAAAAGGTGTTATTTGCACGTTACGCTCTTTTCTATGCTGAACAGACTTCTCTGTTTCCAAAGTTGGTAGAGGAACTAGTTTCAAAGAACAGGTTTTACAGATGAAATGTAACAAATCTTGAAAGAAAAGCCACATTGCCCCTTATCATTTGCCAAAACCTGTTAGTACACCCAGGGAATAATACAAGGCACAGACAATACCAGTACCCAACAGGATTTTTCTTAGCCCAGGTCCAGATAGACATTTACCAGGAACAATGTTTGCTCATCTCTATCTTATCAATTCAATTTTCATGCTCTTTTTCTAGGGGATTATAGAAAGAATTATATTCAAATTAATGGGGAGACAGTCAGAGGTAGTGTCTGATAATATAGGTTTTGAAATCAGACTTACTGGCTGCATGATTATATGAAAGCTACATAACTTCCTTGAGATTCATTTTCATCTCAAAATGGTGATGAAAATGATTTTCATATCCATAGGGTTGTTGTGAAGATTATATGAAAAATGGGTCAAGTACCTGGCACAGAACCTGACACACAGTGGACACATAAAATTAGCTATTAATACTATTACTACTTTTTACAACCCAAATTGGTGACTACGTCCTTTATCACTGGTGATCTGCAATATGTAAAATATTTACGTGGTCCACCAAAACTCATCTCTAGGGTAGGACTGTATGCCCTGACGACTCAAAAGTGCTCATTTCACCACGGCTTACATCAGAATAGGTATCTTATTCTGTGTGCTCATCGGATGGCAAACGACTGCTAGAACCATCCAGGAAACAGAGCAGCCCTCCTCTCAAAATAAGTTTTTTTTGTTTTGTTTTTTGGGTTTTTTTTTGCGGTACGCGGGCCTCTCACTGCTGTGGCCTCTCCCGTTGCGGAGCACAGGCTACGGACGCACAGGCTCAGCGGCCATGGCTCACGGGCCCAGCCGCTCCGCGGCATGTGGGATCCTCCCGGACCAGGGCACGAACCCGTGTCCCCTGCAACGGCAGGCGGACTCTCAACCACTGCGCCACCAGGGAAGCCCTCAAAATAAGTTTTTAAAAAAATATCAAACTTATAATATACAATTCTCATTTTAAAAAATACAATCATCCCTGATGTCATCATTAAGTCTTGTTCCTCACTGTCAGACTAGCTCTTCTGTTAATATTTAAATGATAACATTGTAACAATTTTTAAAAAGAGCAAAACAAAATAGTGGGGGGGGGAGGAAGCAAAGCCAAAGAGGACTAAAGAGCAGGAGAATGAGAACAAGAGCGTAAATCAATTTAAAATGTCAAAACTGGGAAATAAAAGGAAAAGCAGCCCTGCTGAATATAGTCCAGACCTGTAAGAGCATTATAGGAAGGAGGAAAAAGATAAACCCCTCAATCAAGCTCCAATCATGCTCTAGCCCTGGCCAGATGCTATGGTCCGGAATGTGTTTACAAGAAATGTACAAGTCTGCGTTAGTTCCTAATTAGGTTAGGATGGCTGCCAAAGAAAGTAGTAGTGTTTTTAAATGTAAGGTTATGGTTACAAATGGATATCAAAAGCCTTGACACTTAAGTGGCCATGACAATAGCCACCAACTGAATCTACATAATTGGTCCTCCAAGGTTGAGCCAGCGACTTGTGTTTCATTCTCATGGGGGCCGTCCCTCAAAGAATCACAGCATCTAGAAAGTGATACAATGTTGACTCATTAAATTAATTGACATTATTAACTTGGGTTAGGATAAAGGCAAAAAGTAATTGATTTAAAATAATTGTAGGTTTTATTATGCCATTTACCTCTACCACTCACCTGGTAAGAGGGTCCTTTGACAGTAGTTTCTTTAAAAATCTCTGAGGTGGATTCGAGAACGAAAAAAAAAATTAGCTATTTCTATACAAAATGTGGACCATTTTTCGTTCCACACAAACCACTCTAAGACATAAAATAATTGACTGAATTCTCCAAATCAAGTTAAACTATTCTTTCAGTTTAATTTGCTTTTATTAGCCAGGTAAATAAATAATAAAAGTAGACCATTTGGAATCGTCATCAGTGGCACTGTCTCCAGTGAATGGTACAGATGGAATTCTTGCAGATCACAAATCTAAATGCAATATGTCTTAGCATCTAAAAAAATGTCATCGAGAGGCTCACAGAATCCAATTTTATACTGCACTGCCAAGGAAAAAATGGGCAAAGTTCAAAGTGTCTGGAGAGCAGAGAAGTCCTGTTGAACCACTCTTGCCAATTAGCACATTTATTTTACGTGAATAATACTTTTCTGCCATCTCCTTTTCTTAGTTCAGTGTTTTACCTTTAATGAGTCCTAAAAATATTTATTGAAAACGGCATTTATTGTTAATGAAAATTTCTTCTTTCCTCCGGCAGAATTCAGTGCTGGATCAAAAGTAGCAAGTGAAATAACCTGAAAATGCAATGCACTGTTATTCTCCACTCCAGAATTATACCAGGAAGCCCACTGGAGTGGTACATGTGTGTCAGATAGGCACACTGTCAGCAATATGAAAACATGAATATTATTTCTAAAGAACACACCTAATGAAATGTTACAGAGATCCACTCCGCCAAAGCCAAACTCAATTTCACAGCTCTCAGGAAAGACAATGGGAACTATGTGATCCTACAGCTGAAGACAGTGACTTTTGATCATTCTTTACCTAGAACAGTGGTTCTCAGCCAGGGGCTATTTGTCTCTCAAAGGACATTTTGGCAATGTCAGAAAACATTTTTGGTTGTCACACTGGGGGTGGGGTGCAACTGGCACCTAGTGGGTAGAGACCAGGAATTCTGGTAAACATTCTACAAGGCACACCATAGCACCAACACCCCCAGAGGAAAAAAAAGAGAAAATCATCTGGTCCGACATATCAGTACTAGTTCAGAGAACGAAATCCCTGAGACAATGTTAGAAATAGCCTAGAACTATCGTACTCTACTTATGGGAATCCAATAATTTCACTTTAATTTTTTGTTTCATCATCCAGATCTTCAAAGCATTATCTTAAGATCAACAACAAAATAGCTCACATTTACTGAGCAGTCTCCTTATACCATGTGCCTTCCTAAGCATTTTCACATCTTGTTTAATCTTCCCGACAGCCCAATGAGCGATAAACTCTTGTCACCATTTCACGGTCAAGAAAATTGAGGCACAGGGAGGATGTGACCCACCCAGGACACACAGCTACAAAGGAATGAGATGCAAACCGAGGTCCATCTGACTCCAGAAGCAAATCCTTAATCCACAACACCCCACAAAATAGCCACAGAAATAGAAACCAGAGGAGAGAACTTAAAGACAATTCCCTGAAAGAGAAAAAAACAAGATTTTTTTAATGAGCTGCTGGATGAAATTAAATTGTACTTAATCAGCTCTATCTCCCCCACCCACCATTACCAGCACTCAATCCAAAGGAGCCCAGCACCTCCCGCCCTTTTTTTACACATGGGAATGACTAGAAATGGCCCAAGTTACAAATACTGAATTAGTCCAGTTTCCATCTGGGTGGTTCTCCAAATCTCTCTAGCTTCATTTTATGCTTAAAAGAAAACAAACAAAAAAAAAACGATTTCTAAACTAATTCAGAGCTGACTTGTATATATAAAAATAACTAATATTTTCCATGGACTCTTGAGGCAAGGTTTTTGGCCTGAATGATGTTGAGTGGGTGGGGAGCAGGGAGCTAACTGTTCCTCTTAACTGTTTTGCTTTGTGTGGGAGACCCGATTAGAAGCACTCTAAAGCAGCGTTGGCATTCTACCCCAACTTAGGTTAAACAAGACTAGAGCAACTATCATTTAAATACAAACACAAGTGTAATTGGAAATGGAAAACAGCTAATTGTTGCCATCTGTGACTAAGTGAAGTCACCTTAGTCATGGGTATGGGGCAGAATCGGGGTTGGGGGGAGCATAGATAAGTTATGTAAAAGGAAAAGGGCCAAAAATAGACTTCACGAGAGAGCGGTAAGTGGCTGTTCTCATCTATCTGGTAAAGAGCATCCAGCCAAGATGAAGAGCTCAGTACCACACCATCGCTGGGCCTTCAGCTCAATGGCCAATAAACCCACAATGGCGGCAATTTTTTAAATGTTGCCTAACAGTGATGAAAAGGTTCATAAGATTGGAACTACCTGAGACAAGTGTTTCTAAACTATGTAGGTCTACTTGACCCCAAATGGATTTTCATCATTCCATGCTTATTCTACCCAAGTCCTGATTCTACCTGTGTATCTCGTGCATCCTTCTAGTATTGATTTGTCTATTAACGTGTTAGTCTTCTTCCTTAGGCTGTGAGCCTCTTGATAGCAGGGATAAGCAGTTCATAATTTATCCTTAGGACATCATGTGTCATTTGGTATATCATAGGTACCTAAGAGAATATTGCCAAGGGCAGCAATGTCATCTAGAAGGGAGATACTAGGGAAATGCACAAGCCTATTACTGTCAACTATTTTCTATTAGTGACTTGGATGAGGGTATAGAAAGCTTGGTAATATTTTTAAATGGCGCAAGGATGGCAGGGTTAGCTAAATATATTGTATAACAGAAATAAAATGTAAAAATACCTCTAGAGGCATGACTATCGGGCCAAAACTAACAAGAAGCAATTTAGCAGAGATAAATGTAAAATCCTGCACTTGGGTTCAAGCACTCAGTTGCACAACTACAAGCCAAATTTGTCTTAGTTTAGTAGTACTTTATGTGACAAAAAACGTCAGGGATTTCACTGACAGAATTTTTCATATGAGCCAAGTGCATGCTTTGGCGGCTAGAAAAGCTAGTGTGAGTGTAGGCTGCCTTAGCAGAAGTGAGTTATTTATGATATAAGCCCATTTAATTAGGAAATCATTTGGTGTGGCCATTAGTGAGGGGGTAACACATAAAATAAGGGAATTAGAGGGCCTGTTGCACTTAGTATGGTCATGCCACATCAGTGCCCTGTGTTCAGCTCCGAGTACCACATTTTAAGAGGGATATTGACAGACCCGAGTGTCTGAAGATGCTGCCAGTTGGAAAGGGCTCCAGAAAACAGATCCTATGCTCCAGTGCTGGACAGCAGAAAAAACTCAGAATTTTTTAAGCTGGAGAAGAAAAGGCTTCCCTTGAATATTCTGATGATCGAAATGTGCCCTATTCTCTGTCTTGCGATCTCCACAAGATCTCCACCTGGCACCATTTCTATTCACTCATTAAATACCTCTAATGTGCACTATGTGGAAACATGAATCCTGTCTCTACTAAGGGAAAACTTAAAGAAGCCTGATTTAGCAACTCACTTGTTTCAGAGTCAAGTAAAATTATTGGTGACTCCACAATGAGTTTATGCACTCTTATCCTGTGACCAAGCTATAACCCCATTCTCCACTTCAGCATCTGAGTCCTTGGTGTTCTGTATGCTTTAATCATCTTCCCGATGATGTTCTCACCTGTCTGCCTCCCCACCTGGATTTCTGTGTTTGATCCATGCACATGTTCCCTGTCACTGTGCTGGGACAGACATCACCTTAAGGACGTCCTCCTTATGGAACTGTTGACTCTGGAGACTGTTCAACCTGTCAGACTTGTAAACATATCTAATCCCCAGGTCCCATATGCTCCCACAATGGCTTTCCCATTGCCTTCCTCGCCGATAATCTTCGTGACTCAGAAGACTGAATAGGTCAGATGTAGAGAAAGTAAGGTGAAGATGTTTTTCATTCAATTACAAAGATGATGTTCCTAATAATCCAAGCCTTTTAAAAAACAAGTTGGCTTTTCTTTTGTGAGAGGAAGCTCGCCATCCTCAGGAACTCCCAAGAAGCCTGGAAATGATTGGAGTAATGCCATGAAAGGATTTCTGTATTGTTAGCAAACTGGGCTGGATTCATTCTAAGGTAGAGTCTCCCAAGCTTTGGTGTATTAAAAATCAGCCAAGAAGCATGTTTTTAAAAGGCAGAATTCCCAGAATCCAGCAGGTCCAGATTGGAGTCCAAGAATCAGAATTTCTGACAAATCTACCCCCACCCCAGGTGATTTCAATACATGTGAACGTGGGTCACATTTTTAAAAACACTCTTCAAAGGAGAGCAGTCAACATTTATTGAAAATCCACTCTGTGTTAATGGCTTTGTGTGTTTTTTCTTAATTAAACATCAACATAGTTCTCTGGGAGCTATGGCATAACTATTAAGGACTTGGTTTCAAGAACAAAGCTATTAAGGTTCAAATTCTGACTTCTCCACTTCCTAAAATTTTCCCCATCTCAATTTCCTTTTCTGCAAAATGGGGCTCATATTAGTAATGACCTCATAGAGTTATAAAGATTAAATCATTCAGTTCATACAAAGGGCTTAGAACAGTGCTGGGCACACAGTAAGCACTTAACATTACGATTCCTTTGAGGTAGTATGATACTTCCCCCATTTACACATAAGGAAACTGAGACTCAAGGAAATGAAGTCAGTTGCCTCAGATCCTTCAGCTAGTAGTGACTTCAGTCTATCTGTTTTCAAAGATTATCCATTATATTGCTCCTCCCAACTCTAAGAGTCTATGATCCTACCAGCCAAAGCCAAAGACATAGGACTGGGTGGGAAACATTCTAAAGACGGCCCTATTCCTATAGAGAATAGACAGACACCTATCTTAAACTCCAAATGAAGAAACTGAGGCTAAGAGAGTGAAGTGATGTTGACAAGGGCTCACTCAAGAAAGTGGCAGAGTCTAAATCTGAACCCATGTTTCTTCTGCCACCTACCCTGTGATTCTAACCTACAGTGAGTCACCGCCTGGAAAATTCTTCTCATCCTAGTAAACACAAATGCTTTAAAAACAAAGGTAGGAAACAAAAGTGGAATTCAGGGTGAAACTAGTTCTTGTGTAAAGACACTGCCACCCACAAACATGAAAACAGCATACTTCCAGAAAAATATTTATTTTCTATCCCATAGCCACAGCCTAGAAAACTTAGCTAACAACTGACATCTCAAAAGTAGCCTCAAAAGACAGCACTGCGGGGAGAGAATCTGTCTTAAAAACAAGGCAAACTTAGTAAACTGGCACAGAAAGAACTGGTTCTTGGAAACACGCAACCTTGTTTGAAGCCTTGCCTCTGCCACTTACTAGCAGTTCACTTGACTTTACTGAAATTCTGTTTCCTCATTTACAAGGAGGTGGTCATGCCTACCTTACAGCATGTGAGATTTCAAATGGCATCATTTAAGCAAAGCCCCTGGCCACAAATCTGGACCTCTAAAACTGTCATGAAAGGGAAGCACAGTGCTCATCTCCAGAGAGCAGGGAACTTGTGTAACCATGTGGGAAGAGAAAAGGAGGTTCAGGATACTGGCATAGAGGGTGGAGAGAAAAGTTCACAGTCTGCACACATTGCATCAAACCTTGGGATAGAGCTCTTCTTAGGAAAGAATTTGGAGGACCTAAAGTTACTATGGTTCTCTGCCCAATTCGGTGTTGTTTTGTAAAAATTTTTAGTATGACTGTCTAAATAACAGCAATCGTTTCATATAATCTTCTCTAGGACAAAGAACTTGTCCTACACATCTCTCTATTCCTACTCCTGGTTCAGCATCAGTACTCAATAAAGGTTTAATTGAATGAAAGAATAAAAGAATAAATGAATTAATTAATGTCATTCAGGCTTCCACAAAAGAAACAAAACGTAAACAAGTCCTCACAGCAAATACACTAAGGAATTTTCTAATCCAGAGGACAGCAAACTTTCTCTGTAAAGGACCATACCATCACTATTCTAAACTTTGATGAACATACAGTCTCTGTCATATATACTCAACTTTCCCACTGTAGCATAAAAGCAGCCATAGACAATGCAAAAACCAATGGGTCTGTGTGATTTATGGATACTGAAATTTAAATTTCCTATGATTTTCATGTGTCATAACATATTCTTTTTGAAAATATGTTTCAATCAATCATTTTAAATGTAAGGACCATTCTCAGCTCGTGGTCAGTACAAAAACAGGCAGACTGTCCTAGACTCTAGTCATTTCCACAAGCATCGGTAAATGTTTCCATGCAAAGCTGTTTCCAATTAGGAAAAAGGGGCTGAATTTAAAGCCATTTCTCCAACGCGCCTAAGTATTTTTTTATATAGGACCAAACTCAAAATACGTACAAATGGTAACTTGATTTTAGTTTTCAACCTTGAATGGTTGACCTGATATTCCTGCATCATGATATAGACACATGAGGGTCTGTACTATAAATACACGTAGAAAAAATATACTCTGTTAAGAGATATATTCCCTTAAATGTAAACATTTCTTCTTCTAAATGATCATTTATAGGGAAAATCAAAGGTTGTTCCATGAATATAAGGGTACCCATTAGGATCTTCTTGAGGGCCTAAGCTTCATTATATATTTTTTGTTCACTTTAGACTCATGCACAGAATCTAAATGAATTAACCATATATGTTTACAGAGTTCAGATAAGCATCCACATCGTTACTTATACTGCATTTCTGTTATCTCTGGCTCTATCTCCTCTAAAATGTCACCGAAGGAAAAAAACAGGAACAGGATATCAGTGAGATTTAAATCTCTACTAATCTAGTCAGTTTATATATTGGCTATAGAAAGCAAACTGAAAACCAAAACTATGAATAATGAGACAACCTTTAGGTATTTTAAAAATCAAGCAAGTACAGTCTTATCAAATGTGTTCATTTTTATGTTAAAGCAGCATTATTTATGCCTTGCTGGGGGGAAAGGCATAATCTTACAAGGGCTTATCTTAGTACCTAAAATTTAGAAGGAGAGGGAGAATTTTATTTAAAATGATTGGGGCCCATCTCAACTTCACCACTGACTCACCTGAACATTGGCAAGTTAGAACCTCCTGAAACACAATTTCCTCATTGTTAGCTTCTCGTGATAATTATTTTGGTTAACTTATTGTGATTCAGAGAATACTTTATTTATTTTTAATAAATTAATTTATTTACTTTTGGCTAGCTGGATCTTCACTGCTGCACACGGGCTTTCTCTAGTTGCGGCGAGCAGGGGCTATTCTTTGTTGCGGGGCACAGGCTTCTCATTGCGGTGGCTTCTCTTTGCTGCAGAGCACGGGCTCTAGGCATGCAGGCTTCAGCAGTTGTGACACGTGGGCTCAGAAGTTGTGGTGCACGGGCTTAGTTGCTCCGCTGCATGTGGTATCTTCCCAGACCAGGGCTCGAACCCGTGGCCCCTGCATTGGCAGTGAGATTCTTAACCACTGCACCACTAGGGAAGTCCTCAGAGAATACTTTAAATACCATATCTGTATACAGACGGCAAAGCTGGATGAGAACCAAGAGAACCAGAGGTTGTGTTTTTGACACAAGACTCAGGACTGATAATTCCAGATCCCCACCACTAGATAAATCTCCAGCAGTCAGTCTTCAAGGTTCTTGCTTGCCTGTTGCTTGGTTTTTTATATATACTAATTCAAGTTGGTCATGAATACATAGATGTAGGATATGATAACTAATACCTAACAACTAGTTATCTAGTGTTATAACAATGTTAGAGCTATGGTTTATAGGAAGTCCAAAAATACATAGGATTTTTATCATCTCTCTTCATTCCCTTGGTTCCTGAAATGCCTTTAGTGTACCTGTTTCGTTTGTATGATTTATTCTTTTACTTAGATTTCCTAACTTTCTAAGAGGTCTAACATCTTAAAATGCTTTACATGATCTATTTGTCTATGAATAAATATCCATTTTGATTGTTTTTTACTATTCTAATTATTTGAAGTAGTATGTGCTCATTTAAAAAAGTAACCAATAGAGAGGTAGTAAAAAGAAAAATTAATAATCTCCATTAACCGCAATCAATCCCATCTCAAGAGATTACCAATGTCATCTGTGTGGTATCTAATCTTGTCTCTATACTCATTAAGGTATATACCAACATATATATACATATATTGAATTTTGCTTACTTCATATTTTTTAAAATTCAGATTGTTCTTTATATATTACTCTGCAACTTGTTTTATTTCACTTAAAAATGTATCTTGGACATGCCTGTAGATGAATATACATATTATATACACATATATATAATTGAGTTGACTTGCATCATATTCTACAAAGTGGATTTATTAAATTAAATATTTTCAGTAATTCTTTAAACTGATAGACGTTCAGGGTTTGTTTCCAGGTGTTTCTACTACAAACATCCATATACAGTTGACCCTTGAACAACATAGGGTTTGGGGCGCTGACCCACCTCGCAGAAGAAAATCTACATATAACTTATAGTTGGTCCTCTATATACGAGTTTCCTCCCTATTCTCAGCCACTGGTGGATAGTGCAGTACTGTAGTATTTACTTTTTTTTTTTTACTATATAATATTCTAAATTCTTTTAAATTTTTATTTTATATTGGAGTATAGTTGATTAACAATGTTGTGTTAGTTTCAGGTGTACAGCAGAGTGATTCAACTATACATATACATGTATCTATTCTTTTTCAAATTCTTTTCCCATTTAGGTTATTACAAAACACTGAGCTGAGTTCCCCCATGTTAAAGTGGACCCGCGCAGTTCAAACCTGTAGTGTTCAAGGGTCAACTGTACATGTTTCCTTATGCAGTTGGGCAAGTATTTCTCTTGGACATAGTCCCAAAAGAGGAATTTGCTGACAAATAACTTTCCTGAAGATTAAACGAGCTCACTCCAGGTAAATATGAATATTAATGTTATCAAGCTCTTTAATGTTTTCCAATATAATGGGTGAAAATTATGTTTCATTATTGCTTTATGATGTATTCTCTTGACTACTAGTAAGTTTGATCACATTTTCAAATATTTATTGGACATTTGACTTTATTTTTTTTCTACTAGGCTTTTTGTCTTTTTGCTAATCAATGTGTAGCAATACTTTAAATGTTTGCAACAGTAACCCTTTATTTGTTATTAGTGTTGAAAACATTTTCTCCGAATTTGTCATTTGACTTTTTTAACGATGTAGTTCCACATATAGAGAAATTTGTTCTCTATAGTCATCCATCTATTTATTTCTTTGTGTTCCTTCTGTCTTAGTTTTTCTTTTTCTTTTTTTTCACTTTTATTTTCTTCCAGTTTTATTGAGATATAACTGACATACAGTACTGTATAAGTTGAAGGTGTACAGCATAATGATTTCACTTACATTCATCATGAAATGATGATCACAATAAGTTTAGTGAACATCCATCATCACATATAGATATAAAATTTTTAAAAATAGAAAAAAATTGTTTTCTTGTGATGAGAACTCTTAGGATTTATTCTCAACAACTTTCATATATAACATACAGCAGTGTTAACTATACTTATATTTTGTACATTACATCCCTAGTACTTATTTATATTATAACTGGAAGTTTGTACCTTTTGACTGCCTTCATTGACTGACTTATTTTAATATATGACAACAGATAAGAATCTAACTTTGTGTTTCCCAACTAAATTGTCTTTCTGCCAGCACCATTTATTAAACATATCATTTTTCCCACTGAACTGAAATGTCATCTTCATAATATATTAGGCTCTACTATACACATGTACTCTCTATTTGGCTCTACTCATCTACTCATCTACTTCTGTGCCAAACTGTACAGGTTTGATTATAGATAACAGCTTTATGATAAGCTTTGATATCTGGTAATGAAAGAATCCCACCACTAATATTGTCCCAAGAATTGTTGGCAATTCTGTAACATATATTCTTCCAGGTGAATTAAAAATTATTTTTTTCTATTTTAAAAATTACATGTGAAAACTCTGATTGAACATATATAACTCGATTTTATATATTCATTTTTGAGTAACTGATAGTTTCATAATATTAACTCATTCAATTCAGGAACAGGGCATGTCTCTTCATTTATTTAGAACCTTCAATAATGTCTTATAGTTTTGTCCACACAAATCCTTAAATGTTCTTTTAAATGCATTCCTTCCATTCTAGCTGTTTACTAGTATGAAGAAGAACAATCAACTTGTTTTTACAGTAATCTTATATCCAGCCACTCTACCAAACTCTAATACCTTTAGTCGAATCACTTGAATTACATGCAATTAAGGATATATGTCTCTTTGGGGACTTCCCTGGTGGCGCAGTGGTTAAGAATCCACCTGCCATTGCAGGGGACACAGGTTCGATCCCTGGTCCAGGAAGATCTCACATGCCGCGGAGCAACTAGCCCACGTGCCACAACTACTGAACCTGCACTCTAGAGCCCGCGAGCCACAACTACTGAGCCCATGCACCACAACTACTGAAGCCCACACACCACAACTACGGAAGCCTGTGTGCCCTAGAGCCTGGGCGTCACAACTACTGAGCCCACGCGCCACAATTACTGAAGCCCATGCGCTCTAGGGCCCACGTGCTGCAACTACTGAGCTCACATGCTGCAACTACTGAAGCCCACATGCCTAAAGCCTGTGCTCTGCAACAAGAGAAGCCACCGTGATGAGAAAGCTGCACACCACAATGGAGAGTAGCCCCTGCTCCCAGCAACTAGAGAAAGCCTGAGTGTAGCAATGAGGACCCAACACAGCCAGTAAATAAATAAATAAGGATATTTGTCCCTTTTAATATTTATACCACTCCTTTGTTCTCTTGTCTCATTGCTTTATCTAGAACCTCCAAAACAGCACTTAATAGTGAGGAAAACAGAGAGTATCCTCGCATTAGTCTTACTTTAAATGAGAATAACGCTAATATTTTATAGTTTACTTTGAGGCTTGCTGTCAAACTTTTTGATAAGTGGTTTTATTGTGTTGTGATAATTTCCTCTGTCACTATTTTTCTTAGCATTATTTATTATAAATGCAGTTAATTTTAAATTTAATTTAATCCGCTTTTTAAAGACTATTGGTAGAATGATACTTTTTTTTTCTTCTTTCATATGATAATGAAATGAGTTATGTTGCTCGCCTTTTTTAATTGAACCATCTTTGCATTCCTGGAACAAAATTTACTTGATGTATTATTCTTTTAATACACTGCTAAATGTTATTTGCCTATACATTTCTAGATCTATAATTTTTATACTGTCAGTATTGAGTTTGATATTAAGGTTATGCTAGCTTTGTAAATGGTATTTGTAGTTTTTCTGTGATGCTGAATTATTGTATTATGCATGAATTATTTCTTTTCGAATGTTACTTAGAACACAGTTGTAAAACCACCTGGGCCTCATATGTTTAAAAATACTGAGTGTTCTGTAACATTTTATAACAACATTTCTAATTTCTTTTACAGCAACTAGTCTACTTAGGTTTTTTATCTTTTTTAGGGCAAAATCTGGTATTTATATTTTGCTTGTTAAATTACCTAATAAACTATGTGATAAATTTTCCAATTTATACCAGACAGTTCCATATAACATTTATAAAATTTTATTAATCTTATTAATATTTAGAATTATATTGCCTTTACCATACTTAATATTATATAATTTTTCTTGCTTTGTTCTTAACTCAGACCTTCCATGAAATTGTCTATTTTATTTTTTAATAAACACAGCAGAAAATGACTGGGGAAATAAGTAATAACTCTCCTAAAGATGAGCTAGATAGCTTGGTGTAGTCATCAAAAATATTTGTTTCCTCACTAACAAATCAGCTCAGGCAATGAGGGCACAATAAGCCAATTTAATTCCTTAATCCAATACAATAGCCTTGGATTTTCTTAATTTGTGTGTGTATCTGTTTGTTTGTTTACTTATTATTTATTTACTTTGGTCAACTAGGAGGATTCTACATCATTGTTTCCAGTTCATGTTATACCTGGATTAATGTTACAGATGAGATGGAATGATATATATTTAAGCTAAAAGAAAAAGTATTCTTTCTTTTTAGGCTCCAGGAATTCTTATTTTCCTGACTGGGCCTGAGAAATCTTGAGTCATGGTTCCAGAGTGTCTTCTAGGCCCTTTTTGTAACACTTCTAGTTATACTTGTTTGTGCCACAGTTATTCAATATTTGTTATTCATTGTCTTAAATGATTCTGCACAGCCACTGTCCAAACAGATGATTTAACAAATAATTAAAAAATGAAAACATGTTAGTCAAAGATGAAATTTCATCTTCCTGAGAATAAACAACAGTAGTATATATCTTGGCAACCTTCCTGCAGCTTTATCTGGATAAGGACCAAAATGGGAGAGTGCAAACAAAGATACTCTCACAATCTTAGGACAGAGAATGACTGTTCTATAGCTGCGGTAGCAAGTAGCCATCAGAACCACTTTTACATTTATTCAATTGATCAATGACAATTTTGCTTCAATTAACATGCTTTTGCAAGCCAATCAATCAATAACAGGTCTTCACTTCAAAAAGTCAGCCAATGAGAAACTCACTCTAAGAAAAATGCCTCTGAATGCCAACCAATCAGCAACAATCTCACTTGAGTAATCATGCTTAAACAGATGATGTCAACCTACTTATGCCTTTCAAAGTAGGCCAATCCCTGAACCCCATGTGGTTCAAAAACCCTATATGACATCAGCAGTCTACTCTTCTCAGGGAGACTTCTCAGGCATAGTTCTCCCTTATAAACAAATTCAGTGCTGTCTTTTTATTTCAAATATTAAGTAGTGATCTCACCACCCTCTGACATCAGTAAAGATTTATTTAATGCTAACTATGGGATTAAAGGAAAAGACAGTAAGGCAAGTTGCCTGTTCCTCTGTGAATTCAGAATAAAATGTACACTATTTCCAAATGTGTTTAATGTCTCTAAATATCCTGAAAAGCCGTGAGGAAAGGCATAAGAAAGATACAGAAAATTCTCTGAATTGATGCATAGCTGAAATAATTCTAGTTTACCATCCATACAAATTACTTATCACTCATAATACCTATGATTCTAATAATGCTGACTTCTAGTACACCTTTAAATCCATTTGGGGACTAGACATATGAGGAAGAAACGGAAGGGAGAAAGAGGATATAAAAGTGAAAAATTAGTAAAGGAGAAAGAATAAAAGGAAGAGAAAATAAGTTCTGAAAAATTATTTATAAGAAAGACAAACCTCAGTGAATCTGTGAACTGAACAAAGGGTTTCGTTTGTGATTTCTTTCATATCCCATATCCTCACTCCTGGCTTCTGAGATACTCTCTATTTGCTCCCAGTCTTAACTGAGGACCTAATTTACTCTCACTTAGCTGTCAACTAATCCCCATAAGAAGGTAATAAAAATTCCATTTAAAAACATTTATTGGGCATTCACTGTGTGTCAGACCCAATACTGGGTGTTATTTCTCCCAGAAAGATTCTCAATGACCCAAAGGCACTTGAAACCCAAAATAATAAATCCACTGGTGAAATTTTAAGCACTAGGGTATCTGGTAGTGCTTGTATTTGGGAGCAGGGAACCACACAAAGAGCCATGATAGTATTTGTGAACTTTGGTAAATCCTGTAAGCCTTATTTTTTTTAATTTTTATTTTATATTGGAGTATAGTTGATTAACAATGTTGTGTTAGTTTCAGGTGTACAGCAAAGTGATTCACTTATATACATATACATGTATCCATTCTTTTTCAAATTCTTTTCCCATTTAGGGTATTACAGAATATTGAGTAGAGTTCCCTGTGCTATACAGTAGGCCCTTGTTGATGATCTATTTTAAATATACCAGTGTTTACATGTCAACCCCAAACTCCCAATCTACCCCTCCCCCCCTTCCCTGCTGGTAACCATAAATTCATTCTCTAAACCTTATTAAATTTCAACTATTTCCACCTTCCCCATCTTCAGGATGAGGCAAGTTATGCCTTTCATATTTCTGTGTCTGTATATGGGGGGAGAGGTTAGGGAGAAGGGGGGCTTTCATTTAAAAGTTTACCATAGCCATTGCAGAAAGCAATGGATTTGGTTAATCTACCTCTTGGTCACTATCAGAAACAGAAGCATAGGCAGAATGGATCTCTGTGGTCTCATATTATTTTGTGTTTTATGACTGTCATAATTCTCAGTGTAGAAGAAGAGGTATGGCAGTTATATCCGTTTTGACCTCAACTTTCTTTGCATAAAGATTTAAAAATTCATGATTATGTTAATACTGGCACAGTTTTCTAATTCTATTTGCTAAGCTACTGCTGAATTTAATATCTATATGATGGTAAAGCTTTCTTCACCATGAAAATGTCAGTTGCCATTGAATTTAGTACTAAACCAGCCCTAAAATTTGTTTATCTCTTAAACTAGAAATCTGTATGGGATTTCTAGTATGGGATAGAATTAAATTTGTTTAAATATATTTAACATCTTCTGAGTAGTTAAAATTGATCTCTTTGTTAAAAAACGTTGGTTTTCTTAGACTATATTTACTAAGTAAATGAATTTATGTTTTCCCCTAATTATTCAGCAAAATAGGATGTATAATTTCTTAAAAGAGAAAGTGATCTCCTGAATTCCAAATCTTCCAGCAGTTTTGCCCCTACTTCTTAAGTTTTCATAGGCCAGAAATTAAGTTCCAAAAAGAATCTCAGGCATTGCCTGGCATCCTCTTTTTTCCCTTTAATTCTCTCCTTTTCTTTATTTTTGAAGCACTGAAAGAACGGGTATAATTTCTCCTCTTATAAAACTGAACCACAGAAAACACTTGTGTGTGTTGTTTATTTACATATTTTTATTACTATTTTTTAATGGAGATAATTTCACTGTAATGTTTATCTAAAACTAGAAATTGCCATCTCACCAAGTAAATAAGCTGTTTACATGATGAGGCTGTTTCAAGAGGAACCAAGTTGGAGTATTTTTTGACAATTCATTATCCTGTGCTCTCATTAGTGATATGGCTCTTGGCAATCACTGAGGTTCCACTTGTCTCAGTTTCTTCATCTGTAAAAAGGAGATAATAATTCCTCTATGCAAAGTGTAATTCTTAGGAACAAATGGGATCCAACACAACAATGTAGCAAAAGCACTTTGTAGATGTGAAAAAAAATTAAACACAAATATTCTTTTCCAGCACACATATGGCAAGCTTTGGCACAGTGAGTATATAGAAGGGGGATAAAAAAAAAAAATTAAGACTAAATAAATGCACAGTAGCTTCTCTCCTAGGCAGCCTGGAAAATTAGTTATACAGCTACTACTTTGTGAATGGTATTAGTGAGGAAGAATTCAGACAAGAATCCTATCAACAACAATTTTCATCAGGTCAATTTGTTACTCCAGACAGATATGTACTGAGAATTCCAGGAAATACACATCCTGTATTCTTGGATTTCTGATTAAGAGACATTATAACTCATTTTACACATCCTTCTCACCAGTAAGTATTTTCTTATTTTTACTTCATTTTACTTCTGTTTCAAATTTATCCTCATACCAAATGCACCTTTATCAAACTCTTCCTGCAAAATTCCATGATGTCTGTCTCAGCTTCCACTGCATGTTTTTACAGTTAAGTCGATGTCTACATCAGCTCTTCTACTGTGCATTTGTTTTTTAGGAGTTTAAACTCATCCATAAAAATTAACTAAGGCTGAAACTTGGCAGAGAGTTTAGAAGCACATTTTGTTTCTACCAACGTTCAAGAAAATCCATACGGCTGTTTCTAAATTCCTGTATATCAGGCTCAAATAAAATATATCCTGGCCAACACAAAACACTTATTTAAACTAATTCACATCAAAAACAGGTTTGTTTTTTTTAATGCAACTATTCCATGCCTAGCTCTCATCTCTCCTCCAAGTCCTTCATCCAACACCCTGGATGGATGCCTGGTCACCCTGGTGGCTGGCGTGGCTGACACCTGCAGCCCAACCTTCTAATCATGAGATGCATAGTTAATGTTTCATGTTGTCATAGGACTGTTGGAAGCTGCCAACTGAACTGACACATCAGAGGTTTCCTTGGCTCAGCCCTGTTCCTCCTCTGTCCCACCCAAAGACATGCCCCTTTTAGTATTGTGGTCACATCCAAAAGTCCCAGGAGGCAGCATCTGAAAAAACTGCTTTTCACCCTTATAAGCAGAGCTGTCTCTAATCTGATGAATCAGCCCATGGCTTTGAACTGTTGGAAAAGAATTCTCCACAGGTCTCTCTTGTTTCTGCACGTCTTGCAAATGAGGCACTGAGAGCTTTTTGTTCCAGACCACCTTTTTCAGGATGTTTATATAGTGAACAGCTTTGGAAGGCAGAGACAGGGTCTCCCTCTAGGGAAAAGGGCAGGCATGCTTACTTTCCAGCATAATAAAAGATAATGTCTCTCTCCAAAATAAAGGCCAGACATGCTTACTGCCCATTATTGTGGATTCAGGCTCCTAAACTACTAAACAGGAGCGGTCCTCTCCTGCCCTTGCAGGTATCATCTGGCCCTCTTCACATGCACCCTGCGGGAAGTGGGCTTTGAGGAACTTGCACATAAATGCTGACTCTCCAGCAACTGCTATTACTCTGAATAATAAAATGACCCTTATCTCTGATTCAGGTGCCTCATCTCTTCTAACAGCATTCGTGAAACTCCGACGGCTAACTTGTTAGCTTGCAAATAGGACGAAACTCAGGCTCTTGCAAGGAGGATAAAACTGAGAACATATAGGTTGTCTCTGTCACTAGAATGTAAGCTCCTTCCAAGATGAGACGATGTCTACTTTACTTATCACTGTATCCCCAGCACTTAGTCCAGTACCTAGCAAACAGACAGTGCTGGATAAATATTTGTGGAACAAGTGTTTGGTAGAGATCTAAATTCAAAAGTGAGGAGGAGCGATCCCTGGGGACTCCTTGGTGACAAAGGTTTAATGAAGGAAGTGACATTTAAGGTGTGAACTCTGATTACTCCTCTAGTCTCCTCTCTACTCTGCTGTGAGAATTTGAAAATACCATTCAGAGACAAAGCCCCTCCAGAAACACTTTTGTCTTTTAGATTGCCAGTAGAAACACATCTTATATCTTTACTTCTTTGCCTCTAGTGGGTCAAGGAATGTAGCCTCGGAGATTCTGTGTCCTCTGTGGGTTCTTTCTTCTTGAATCTCAGCTTCTTAAAAGTTTCTGCCCTCCCTCCCCAAATGGCAGAACTGGAGCAGCAAAGTGAATGACAGATCATTTACAGCTTATCTTAAAAACAGATCTGTCAAGGGACAATCAGGGTGTATCCCCTTAAAATACTGAAATTAATTTTTCCTGAATCTCTTCTGTCCCAAAATTTAAAAAAGATTCCTCCCTGTTGGTTCTTTGATCTGACTTCATGACAATGTGTAATTTTATTTTCAGAGAAAGTTTTTAAAATCCTAGTAAGAACTTAGGAGGTTTGAGGCTAATTTGGAGACAATTTTAAAACTGAACGGGCCAGCATGCTTATGTTCAGGTGCAGCGGCCAAGCTGGGCAGAGACAAGAGAGGGTGAAGGGGTGGATGCCATCCACGAAAGAAAAGAACAGAAAGTGAGGATCTGCCTGGGCTGGAGCAGCGGCCCTGGTGCAGCAGAAAAGCAGATGAGGAAACTTTGTATCTCAAATAAAAACCTTGGAGATTCCTATTGTCATTGGCTCAAGATAGTCCTTAGGATTCATGGTGCAGAAAGAGCAGAATTTGTCAGTATCTTCCCACCCTATAGCACTGATAACCCTTTGTTTCCCTTAAAGCTGTTTCAAAAGGCATAGCACAGGGAGATCGGCTAGGTGCTTTGTGACCACCTAGAGGGGTGGGATAGGGAGGGCGGGAGGGAGGGAGACGCAAGAGGGAGGAGATATGGGGATATACGTGTACGTATAGCTGATTCACTTTGTTATAAAGCAGAAACTAACACACCATTGTAAAGCAATTATACTCCAATAAAGATGTTTAAAAAAAAAAAAAAGGCTTCCACTCTTCCCATTATTTTTACAGTCTCAGATGGAAAACCTTAAACACTCACACCTTACTTCCAATCCACAAAAAAAAAAAAAAGCGAAAAAAAACCAACTGTAACACACGAATGGCTAGGGAGTACCCTGGTGAGATAAAAACAAAATGTTTTCAAAAATAGGACCCCATGGCAGTTAACAGTTTTACTTACAATCCGTCTCAGGTTTTAACCCTTTGCCAATTCCAACTTCAGAAGAGCAAATACCTAATGAAGTGGTTTTAAGATAAAAAACAGTTTGACATGGATTTCATGTTCACGACAGAGAAGGATTAATAGCGCTTGGCCTGAAGCAAGCACACGTCCCGGCAGGTGGCAGGCAGAGCCAGCACACCTCAGCCGGGTCCTGTTTACCCAACCCCTGGCCTCCCCTTCAACAGACACTGCCAGTTGGAGCAAACCAAGCCAGATGATGTGGTGGTTTTCTAATGAGGCTAAGCAGGGAGAGAATGAACCAAGTAAGTTTTTTCTTGTGGCCAAAGCAAGGCTGAGTTATAAACGCAGACCTCCAGAGGTGAGAGGCTTGTGTGCTCACCAGCTGCCACTTCTGCCTTTCAGACGAAGCCTCGCAGTGCGGCCACGCACGCCGTTCTCTTAAAACGGATGCCAGGAGTTCCCTTGAAAATGGCTTTTCATTCCGGGCAGTGAAGCAACCCCTAGGTGTGAAGTCACATCTGAGGTTTACAAGCTATTACTGACATCGATAAAATGCAACACTTGTGATTCTCCTTTCAGTGTCCTGTAAGCGTATTGGCACTCATTAAATGCTTCCTAAAAATATCATTTGGCAAACATTCTTGTTTTGTTCATAAAGGCTTATGTACATCATTGAGAGCGTCATCTTAGAAAGCTGCTGTAAAAATGCACGTGCATTCATTAAATCAAGCTTGTTTCATTTTAATTAACATGCAGAATTCTTTCTCTCTGCCCCAAAACACAGCTTATGTTCCAAAGAACTCCTTTTGGAGCCTCCCTGTACTTCTAGGGGACTCCGTACCTCTTTCAAATGGAGCCAAGTTTGCAGGTCTTGGTGTCAGGTTTCCTCAAATAACGTTTGAAATCATAAAGGGCAAACCATTTAAGAATTCTTCAGCAGGATGCTTCACCAATTAATGTGTCAGTTAGATGTGCTTGCCTACACATGCCCATCTGGTCTCATGAGGCTCCAAAACTGTCTTCTCCGGGTATAAGTAGAAAATGAGAATTGACCAGACATGCTATTTCAACCAGGCTGAAAGCAAAGCTAATGACCACCTTGTTTAACTGGGGCCAAAAATACACTAAGGAACATTGCATTACAAGCCTAGGGACCCTCAAGAGAAAACATCAGTGGAATAGAAGAATTCCTCATTGCTGAGCTCTCTTTCCAGCCCTGTCCTAACCCAGACAGCCGATAGAGAGCAGAAGTAGGAATAAACAGAGAGTGAGAGTAAGAAGAAAGAAGGAGAGAAAACAGGGCGATGGGTTGAAGACCTGTTTGCAGTATGCCTGCATTGAGTGACTGTCCCACTCCTTCCTGTGCAGCAGGGTCACATGCACCCAAGCTGCAGCAGAAAATTATGCTGTGAAGAAACGGAGCTATCTGCCTTAAAAGAATTAAGGCTTCTAAGTCAGGGACTGGAGACACATAGCAGAGCCCTCAGTATTTTGGCAAGTCTTAGGGGGTTAGGGTGGAGAATTTTGCTTTCCTGTTCCAAGCCTCTACAGCCTGGAGTGAGATAAACAGTCAACAAGCTGTTCACGTTACCCAGAGCTCAGTCACCTCTCTCATTCAGGACACAGGTTAGTAAAGTCAGGTGGACAGCAAAGCACTTATCTGTATGAGTCAAACCTCACTCTTCATTCACAAATATAAACAGAAAACCGAGGTCATCAGACACATGGGGAAGACCAGCAAAGCCAAGGAAAAGGATCAAGCTGAATAAATAGAACTGACCCAAGAGGAAACAAAAATAATTCAGATCCAATCAAGAGAATTTTTAATTAATGTTGTCAATGACATCAAGGAAGGTTTTAATAACACATAAAGAAAAGGCTCAAAAAGGAGTAATAAGAAAGAAAGAGCTATTGGAAAATAATAATCTGATAGCCAAGATAAATTTTCACTAGAAATCTGGAAGAAAAAGTTAAGGTAATGCACAAGTAAAGAAAAAAGACGTAATTATTTAAAATATGAGAGAAAAATGACAAAAAGATAATCAATCAAGGGTATCTAATTTCCACTTAATAAGAGTTCCAGAGACAAACATAAAATCAAGAGAAAGAAATAATAAAAGAAATAATAGAATAAAACTTGTCAGAACCAAAAACAGAAGTCTTCAAATTAAACTGTCTCACTGGAGGCAGAGCAAGATAAACGAAATCACACCCATACCTAAGGGCATACTTAAAAAACTTCAGCATAGCAAGACAAACAAAATGACCAAAAAGTATCCACAGGAAGAAAGAAGTTAGCTACAAGGAAGAAAAAACAGATTAGTATCACATTTCTCATCAGACACACTGACTCTTGGAAACTAAGGGAACAATGCCTTCACAGATAAAACAGGAAATTATTTTCAACTTAGAATTCTGTACCTAGCCAAAGTTTCAATCTAACTGTAAAGAGGTTATAAAAACATTTTTGTACCTACACATAATCAGTAGGTGTATTTCCCTTTCTGTGAAAAAAAAACATTACTTGAGATACACTACAGTTAAATTAAGAAGGAAACCAAAAAAAAGGAAGAAATAAGATCCAAGAGAACCCATAATAATGCCTCTACAGCAGGCCTAGGACACATATTGGTGTATATAACAAATAGCGTAATTAAGAAACTGAATTATCTTAGGAATATAGTTTTTTAAGGCACAAGTTTTTTTCTGAAAAAAACAAAAACCACAAAAGGCATTTAGAAACTAAAAAGAATTTAAAACTGTAGAAGAAATTTATGATCCAAGTAGGAAGCATATTAAAATGTCATTGGGAATTTCCTGGCAGTCCAGTGGTTAGGACTCTGCATTTTCACTGCCGGGAACCTAGGTTTGATCCCTGGTTGGGGAATTAGGATCCCACAAGCCACGTGGCCAAAAAAAAAAAACGTCATTGCTTGGGGCAATAGAAATCTGAGAAAGACAACCTGCTTGACTTTTATGCTTAGAGCATCTTCTTCCAAACTGTACAGATTTAGGGATGTAAGATTCTGTTTCTTTTTCTTTTTTTTTTAACCATTTATAAAATGTATTTGTATTTTTAAATTACTCAAGTAATACATGAATATAAACATTACAAGCATTCATAAACATTGCAAATACAGGGCTTCCCTGGTGGCGCAGTGGTTGAGAGTCCCCCTGCCGATGCAGGGGACACAGGTTCGTGCCCCGGTCGGGGAAGATCCCACATGCCGCGGAGCCATGCCGCGGAGCGGCTGGGCCCGTGAGCCATGGCCACTGAGCCTGCATGTCCGGAGCCTGTGCTCCGCAACGGGAGAGGCCACAACAGTGAGAGGCCCGCGTACCGCAAAAAAAAGAAAAAAAAAACAAACATTGCAAATACAGAAATAAATATTTTTTTTAAAAAGCAATAGTGCTTCTCACCCACCACATAAATGCCACCTCTTCTGATTCTGTTTCTTTTTCCATGGATTTTTACACATACAAATATTTACATAATCATCATATTTTAAATGCTTATTAGTTTTCATTTCAAATTCAATTTACAGAAATGACATGAAAGCTCTGTTTATAACAATGGCAAAGAATTCAAGCTATAAAACTTGACCATGTAAAGTACTGGTACATGTAAAGTCCTAACAGTTGGCAGATTTTGAAAAGAGAAAGGAAAAGAAGAAATGGAGGAGGGGGACCAAAGGGTTCATCTTATATAATTGGAAGGAAAGAGAAGTGTCTAACAATTATCAGGAGACAATTTAAGGAGGGGGAGCGATCAGATACAAATTTAACTAAAAAGTAAACAACTAGAGGTATAAGCATAATATGTAACATTAATACTTAGTAATCAGAAAAGACAAATCCAGAAATGGTCCAAAATAGTTTTGTTGGAGAAAGTGATTCTCCAAATATAGCCCAGGACCAAGTGAGTCCACAGACCCTTTTCAGGGGATCCACGGGTCAAAACTGTTTTCCTGATAATACCAAAATGTTATTTTCCTTTTTCAATCTTACTTTGACATCATTGTACAGTGGAGTTCTTTAGAGGCTACATGATGAATAATATTACAACAGATTGAACACAGAAGCAGAGATGAGAATCCTCTTGCCTTGTATTAATCCAGACATTAAAGAGATGTACAAAAACAAACAATACTATTCTTCTCACTATCATGGAAAATCTTTTTCATTATTTTTTCCTTAAATGGCATTTTTTAATGTTAATATGCAATGGGTTTATCATTATCATTTTTAAATGGATTAATAAATAAATATTTTATAATTTTCTCAGTTTCTAATGTGATAAATATTGATAGATTAGCAAACGCTCTTTGAGGTCTTTAATAATTTCTAAGAGTCTAAAAGGGTCCTGAGATCAAAAAGTTTTCTCTGAGGAGTAAGACAAGGGTGAGGAAAGGGAAAATTTCCTGTTCCCATGTGCACACCTCTATCCTGTTTTAACTATTTGCATGCACATACATTACTATTTTTTATTGAGATATAATTGCCATATAACATTATATGAGTTTCAGGTGTACAACATAATGATTCAAAATATGTATATATTGTGAAATGATCACTACAGTAAGTCTAGTCACTCTTTAATAGCAATTTTTAAGTGCACGTGCAAATAAGACAGTTGTGTTCAGATAAGAGAGGCACAAAAATAGTAGCCTCACACCAATGATGACTAGATTTTCAGGAAATGGAAGCATTTTTCCCAGGAAAGATTATTACACATTGAGATCAACCAACAGGTTTTACCTGTGGAAAGCCTTTAGATGAACCCAGAGAAGCCACTTCCTTGTAGACCTTAAGTGTATTTCTGGGCAGAGGAGAGGACTTGGCTAGACAACTCTGGGGATTCCTTAGAGACTCCAGGATACAGTGTTCCTTGGAGTGCTAACCTGATAACCTTCATGTTCAATAACGTCAATTTAATATCTCCTTCTAAATTCTTTTACAGCATATAGATAGATGCCACATAAACACATATGCAGATAATAACTCTGTGTTTGTAATGCCAGTTTTCTTTCATGAAGCTTAAACTGCCTTACAAACACCACCTCAGCCCAATTTCTTGTCCAAAAAGTATACTTGTTCAGAGCCAGAATATATACTTCTCTCATGATTACTTCTCTCTCTCTCTCTCTCCCTCTTTCTCTCCTTCTCTTTCTTCCTAGATTTAAATATAGTCTTTTAGAGACTGTTAAAAAAAAACATGATTCTTTTGGAAATGTCAAAATTTCCTAAGTAAAATCTATTATACTACTTATTGCCAAAGTCAGGGAAGCCAATTAAACTGTAATTTTACTTTTGGCTTTAAGATGCCAGAAACTGTAGCCAAGATTATATTTCAGCAATCTAAATTAATTTAGCTTTCAATGGCTGTTCAAAAGGAAAGTAAAAAGGACAATCTTGGTGACTCCAGTGCGCTATCCTTGTAATCCACATCAGGTTACAATTGTTTTGTTTTCATATCATTGATGAGCATTGTTTATGCCATGAATAATGTTTATACTTATTTGTCTTGCTTTCTCAAAAGACCACAGACCAAAGACAAGAAGGACAAGAAGCATATCAAGAAATTATACCATCAAAGACGTTGTATCATGAGACACATCTATTATTTCCGAAGACATAAAGGAGTTACGTGGGAAGTGTGCTCTCCAGCTAACATTCGATATGAAGATATCTTTGGACTGGACATAACTATTTAGAAGCTTGAAATAATAAGTCGTTTTTATTGAAAACCTACTATGTGCTAGACAGTGTGCTAAGTACTTTATATTAGTATTTCATCAGTCCTAACAACCACCCTACATTAGATATTCTTATCTAATATTATTATGCCCCATTTGTATGTAAATAAATTGAAGTTTACAAGAGGTTAGTAATTTGCCCAAGGCTTCAGAACTAGTATATGGCGAAGCCAGGACTCAACCCCAGATCTGCTTCATTCTATAGCCCACGTCTTAACCACTTTGCCAAACGTGAAGAGCTTATGAATGGCATCCTACAAGTATGAGACAATGAATCTTCAATAGTTTATCAGCCATCACTTAGAATGGGCACTTTACTATGAGCCCAAGACATACAACAGAGGTCATCTTAAGGAACATTTATTGAATGTCTACTATACTCAAGACACTATACTAGAAGATGCTAAGAAGGGAATCAGAGAGACAGGTCGGGCAGCTGATCTGAATGGGGACTGCAGTCTAGTGAGGGAGAAAGCCATCCTAACACAAGGTAGAATTAAATAAATGGAGAGACATGAGCTCGCAAAGGGAGGCTTCATAGTAGACGTTTAAACAGCATCTCAAAGAGTGAATGGGACTTTTTTATATGTAAAGAATCAAGGAAAGGAACATAAACTGAGACCAGGGTGCGCTTAAAGGCACAGAGGAGATAGACCCAGGGACACCCAAGGGGCACAAACGATCTAGTGTGGCTGGGTATGTTGAGACTGAGCATGTGAAGATAGAAAGATATTTGGGACCAGATTTCAGGAGAATTTCTACACCTTCATAAAGAAATTGGAAATCTCTTCCGGGGAAAAAAAAAAAAAAAAGCAAGGAGTTTGCAGGAAAGGGAAATGATGATATCAGAAGCCATGTTGGTTACTATATTAGTCAACATAGGAAATGATGAAAGTCTAAGCTTTAGAGTGACTGAGAAAAAGATGAGGAGAAAAACAAAAGACAGCAAGTGAGATGTGGGATAAGAAGTAGATAGCTCCTTAGTTGACTAGAAAACATCCATAACATGGTATACAAAAACCGAAGGAACTTTTTGGCCAACCCAATAAAATGAGAAAAGTAGAAGAAACGATATAACATATTTGGTTTGACACATCTTAATCTTGAGGTACCGAAAGGAAAATCTATGCAAAGATATCAAGTAACAGTGGCAAATTCGAGCCTGGGAACTGAAAGAAATGTTGATGCTAGCTAGAGGCATATGTTAAGGAATTATCAGCATGAAGATGACAGGGGAGGTTATTAGGCAGGATTTGAATGAGGACAGAGGGCAGAATTCTAGTGAACTCCAATTTTTAAGGGGTAGACAAAGGAAGAGGAGCTGGTTAAGATAACAGAGCAGTAGACAAACATCAGGAAACTATCTTCATAGAAGGCAAGAGGGAGGAATATTTTCAAGTAGTGAGTGATCAGTGCCATATGCTCCTGGGTGATTAACTAAAATGAGGCTGGGAAGAGACTTGGCGCCAATATGGCCCCATAATCTTTACGCCCCTTCTCATGCGCGTTCTCATTTGCAGTCGCCACCTGCTTCTTCCTTGCTGCCTGTAGGTATTGTCAGAAGAGAGGCAGGTACAGTTTCACTGGTCAAAATGCATGTGTTCCTGGCGGATGATGCTGATGCTGGTTGCCTGCAGAGGAAGCACATCCAGGATCTTCTTCTGATTTCGATCTTAAGAGTCATTTTTTTTCCCAGTCGGACCTTTGTTCCAATACAACTCACCATCTAGTGTCTATTATAATTTACAATTTCTCACCTGATCTTGGCATATGTTAAAGCCAGAAACAGATTCTTTGTGCTTCTTACTTGAAAAATTAGTATTTCCTCCTTATGGTAAAAGAGTTAATATATGACATTTTCTATTTTACCCTAAATCCAATCACTCATTCACCAACAAGCATTTATCAAGCACCTGAAGTATATATGGCTGGGGGTGCAGTCATAAGCTAGACAAACCTCCAGCCCATGTGGAACTTACATTCTAGTGGCTGAGACAGATACTAAATGAGTGAGTGAATACAGCTGTGCAGTCTCAGACTCTCTGTCATAAGTGTTCTAGTGGAAACAGTAAAGCAGATAGTGTGGTCTACAAGGCAAGGCCTCCCTGAGAAGACATTTGAGCTGAGACTGGAATGAGGAGGGTGAAAGATCCACTCTGAGATTTGGAGAGGGAGCATTCCTGGCAGAGAGAACAGCAAATGCAAAGTCTCTGAGGCTTAGCACGGGATCTTGGCAAGTTCAAAGAATAATATTTCCTGGGCTTCCCTGGTGGCGCAGTGGTTGAGAGTCCGCCTGCCGATGCAGGGGACATGGGTTTGTGCCCCGGGCCGGGAAGATCCTACATGCCGCGGAGCAGCTAAGCCCGTGAGCCATGGCCACTGAGCCTGCGCATCCGGAGCCTGTGCTCCGCAGCGGGAGAGGCCACAACAGTGAGAGGCCCACGTACGGCAAAAAAAAAAAAAAAAAAAAGAATAGTATTTCCTTTGGATATGTACCCAGCAGTGGAATGGCTGGATCATATGGTAGTTCTATTTTTAGTTTTTGGAGGACCCTCCATAATGTTTTCCATAGTGACTGTGCTAATCTACATTCCCACCAATAGTGCACAAGGGTTCCCTTTTCTCTACATCCTCGCCAGTGTGTGTTATCTCTGGTCTTCTTGATGACAGCCATTCTAACAGGTGTGAGGTGATATCTCATTGTGTTTTGATTTGCATTTTCCTCATAATTAGTGATGTTGAGCACCTTTTCATCTACGATTTGTATGTCATCTTTGAAAAACACCTATACAGGTCCTTTGGCCATTTTTCAATCAAATTATTTGGGTTTTTTGTTTGTTTTGTTTTTGCTATTTGAGTTGTATGAGTTCCTTATATATTTTGGATATTAACCCCTTATCAGATATATGTTTTGCAAATATTTTCTCCCATTCTGTAGATGAGTGTAGTTAATAATACTGTATTGTGTATTTGGGATTTGCTAAGACAGTAGATCCTAAGAAATTTGAAATTGTGTATTTGAAATTTGTTAAGTCTCTACACACATACACACACGGGCACACAAATGGTAACTGTGTGAGTTAATGGATGTGTTAATTAACTTCACTGTGGCAATTATTTTACAGTGTATACATATATTAAATCATCACATTGTACATCTCAAAAAATCATGTTGTACAACCTAAATACATACAATTTTTATTTGTCAGAGAACAGCAGGTTCTTCTGCAACCTCAGTAAAAAGTTGAGAAGACATGAAAGACTCAGAACTTATCAGGTCCCACTTCCTCCAGCATTGCTCTCGTGGACTTCACTAGCTCTCCTTTCACCAAGATGTCAAATTCTTCAGATTTTCTTCCGCAATAGAAATTCTGAAAGACAGAGATTCCTAGAGATCTCTCATGTCTAATTCATTTATCTAAACAAAGTAAGGGAGAAAGACTCAGAATTCTTTTCTTTGGGCCCCACAAGTACAGGATGGTTAATTTGCTTCAGTATTAAATTCTGGTGAAGAACTATTACCCTCTTCTTGGAAACAGTATGCCTGACAAAAGATGCCATCAGAAGGAAATGCCGTGTTTATTTACTTCCTTTTTAACCCCTCAGCTTACTTTTGCACAGCCCTGATGCCTAATTACTTCTGGCACTCTGCCCTTGTTCATGGGTACTTAGCTACACATACTGTATATTTATGACTGTCCAGAGAACAGCTAACCATTGACCACTTCAGGCTTCCTCCATGGCTCCATTTGAGAAACTGTTGACAGGGAATGAATAATTTAGTACATGTGGTTAAAGAACAATTTGCTGGAGAGGAAAACCCAGAAGATGTTCTAATTCTGAATAAAGATAATGTATGATTTACATTTCTTAGGATGTAGGTAGCTTGCTATACATTGCTTAGGACTATAAGGAAGACTATTAACCATTAAAAAAAGAATGACCTGGAAACAAAATCTTAAGGGTGGTCATTAGGGGTTAAAATTCACATTTCCTGGTTTTCCCACTACTACCCAAAGAGAGAAACACAAATTTACTCTTCAAAAGTCAAAAACAAGGGACTTCCCTTGTGGCACAGTGGTTAAGAATCCGCCTGTCAATGCGGGGGACACAGGTTCAATCCCTGGCCCAGGAAGATCCCACATGCCGCGGAGCAACTAAGCCTGTGTGCCACAACTACTGAAGCCCACGCTCTAGAGCCCTCGAGCCACAACTACTGAAGCCCACGTGCCTAGAGCCTGTGCTCTGCAACAAGAGAAGCCACCGTGATGAGAACCCCGTGCACCGCAATGAAGAGTCGCGCCCGCTCGCCACAACTAGAGAAACCCCGCGTGCAGCAACGAAGACCCAATCAGCCAAAAATAAATTAATTAATTTTTAAAAATAAATAATAAAAAAAAGTCAAAAACAAGTAATGTTTCTTGTGCAACTGTCAGGTAGAAATCCTGAATAGGCAACTGAATTACTGCAGTAGGAAAAGGCATCGTGAAATACTGCTGAGTTAGTTTGCAGCTTTATTCCCTTACAGAAGATTACCTATCTATCTGTTTATCTATCCATCTATCTTTCTACCTATCTATCTATATCTATTTTAGACTCAAGGAATATATCTACAGCCAGATCTGTAGATATAAATTAGTGTCGTGAAAAGCTACTTGTGAGGTGATACCTCATTGTAGTTTTGATCTGCATTTCTCTAAGAATTAGTGATGCTGAGCATCTTTCCATATGCCTCTTGGCCATCTGTATGTCTTCTTTGGAGAAATGTCTATTTAGGTCTTCCACCCATTTTTTGATTGGGTTGTTTGTTTTTTTGATATTGAGCTGCATGAGCTGCTTGTATATTTTAGAGATTAATCCTTTGTCAGTTGCTTCGTTGGCAAATATTTTCTCCCATTCTGAGGATTGTCTTTTGTCTTGTTTATGGTTTTACTTGCTGTGCAAAAGCTTTTAAGTTTAATTAGGTCTCACTTGTTTATTTTTGATTTTATTTTCATTACTCTAGGACGTGGGTCAAAAAAGATCTTGCTGTGATTTATGTCAAACAGTGTTCTGCCTATGTTTTCCTCTAAGAGTTTTATAGTGTCTAGAGTCTGTCATACAGAGTGAAATGTCAGAAAAAGAAAAACAAATGTCATATATTAATGCATATATGTGGAATCTAGAAAAAATGGTACAGATGAACCTATTTGTAGGGCAAGAATAGAGACACAGACATAGAGAAGAGATGTGTGGACACAGAGGGGGAAGGGGGGTGGGATAAATTGGGAGATTGGGATTGACATAAATACACTACCATGTGTAAAACAGGTAGCTAGTGGGAGCCTGCTGTATAGCACAGGGAGCTCAGCTCAGTTCTCTGTGGTGACCTAGATGGGTGGGATGGGGGGAGCTGAGAGGGAGGTCCAAGAGGGAGGGGATATGTGTACACATATAGCTGATTCACTTCGCTGTACAGCAGAAATTAACATAACATTGTAAAGCAATTATACACCAATTTTTTTTAAAAAGCTATTTGTGATATAATTAAAATCTGTCTTTTATCATTGGAAAAATATATGAATATTAAAAATATACTAAAATATTTAAAATATAATTAAATAACATTAAAATATTTAAAGTATAATTATATATAATTAAAATAATTATAAAATATACATATACTGAGAGATTGATCCTACATAGGACCTACAAAGGAAATGATACTAGTTCTTCCTGAAAGCGGGATTTCACCTGACACTAGGTATGGCCTGCAGTTCAACTCTTTGCCCCTTTTTTTTTGGTAATTATATCTCCTCCATTTTTATTGCCTTTGCCCTTTTTTGTATTAGGGTCTGCTCACTGTTAAAGAATGAAGAGAAGAAGAAGACCACAGAGGGCAGTTGAGGCTTTGATCACGTGCAGTATGGCAAAACAGCCCATGAACTACAAAAGAAAGGAAAACGTGGTTACAATTAATTCTATCATTTAATACGGCCATCTCCTGACATATAATATTGGAACATCTATTTCCATAAGTTCCTAAAGAAGGGGACCTTCTATTTCCTCTCACTTTCTTTGTTGACCAAAACAAACAAAAGAAACCCACAAAAAACAAAAATAAAACAAAACAAAAACACACAGAAGTCTGCAAATAAGAAATAAGAGTCTTATTTGGAGTCTTAAGAATTGCAATTTGGGAGACACGGATATGGGTAAAACTGAAAGAATGTTCTGGGGAAAAGAAAGAGTCAGGTGCTTATAAAGGGAAAGCCATGAGGCTGTACTCTGACACAAGAAAAGAAATACTTGTCCTTAAGGAATAGGCTGTCATGAGTTATTTAGGGTAAGCGTTTGATAAGTATCCTGCATTCTGGAACTTTGGACAGATGTTCTGGATGCCTATGTTAAGATAGTAAGTGGTCAAAGGTCAGGTTTCATCTGGGCTGAGATGTGCATAAGTCACACTTCCTCAGTGGCCCCCTGGCTCCATTTTAGAGAGCTCTCTTAGTACCAACTCCATTTCTATTTTCCTTTCACACCTTCAGGAATGAAATGGGCATTCACCGCATTTGTCATTCCATGTCCAATCAGCAGGAATAAACGGACCAGATAGGTGCGCCCATACAATGCAACTATTAGTTATAACCAGAGTGAATTAATGAGCTTCTGTAACCTTTTATGTTCAATATTATGACCCACTTTACTCCTGCAGGTTAAAATTGATTCTTTGCAACTCTGAAAGAAGGAAAGCTCGTCAGATTAAAGTTTAAGAAAGGAGAGTCTTTTTTTCTAAGATGGTTCCTCCAAGCTCAAAGTCTCCAGGAATCTGCTAGGTATTCTTTGTCTCATATGCTATGTCTCACTGAAATAAATCTTAAAATATTCAATATTTGGGATAATTCAAGCTCTTTGGAGTTTTGGATTACAGCATTTCACGAGAGGGAGCAGAGTTATCTATAAGAGAAAGCCAACACACATCAAGCCTGTTTCGCAAACCAGAGCTCTGGGAAAAGAAAAAGGAGTAAGGAGTGTTGACAAGAGATTTATTTTTCAGACATGTAAAACCTGAGTGTCTGATTCTCAGTGAAAACAGTACATGGGGAACTTCTTAATTACTCTGCTCAGACTACAGAGAAGTAGAAATATGTTTAGTGACCTCTAAAAGTAAATATCTCAACACAGAAAATAAGCAACTGGAAAAGAAATTAATAAAAAATATTCCTTAATGAGGTTCTTGGTCAGTAATTTCTTATGTCTTATTGAATGAAAACTAAGGAATAATGTAAAAGGTTTACAGCAAATTCTGTATTTTTAACATAGTAAAATCTAGGCTAAATATAGATATCTATAAATAACTAAATTTTATTTTTTATAAAGTCAGAAATATCCAATTATCTCCTTGTTAAGAATGATCAGTAATTAAATAAGTAATATTTCAAAGAATTAGTTAAATCCTAATGTCAATCCCCCCAAAACTGAAGACCTGCTTGGGACATATATTTCATAATTAATGTTATGCTATCGAGTTAGGTATTTTTCATATAATTTTTAATGTATATTATTAATACACTAGGATGACTGTTCAAGTTTTCAGAGAACTGTCCCATGTCCCAGGAAACTCCTCAGTCCTGGGCAAACAGGGATGGTTGTTTACCTATCACTAAAATCTGTATTATAGCATCTCTATATGATCTCAACAATAACTTTTATAAGGCTCCATCAGAAAACTAGGTTAAGCACATATTTGGGGCCTGCATCCCTCTCATGGTAAATATATAGGCTATAGTTATGATTGGATAACAGAACTAATTTAGGTTGACAGGAGTTTAAGGTAAACTAGGAGAATAAGAAGATAGATAATGTAGACTAAGGAAAACAAATGAATTTCCACAGTAACATTCTTTCCATCAGTATTCATAAGCTGTACTTTAAACTGAGAAAATGTTAGTCCCAGATTCTTTAGCATGGGAATCACTAATCTTAATAATATGGAAAGAGCAATGAAAGCATGGAAATTTCCATAGGAATATCAAATTTTCCTCAATCATATTGATTTATTGACATGCTTAACAATGGACTTCTAAAATATATTCTTACCACAGGAGACTCCCTAAAGGGAATTACTTAGAGATCAAGGTTATTCATTTTAAGTGAATTTGACAATAATAAACTGTTTAGTAGTTTTATGGTTAACATAGACAATAATTTCCAGAGAATTTTTGGACCCCCAGCTAAGAAGCATAGCCAATTTTCTGAGAAGTCTAAATAATGTGCAATTTCTTCAGTACCTGATGCCAGGGAATCTATTATTTCTCAGTTTAAAGCCTTTGTTGTATCTGCTTTTCATTTAAGCTCAGGAGAAAACATTTTGTTTCTGGAATTGTTTCTTGGAAAAGGGAGTAAGCCATTCAGTGCATTACCAAAACCTAAAGCTTTATTGCCTTCTCTTGCTTCAGCACCATATATTGCTGCCTGAAAATACCCCACACATGTGGTCCTGTCATTTGGCAATAAAAACATCGGATCCAGCAGTGACGAAAGATTCACGTTTGAAGGAAAGCAATGCAAGATAATTTCACTGCTAGCACTTAGAGAGGGTCCAAATAAACTCGACAACACATCCAATATACAAGGTACATTAACAAGGAGAATACTCCGTACCACAGGGCACATTCCAACCAAGCACTTTTCAAAATGAGAAGCTTATGCCAATGAAAGTAATGAGCACTTTCTTACACCGAACCGAAGGGAAATCAGACATCGATGGGAAGGACACTTACTCAGACACTAATCTGCTTTTGATTATTAATGTGTTGCTCCTTCTAAGGCAGATACAGCAACATTCAGAAAGGAAGAAAAAAGACTTCCAAACTTGAATTCTGTTTTTCTCAAATAAATTATCTAAAAGATTATTCATTGTGTGGTTTTTAACTTTTTCTGGTCCTTCTGTTGTTCTTTATATCCTTCTTTTAAGTACTTGCTGAATGCATTTCCATGTGACTCTGTGACATGCTCAGAAAACAGGATAACTCTGGGACCTAAGCAAGGATGAGCACACAAGTTTTACTGAGGCTCAACTTCCCTCATGTTCCGAGGGGAAAAGACATATGATTCAGTTTTATCACCCATATGTAATATAAAGTCTGTACTAAAGCCAAACAGTTGTGGGAAAATATATGTTTTAAATACAATCTCCTGAACTCTACACATTTAATTCCAGTAGTGGTACTAGTATCTTACGTTACAGTTTCACAAAGCACTCATGTATATTTTATTTCATTTGATCATCATAGAATCCTCTTAAGTGAATGGAATAATAGTATTCTTATTTTATAAATGAGGAAAATTGAGACTCACAGATTCCATACTAGGCACACATTTTAACACTTAATTCAACATCCCTTCCACTACCCCATGCTACCCCTTTAACTAGAGTAGCATATATTTTCTGAGTGTCTACCATGCACTAGATACTGTGCCAGGGAGCTGTGAATACAGTGGTAAATAAGAAAACCTCAGACCCGGTCCTCAAAAGAATTTTAATAAAAATTATTATTTGATAATTTACACAAAATCAGTTATATAGTAACTAAGGTCATTGAATGGATAGAAAATTTACTGACTAGGCTGGAAAATGTAACACCAGAAAATAATTAAGATTAGAGAAGTTTTATATAAGTATAATTTGAAACGTATTTACAAGGCTCCATTAATCCCCAAATTTCAGTTTTTTAACACAATATGTTTTTCTCTCATGCATGTAAAGCCAGTCTGTAGACTAAAGAACGTGGGGGAGGGAAGGCAGCTCTGTTCCATGCAGTCATTCATGAGCTGTATTGGCAGAAGTTTAGCTGTCTTCAACAGGGGGCTCCCACGGTTGCCTTGGACATCGGTATCCAACTGGCTGACTAGGAAAGAGTGGAGAAAATCAAGTGGCTTCTGTGGGTCCAGTTATCCATCTATGTTCCATTGTCCAGAATTGTGTCTCATGCCTAACTTAACTGCAAGAGAGGTTGTAAAATGTAGATCAACTGTGCCCAGGATGAAAAAGAAACTGATTTTCTCAACAGCTATCCATTACCTGTCACAACCAATCTCTAGTTGGGTAACCTAAAAGAAATTATTTAATCTCTACAGTTGCCTCTGAAAAATGGAGATACTGTATCTCATTGCATCCAAAACACCATCTTTTTTTAAGCTCTGCTATTATTTTATGTGCCACTAAGTAAAAGAAAAAACAGTACCACCAACTAAACTAGATTCGTACATACCATCAATTCCAAAAGACATTCTGACTTAGCGATATTAAAATATGAGGGGAAGGGAGGATGCAATGAATTGAGGAAATATAGTAATAATATTTGCCTCCTTGGATTATTGGAAAATTAAATAAAGCAGTGTACCAAAAAAATAGGTCATGTTGCAGAATCACCACAGAGTTCTAAGTTATTAGCTAAAACAACAGTCACATACAACCAAATCAAACAAAACCTACACAAAAACAAATCTTGGCTTGGAAATACACAGCAGGTATTGAGGCATTCTTGCAACTGTCAAGCAGAGTCACTACAGGGCAAACCCTGAGTGCCGTCCACCCCCTTTCCAATCTTTCCTATGACCATTACTCCCTGTTGAACCTCCTAGGCTCAGAGAGAGGAAAGAAAAGCAACAGACAGAAGCAGACAGCAGCTTCCCTTCTTGGAATGTTCCCTGGTATTGATACAGATGTTTCAAAGTCCTTCTTTGAGGCAGAACAATGTAATGACTGAGACATGCTTCTCACGTCAAATGATTCAGATTTGAATTGCAGATCCTCCAAATTAACTAACTTCCCTAAACCTCTGCTCTCCTCATGCATGGTATGGGGATAATGACAGTATACATCTCTGGCTGTTAAATGAGATCATCCGTGTGAAGTCCTTAGCACTGCACACGGCTTATAGTAAGTACTTAATAAGCATAGCAGTTATTTGAACCTATGATTCTTACCCTACCCTCTTGTGCCTTTTGTGAGTCATTACCCATCAGAAACTACACGAGGACCTTGCAAGGAGCCATAAAAAAACAAAACCCTATCCTCATTTTTCTCCACTCCTTCTTCCTGAACCCAGCAACTAGAATAACAGTACTGCTTTCTCTGTAGTACTGGGTCCACCATAACTTTATACCCCTACAGCCTTTTCTCAGAACTGCTGGGAAGGAGATCCTATGTTCCTGTATTTTGTCTCATCAGCATCCTAAATCATAACAATATTGCCTCATTCCTCAGACCAAAGTAAAGACCTTGAAAATAACCACTAAGTAAAAAAACACCCTAGAAATTATAGATCAGTCACTATAATTTTTGCTTTTGTTTGTTCGTTTTCCACTTTAAAACCATTACTGACACCATGTATAAACGGAGGATACAAAGAGATCTAGATCTGGATCTAGACATAGATATGATGTCATGCAAGGTCACCACAAAGTTCTAAGTAGTCACTCAACCTAAAAAGATAAAGTCATCCATCAACAAAAATCATGCATATACATGCACATTCTATATGTATAGAGTAATAATATACAACCTAATGATGTAGAATGAAGAAGGAACACAAGGGAATGTAGTTCTGTTGACCAATATCATCCATGTTGATCAGCAGAAACATCATTTCACAGAATACAGTGTAGCAAGATTAGATCATTTCCCTGAGCAAATAAATTCCATCTCATAATTGTTGATGACATAAGTCATCATAAGTAGTTTACTAACTAGTTTATTAGTGCTTTTATTAGTAACTAACCTCACAAAGAAACTAATCCACCTCTTAATTAATCTAAGGTGTGAATCCTGCTTCAGGTAAGGAAAAGTATTATGTGAAAATCAGGTGATCATTGCTAATTCATATCCATTTTAATGGATCAGTGTTTGATCTTATCTGACGCAACCAATATAATGCTACAAGTAGACAGTCACATCCCCTGGTGAACTATCTGGATATCTTTTCTGCACAGGGAAATTTCACAAAATATTGCTGCCAGTACTTCATTACTAGTGAACCTACTACAGAAGTATTTCTTTAAAACACAGTACTGTTCTATTACAAATATTCTATCTTAATTGTTCTTACTTCATTACTAGTGAACCTACCACAAAAGAAGTATTTCTTTAAAACACAGTACTGTTCTATTACAAGCATTCTATCTCAATTTTTCTGATGATTAAAGGGGATTTTAATTATACAATCAATGAGAAAATAGATAGAAACCATCTGGACATTGTTCTGTTTTCTGCCAAATAATTTTCTTTTGTTTTACATATCAATGACTTAAGCTAACAAAGGAATTTCAGTGCCAGTCATTTGTCCTTGGCAGGGCTGGATCTTTTTTATGTTATGAAAGATCTTTTAAATTTACTGATTGAGAGTCAAATTATCCCACACGGTCAGTGAATTAACCTCAACATTTTCCTACACATAAAACGAAGAACAAAGGGTATTTTTTAATTACTTGATCTTTAAAGCATACAAACTTTAAATCATTTTGTGCTTCAATGTTTTTACTAATCAGGGTGGTCAAAACTCAAAACACTTTCTCTTTTTTGAGATGCTGATGGAAAATGCTTAACCAGTAGGGTACTTAAAAAAAAAAAAAGTACTATGGTTTTAAATGAAATAAAAGAATGGAGAAGGACATGGCATGAAAGAAACAGAGAGCCTTCCAAAAGTTATATTGCTATAATACTGGGCGGCCAGTCTGCACGAAGTAAACCTTTAGGAAACTCTAGCAGAGAAGACTCCTGGGGACAGACTGCCCAGGAGTCTAGCTGCAAGTATGAGGACCTAGAGGGGTGGGATAGGGAGGGTGGGAGGGAGACACAAGAGGGAGGAGATATGGGGATATAGGTATATGTATAGCTGATTCACTTCGTTATACAGCAGAAACTAACACACCATTGTAAAGCAATTATACTCCAATAAAGATGTTTAAAAAAAAAAAAAACAAAGGGGAAGGGAGTAGGGATAAATTAGGAGGTTGGGATTAACATATACATACTACTATATATAAAATAGATAATCAACAAGGACCTACTGTATAGCACAGGGAACTCTATTTAATACTCTGTAATAACCTATATGGGAAAACAACCTGAAAAAGAATAGATATATGTATGTGTATAACTGAATCACTTTGCTGTACACCTGAAACTGACACAACTTTGCAAATCAACTATACTCCAATATAAAATAAAAAAAATTTTTTTTAAAAAGTGAACTACCTGAAAAAGCAAATCAACTATTAGGTCAGAAACTAAAATTCACTTCTGCCATTGCTCCTAGAATGGAAGAAAAAGTGGCATGTTGGCCATGGACTTTGCCACATTTCTCTGGTAAGCACCATGATTTTGACTTTGAAAGGTGAGTTTTGTTTCTTAAATCTACTCTTTGTAGGGAACTGCACAAAATAGAAGGTAGCTCCTTCCATGGAGCAAAGAAGCAATAAGATTTTTTTCAGCATTCTCTAGAAGCATCTCTGTAATAAGCAGGATTTGTTGATTCGATAGGTGGGTATAAAAAACCAGTAGCGTCTGGGACTTGGAAATTTAGTGTCCAAAGAATACTAAAGAATTACATTACCATTTACAGTAGGGAAAAGAAGGAACTGATTTGAAAGTCTGATTCACAGCTATATATTTTAGAGATAATCTGTGGGACTAACACACAAAAGTTTTTCAAAGATATCTTAAACATTTCTTTGGCGGGAAAGGAAAGAACCGGAAATTGTTATAAGATTTATTAAACTGTCAACAGTTCTGAAAGGAAAGAATTTGACCAAGAAACATTTTTCTCCCTTGGACACCTCTTTAAAACAACAACGATGATCTGTTTGGGGTTAGGAAGTACTATGAAAATTCACAGGGGAAAAAAATCAAGGAGAGAAAATTACCTTTTATCTGTTACCAAGCTGACACTAGTTTACTATCCTCATTTTTTGAAAAAATTCACAATTTATTATAGTCAGATGAACTTCTTTGATTGTTATTACTTTCAAGAGGTGATTCTCCAAGGTGATTCTCTTAACTCCATTACTGAAAGTTAGGGGAAGACAGAATTTAATGACTCAGTATGTGAGGTCAAAAAAACTGATCCCAACCTAAAGATAAATTTTTATCGTACTGTAAGGATTTTTGATGAAAAAATTTTAAATTAAATTAGTGAGCTTCCAACAAACATAATGAAATTATTCTGTCTTCACCTTAATATTTATAGATCCTTGTTGATTACCAGACTTTAACTTGTATAACTCCCTGTAAATTAAATACAGTGTATTAAAAGGGATGATGTAGGTATTTTTAAATAAAATAAACACATTTTCAAAAAGCTACGTGGTAAGGTGTATTTTAGAGATATCTGCAAAGGGAACACTAGAAGTAGTCATATTGGAAACTGTAAATGGAATGGAGATGATGGGGGCAAAGAGGAGATATAGCAGTGTTGGGGGAGGGCCATGGCCTTTGGCCATAAACTGCTTGGCATTTGAAACATGGCCCTGGCTCTGGCTACCTTTAGCAAGTTACTCTATAAACTTCAGTTTCTTCCTACGTCTTAGAACTGTTTTGAGGATTGTGCGGGAGGAGAAAATTTTCCTCTACCCTTCTAGGTTCTCCTGGCTGGTCTAAGAATTAAATTGACATGAGACAGATTAACAGGAGAAAATTAAACGAAAGTTTAATAACACATATACATGGAAGAGACCCAGGAAAACTGAATAACTCACCAAAATGGCTGAAACCTTCACTTTAAATATCACCTTAGCTAAAGACAACAGAGGATGTTGGGAGTAGTGATTTGGAACTTCGAAGGGGAGGAAAGCAATTGACATGAAGATAGAAAAGCAAATGTTTGGTAAATAAATGTTCGCTGGGCCCTGCAGAGACAGTGGGACACAGGAATTTTAACAAGCAGACTTTGCTATACTCCTATACAAAGTCTACTATACCTCCTGTCTACTATACCTAGTTCATACTACAGTGAACTATGGTGATACCTCCCTTTCTGGAATGGTCCTCCATTTAAATTCCCTAGGCAGCTAAGGAGGAAGTAAAAAGAAAGACTTCCTGACTCTTCTGTTCCTTAAAAATAATCAATTTAGGGCTTCCCTGGTGGCGCAGTGGTTGGGAGTCCGCCTGCCGATGCAGGGGACACGGGTTCGTGCCCCGGTCCAGGAAGATCCCACATGCCGCGGAGCGGCTGGGCCTGTGAACCATGGCCACTGAGCCTGCGCATCCGGAGCCTGTGCTCCGCAACGGTAGAGGCCACAACAGTGAGAGGCCTGCGTACTGCTAGAAAAAAAAAAAAAAGTCAACTTAATTGAAACCTCAGGCCAAAGAGACACATTTTGGGGTGGCAAATTTTGCTCCCTCACAGGGTTAAATAAGATTGCATATGTTATATGCCTTACATAACATATATAACTATATATGTGCTACATACCACCACAGTACCAGGTACACAAAAGATAGTAAACATGAATGCTCTGTCCCCTAGACTGAAGGAGTGAGGTAGGAGAAGGAAGCAGTGAAGGGACAGTGAAGGATGCAAGTGGATGATGAGCTAACCTGGGACAACAGAGATGCTGTGGTGTGCTGCCGGGGCCCCACTTCCTACGGCCACCAACAGGGTTGCCTGCTGACAGGTCACAGCAGAGTCCCTTTCAGGGACTGGCCTGAATAGAGGTGTCTCTCCCAAAGCCATACCCCGTCCCGGAGGCAGCTGCCTTCAATGGCTGGAGGAAAAGGCATCCAAAGGCTCAACTCAGGACATCCATAAAGTGCCGTCCCAGCTTCAGAGTGCCGGATGGGATCCACTGGGACTCCTGCTGCAAATGCAGCACAGATCATCTTCTCCCACTGCCCAGTACAGCTTCCCTCCTCCCTTTACAGGTGCTGTTCCTGCGAACACTCCCAAATAAATCTCCCGCCTGCAAATTTCCATCTCAGAGTCTATCTCCCTAGGATAAACGGTAATATAAGTGGGGGAGAGGGTGGATTAGTTCAACGTGAAGAAGCAGGGATTTTCTGGGATTATGAATAATTCATATTATAATTATGCTAGATCATTCGCATAGTTTTTCTCTTCAACTACATGTGTGATTATCCCCATTCGACAGATTAAGAGAGGTTAAGTGATTTGCCTAATATCACAGAGCCACCAATTAACTGAAAAACTTTCAGCCCAACTTTATCCATCACTGAAGTCCGGACTCTTTCTACTGCATCATGCTGTCCCCCAACCACATCACTTTATTTATTTATTTTTTTAATATCTTTGTTGGAGTATAATTGCTTTACAATGTTGTGTTAGTTTCTGCTGTACAACAAAGTGAATCAGCTATACATATACATATATCCCCATATCCCCTCCCTCTTGCGTCTCCCTCCCACCCTCCCTATCCCACCCCTCTAGGTGGTCACAAAGCACCGAGCTGATCTCCCTGTGCTATGCGGCTGCTTCCCACTAGCTATTTTACATTTGGTAGTGTATATATGTCCATGCCACTCTCTCACTTCGTCCCAGCTTCCCCTTTCCCCCGCCATGTCCTCAAGTCCAGTCTCTACATCTGCATCTTTATTCCTGCCCTACCACTAGTTTCATCAGTACCATTTTTTTAGATTCCATATATGTGCGTTAGCATATGGTATTTGCTTTTCTCTTTCTGACTTACTTCACTCTGTATGACAGACTCTAGGTCCATACATCTCATTACAAATAACTCAATTTTGTTCCTTTTTGTGGCTGAGTAATATTCCATTGTATATATGTACCACATCTTCTTTATCCATTCGTCTGTCGATGGACACTTAGGTTGCTTCCATGTCCTGGCTATTGTAAATAGGGCTGCAATGAACATTGGGGTGCATGTATCTTTTTGAACTATGGTTTTCTCAGGGTATATGCCCAGGAGTGGGATTGCTGGGTCATATGGTAGTTCTATTTTTAGTTTTTTAAGGAACCTCCATACTGTTCTCCATAGTGGCTGTATTCGTTTACATTCCTACCAACAGTGCAAGAGGGTTCCCTTTTCTCTAGCCACATCACTCTAAATGAGAGGTGTGTGAGATGCAGTAAGAAGGGTTGAAGGCACAGTGGTTCAGATCAATTTCCCATTCACAAATCCCAACTTTTGTTAACATGGCTCAGCCTCTGTTTTCAATTTCTTGTGCCCTGAGCTTTTGGGTTTTCCTTTAAGGCTGTTTCTCAACCCCAAAAGGCCAGATATTTAGTATATGAATTTTCTCTGTGTGTGTTTCTGTCTTTTTGTCCAAACATCCTATTTTAAAGGAACATCCTATTTTAACATCCTTTAACCTACAATTAAAAGTTAAAATAAAAGAACATGCACTTTAGAGTCTGAGAACTGAATTTTAATCCCAGCCCTGTTATTTACTCGCTATGCAACTCAGAAGAATGGATTCACCTCTTGTAGCCTCTTTTTTACCATCTGTGTACGGGAGTAATAACAGCCATCTCATAGGGTTGTCGTGAGGTTCCCATGAGATAACCCACATTAAGCACATAGCACAGTGGGCATTCTATATATCCTCAATCCAACAATCTCACTCTTTTCTAAAAAACTCCCTGATGATTCTGCACAGTCAGGAAGTGAATAATTTGCCTTCCCAGACTGTGTCACATCTCCTTTACAATATACCTATTCTGACTCACAATACACATACACATTCCAGAAGCGATATCTAGCCTCTCTAGGTCTTTATCATCATGCCTCTTACCCGGGTGCTAGACATAATGTAAAACCCATCTTGAATGGTTAGAACATCTAAGTCACACTCTCTTTTCCTGGGAAGATGAGGGCTCCTCACTTCCCCTTTGTTCAGCCCTGATGCTCAGGACAAAGCATCCCATCACACCCAAAGGATCTGGGTCTTCTGAGGAACAGAAATTATTCCTGCTCAGAAAAATAGGCTGGATTCTCCTGAATTAAATATTTAGAATCCCATATTGAGACTTAAACCCACAAACTCTGATTTCCAGCAAGGGACACACCCCCTCAATCACAATCACTGTTTGGGTAGGGAAATGTTTGCCACATTTTATTTTGGAATTTGAAATACAATAATTAATATCTATTTAACACTTAACTATGTGCCAGACACTCTGCTAAGTGTTTTTCTGCATTGTGTTATTAAGCCTCATGAGAAACCTAGTTAGTTATTATAATAATCCCAATTTTATAAAAGAAGGAAAACAGTGTCAAAGAAAGTATCCTTCCCCCTGATTCTAGGAGGAATGGAAAGCTGGGGCCACCCTAGTTATCAGCTCAACCAGATTGAACAGGGAGCTGAAGGACATAAGAACTAGAGAGAACCACCAATAAGAATAAGCTTATAAGAAGAGGAAGGAGAAAAAAAGAAACCTTTTCATATTTTGAAAGGAAAATCCAAATGGAGCTGGTATTACTAAGAGAGCTCTCTAAAAAGGAACCTGGAGGCCATAGAGGAAGTGTGACTTATGCACATCTCAGCCTGGATGGAATCTGAATTTTTGAGCACTTATCGTCCTAACGAAGACATCCAGAACATCAGCCAGAAACTCAAGATACTTATCAGACCCTCACCCTAAAATAACTTGTGACAGCCTATTATCAGACCCTTTACCTAAAACAATTCATAACAGCCTATCCCTTAAGGAGAAGTATTTCCTTTCTTGTGTCAGGGTACAGCCTTGTGGTGTTTGCCTTTATAAGCTCCTGACTCTTTCTCTTCCCCGGAACACTCTTTCAGTTTTATCCAAATCTGTGTCTCCCAAATCGCAATTCTTAAGACCCCAAATAAAGCTCTTTGTTCTTTGCAGCCTCTATATTGATTATTGTTCAACAGTGCTTATATACATCAGCTTATATTTGCACTTTTCAACTTTCAAGTATTGATTTTACTATGGAGATACTTTCTAGGAAAGTAACTGAGTTTCCCCAAATTCCAGTTTTGTTTTTAGGTAGAAGAAGAAAATGGAGAGAGCTATCCATTTAGTCAATCGGGATGTTTGATTTTGTTAAAAACAAAAACAAAACAAAAAACCTCTGAAGACAAAGCAGAGGCAGGAAGCTAACTTAAAGTGACACAGCAAGGAATTCACTAGGCCAAGATTAAAGGCCAAAGTGCTGAAACCAGATAGTCTGCCTAATTCACCAAGCTTGATCTTTTTAAATAAATTTACTCTGCTGGGATGTTATTCCTTTCTCTCTCTAGGGCTTCTACTGAGTATTGACCAGATTTTTCCTGGGTCAAGTGAAGTCATTTGTTTGAATTGGTCACCCCTATTTACTAAAAATCAGACAATTTATATGTTTCACCAAGTTTGATATCTTAAGTCAAATTATGAACAAGTAAAGCTAATTTAATTGAAGAAAATGAGATCTTGCATTCTTTGATTGCAAGACTGCATGATTGCAAGATTTGCATGATTCAGTGAAGTTGAGTTGTTCATTATCTCACTTTCTCTCCCAACCCAAAGCATTGCATTGAGGTCATTTATCCAAGCCACTTTAAAATCAATTGTTAGGCTTTTTAACATCTTTATTGGAGTATAACTGCTTTACAATGGTGTTTTAGTTTCTGCTGTATAACAAAGTGAATCAGCTATACATATACATATATCCCCATATCTCTTCCCTCTTGCGTCTCCCTCCCTCCCACCCTCCCTATCCCACCCCAGGCATTTTGCATATACAGTAAGCTTAGCCTCTACTCTGTGACATAAGGGAGTCAGGAATATCTTTAGCCCCAATTTCCCAGAGCTGGGAGAAGCCCAGTGTTCCTCCTCTAGTAGAGCAATGCAGTGAAAAGCTAGTCGCTTCCTCTGTACCCTTGCAGGGTTGTCAGGCTTCAACAGATGCATAGTCATAGCAGCATGGTGTTGGTGATGGATTCACCTTCGCAGGCAGACAAGAAATTCAGTAATGTCCACATTCTCCCTGGTGACTCTTCTACTTTACAGCCCAAAATTAGAAGCAGGCTTTCTCCATGTGGTTCAAGGTTACAGGGGCAATACTGGAGATTCTTAAACTAGCAGTTTAGTGATACAGAGGCAGCACTATGCCCCTGTCCCTTAATTTTGTCTTACAAAATGGGAATCTTGATTTTTTCCCAACTAAAATATCTTCCAAGGGGATAGTGATCTGACTGTGACATCAGTCACTTGCATTGAGCAGAAAGGCTATCTCAGAAGTGCTAAGACTGGTTGCGGTCTCTTTTCTATCTGCCATTACTCTTCCTCAACACTTCTTCCTCAGTTTAACCTGCAAAGACACTATAAGCCCTTCACTGTTAAGGGATAAGTTATTTGTTCTGCCATGCTGGAAATTTTGCATTGATTAAGTCACACGCTTTCAACCTCTCACCCTTATAAACAGCACCGTTAAAGTGAAGCACAGTTCACTGGCATTGATAAGTCTGTGTTCATAGTCTTGATGGTAATACCTAGAGGGAAGATAACTGTCCCTTATGAGGATCAATAATATGGTCTTGGACTTGTTAACATGCTGTTATAACTATTTGAGCTAGCCAGGAAAAGATAGTTCTTATCCAATTTAAGACTATTTTAGTACCTATGTACTATATGTATGGCACAGTGATTTTTAAAAAATATATAGCCCCAGTGTTTTTGTGTCTTGTCTTTACTTTCCCCATCCTAGATTTACTGCTTTAGAAAGAACCTAGTCCTGGGTCAGCAAACATTTTCTGAGAAAGTCAGATAGTAAGTATTTTAGGCAAGGACCATACAGACCCTCTGTAACGTGAAAGCAGTCCTGATCAATATGTAAACAAATGAATGTGTCTGTGTCTCAATAAAACTTTATTTACCAAAACAGGTGACAGGCCAGATGTAGCCATAGTTTGAGGATCATGATCTAAACCAAAAGGTTGATGAGGGCAAGAAATGATCTCTTCTTGTGTCCCTAGCACCTAGCACACTGTGGATATTCAAATCTGTTAACTCAATGAATAAAAACAAATTTCAAAGGACCAAGAAGCTATCCTAGATCAATCGTAATAGCAAATGTATAGTGTTTCACACCTGTCAGTGTGGAACAAAGTAACCTGTCAGTAGAGAAACATTTGCTGAATAACTGAAACTCCATTTTATTTCGCACCCATGATTAAGCTCTTTTATTCTTTTTTTTTTTTTTTTTGCGCGATACGCGGGCCTCTCACTGTTGTGGCCTCTCCTGTTGTGGAGCACAGGCTCTGGACGCGCAGGCCCAGCGGCCATGGCTCACGGGCCCAGCCGCTCCGCGGCATGTGGGATCCTCCCGGACCGGGGCACGAACCCGTGTCCCCTGCATCAGCAGGCGGACTCTCAACCATTGCGCCACCAGGGAAGCCCTGTCTTTTATTCTTGACTTATGCACTGGATTATCTTTTGGGAATTTATTCTTGGTTCAAAACATCATTAAAAGATGCATTAGGGCTTCCCTGGTGGCACAGTGGTTAAGAATCTGCCTGCCAGTGCAGCAGACACGGGTTCGAGCCCTGGTCTGGGAAGATCCCACGTGCCACAGAGCAACTAAGCCTGTGTGCCACAACTACTGAGCCCGTGCGCCTAGAGCCCGAGCTCCGCAACAAGAGAAGCCAATGCAATGAGAAGCCCACACACCACAACGAAGAGTAGCACCCGCTTGCCAGAACTAGAGAAAGCCTGTGCACAGCAACTAAGACCCAACACAGCCAAAAATAAATAAAAATAATAAATTAATTTTTTTAAAAAAGATGCATTAAACGTGGTCTGTGGCCTTGCATATATTTGCTCTTTTAAAAAGTGCTCCAAGTAGGCTTTCCTGGTGGCGCAGTGGTTTAGAGTCCGCCTGCCGATGCAGAGGATGCGGGTTGGTGCCCCGGTCCAGGAAGATCCCACATGCCGCAGAGCGGCTGGGCCCGTGAGCCATGGCCGCTGAGCCCGCGCGTCCGGAGCTCCGCAACGGGAGAGGCCACAACAGTGAGAGGCCCGCCTACCGCAAAAAAAAAAAAAAAAGTGCTCCAAGTAGAAACAGACAAATTGAAGAGCTGCTTCTTTTTCGTGTGTTCCCATTCACATGTTGTTTTAATTTTTCAGCTTCATCAGGCAGGTAGGCTGCCATCTGGTTGATTCTTGACAGTTCTCAGTGGTTTTAGCTAAAACTTTGGCAGTTGATTTTTTTTTTTTTTTTTTTGTAATGAAGGCAGCCAATGTTTTGACAAAATTCAACCCTCTGTCCCTAGAGAAATTATTCAGTTTTTAAAACTTGTTTTCAGACCAACTTTTCCCAGAAAGGCTTCATATCTTCCTTCTCTTTCAGGAATTCTCTCTTTTTGCAGTCAACTGTCACAGTTGATAGCTTACTGGCTATAAAAAGAGTTTTTAACTTTCAGTACAAAATAAACAAGGTGACATTGCAAATAAGTCTTGTGAATCAATAAGCATACTATTTTTTAAGGCATTTGCACAATATCCCCTATCATAAGATGCTCAAGTGGCAAAATAAAGGAAATTAGAATTATAATCACCCAAAATAAATGATTTGTCCTCTGGTTAAATAGAGAAATGTCAGTATTAAGGTCTGTAACAAAAATTCATCATAAGAAGAGACCTGTATAGTTTCTTTGTTTTCTGCTTAGCTTTTTCTTTAATGTTTTTCTTCAAGCTCTATTGAGTTAGGGTTGACAAATAAAAATTGCATATATTTAAGGTCTACAACATGATAATTTGATATACATACACACTGTGAAATGACTACCACTATCAAGCTAATTAACATATCCATCAACTCACACAGTTGCCCTATTTTTGTGTGGTGAGGACCCTTAAGGCTTACTCTCAGCAAAATTCATGTATGTAATACATTAGTATTTACTATAGCCACCACGCTGTACATTAGAGCTCCAGAACTTATTCCTTTTTTTTTTCACGGAAAGGCATTTTATTTTAAATATATTGTAGTAGTGTGTACATGTCAATCCCAAACTCCCAATCTATCCCTCCCCCACCCCAGTCTTCCCCACTGGTAACCATAAGTTCCTTCTCTAAGTCTGTGAGTCTATTTCTGGAGAACTTATTCATCTTATAACTGGAAGTTTGAACACTTGACCAACATCTCCCCATTTCCTCTACCCCCAGCTCCTGGTAACCACTATTCTGCTGTGTCTATGAGTTCAACATTTTTAGGTTCCACTGGCAGAGGCCTATATAGTTTCTCAACCAAAAAAAAAAATCTCAATATTCAGGATAGAAAAAATATATACCTGACTTCCATTCCTTTTTCTGATCTATTTTTTCAAAAAAGTCTTACTATAATGTCTTTCTTTTCTCCAAAAAATTGTATCTAGAGGCTTCAGAAAATTAGCACTGGGAAAACCAGCACTGCCCTAAAAAAAAATAAAATGTTTGTAGCTACCTTATCCTATACTGGAGCCCATATATGCCGGGTTATTGAAATTATCTGGTCAGTCTATAAAGCATACAGAGGACTGGGCCCCACTAAAGGGTCTGGCTGAGGACTCTGTTAGTTTTGATTGGAGTACTCTTCAGATGGTCCTCATGGCATTTCAGATTTGGGAACCCCTGCACCAGAAGACTCTCCCAGCAAGACAGCTGCATCTAGTCCACACTTTAATGATGATTCAAGAGGCCCCAGATTCCTTTTCTCAGCAGTGAGTACATTTTATTTTCACCCTTTTGATCTTCACCAAAAATTAGGTGCCAGCCACAAAATCCTATTTACTCTTACTGTAAGCCCAGCATCTGTCTTAACAACCACAGACCCTCTTTCATTCTGTAGCTATTCCAATCTTTGAAAACAGAGGCTGATGTTCACACACAGAAGTGTACTTTTCATAAAGCCACAAAATAAAGTGACTGTTTCTAGTTCTGACTGAAGAAAAACCATGTGTCAGTTTAAATATCTTCTGCCCTGATTACACACATCAGTATCTGAAAATATTTACAGAACCTAAGTATGGAATTCAATGCAACAATGTGAAATTCCACCCATCACACTCGTGAAATTCAGACACACAGCACCAATGATTAAAATAAAGAAGAACGACAACAACAAATATTTGCCGAGTGTCTATATGTGCCAGGCAATGGACAGATAAACAAAAACTTTCATTAAAAAAAATAGCGTTTTAGTGATTTCAGTGCCATGATTGATGAATTCCTTCATTAATATTTCCCAGCAAGTATTTAAGTTTCCCCAAAGAAATGATGTTTCAGCAAAGAAAATTATTTAGATGTGGTAACAATTGGTTTTTCTTTCCTGTATTGCTGAGATTTTAAAGATTTTTTTTTTTTTGGCAGATTCAACAAAACTGTTGACTTGGGTTCATAGTGTATATAGCTGATCTTATATTCTTTTGATAGTTTGATCAAGTGTCCAAAAATGATACATTTCTTTTCTCTATGGAAAGTTTAGCATGGGCTCTTATCTTTCAGAGCCTCCAGTCTTAGCTTATGGGAGAATTTATATATTAAGAGAGCTCAGTTAGAAACTTAATGCAACTTTTCTGAAGCGAAGTTAAGGCTGAAACTAAGACAGCAGCAGTAAAAGGGGCAGCGAGGCAGGGGAGAAAAGAAAGAGTATTAAGTGTGTCTCCAGGACTGTTTCTAGTTGGCAACCTGGAAGAATTGTGATACTATATCTCCCAAGATGGGAGATACATAAGGAGCAGCTCTGGTGTGATGCAGAGGGGGAGAAATGATGACATCAATCATAAATACATTGCATGTGCAATGCCCACAGGACCAAGTACTTTCAGGTAAGCTATTGGATTGGTAGAAGAAAATAACACCCCTAGCTGAATTCTCAAGAGTAAGGGCCAAACAAGGTATGTACAATGCCCTAAAGGATTATGTACCAGCTATCTATTTGCCACGAGGATGCTGCACAACATAACAAACAACTACATAATTCAATGGCTTTAAATAATAAGCAACTATTTAGTTCTAGATTCTGCTGGTGATCGAATGGTTCTTCTGGTCCCAGCTAGACTCACTCATGCTTTTGTAGTCAGGTGCCAGCTGTCTTGGCTGGGTTTAAAGTTTTGGCTGTGACAACTGGGCTGACTCAGCACTGCCCAGCATAATCTCTCATCCTCCAACAGGCTCATTCTCAAGACAGTGGCAAGGTTCAGCCAGGGAGCATGAAAGCTTTCACAAGGCCTATTGAGGCCTGGCTCGGAATTGGGCACAGCTTCACCTCTGCACATTCTACCAGCCAGAGCAAGTCAAAGGCCAACTCAGATTCGAGGAGTAGAGAAATAGACTCTACCTTCTAACGGGAAGAAATTCAAAGTCACATGGCAATGGGTACAAATCAGGGAGGGGTAGAAAATTGGGGCCATTTCTGCAATCAATGTATCATAGATCAGAATCAGATTTTTCTGATACAATCTCTTTCCTCACCTTAGGAAAGGAGAATCAGAGGTGTATAGAATTTTAGAGCTGAAAGGGAATTGAGAGATTATTCTCTCAAATCCTTTCATTTACTCTATGTGGAAGCACAAGGAGGTTTGCTCACTTATAATCAAATAGCTAAAGAGTTACAAAGCCAAGATAAAAAGATAGACTTTCTGGATCTGTGCCCTTCCATCGCACCACGCCCTTAGTTCCCTGGAGTGTTCAGACTTTAAATAATGTCGTAGTAGAAATTTTTCATCAGGATGCACTTTTTTTTCAGAACAATATTTGGAAATGTGTAGTGTTTTAATACAAATAGTGAAATCTTCATTTGCAGAAAATATTATGAACACAAAGCAAGTTTTTACAAATGATTCTATCCATCATTAAGAAATATAAACATAATAGTGATTAAATACAATGCCTAAATACTATGGAAAGAAAATTATATAAATGGGTTTATTGTGATTTATAAGTTTGACTCTGTGCCACTTGAATTAATAATTTCTTAAAAGAGTAGAACATAAACCATGCTAATCACTTATTTAAGGTTTCTCAAAACACTTCCTGATCCATAAAAGGTATTCCCATGCTATTTGGTTTTTCCAGGTTTTTCTTCTTTACTAGTAATTAAGGAATTCTTAGTTAAGAGTAAAATGTAAGTTAATAGATGGCTGACTTCTTGTGCATAGAAAACTAACTTAAGAATATAGAATTTTAGTCTTTTCTATCTGAAGCACACTTTACTATATTTCAAAATCAGCTTTGATAAACAGGGCTTGATGTGAATGAAATATGTTTAGAGTAGCTTTTTTTTAAACTAAAAATGTGAAAATGACTAAATAATTAAACAGTAAATTCAGGGAAATGGTTAAATAAATTCTGGATCTTCCATACCAAAAAAAAAATCAAATCAGTGACAAGTGAAAATGCTTTAAAGATAATGTTACAATCAAAAAGAAAGAAAGAGAGAGAGAAAATGTTTACATAGAACACAATTCCAATTTTTAAAATATGTACAATAAAAATACTGAAAAGACCTATAACAAAATATGAAGTGCTTTCTTCCTTTTGGTGAAAACACTCTAAGTGATTTATACTTTTTTCTTTATACTTTTATGTATTTTTAAATATATTTATTTATTTATTTAGGCTGTGCTGGGTCTTAGTTGTGGTATGTGGAATCTTCGTTGTGGCATGCATGTGGGATCTAGTTCCCCGGCCAGGGATCAAACCCGGGCCCCCTGCATTGGGAGCGCGGAGTCCTACCCACTGAGCCACTAGGGAAGTCCCTATGTATTTTTAAATCAAATCAAAATAACTAAAAAATTACATTATTTAAAAGGTTAGTAATTGATAAACAAGAAAAGAAACTAAGCCACAAGATTAAAGTGATTGCAAATGTTTAAAATGCAACCTTTTGAAGATAATATATATGAGTAGAATAAATACTAGACAAAACGTTTTAAATGAATATCATATTTTTTAATCATCCTGCATTCACAATGAGTCTTGAAACCATAAAAATAGAATGCACAGTCTAACAATCCCATCTCACAGATAAGAACTTGATTCATGCCCAGAAAGGTTAAGTGACTGATTTATCCAATAATATATAGCCAGTCCACTTTAGAATCAAGACTCACAATATAGCCATCCTCTATTTTATCATTTTACCTCTCTAAAAATACTAAAAAAGTTAATAAATTAAAATGCTGAGATTTAACACATAGTGTAGTACCATGTTTTTCAAATATGTGATTGTCTTGTTCGTCTTCTCTCATTTATGAGTTCATCTCTAGAAAGAGTAGTAGCTGTTTTATCTTAAAACATTCTCACATTTTCAGGTTTGCATATGGGTAAGACTTTTGATATATTTTAAATTTTTATTATTTTATTATCTTGATCTCATTTCAGATATTTCTGCTCTTGATAACAAATCACAATTTTCTTCAGTGATCTTAGTTTAGGAAGAGAAAGTAATACAGAAAGTAAAAATTGAAACATCTATTCCTTACTTACTAGTAAGTAAAAGCCAGTAAGCACCACAGGCCAAGTCTTGTCATTAGTGAATTTCTAGCCTATTGAGATAAAAAGATGCATATGACATGGTGCCTGATTTCAAAGAGCTTATAGTAGAGTAGAGACAGACAGATACACAAGCAACTAAGCAATACAGGGTTGTAGTTACTATAGAAATGTCTTTGCAAGTTTAAAAGAGGGATTAATTATTTCTACCTTGGGGCATATGAGGTAAGGTTGTCAGGAAATGCTCTGTAAAGTCAAACTTGAGCTGAAAATTCTTCAATAAATTTCAAGTTATTAAAAAAAAAAACTAGCAACCAAGTTTAATGACTTTACCATTCAAATAACTGCCCTATGTATTCAGAAGACAGCAAGAGATATTTCATAGAAGATGGTTTCCCTCAAAACAACGTTCAATCATCTTATCTGATATACACAATTTTATGAACACATATGCTTATGAATTGAAAAGAATGTGATCAGCCCTAGATTAAGTGTTATGGTAGGTACAGAAATTTTTGAGACACATTGCCAGCCTGCGAAGGACATGCAATATTATTATAGAGTCAGTATATGAACACATGGGAATCAGACAGTGTATTAGTTAGAGGAATACTAGCATATATAATACACACAAATACCAGCAATACTATAACGAATATACCCCAAAATTCCGCTGGCCTAACCCAATAAAAGTCTATTTCATATTCATGTAAGAGTCTATTGTGTACGTTCCTTGTTTGAAGGTGGCTTCCCTCCATTTGATGATTATATAATATCGCTGCATTGGCATATGTTCTGTGTGGCTAAGTAGCCTGTGGGGGGCCTTAAACTGCCACTTGCCCCTCCCTCAAGCACATGCATTAGATAACAGCCCATAGAGTTGCAAGTAGATGTAAGTTCCTGATATGTTCCCCCAGCCAACTTGTGATAAGCGTTCTCACCCACTCTTGGTTTGAACTGACCAATCTGGTCTTAGCCAAGGAATCCCAAACTACTCTACTCAGAGACCCTAATAAAGGCATGAGCCCCAAGCTCTGCTGTCTCTCTTCCTGACTCTTTCTTGGCCTCCCCACAAGGTCCTTGAGGCATACCATGTACCTCCTCCAGGACCTCTGAGTAACAAGCTCTCTATTTCAATTCCCTTGTGGCCTTTTGTTGAATCAGAGCTCATCATCCAACACCCCAGACTCTATGTAACAAAGGTTAATTCTTAAAAATCACAACAACAACGATGCAGTGATACAGGCTCTTTCCACCTTGTTTCTCTGTCACTTGCTGGAAGTCTTGTAGTCCTCTGATGCTAGCTGGCAGATGGGGAAAGATAGAATAAAGAAAGTATGCCACTTCTTAACCTCCTTAGCCCAGAAGTGAAATAACTCACCTTCCCTATTACCCACTGGTGGGAACAATGACATAGCCCCACGGACACCTGGAGGGCTGGCTAGGCAGCTGCTTCCCAGCAACAACTCAACACTAGAGAGGGTGGAGCATAAATCTCTGGTGGACACCTGGCCATTCCTGCCATAGATTTCATTTATGGGAGGGGAATTGGCTTTTTTTTTCCTACCACATTTAAAAAATATCTGATTGCGGATCTCATCTATGATTCTCTCTGAGTGTTAAATAAACTTGGTCTTCACAAATACTTCTCTTCAAATCTTAGATTTCCTACCAAAATGTGTATGCTTTTGAAACTAGAATCTCTTCAAGCCATCAATTCAAATAAATTATGTTTACATTTTGTTTCTTAGAACTACTTCACAGTTGACACCTCCTTGGGTGAAACCATTTTGGCACATGAATAAATTGACACTCTTTGGGGGGCTTATTCATTCATTCAACAAACATTCATGGAACATCTACCATGTTCTAGGACACACAATACTCAGGAAACAAAGACAGGAGAAGATCTCCAGGATGGCTAGAGAGAGAAGCTGAATACTGTAATTAAACTGAGATTCTAGGGAGTAACTAAAACAATATATTTTTAAAAACCTGTTGCAAATTTTTAGATTTGAGGCCCAAAACCAGGAAATTACTTAGACTATCCAACATGGACAAGCAAAAGCTGTGGGACAAAGAGGGGCAGAGGGTGAGGCTGGCCCTGGGAAAGAAAAAGGCAGACTTCACAGTCATTCCAGATGTAGATTTAACAAGATTCTATGATCAAAATGATGACTCAAAGGTATCAAGATGGAAAACTGGGTGGGTGACGGTGCTCTTAATGGAACTAGAGGAGCCCCACAAATGACAGAGTTTTAAAAGAGAATATAAGTTTCATTAGAGTGTGTTGAGTTTGAAATAACTGTAGATATCTATGTAAAAATTCATCTGGATGTGAGGGAAGTTACCCATGCACAAGCAAGTAAATGCAGTCTAAATTCAGGTCTTACTCTATTTTTTGAGTTTTCTTAAATAGTGTGCGGGGAAAAAAAAGAAAAGGGAAAAAGAAAAGACAAACAAAGGTAGATAATATCATTGTGTCTTTATGATATTAGATTTGGCACGATTTAGGCCTCCTTTTCAGAGGTCTTAACTGCATTTTGCAAATCAACACAATTTTTTTAATGACAAAATCACCTGGCCTGGTCTTAGTTCAAACTCTGAAGCTTCATCAGACATTTTGAAACACTTACCAAAAGCCATACTGTCTTTTAGGAACAACCTACTCTTTAAAACCAAACAAACAAAACAAAGGTGCCAGCTTAAAGCAAACCTGGATTCATTTTAGCTTTGGTATGAAAACTGTAATGCAGGGGTTCTGCTATATTTCATCTCCTGGAATTTTCACTCTGACTTCAACTGTGCATTGTTTTCAGTTATTCAAACCCATATACCAGGATCAAAATTCAAAGTGGGGAAGGAAGTAGCCTATATTAATGACATTTTTTTAAAGAGCATAATTTAAACTTTTCTTAACGTAGGCAGTCACGTTTGCATTGGTTTATTTTGTAATCATTCTTAACAGCAATAATCACCCATGTGGAGCTTACAATGTTGGGCACTGTTCTAACGCTTCACACATATTAACTCATGGAAACTTCACAACAGCCCCTGAGGTGAGGACTCTAATAATCACCAGGTTAAAGATGAAGAAACTGAGGCACAGAAAGGTTAAGTAATTTGCAAAGGGTTCCACAGCAGGCAAGTGGCAGAGGTGGAATTTAAAGCCCGGCGGTCTGGCTTTGCAACCCCTTCTCACAACTCTTCTGCTGTATTGTCTGTCCACTTTACAAATAGTATTTCTCTTTTACCATCTCTTGTATTTGAAGATTTGCTCTGAGACCCCTGGGACGTAGGTACAAAACCCTTTCTTCACGTTGTTTGTTCATCCAAACTGCCCTTGCCAACTAATCCAGATGCCAGCCAGTAGTCTCCATGATCCCTTTCCTTTTCCAATCATCTAATTAAAAGAGAGTGACTGCTGAGAGGTAATAGAACTCTGCTGGGGAGGAAGTGTGGAAGATAATGGCGAGCAGGGAAGACTCCACCTCACAGCTGTTCCCTTCCTTCTTTCCTGTAGCGCTAAGGAGTTAATGACTGCCTGTCAGAGCAAGGTAAAGAGGAGAGGAAGGCTGGGCAGTCACCATGCTGGCAGCTTCATGCTAAGAATATATAATTATCACCTTTCACAGAGAGAAATCTGGCTCAGAGTGGATAAATAACTTGCCCATGATAAAGGAGTCAGAATTTAAACCCAGCTCTAACTCCAAAGCCCAGGCATGTTCTTTCCACACTGTGAAGAAGCAAGCTCAGACGGGAGAGGACAATTCCCCTGATGATATCTGTACATTTCACTGGGTCTCAACATTTCTTCTATAAAAATGACAGATTGAGTAATTTTCAACATTGGTTCCTGGGTTGGTATTGTAACCGAAAGTGGGGTCCAGTGGCTCGCCGCTCAAAAGCCCATAAAGAGGCAAGGTTAGTGGAAAGGAAAGTTTGCTTCATTTTGGATGCCAGCAACCAGGGCGGGGCAGAGGGGGGACATCTGTCCAGAGGCCGACTCCCCCCCACTGACAGTCAGTGGGCAAGAGCTGTTATAGGTGGAGGGAGGGGCTACGTGCAGAAACGATAGTCTCTGACAGTCATCTTGAAATTGGTCATCGGTGGTCTGACCAGCGTCATCTTGATTGTTCTAAGGACAGTTAATCTTCAGCTCCGGGTCGGTTTTTTCCCATTTCCTTGAGGCCAATTCTCAGAATTGTGGCATCTTATGACAGTCTGGTCATCACGTAGTTAACTTTTTCCACCTGGTGGGGATTTCAGTGTCTATAAGACAGCTCATAGGATATGGCTCAGAATATTATCTATAGCCCTTGAGAAGGAACTAAAGGTCCTTGATTATGCTTACTGACCAAACTATTATTGTTTTGTCCTGTTTGACTGCTTTTCTTTGCTTCTGCATTTTCTCACTTCTCTGATTAAACTTATTCTTTGGCTAAAGTTTTTCCACAGAAAAAAGGCAGACTGAGGACATGGGGGGCAAGGACCATAGGGTCCTGCTCCGTTTCAGTATTACTACTAAATACTTAGTACGCATTATTGCAATTCATAGCTTGCAAAATATTGAGAAGTGGCTTTATGAAGTAATCTCTAGGGAACATAAAGTAAGCAAAAATTAGGATAGTGATATAGCAATAATAGTCATGTTTTATTAACTGCCTATATTGACCTGGCATTCTTTTTTTTAATTGTCTCTCAATTAAATGAATCTATGTACTTGTTTGACCGATATTTTCATTTCAAATAGTTACTTAAAATTTTAAATACCTATGCTTATTTTCTCCAGATTAATATAAATGGGTCTTTCTAACTCTTTGTTGGAAACACTTCCTAAGAATAAACAAGCAAATAAAAAGCATCAATTTTTAAATTTAGCAAAAGGTCTGCATAGGGTTGTTGTGAAAATAAATGGAATAATATGCTTAAAGAGCATTTAGGTGATGCCTCATGGGTTGTAAACGACCAACAAGTGGTAGAGATTTTTATTAGAAAACACCACAAAATTAAAATATTAAAAAATTCAGAGCTCTACTGACCACCAAATTGATTGCTTCTTAAAATGTTTTCATAATATTTTAACCAATTTAAATTATGTTTTAACTACTTGATGTAAATAGCACACTAACAGTACTTTTCCATCTATTTTTATACATAAAGTATTTTTCAAATATTTTTATTGAATATATAAAATAAATGTTTTTTATTTGTCATTGGTACACAAAAGTGATAGCAAACAATTCCAACTGGTCTTCTTCAGAACAATATATCCTCACTTTCTATATTTTTAAAAAACATTTGCAGAGATTCCAAAGACATCTTTCTATTGCTTTCTCCTGTTCTCCAAGGCTATTAATATTTAGAAAATGCTGGTTTTAAAAGTAAGGTTCTGAACATATTTGTAAGCAAACTTATCCTTGTAATGCAATCATTAGAATCACAAGAATTAGTGACCACACACATGCATCAAAACCATTGTGGTTTGTGGGCTGTCAAAATCACTCTTGAAGAGAAGAGAAGGAAACAAGATTCTGTTGCATTTGTGACCTCTAGAGGCCAACATGAATGCGATATATTTGATTCATTCAACAGTGCCTCAAAGTACAATCTTCAAGACTTTAAGATTTATAGGCTTTAGAAAATAGAGCAAATTCAAGAGAAGAGAGGTTCCATTTTAGGTGGATATGTTGCCTTGAACTAACAACCACAAACCACAAATTGAAGTTTTAAATAATAATTTGAAAAAGCCTCAGACTTTTGGAGACCCTTCATGGAAAATGAAAACCTTGCCTACTTCACGGTGGAGCTGTCCAGACTAATTGCTTACTGTGAGTAATCATCATATTGAGGATGAACATGGTAAAATGCACACATTGGACTCTGGAGGCAAAACTGGATTCTAGTATTTGCTAGTTATATGATCTGGAAAAATCATTAACCTCTGAGTCCCAATGTCCTTATTTGTAAATTAAGTAGTCATGATAAAACCTGCCTTACAGTGATGCTTATAGATGAAATGAGGGAACATATATTTGGAATGTATCTTGAAAACTGCCAGGTACTAACTCTGTAACACAAATTTCATCATGATTTTATCACTATTTGTTCAGATGCTTCCTTTTGTCTCTAAATGATAATACTTTTTTCACCACAGTGATAAAACCGAAACAAAATATTAGTCTGATACAGACTTCTTTACAGGGCTTCCCTGGTGGCACAGTGGTTAAGAATCTGCCTGCCATTGCGGGGAACACGGGTTCGAGCCCTGGTCCGGGAAGATCCCATATGCCGCGGAGCAACTAAGCCCGTGTGCCACAACTACCGAGCCTGTGCTCTACAGCCTGTGAGTCACAACTACTGAGCCCATGTGCCACAACTACTGAAACCCGTGTGCCTAGAGCCCATGCTCCACAGCAAGAGAAGCCACCGCAATGAAAAGCCCGTGCCGCACAACAAAAAGTAGCCCCCACTCGCCGCAACTAGAGAAAGCCCGTGCGCAGCAATGAAGACCCAGCACAGACAAAAATAAATAAAATTTTTAAAGACTTCTTTACATTAAAAAAAAGTTTGAAGTAGGGCTTGCTGCATTCTCCATGCGTTGTGTTACTTATACAAAAGTCCTAATAACTCTGAATAGAATTAAGCATGGAGCAGCAGTGAGTTACCTGCCCTGTTAGATTTATTTCCCTTTGTCTTAAAGATGGTAATAATGGTATAAACTATGAAATGTTAGGGCATTTCTTCACTTCTCAACATGTTCAGAAGTGGTACCCACCCATTTCCCCACACACTCTGCCGTTGTGTCCAGGAGCTTTCTTCAAGGGCCAAATCTTCCAAGCTGGTTCCTTTCACAGTTGGAGTGAAGTCTGAATTGTTGCATTTTGGCATGTTTGTGTAGTCCACCTACCATATAGAAAATGTCGAATTGACAGTAGCTAAGTCCCCTGGTCCCTTATTTATTCCCATAAAGCATAAGTCTAGTCGTTGACCCTTTACTGCGAACCTTCTTCCATCCCACAGAACACTACAAGAGGAATTCACTTGACCATTATAATTATGTAGTCTCTAATCTCAATGCCACTCCCAAACCCTTACTTATTAGCTCTCTCTCATGTCTCACAACTTTTTGTTAAATCTTCACTATCCACCTTAAACCTCAAACCTGCTCTACTAAAATCTCTCTTCTGCTGTTCTCAACAACTAATTTCTACATTTAACTTACAGAGAAAATCAGTGCCTTAAGATAGGAACTCCTAAACTTCCTACCATCTACTTAGCAGTGCGTCTATATTCACAACCATTATTCCATCCTTCCCTCGCATTTCAGTGAATTAGGTTATCTTCTGCTTGAACTGAGCCTAATCTTCACACCATGCTCTAGATCTATGTTCAATCACAATTAAGTTCAACTACAAGGGAAGGAAATACACAAAATGTATTTCTCTTTTGTAAAAATTAAGACCTTACATAAGCAAATCAGGGCTAATATAATCTCCACAATCATCAGAGATAGGGTTCCTTTTGACATGTGTCTCCGTTATTCTCAACACACGGCTTCCACCTCATGGTCCAAGGTAACTACTGAGCTCCAGCCAATGTGTATGCATTCCAGTCAACAAACAATGCATCGGCTTCCCTCTTGTTGGCCAGAACTTAATCATAAGGCCCACATAGCTGCAAAAGAAGCTAGGAAATTTATTCTTAATATGAACAATTAAGTGAACATAGCTAAAAATCAAGGGAAGCAGAGACAGGAAGAATGGATACTGAGGGAGAAGTAACAGTGTCAACCACAGTCCTCTCCTGCCTTCTCGTGTCCTTCAGTATATTCATGTTTTCTCTCTCCTGTATCTTTTCATTTTCCCTCTAGTGCATCTTCCTCTTAGCCCTTCACACATCTCTCTAAACCCTGTCTCTCTAACTACCGCTCTACTTCTCTCCTTCTCTTCACTACCAAGATTTTTGAAGATTTTATTGTCTTTACTTATACAGTAAAATGCAGCATTCACTTCTCAGCCCCCTGCAACCTGACTTTGGCCCCCATTGTGGGTTAATTGTATCCCCCAAAAAAGATATGTTGAAATCCTAACCCCCCAGTACCTGTAAATATGACCTCATTTGGACATAGGGTTTTTGCAGATGAGATTAAGTTAAGATGTGGTCATACTGGATTAGAGTGGGCCCTAAATCCAATAACTGATATCCTTATAAGAAGGCCATATGGAAACATAGCAACACTGAAGCACACCTAAAGAATATCACGTGAGAATGGAAGCAGGGATTGGAGTGATATATCAACAAGCCAAGGAACACCAAGGATTGCTGGCAACCACCAACAGCTAGGAGGAGGCAAGGAAGGAGCCTCTGCTCCAGTCTGCATGGCCCTGCTGACACTCTGATTTCAGACCTCTAGCTTCCAGACTTCTGATTTATTCTTTACAGTGAGGGAATAAAGTTCCCTTTATTTAAGTCACTTTATTTAAGTCACTGAGTTTGTGGTACTTTGTGATGGCAGCCCTAGCAAATTAATACAGCTCCCAGACACTGCACTGAAACAATGTCATAATGGGCTCTTTGTAATCCAGGGGGCAATTTTTAAGACTTTTTAAATTTGACGTCTCGCTATAGCATTTGGCAAAATTTTTTACTCCTTGCCATTGAAATCCTGCTCTTGACTTTCGGGCACCACTGTCTATGGGTTTCTTCATAGCTCTTAGCCTCCTCTATCTGAACCTTCCCTTCTAAATTTTCTTTGTTTCATACTGTAAATATTCCTGTTACCTACTTCCAATTTAATATGTTAACTGAGCCAAGATACATTTAATTCCCCCCATCCTGCTCCCAAATTCCCAGTGAAATGAGTAGATCAATATAACATTTTAAAAATCTATTTCATTTATGTATTCAGCAAATATCATGTTTCAAACACTGTGCCAGGATGGGAGATACAGAGATAGATGAAGAGGCAGACTAAGTATCTGACCTCACGGAGCTTTCATCCTTGTGGGGATGGATAATAAATAACCGAAGAAATACATAAGACAATTACAAGTGTGATACACAGCATAAAGGAGACAAACAGGATGATGAGATAGAGCAGGTGTAAGAGAATTTTTTCTGTTGAAGGGCCATACAGTAAATGTTTTAGGCTTTGCAGGCCAAATGGCCTCTGTTGCAACGACTCAACTCTGCTATCGCAGCACAAAAGGAGCTACAGGCGAAACATACATGAATGGGTGTGACTGTGTTCCAATAAAATGTCATTTACAAAACCAGCCAGTGGGCCAGAGTTAGCCTGTGGACTGTAGTCTGCCAACCCTTGAGAGGGAGAAAAATTGCGATAGATCATTTTTGATAAAAGGGTCAATGATGGTCTCTCTGAAGAGGTGGCATTACAATTGAAACCTGAAAGGGACAAGGCGCCAAACCTCCTTTCCTCCACCCACCAGCCTCTGAACTAGTAACGACAGCAAACAAGTGTTTTATTCTTTTGTTAGCATCTAAAGGATTTGAATGGCAATCCACATAATCTACAAAATTCATAACTCCAAATGGTGGGGAAACATCAACCCCTGCATCCCCAGTGTGGGAATTTGCAAAAAAGAGAAAGACCACTCAACTTAAGACATTATTTAGTAGTTTGAAAGAGGGTTAGGGATCTGCACTAGGTAAACAATTCCCTCTAAACAGCCTTTTCTGAAAGAAATGGGAGACAGCATTACAAATGTTTTACCTGTATTCCAAGCAAGAGTTGAAAATACACTGTATCTATGAAAAAGGAATAACCTAAAGTATATAAATATTGTTTTATTCAAAATCATTATTACCACAAGATATCAATTTTTATATAAGGTTACTACAGAAAATTGAATCTGTAAATTTGTTTTTTTTTAAGGTGCAAAAATAAGAGATATGGAGAACAAATCCACAAAGTAGAATTTGCTTATAACAGGAACTCTGTGTAGAAGTAGAACATATAAAGTAAATCATTACTTTATCATAGAAATTATGGAACAACTTTTCCTTATAAGAAGGTTTGTTTCTTCAGCCCAAATGGATTAATGAATGACAGGTCAAATTTACGTAGAAAGAAATAAACCTAGATATTTACTGATAAAATTAATGAATTTGAGGTCTTTAGGAAAAGAAAACTACATATACCCAGACCAGACAGGGAATGGGAGGTGAGAAGAGAAAATGCACGAAGAGAAAAACGTTTAGAAACAGACATCTCCTCTACAACACTACATGCTTTGGATGCTTTTAAAGACAAAAACTGTGATCCAAGGATTCTGAATTCATTCACATCTAAGGACTAAAAGTTTTATAAAGATTCAGGAAGTATATCAGTTCTGTGAAATAATTACACTAAGAAGTATTCTAACCGAGACTTGAATCAAAGTATTTTAAGGATGGAAAAAGCATAACAAAAAAATAAATGAACAACTGTGATAAGTTTTGAAAGACAGCTGCAACATTATCTCCCTTCCCACAAACTCTTCAGTGATGTGGCTTGCTGCTCCCCAGCGATGAGGTAGAATCTATTTCTCCACAATCATGCCTCTGGGTTAGACCTGTGACCGTTGTGGCCAGTAGAAAGCTATAAACACGACACTATGCTCGGTCCAGACAAAGCCCTTAACTGACCTGGCAGCTTCTGCTTCCTTCCTCTCGGAGCTCTAAGCTCCCTGTAGGAAGGACCAGAAGTTCTGCTAGAGAGAGGGGCCGCATAGAGGGCCATGAAGCGCCCCAGACATCTAGCCCAGTTGAGCCTTCAAACGACTCCAATCTCAGCCTCTATCTAACTGTAAACACACGAGAGACCTCAAGCGAGAACCACCCAAATAAGCCCCATCAGCCCAGAAAACTCTGAGAGGTAATAACAAATTGCCGTTTTTTAAGACACTAACTTTTGGAGCGGTTTGTTACATAGCAATAGATCCTGAAATGGAACATAATGTATTACCTAATTGTTGTTAATATTGCCATAAAACTGTTCAAAAGTAAAAAGTATATATCTTAAAAGATACGATAAGGATGCTAAAAAACATTAGTAATAATATTCTGGATCTAAAAATCCCAGATTCTTTTGATGAAACTCAAAAGTGGGATGAGATAGGAGAAGGAATTGAAAGTATAATACATTCCTCAACTTATATGGAGGATGAAAATAGTTACTATTTCATTCTTTACATTGTTAGAGAAATTAATACACAATTTATTTTCAAAAGGAAAAAGGTTTATTGTGTTTCTGATTAAAAATCAGTAAATACTAGTTATAAAAGATTTACTTGATACAGAAAGGTATAAAGAAAAAAATAAACATTAGCAATCTCATTTTCCAGAGATACAAGCCATATCCATTTGGTCGATAATCTTAATTTGTATACATACATTAGCTAAGATCCTGTTTAACATGTTAGACGGTATATTTAAAAATGGCTCCACAAATACTTCATTTCTATTTAAAGAAATTCTCAACTTGGTAGTATCTTTCTAAAGCATAATCATCCCCATATTGCTACAGCTCTCAGAACTAAATGGTCTCTTCACTCTCCACCTTAGATAATCGGAGAGAGAGATGGCAAACTCTGTTACTATGTTTGAGAGTTTAGCAAACTCTCAAACTATGGTAAATTACATTTGGTATGGTTTAAATGCGGCACAAGTCTAGAGCACTTTTACTGAGTACAATTCTATTTTGTACTAAATAGATCATTTTATGCCAGACAAGCTGATCTTGTTTGATAGTGATGTAGAAATGTACTTACGCTCACTGACATTCTAATTGGGCACGACCTTAAATTTAAGAACTACTCACTAGAACCATATGGAGATTCCTTAAAAAACTAAAAATAGAACTATCATATGACCCAGCAATCCCACTACTGGGCATATACCCAGAGAAAACCATAATTCAAAAAGACACATGCACCCCAATGTTCATTGCAGCACTATTTACAACTGCCAGGACATGGAAGCAACCTAAATGTCCATCAACAGAGGAATGGATAAAAGAGATGTGGTACATATATACAATGGACTATTACTCAGCCATAAAAAGGAACAAAATTGGGTCATTCGTAGAGACATGGATGGACCTAGAGACTGTCATACAGAGTGAAGTCAGAAAGAGAAAAACAAATTAATGCATATATGTGGAATCTGAAAAAATTGGTATAGATGATCTTATTTACAAAGCAGAAATAGAGACACAGACACAGAGAACAAATGTATGGAATACCAGGGAGGAAAGGGGGGGTGGGATGAATTGGGAGATTGCGATTGACATATATACACTATTGGTACTATGTATAAAACAGATAACTAATGAGAACCTACTGTATAGCGCAGGGAGCTCTACTCAATGCTCTGTGGTGACCTAAATGAGAAGGAAATCCAAAAAGGAGGGGATATATGTATACATATAGCTGATTCACTTTGCTGTACAGTATAAACTAACATAATATTGTAAAGCAGCTATACTCCAATAAAAAGTTTTTTTTAATTTTTAAAAAAAGAACTATTCACTAAAATCACTGTTTCCCTAGTGTTTGCTACAGAATTCCAGTCCAATTAGATGTTCTAAGAGTAAAAGAAGTAGGTATTCAATAAGTTTAGAAAATTCTATCACAAACAATACTGGTAAGATTATTCTCATCCATGTCTCCTTGTTCCCCTGTGCAAGATTTCCTCTGGGGGGTATACCCAGTCACAGAAGTGTTATGGCAGTGGGTTTGTACACATGCCATGTCCCTAAATCCTCCTTCTGTCCCTAAATCTTCAGAATAGCTGCACAAACGTATACCCATCCAGCAGTGATGAAGTGTTCTTGAGTCCCACAGCCTTGGCAGTACTTGACATTATCCAACTCTTTATCATTGCCATTCTCGTGTGCAAAGTTTTTTTTTTTTCCCAAAGTTTTAATTTGCAGTTATCCAACCGAGCTTCTTTTCATTTGCTTTTTAGGTATTTTGGTTTTCCCCTTCTGTGAACTGTCACTTTGTATTATGTTTTAATCCTTTATTGGTTGTTCACATCCCAAACATCTTCTCCCATTGTGTTGATAGTTTCTTACACAAAACATGAGATCGTTAATTTTCATGTCATCAATTACACCATTTTTTTATGGTCTGTGCTTTTTTTTTTCACCTCATTTAAGAAATCCTTTCCCACTGTTTTTACAAAGACTTTCTCCAACATTACCTTATAATAGCTTTATAGTTTTGTCTTTTACCGTTCGATCTTTATTCCAATGGGAGATTATTTTTGTATGATGTTGTGGTGTGAGTTTTGGGGCTGTTTTTCTCCAAATATTTTGTCAGTTTTCAAAATCCTGTTTCTCCCATTTCCTCAATGATCTACCAACAAATTATCAAGTTCCCATACACACATGGATTTGTCTTAGATCATATCCTATTCTTTGTCTATTTGGCATTTCTAGAACCAGTATCACACTGAATTACTATAGCTTGATAACATGTATTAATATCTGGTAAGATATTCTCCACATTGTTCTTCTTTCTAAGAATTGGTTTGGCTATGTGTGGATTTGTGTGTGCCCAATTCACTGCTGATGGGGTTTTTTATGTGTTTTTTTTTGTTTTTGTTTCATTGAGATACAATTGACATACAACATTAGTTTTTCCTACTCCAGTCTACTTTTGTGTCCTTTAAAAAAGTTTTTAAATACTATCCATAACAACTTTTGCATCTTTCAGTCAGTTCCTATATATTTTATTTATTTCCTTTTGACAATTGTAAATATCATATTATGGTCTACTAATTTTGCTAACTGGCTATTGGTGTAAAAGGATTCTATTGGTTTTTGCTTATTGATTTGTGCTCAAGCAACCATGCTGAACTCTCTTTTTAGCATTAATAGCTTGTCTGTTGATTCTCTTGAGTTTTCTACATAAATAATTAAATCATCTACACATATTGACAGTTTTAGCTCTTCCTTTCTAGTCTTAACCCTTATTTCTCTTACTTCTCATCTTTCATTGGTCAGGACATGCAGTCCTTTGTTGAACAGAAAGGGCCATAGCAGGCGTCCTTGTTTGTTACTGACCTTAAAGGGAAGGCTTCTAAGGTTTCTCTGTTAAGGGTGATGTTTGAACATTTCTACCAGATCTGCTACTTAGGCAACACAATGTATAATGGTGCTTTTATTAATAAAGAAATCAAAAACTTTATTTTGCGAGATAGAATTTCTTGCCAATATAACACTAAGCTCCAAACTAAACTAAAAATTTGAATACATTTTCCAACTTAAAATGGTTTTAATTGTGCTTTTACCTCCTGGGTTTTCTCATTTCCCTTGGCCAAATTTTGACCATGGGGATAGAGAAACAGTATTATAGTCATTTGAAAAAGGGCTAAAATAATATATGCTTTGAACTATAGATACCAAGTTCTATACCACTGTATACGAGGTGTGTAACTAGTGGAACTGGTTTTTACTATCTATATTAAGTTTTCACATTGATATTTTCAAGGAAGATCCACAACGACTGAGCCCACGAGCCACAACTACTGAAGCCCACATGCCTAGAGCCCGTGCTCCGCAACAAGAAGCCACTGCAATGAGAAGCCCGTGCACCACAATAAAGAGTAACCCCCGCTCACCGCAACTAGAGAAAGCCCACGTGCAGCAACGAAGACCCAACGCAGTCAAAAATAAATAAATTAAATAAATAAATTTAAATAAATAAATAAAAATTCTGTATACATCACTTTTAAAGAGTTTTTAACAGGTAAATAAAGATAAATAAATGTTCACAGGTGGCCTTGACCTTACCATTTTGGGTTCAAAAATCTGTGAGCTTGGAACTTATAAACCTGGAACTCAGAATATCTTTTCCAGTTGTAATAATTTTCTACTTCATTTTCTGGTTCCTTGCATATATATCATCCCCCACTTGAAATTATAAACCCTTAGAAATCAAGGTCCATGTCAAATTCCTTATATTTCCTCACAAAACCTAGCACACTCAACTATACTATAAAATACAGTATATTTTATCGTTGATGTCAGGTATCAACTATAAAAATAAGTGAATAGGTGAATTAATTAATAAACTAGCAAAAGAAACTGATTAATGATGATGAGATTTCTAGCCCAGCCCAACTTAATTCCCCAGTTAAATTCAATGAGTATTTACTGATCAACTGCTCTGAGCCAGGCAGTTAAACCTTATAAAAATACAAGACCTACAGTGTAAAACCAAATAATCTAATCAGCATTGACTATGGGTATTTTTTTTAATACATTTTGAGTCCCCACATCTTTGGAGTGGAAAAACATCCTTGTCAATTCCATATTTGATATTCAATATTTGCATAAAAGAAAGCAACTTTCCACATCTTCAGAACACACATCCCTCTCTCTCTCTGTCTCTCTCTGTCTCTCTGTCTCTCTCTGTCTCTCTCTCTCTCTCTCTCTCTCACACACACACACACACACACACACACACACACACACACACAGAGAGAGAGAAAACTAAGCAAAAAGACAACAATACAAAAAGGCATCTATTGGTCAATCACACCTAAATTTGATGCTGATTAGTTCACTGCTCAGATCTTTGTTTATCTGGCCATGACTTCACTCTCAATAAATAAAAAATAGTTTCCAATCGTATTTAAAACAGGAGGGAAAGCTCTTCCAGGGAATTTAATGCCCTTTTCACCTACCTCCAAACGCGAGTTTAAAAAAGCAGGCATTTGCCAACCAAACCAACCAGGAACTGTAACAGAGACCACAGCACCATGTGGTCAGACATCTGCAATGCTGCTGACAACTCTTCCATTAGGACAGGTTACACTGCCATCATTAGCAAGTCATCAGTCAATCTGCTGAGAGTCATTTTCTATATCATTTCCTCTCTGAAGGCATGAAGGTCACATAGCACCATTGTGTTAAACAGCTCTGGGAAATCTGAAAAATGTTTAGGATGGAGAATATGACTTGGTGTATAATTTCCCACTTACAGTTTTATGCTATCAGACTAGCACACATGGTATTCTCATCACTAGCATCAAAAGTTCCATAAACGTATCATAAGTAATATAAGGCTCTATGGTTGTGATTTGCTTACAATCACATCAAAAACAAAATTTAATGGTAGCTACCTAGTTCCAGGAGTCATTTATTCTCATTAGAAAACCAAAGCCAACAATGATATAAGCAGAGCTGACAATCACTGCTTGGGAGAAACTCAGAACAATTGGGATGTCATTTGGCTGACTGTTAGTGGATACTGGGGTGGAAATTAGCCCAGACTTAGCTTATCCAGGTGCATCGTTTAAGTTTATTCCAGCTAAATCCTAACTTTTGGGGTGAGATTTAAAGAGAAACTCCCTACTCTCTCTAAAATTTGAGGGATGTCTAAACACACGGCCTGTTCGTTCGTGTGGAATTACAAGACTTTTTTAAAACCTCTATTTGATGCTGTATGGATTTCAGATATTTTTCTTGGGTCTCTAGTTCTATAATCTGTTTCCTGAGAAGCTTACCACGGCCAATTTTCTCATGAGAGAAGTTCAGTTTCAGGGACTAACAAAGCCCAAGTATCAAATTGAGGTCCAAAGTAAGCAGTCACCACAAAAGAATATTGATTAATAGATCCTTAGTCATTTCAAAATTATTAGTGATAGAATTTGTTGACCACTTTTGTAAGAGCCACCAGTTCCCTAGTTGTAGTCCTGGAAAAACAGTATTAATGCAGTTGTTTATAAACTTTTTAAGAACCTTAAAATGATTTTATGTTAAAATAAACACAAAATAAATATTTAGCATTGTTATAATGCCTCATAGGACTCTAACGTGGCTTTCAGGGTAGCAATGCTACTGCTGTTCCTCTTACTTCATAGATTCCTCCTTCGCCATTACCTTTGCAGGTTCCTCCTCAACTTCCTGATCTCTTAACACCTAACTGGAATATTGAAGCACTTCTTCTTCAGTCGCCTCTCTATACATAGATCACTTCAACTTTCAGGGCTTCAAAGACCATCAAAAAGCCAGGGATGCCGAAATTTATAACACTAGTTCTAAACTCCAGACTCATATACCCAACTGCTTACTCAACATCTCCATTAGACTGAGTGCCTGACAGTTTAAACTCCCTGCCCTCCAACCCACTCCCCTCACAGTTTTCCTCATCTCTGTGAATAGCAACTTCTAGTTTCTCAGGCCAGGAACCTTGGGATCATCTTGATTCTCCTCTTTCCCTCACATCCTACATCCAATCCAACAGAAATTTTTCTTGGCTTCACTCTCCCAACTTAGCCAATAGAAAACTACTTGGCAATGAAAAAGGGCACACACACTCATGCACACACATACACTGCAAGCACACAGGGATGAGTTTCAAAAATATTACTTTGAGCCAAAGAAGTTAGACACAAAAGAGTATATACAGTGGAGTTCATTTACGTGAAATTCAAGAACTAGCCAACCTAATCTATGGTGATAGAGATCAGAATAATCATTGCCTCTGGGAAGTCGCTGAAGGAATTGCTGAAACAACACCAAAGAATGTTAGGAAAATTAAGATGTTCTATAGTGTGATCTGGGTGGTTACAAGGATGCATACACATGCTAAAATCCATCAAACTGTTTACTTAAAATTTATAAGTTTTATTGAATATTAATCATACCTGAAATAAGTATTCATATGTGTGTAATATGTATTGCTATTTCCTTAGAAGGGTCAAAATGTTGGAGTATTTTGAAAAATTTAAATATGTAGTTCATAGATCCTCCCCAGCCAGCTCAACAAAAGCCAAAAATAAGGATGGGATTATCTAGGAAAGACCTGTGGAAGAACCTCTTGCTTCATGGAATAATTTCCAACACATACACGAGAGACCCACAAGATTCTTGAGAATTTTATACAAACAGAACCAATCTGGACAAGCAGAACCAGTTTGGACAGAGAGAGGATGAATGAAAGGTTTTCCATAAGCAGAAAACAGACTGACAAAACTATTCAGTTCCAAGTACACGCTACCCTTCATGAAAAAAATGACAACTCCAGAGGTGGAGGCCCAAGTCCAGAGGGTGGAACCAGAAACCACACTGGATTGTTCCAAGGCCTTAGAACATAATGTCACCTGCCCTCCTGGATTCAAAATTGCTTGGGACTGGTGACCCCTTTTTTTCTTCCGTTTTTCTCCCTTTTTGAGTGAGGAGGTCTGTAACTTTTATCCAATGCCTGTCTCACAACTATATTTTAGCACCAGCTAATTGTTTCTTGAGTTTCACAGGTTCATAAATAGAGAGAAATTGTGCCTCAGGATGGATTAGAGATGAGCATTTCACATATCTGGTTAGATTACGAGATCTGGGACTGTGAGCTAATGAGAGTTAGATGAGATTAGATTATTTGGACTTCAAGTTGCTGCTATAATACATTGAGACTTTCGGGAATGTTGGGGTTGGGTGAATGAAACTCTGTACCCATTAAACACTAACTCCCCTTCCTCACCCTTGCAGCCCCTGGGAACCACCATTCTACTTTCTGTCTCTATGAATTTGACTACTCTAGGTACCTCATATAAGTGAAGTCGAACAATGTTTATCCTTTTGTAACTGGCTTATTTCACTTAGCATAATGTCCTCAAGGTTCATCCATGTTGTCACATGTGTCAGAATTTCCCTCTCTTTTTTTTTTTGTGTGTGTGTGTGTGTGTGTGTGTGTGTGTGTGTGTGTTACACGGGCCTCTCACTGTTGTGGCCTCTCCCGTTGCGGAGCACAGGCTCCGGACGCGCAGGCTCAGCAGCCATGGCTCACGGGCCTAGCCATTTTGTGGCATGTGGGATCTTCCCGGACCGGGGCAGGAGCCCGTGTCCCCTGCATAGGCAGGGGGACTCTCAACCACTGCACCACCAGGGAAGCCCTTCCCTCTCTTTTAATGCTGAATAATATTCCATCTTATGTATGTGTCCTATTTTGCTTCTCCATTCAACCATCAGTGGCCACTGGGGTTGCTTCCACCTTTTGGCTATTGTGAATAATGCTGCTATAAAAATGGGTGTACAAATATCTGTTCCACTCTCTGCTTTCACTTCTTTTGCGTGTATACCCAGAAGTGGAATTCTAGATCATATGGTAATTCTGTGTTTAATTTTTTGAGGAATTTCCATACTGTTTTCTACAGCAGCTATACCATTTTATATTCTCACCCATAACACACAAAGGTTCTAATTTCTCCACACCCTTGTCAACACTTATTATTTCTGTTTGGTTGGTTCTTTTAATAATAGTCATCTTAATGTGTGTAAAGTGGCATTTCACTGTGGTTTTGATTTGCATTTCCCTAGTGATTAGTGATGTTGAACATCTTTTCATGTGCTATTGGCCATTTGTATATCTTCCTTGGAGAGATGTCTATTCAAGTCCTTTGACCATTTTTTTTTTATTCAAACAGAAAGTCACAAAAATTATAATCATCCTCACATTGACCATTTTTTAATTGGGTTATTTTGCTGTTGTTGACCTGTAGAAGATCTTTGCATATTCAGGATATTAATCCCTTATCAGATATATGATTTGCAAACATTTCTCCCATTCCAAGCATTGCCTTTTCACTCTGTTGATAATTTCCTTGGATGCACAAAACTTTTTAATTTTGATGAAGTCCAACTTATTACTTTTTCTTTCATCTCCTATGGCTTTGATGTCATATCCAAGAAATTACTGCCAAATCCAATGTCATGAGGTTTTGCCCTATGTTTTCTTCTAAGAGTTTTAGAGTTTTAGCTCTCACATTTAGGTCCATTGATCACATTTAGGTCCACTTGATCCACTTCAAGTTAATTTTATATATGGTATAAGGTAAGGGTTCAATTTTATTATTTCACATGTGAATATACAGTCTTCCCAACATCATTTGATGAAAAGACTGTCCTTTTCCCATTGGATGGCCTTAGCATGCTATTTATGTCATTTTAATTAACTCACCTTATAATAAATTCTATTATAAGTATTGAATAATAAAACTGCAGTCTATTACCTGGAATAACAAATTCACTTCTTCTTTTGAGTGGATACAGGCCATACCCACTTCTATCAACAGAGCAGAAAATCATTATACTATACTGCTTCACGGATTTACTTTTCTAATTATTCGACTCTAAAAGGCACAATGCACTTTGTTATAGATCACCTATACTCAATTAATATAGAAAACTTTTGAATATTATAATAAAATAGAACAAATGTTTAAAGAAATGTCCTTAAGTTTCATAAGGAGAAATAAAATCTACCTAAAATAGGGAGAATAAAAAGTATTACAAATCAGTTGTCTGGATTCCTAGAGGAGTTAGACTCATTTCCTCAAGGTCAGCCCAAGAGTTATCCTGATTTTGTGTTTTCCTTCTTAAATTTTCCTTGCTCTACCATCCACCCCCATACTGTACCCTTACGATCCTCAGAGTTCTCACTAACCTTATCAATCATAATTCAATATATTTTAGTCACTAAGTTATCTAAAGGGAAGTAGAGGGCCTTATTGTGCTCATAAAAATAAAGCTATAGTGATGAAAGTAGATCCCTATTATTTGTAATTTTTATAATCTGTATATGATTTGACCAAAAATACAGATAAAAGTAATGGTGGTAACAGAAATAGTAGTAGAAGTAGAGGAAGCTGACACCCTTTGACTTACAATGTGCTAAGAACTTAATATTAAATGTCATTTAATCCTCAAAATAACCCTATGATATAGGTACTATTATCAACCCATTCTAGAGTTGAGGAGACCAGGCCTTAGAGAGAATTTCATGCCCACATACCCCATGGATGAAATGGAAGAGACAGTATTCAAGTCCAAAGGCTGTGCCCTTACACAATTACATCAATGTTTCACAAGCTTTTATCAGTCAGATATGAGTTTCACATGGTTGAAATATTTGTAGACAATCTGTATTTCTGTATTATTATTTACTTATATTTTTCTTTAAAATCAATTCTTAAAAAAAAACCCCTTCATTTTTAAAGGTTTAAAAAAGAACAAAAAGAAGTCTTTAATGCTACATAAATACCTGCAAAGATTGAGTGTGAGACCTAGTCCCCCTCTTCAAATGAGAGATTCAAAGTGTCAGATGTTTTAAGTGTGATTAGTGCCAAACTAAGCCTTTCTTTTGAACTAATTAGAAGAATCGAAAGAAAACTCAAAAGGAATGATTTACTTACTATCTGTTTTTAAGTTCATTATAGCTGATGATCATATAAAACAGACCAAGGAGTCCTGTACGTGTACTTCTTCATGGTACCTGCCCCTCACCTTGGGAAACAATCCATTACCCTCTGTTGTGCTTGGACGTGCCATTATACCAACAGCAAGTTAACTCTCCTACCAAACAACTATTGAGGTGTTTGTCACAGGAAGCTTCTCCAAACCCTCTTGTCTACTAAAAACAACAGTTAAGGAAAGAGTCTGGTGGAGGAAAGAGACAAGTTGACTTGCAAAGCCATGTAATAAGTGGTGGTAAATAGGTGTAACAGAAGGCCTAGGCCTTTAAAAACAAATGGAATTAAGAATTAAGATATAATAATGTCCCACTTCATGCCTGAATTTAAAAGAAAAATATATAAGATCTATTGTAATAGGTTCCTATATATTTCATAAATTATAAATATATTAAAAATTTATACTTTTATCTTCACAAAGTATCCCAATTAATAATTTCATAGACACCATATCTTCAAGCACTCTAAGTATAAATCTATGCTACAATTTTTAACAAAGGGAAGGTAGTTCATTTTAAAAACCTAGCTCAGTACTGGCATCAATAGCTGAGAATTTCCTTCCTCCAGGCTGACCCAGCTGCAAGGCTAGAAGAGCATGGCTGCTCTCCAACCTGCCCCCGGGTCTCCTCACATATTCACCCACTGAAGTGACACAGCAGGACTTCTATTGTCACGCTGTCCTCTCTACCCTATGACTGTGTGGCAAGCATATTTAAGAACTTGTAAATTAAATTGTCTATTATCCAGAAAAACTTTGTATTTCTTGTTTAAATTTGTCCTGTTGAATTTTAACTATGAATAATTAATCAACTTCATCATTTAACGGCATTTTAAGCACCCATATGTGTTGAAGACTTTGTTTTTAAAAAAAAAAGGATTTTTTAAAACTTATACTAATATCGATATGAACAAACCTAAACTTACTTATAAAAAAAAGGAACAATAAAACAAACACTAGCCGATGCTAGAATTTTTTTTCTAATAGTTAAGTTATTATGATTACTCAAGAGCAGAGGAATGAGTGAAAACCATAATTCATTTTAACTAAATGTAGAACACAGGCAGTGGTTACCTGAAGCAGATGTGCCAATGGGAAGACAGGGACATTTAGCCTAACTAGAAAGTACAATATTTGGAGCATTACCTGCAGAATAGGTACCTTGGGTGAAAAGGGGAAGGCCATAAAGGGCTGAGGGAGCCCATACTGAGATTTGGAAGACAACTCCGACATGCGGGCTGCCCTGAAACAAAGATAAGACCCCAACATGGCCTCTAGGAGTTTACGACACAGAACTGGAGCAGTAGCCAGATTGTAAAAGTAGCCTCTTTTCTGAGGCCATAAAACATGGTGCTGCCTGAAGACTTAAGCTCTGTGAAGGCAGTTGCTGTCCTGAAGTATGTACATAGTCTGCAAAGTGTCCTCTAGTGTCCAAAAGCGGTCACTGCATGTAAAAATAGAAACCTTTCTCCAGTCACAAGATCAAGGATCAGCTCTCCCTGCCCACAGCCTGCTACTTGGTAGTCAATCTGGTGACTATTTTTCAAGTTTCCACATGGTTTTCCACTTAATCTTGATAATCAGTCAACAAAGCAAACAATGTAATTTAAAGCATCCTGATTTAGCGGCCAAAAGGAGGCGACAGAGCATCCAAGAATATGGTCTGGAGTCTGACAGCCTGGGAGGGTAAAACCTTGCACTGCCACTTGCTGGCTTTGTGACCATGGATGAATGAATTAATTTTCTTGCTTTCAGCTGACACGTCTGTAAAGTAGGGATAATAACATTATCACCTCATAGAATAACCATAATAATCCTAGGAGGTAATAAATATTATTAACCAAACCTGGAGCCAACCTACCTCAGAATCTTTTTCTTATGTTATAGTAAATTTCCCCTATTCTTAAAGCTACTTTCAGTGTGTGCTTTCCACTATTATTTGCAGCCATTGCCAACCCACTGATAACACTGACTTGTAAATGAGTATTTCAAATTACATTCTATAGGCTTCCCGTGGGCTGGATTTTAGCATACTACAGACTGTTCAATTATATAGATCATCTAACTCACTAGTTATACAAATGAGAAAACCAAGGCCCAAAGATACTAAGTGTCTTATCCCAGGTCACACAGCTGCCAGAGCTGGGACTGTCTAAAACTCAACATGCCTGGCTCCCAGTCCAGTGCCCTTTTATCACATAATTCATTTCATTCCTCTTCTCCATCCATAAAAGTCAACACAAATCACACTCCAAATCAGAGGCAGCAGAGAAAGCAACTATTTCTGCAACATAAGATGTGACAACAACTAACCACTTTTTAAAGGCAGATAATGGATTAACATGATATTATAATGAAGAGATATCGGAAGAACTACTGTGAAAGCAAAAGATCAGCCAGCTCAATAATGTTTGAAATATCACTGATCATACCTTGATATACAGAAAAATATAAACAAATGGAGGAACCATTTTAATGTGCTTACTTACAACCAACCCATGATACTACCTCTACCTGCTTCCCTGCCCTCGGTCCAGCCCTGTGGTTAAACTCACTAGCCCTATTACTAGTTCTTTAATTGGAACCTGGCTATCATTCTGCCTTCCCTCATGTTTACATCCTGCTATCTCTTCTTCTTGAGTCTGGGGGAGTGAGGAATAGAAAGATGATATTTACATTTGCTATTGCTCTGGAACTATCTTTACACAGACCTTCACATGGAAAGTTCACTGTCATTCAGGTCTCAGCTGAAATGTCACCTCCTCCTCAGATGGGTCCTTTCTCATGATAGCCTAAAGCAGCCCACTCTTATCTCCTTATCACATTACCCAGTTTTATTTTTATCACAGTACTAGTTACTACCTGCTGTTTTCTTTTTTTCCATTAATTTTTGTATTTATTTCTTCTCATTTCCTCCAGCTAAAATGCATACTATTAGACACCCTGACTGTCAGCAGTATTGTAACTCCAGGAGGTAAAGCAGTGACTGAGAATAAGTACTCAATAAATGTTAGCTGAGCATTGCCTAAGTTTACACTGTTAGTTCCAGAGCCAAGATTAAAATTCAGATGTCTAGCCACCAATACTTTTCACTGCATTCTGACTTCTACATGACTTTATCTTGGAACATAATAAATTTTTTTAAACATCTTTATTGGAGTATAATTGCTTTACAATGCTGTATTAGTTTCTGCTTTATAACAAAGTGAATCAGCTATACATATACATATATCCCCATATCCCCTCCCTCTTGCATCTCCCTCCCTCCCTCCCTCCCTATCCCACCCCTCTAGGTGGTCACAAAGCACCGAGCTGATCTCCCTGTGCTATGCGGCTGCTTCCCACTAGCTATCTATTTTACATTTGGTAGTGTATATATTTCCATGCCACTCTGTCACTTCGTCCCAGCTTACCCTTCCCCCCGCCGTGTCCTCAAGTCCATTCTCTACATCTGCATCATTATTCCTGTCCTGCCCCTAGGTTCTTCATAACCTTTTTTTCTTTTAGCTTCCATATATATGTGTTAGCATACGGTATTTGTTTTTCTCTTTCTGACTTACTTCACTCTGTATGACATACTCTAGGTCCATCCACCTCACTACAAATAACTTAATTTCATTTCTTTTTATGGCTGAGTAATATTCCATTGTATATATGTGCCACATCTTCTTTATCCATTCATCTGTCGATGGACACTTGGTTGCTTCCATGTCCTGGCTATTGTAAATAGAGCTGCAATGAACATTGTGGTACATGACTCTTTTTGAATTATGGTTTTCTCAGGGTATATGCCCAGGAGTGGGACTGCTGGGTCGTATGGTAGTTCTATCTGTAGTATTTTAAAGAACCTCCATACTGTTCTCCATAGTGGCTGTATCAATTTACATTCCCACCGAATATAATAAATTTTAACATGTGCTACTTACTTTACCTATATTGACCTCTACCTACCACCTCCTTTAAATTAAAAGTATACTTACCTTTTAAGGCCTGTTTTATTTTCACCATGGTGCTTTTTTTTTAAATCACACAATCAAGTTTAATCAATCCTTTCTCAGTGTTATTATACCATCTTTATTATATTTCATTTTGGAAACTTAACTTACCTTGCTTTTCATCTGGCTCTCCTGACTCTTAGCGTACCTTCTTTTTTATCTAGACTATAAATTGTCTGAAGATAGTGATGATGTCTAATTCTTTTTCATTTCTCCCTATGCCTATCAGACTGTCTTAAATATAGAAGTTATTCAATAAATTCTTGCTGAATTAAATTATTTTCTCTCTACACAAAAATCTTGTTGATTTCCAGAGATGTTGGGTGGTCAAAATACAATGAAAAGCACTCAAGGAGGCAGAACAACCTGTTTGTTGACAATAATGATATTTCCAGGGAATATATCGGAACAACTAAGGTTCAAGGCAATATTCCACACATTCTAGAATGAATTCCATGGAGGAATAAATTGCATCTCACTGACTCAGAACCTATAAATATTTTTCAAGTAATATCTACACAGGATATTGAATTCCAAACAACTTTTGAAAACCACTAATCATTCACATTCTTCCCCAAATGTCACACAGTGTAAAACTGATGGATCTTTTGTGACCTGATGACATTTGTCTCCATTTCTGAAGGCATTATAATGGAAATGTGGTCTTCTATCATCCTGCTACAGTTGGTATAAATCCACTAGATACTTTTTAAAAATATTTTGGGAACACACAGTCATGCAAACCAATGTCTGCCTGTCCCAGCAGGGGATAGTAAAAGACTTTACAAACACCAGATGGGATTTAACAGCATTAGTAAAACATAAAATGCTCCAAGAGTGCTAAGTCACTTCACGAACAACTCAAAGCAAATATATTTAATTTCCATTATACATATTTTTCTTTCTTAAGAAATTCTAAAATTTTCCAATAAAAGTTTTATCATAGTCCTCTGACACTTAATTTCTCTTAAAATTAAATTATAATTATTTACCCTTTGGACACTATGCACAGATTATTATTTGTGGATATATTAACAACTTTCTAATTTTACCACAAGTATAGAACATATGGAGTTCTAAATAAGCATTCACCGGATTTCAATATTTAAATGCTTGCTTCACCAGAAATCCAACAGTCTAACGTGACTTTTTATTCTTGTCATATCTAACTTTAACCTTGTAACTATGCAGGAGTTGATATTTCGACAAATATTTTACAAAATAGTAATTGCAAATCATTTAACAAAATATGACCTAGAAAGACATTACTACCTAATTTTTTTAAAATATGATTTTCTTGGACTTTTCAGGGAATATAATATTGTCATAAAATGGAGTCAATTTTCTATTCAAGGCGAGCAGAAGCACAGATAACCCTCCCCACTCCAAAAGAAATTACTCATGCAATTGGATTTTATTGTGTGTTTTACTCAAATAACAAGCGGCCAGGTTGAGGGTAAGAAGAGACAGGATGTCTACAAATGTTCTTTACTATTGTTTTACTTAGATTAACATTAGAAAATGATTCTCTTTGCCTAACCACATCTCAGAAATGGTTGCAATCCAGAAGAAAGCAGTTGAAAGTCAATCTGAGATTAAATTTTAGCTGCATATAATATAGTAAGTATATAATCCACAAACAAGGCAACTCAAGAAAAAAAAGGGGAATTCCCTGGCAGTCCAGTGGTCAGGACTCTGCGCTCTCACTGCCAGGGGCCCGGGGTTCAATCCCTGGTCGGGGAACTAAGATCCCACATGTGGCACAGTCAAAAAAAAATAAAAAAGAAAAAGAATGTATTCAGGCGGCCCACCCCATGGACCACAGCCATGCCTACGAGCAGAGATGCAGCCTTCCATCCTCTGAACCACCACACTTATCTCAGATAAGAAACAATTCAAAGCAATAAAATGCTATAACAGCAGTCAGAGCAGCGGGAGTCAAACACCTGCTAGCTCACTTGATGACAGTCCCCAAACCAGAGGTCAAGGTTATGAATTTGCTCAAACATGAGGTCAAGAAAGGGTCTCTGTTCACAGACAGTATTTTTTTTTTTTTTTTTTTGACCGCACTGCGCCACACGTAGGATCTTAGTTCCCCAACCAGGGATCAAACCCATGCCTCCTGCACTGGAAGCGTAGAGTCCTAACCATTGGACCTCCAGGGAAGTCCTGACAGTATCTTTAATCTCAAAGAGAATGAACGTCACAAAAAAGTAAATCTAATTATGTCAATCTCCTATTTAAAACTCTTCAACGGCTACCCTCTGACCTCAGGAGAAAGTTCGAACTCCCTAGCACGCCATCCAAAGCCTTCAGGACCTGGGTCAGCTTATCTCTCTGGCTTGTCTCTCAGCCTTTCCCCTCCCTGCATCAAGGCTGCTCAGCAACAGACAATTCCCCACAAATATGCTAATCCTTCAACCTAGCACACCCTTCCCTCAGTTTCTCCTGACTTATTTCCATCCATAGCCCAGGGGTCCACTTAGAGGGCAGCTTCTCCAGGAGTCCTGCATCCCCAAAGTCTTGGGAGAGCAGAAAATCCTCCCGCAAGCTGCTCCCAGTGCTCTAATCCATATCCCATGGATCTCACTGTATTCAAATGGTAAGGCAGTTTGTTTGTCTCCACTGCTGGCCTGTGTTATTTAATCCTTCTGAAAACCAATGAGGTAGGCCTTACTGTGCCATTGTACAGATTAAGAAACAAAGACTCGGAGATGACTTACTTGAGGTCACTTATTTCATGGTGGGAGAAGAACTAAAACCCTGTACCTTCCCTTAACCATCATACTATGAGGCCACCCAGGGTAGAGCCTTAATCCAAGCATTATGAATTGTTATTATATTAAACAAGATTGTAGAGAGAGAAAATGCTTAGCATAGGACCTGTGACATATACTATGTGCTCAATAAATATGAGCCATCATCATCATCGCCATCATAATCATTATTAGCATTAGCTTTATCACTGCTTGGTCAAAGTTCATCTCTTTCAACGCAAAACTCCAGGCATCCTGCCAAACCCAGGATCTTTCCAAACAATGAGATCAATCATTAAGTGATGGTTTTCTCAAACTACTTCCCCTGCTTTTCTTCCTTAGAAGTCTTTAAAACCAACCTGTATTATGCTTCTAAAAGAGACAAAAAGAGTTTGCTCTCAAATGAAATCCCTTTTCACTTCCTTCCACCAGCACTCATTCCTTGGTTATTGAGGGCTACATTAAAGAGTCTAAAAAAGTATGTGTTTCACATCTTTGGTGTCGTTATTCTATCACTGTTTTAGCGTGATATCCATCTTGATCCTTTTGGCTTGACCTAAGCCCATTATATGGGAGGCCAAGGTAGAGTGAATTTTTACAAAACTCTTTATTTCTTTAGGGATGTGAAACTGAACCTTGTCCCAATGGCAGCAGCATCTATTTAAAGACAATCTGATTTTGTAGGAACTTAGATGGAAAACAATGAAAACAGGAACTGTCTGCTATTAAATATGTTTCCTGTAACCCAAGCTAAGTAAATTGAGTCTCTTGGTTTTGCTGTTGTTCCACCTCTGGGAGTCCTGTTTAAATCAACAGGGTTTTGTGAGTACAGATCAATGGCAGGATTTTCAGTTTCACAGAGAAACAAAGCTTTCCAGGAGAAAGAATCGGCCAGTGCACAGCAAGTACAGTGTCTTAATTGAAAATGCTCTTTCAAGCTCTGAAAACTTGTGTTAGTTCATTGAATCTGGGATTTGTTCCTCCACACTGAAAGCTAAGTGCACAATTTAACATACTTGGCATTTTCTTTTTTAAGGGCGATCCAAACTTTGAAATGCCTCTTGCATTACAGGTCCAAAGAGCCCTCATGAAAAAATAAAATAAAACCTTTGGTTATCAACTTATTCACAGTAGCAGATTGGAGCTGCCGTTTATAACTTTCAATTTCCTGAGAGTAAACGTAAGATATTTAGCCAAAAATATTCCAAGTTATAAGTAATCATACAACTTTTTCTATCAGCTCCCATATTGGAGATTCAGCTTCTTGATTTAGAATTGAGTTTTATTTTAAATGTATGGGTAAAAGAGTGAAGAGTGAAAACTTGGCCACATCTCCGGACACTAGACACTAGACAGTGGATCCAACGAGAGCTCCTGGGTATAGGAAGGGTAAGTCTTGCATTGTGCACACAGGGCTGGGAACTGGGCAGGAGAAAAGCAAGCAGAGAAGAATTGAGAAGGTAATAGAATGGCAGTCCAAGAGGAGGGTGGAACAGAGGAGAAATCTTGAGGTACCATCTTCATCTACCAGCGTCTATGTAAAGATGAAAAAAGCGCTTCGTTCCATATCTAATCTCAACCCTATATTGCAAGTTCTAGAGATAAAGTGGGAAATTCTCAGCCATCAAGGGACAAATCCCAAAGCACTAGGCACTCTCCACCTCCTCTGTCCTCATAGTCTCTGAGAAGCTGACAGAGCTCCAAGATCTGGGAGATGATTTTGGACTACTCCCAGATCTCCAGGCCTCTGGAAACCTCAGAAGGGACCACAGAGTCCCACTTCAGTGCTCCCTTCCCATCCATCCCAATGTGGAGAAAAGACATCACATTCTCCATTCTACTCTCTTACCTTCATGTACAAAACGCTCAAGGCTCTCATAACACAGGCTTAGTATCCCAGAGTTGAGCTCAAAAATCTTTACATACATGCAACCCACGCATTTTTCTCTGAGTATCATTTTTGTCTCTATTGTACCAAGAACTTAAGATTCATAGTATCTTTCCCTAAATCCCATGAGTATAATTTTTTAAAGTATGGGCGGGAAATGGATTGACCATTTTAATGGTGTAAGCATGGGATTTACATGCATTTTTCCAGGTTTTCTGAGAAGAATGGGAATAAAATTTTTTCAAAGTAAAAAAGAATTTCAGAATGCCTAAAGGAAGCTACATAAATAAATAATCTTTTATGTCGAATGCAGCACTTATTAACATGGACTCCTATGGCCTTCAGTGCTTCAATACACGACTACCAGGAAAGTTTATGGCGCATACACATCTTAGTATTTTATGTAGACAGGGCTCATTGCTTTTATAAAATTTTAAATGTGGTAGATGGCCTCCCAAAACAAGTTTTAGAGGAGTTAAATTAACAAGAAGTGCAAATTTTCTATTTCATACTATCTTTCAGCCCTTCAATGCCACAAAATTTTTGCCATGGTTGAGCACTTTGCATCTGAAGATAGAGCTATAGATTGAAGATTCTGCTGATTGAAGACATTGATAAAATAGCAGCCGTCTTGATTGTTTATCCTGTTCTCTTCCTGCTTTCTACAGAAGCCCCAAATTAATGAAATACCCATTCCAGGAGCAATCTCTACACCTACAGACCTATTTGTAGTTCCAGTGCCAGGTTCAGAGAGCTGAGAGTAAGATAGACTCAATAATAGCCAGTATTTACTGAGAGCTCCTAATCTATGTACCAGGCACTCTGTGAAGCGTTTTTTCTCACTTGGTCTCCCATTAGATTACTGCTGCTAGTGTTCCCATTTCATGCATGAGAGTTAGAAAATTAAGTCTTGGCCCAAGGTTATGCAATGAGAAAGTGGTAAGACCAAAAATCTAAACCCAGATGGTCTGACTCCAGAATCAACAGTCTAAGCCATTGTGATATGCTTCTCCAGAAGTTTTCCAGGAATATCATTGAGGAAGCAGGCAATCGAGACAGCACTTCAGTTTTTCATCCTGACCTAATATTTCTGCACTGAGCAAGAATTTGGACATCATCTCATCACCCATCTTTACAGGGGAGAAAACCAGAGAGATTTCACAGTACTAATGAAGAAGAGATAGATGGAGCAGCAATAAAAAAGCAAATGGGGACAATGCAAAAATACACAAGTATAATAGAAGAAAGTGTAATTGATAAAGCACATTTATTAAATGGAAGTTATCTTTATCTGAAGTACTACTTTTTTTTTAGCGGTACGCGGGCCTCTCACTGTCGAGGCCTCTCCTATTGCGGAGCACAGGCTCCGGACACGCAGGCTCAGCGGCCATGGCCCACGGGCCCAGCCGCTCCGCGACATGTGGGATCCTTCTTGACCGGGGTACGAACCCGTGTCCCCTGCATCGGCAGGCGGACTCTCAATCACTGCGCCACCAGGGAAGCCCTGAAGTACTACTTTTAAAATCCATCCAAGAGAGCATTGTGTAAGAAGGTAAAAAGGTACACCCATTTTGGAAAACAATTTGACAGTCCCTCAAAATGTTAAACAGATATGACCCAACAATTCTATTCAAGTATACACCCAAGAGAATTGAAAACACATGTCCACATAAAAACGTGTACACTAATGTCTAATGTTCACAGCAGCATTGTTCATATGCCAAAAAAATAGAAACAATAATCCAAATGTCCAGCAATTAATAAATAGATAAATGAAGTGTGGTATATCTATACGGTGGGAGACTATCTGCCAATAAAAAGCAATGAAACTTTGGTACGTGCTACAATATGGGTGAACCTCAAAAACATTATGCTAAGTGAAGTAAGACAATCACAAAAGACCACATATTGTATGATCCCATTTACACAAAATGTCCAAAATAGGTAAGTGACAGAGACAGAAAGATTAGTTAGTGGTTGCCAGGCGCTAAGGGCAGGGGAGAATGGAGTGAGAAATAAGGAATCATAGCTAATGGATAGAAGAAGTTTTATTTGTAGGGTGATGAAAATGTTCTATAATTAGATTATGGTGATGGTTGCACAGCTCTGTAAATATACTAAAAACTATTGAACTGTAGGGCTTCCCAGGTGGCGCAGTGGTTGAGAGTCCACCCCCCGCTATGCAGGGGATGCGGGTTCGTGCCCCAGTCCAGGAAGGTCCCACATGCCGCGGGGCGGTTAGGCCCGTGAGCCATGGAGCGGTTAGGCCCGTGAGCCACGGCCGCTGAGCCTGCGCGTCCGGAGTCTGTGCTCCGCAAGGGGAGAGGCCGCAACAGTGAGGCCCGCGTACCGCAAAAGCAAACAAACAAAAAAACTATTGAACTGTAAATTTTAAGAGGGTGAACTTTATGGCATGTAAATTATATCTCAACATGGCTGTTAAAAATTGTTTTAAAATTAGCATGTGTGCTTCCTACCTTTACCATGGGGAGTGTAACAGCAACGGTAAAGTTGTTTCATCCCCACCTTTCAGCCATACTGCTTGCACTCTCTTCATCTGTCTTCCGGTAAAAGCATCACTCACGACCAGCAGGGGGAGCTCAAACGATAGCTTTATCCGTTCTCTGCTCCCAATCTCAAACAGCTGTGAGGGCAGAAAGAATATTTTCAAATTTAGAGAAAATGAAAGATAGTTGAGTTTTATCCTTACTTATCCCCACCAAAAGGATTGAAAAGTTGATATGAGCATTCATCTCTTTAACACAAACCCACATCGATCCTCTTACGCATCTCAGCTTTTCAATTACATTGTATTCTCCGTAACACAAGAATATCTAGATTATAATAGGATACACTATGATGTTTGACCGAATAGTTCCGTGCTCTTTCCCTATAAATTGCTTTTAAAACAGTCAGTGAAACCCAGCAGAAGAACAAAAAGTTAGCATCCTATGTATAGAATGTCTTTATCATTACACGCTACCTAGTTGCACCTCCCATCTTTGCTCCAGCTCTGGGATCAACTGATTTGTAATATTATCACAGTGCTTAGGATTTTAGTGCAAAATAAATGTTAGCTATTTTTGTTGCATTCCAGGCTGAGAAACAGCTTTTGAAAGGGCATTTATTTATTCAAGAAAGTTTATTGAATATCTACTATAAGCTAGTCAGTGGTGGGGAAAAAACAGGTATAGAAACTGTCCTCATGGCTTGTACTCAGGTGGGGGAAAGGTGATATTAAACAAACATATAAATAAGATGCAATCCTAAATTATAGTAAGTACACTGAAGGAAAAGCACAAGGTAATTAGAGAAATGATGACAGGAGTATCTAATTTAGATTGGGCAGTCAGGGAAAGTCTCTGAGGAGTTAGCAATTACACTGACAATGGAAGACAGAATGTTCTAGGTGGAGGAAATACTACTGTGTGCATCTTGAGTCAGGAAAAGACTTGAACGAGCTTCAAGAAGGCTTGGGCTGGAGCCTAATGAGCAGAGGGAACACGGTGCTAGAAGAGGTTAGAGGGTAGGGTAAGTGCCAGGTCATGTAAGGCCCTGTGGGCTCTAGGAAGGGGGTTGTATTTTACTTTAAATGTAACGGGGAGCCACTGAAGAATTGTAAGCATACAAGTGGGTTGTCAGAGTTGCATTTTTATTAGACCACTCTGGTCATAAAGTGGAAACTTGATTAAAGAGTCTCAAAGCAGAAGTGGGAAGGGCATGCTAGTTGAGAGAAACCATCCATTTTGTTGTGAATGAAATGTGAGGTTCAGGGGCAGTGGGAAGTTATAAGAGTCATTCTAGAAAAACAATGACATACTCCCAGGCCCATTTCATGGCAGGCTCCAGAATCCATGGCATAATCTGTGTTTACCCTAGTTCTCTACCAACACCAATCCTAGCCGCATCTTCAAAAAGAATCAGCAACTATGAAAAGCATACCCAAGCAAACAGTAACGCTGCTTTTCCCTCTCTGAAGTTATGTAGAGCCATTCTTAATACAGGGGGAAAAAAATCAATGTACACACATGTTTCCCAGAGAAAACATGTTTAATTTTAAAAAGTATACATGCTTCCTAAAATTGCGACCCCTCATTGCACCAGCTGTTAGACTTACAATGGTGCATCAAATGAGGGTAATCAACTTTACACAGATGAAGAAAGATATAATATTTCAAGCCAAGCTTTGGAATTAACTAAATTTACATGCATGTTGTAGTGGAAAGAGCATGGACTATAATTTCAGAGGACGTGGGGTCAATCCTTACTCCACCACTTACAAGTCGTATCTTTGGGCAATTTACTTGACTTCCCCAAACATCTGGCTCCATGAGTGTAAAGTGTAGATAATAATAATGTCCACCTCATGGAGAGGTCGTGAACATGAAATGAGCATGTTCAATGCTCAGTGGCTTTCCATATCATTACTTATAAACTTATACTTATCATTAAGTATCATTAAGTACTTATCATTACTTACTTATATTCGGTGTAAAATAAGCTACAAGGATATATTGTACAACACAGGTAATATAGGAAATATTTTATAATAACTGTAAATGGAATATAACCTTTAAAATTGTGAATCTTTATATCGTACACCTGTAGCTTATATAATATTGTATATCAACTATCCTTCAATCAAAAAAAGAATGTACTTCCAAAAATTTAATCAAGTTCCTCAAAATAAAACTTCTGTACAAAAAATAGAAAATTACATTCTCTTCAATAACATTTTTTTGGCTTGTTTTACTTATTTTTTTAAAGTTTTTTATTGGAGTATAGTTATTTACCATGTTGTGTTAATTTCAGGTGTACAGCAAAGTGAATCAGTTATACTTATACACATATCCACTCTTTTTTTAGATTCTTTTCCCATATAGGTCTTTGATAACATTTTAACATGATTGGCCACCTCAATCAAATTCTATAAATTGAAACATTTTGACGTTCAATTCTCTGCATCAAAAAAAAAAATCAAAGAAACTGGTTATAAATTTTCAATATTGCAGAAGTGCTAGATATTGGGAAAATAAAGATACATGAAATAAATGGAATGAACAAAATGAAAGAATAATAGTTTCTAAAGAATGAGGTTGTTAATTTCCAAAATCAATAGATATAACTTAGAAACAAAACCATTGGTCAGTTTAAGGGTATTATGAAAATATTTCCAACACCTCAGCTCTATCACTTACTCGTTACATGACTTTAGCAAAGCCCCTTAAACTTGGCAAACTTGAGTTTCCTCACTTATAAAATGAAGATAATAGCACCTAATTCATAGATTTATTGTGAAAGATAAAATCGTGCCTCTAAAGCACTTTTGCATAGTACCTGGCACAAGTAGGTGCTGAATAAATGTCCATTGTTATTTTTTGTTTCAATATCTGAAAGCCTGTTTTAGGTCTTTTGAACATAGAATATTTTCGACTGTTTTATTTATCTCAGACATTCTCAAATAGATTAGATACCTTCTATTTCTGTTTCAAACAGGTTAAATGAATGTACTCCAAGTAGACTGACTGTTCCCATCACTCCAACAGAATTGCTCTTGCTAAGATTTATTAATGACCTGTACTACGCTAAACCCAATAGACAATTCTCCCTTTTCATCTTAAATCTGTTAGGAGCATATTTCACTGTTGATCACTCATTCCCACTTGAAGTATTTCCTTCCCATGGCCTCCAGAACACCGTTTTCTCCTGATTTTCCTCCTCCCACATTGGCCATTCTCCTTCCTAACCTTTGCTGGTAATGCTTCAGTGCCTCAACCTCTACTGTAGACTTTTTATAGGGTAGTTTCAGAGTATTTCAGGCTTGGTCTTCAGATCTCTTCTCTTTTCTATCTGTACTCACTCCCTCAATGATCTCAGGAAGTCTTGTTGCTTTTATTCTATTTTATTTATTTATTTATTCTTTTTTTGGAAAAGGTAGTCTTTTTAATAACTGCTTTTGTCACCAGGTTAAGTCATGCAGTTACAAAGTAGTTAGAAATTTCTGAAAGGATCTTATTGTTAAAAAAAGAAAAGCTCATTTTTAATGCCTCCTGTGTTCCGACAATTATCAACTTTAAATTGCCAGCCTGGTGTTCTCCTCTGAATGCCAGACATACATATTCAACTACAAACTCAGTGTTTCCATTCAGACATACAATATGTTCTCAAAATGAACATGTCCAATTCCAACCTTCTTTTCTTTCCCCCAGACCTTTCCTTCCTGCAGTCTTCCCCATCTCAATTAATGGCAACTTCAATCCTTCCAGTTGCTCAGGTCAAAAACTTTGAATTCTTCCTTGATTCCTCCCTCCCTCTCACAAACCCCACATCCAATCCATCAGCAAATTCTGTCAGCTCTATTTTCAGAACATCTCCAGACTCTACCCCCTAAACCAGCCACTTGTCATCACTTCCACTGCTACTACCCTGGCCCAAACCATTACCCGGATTACAGTAGCCTTGCCTTCTGTCTTCAGGGCACTCAAGCTGCACTGGTCTCCTCTCTGTCCTTCAAACATGGCAGTCCTGCCCCTGCCACTCAGTGGCCTTGCATTTGCTAGTTCTTCTTCACAGAAAGGTCCTCTGCACCAACGCCTGCACGATCCACTCTCTTACTTCCTTCAGGTCTTATCCAGATGTCACCTCTCTTTGAACCCTACCCTGGTCATTCTACTTAAAACTGCAATTCACCCTCCCTACCTCCCCATTCCTGCTTTACTTTTGCTAATTACCACCTGACATTCTATGTATTTTAATTATCAGTTTGTTCATTGTGTGCCTGTCTAGAACGTACTCTCGCTCTGGAATGTAAAGGGCAAGAATTTGTGTCTATTTTGTTTGGTTGCTGTGTCTCCAGAACCAAGAACACCATCTTGCCATAGCAAGTACTCAATAAATATTTGTTGAACACGTGAAAATGATGAAGGGCTAGTTTTCCTAGGCCAAGAATAGAATGTTAATTAACCTCCTAAATATAATTAAAGCCTCAAGGCTTTTGGCATTTAAGTTGATCAATTTTAAATTTTAACTTACTTATGAAACAAATTCTATTATATAGCATGTAAAATAGTTGGTCCCTTAACATCCTCTGTTTGTGTATATACTCTGTGTATATATATATATATATGTATATATGTATATATATATATGTATATTTACTCATAGATAAATATAAACTACAGGCAAACACATTCCTTTTATAGCACCACACTGTTTAGTTTATACATCAAACCAGAACTTAAACCTCAGTCATATGCTGCTCTTTTCCCTCTAAGGATTTCCATTCTTGTTTCTCTTTGGGGGTAACTACATAATATGTGTTTTGCCAAACAGCACTTTTGGGGAATTACAGTTAATATACATAAGAATTTAAATTAGCAGTCAGGAAGCAGTTCCCCTTTTTCCTAAGAGTTTTCAATAACATGAAAAGAATCCATTTCTCCATCCTAGAACCTGGAACCTTAAATGAAACAGCCAACAGGGGAAGAAATCACAGGACATATGAAATTCCATCACAAATTTTTGTTAACCACATTTTTTGGGTTTTAGTGTTTCGTTTTTGTTTTTACTATCCTCTAGTATGTCAAGAAATCCTGATTCTTATAAAAAGCCATCCTAGAGCTATGGCCAGTAAACTGACGTAAGAAGTGAAGTTCTACCAGCCAGAGATAGTAACTAAATATTATTATTAGAATAAATGTTTTCCTTTACTATTCTAACTTTACCATCTAAGGAATTACTCTTTTTAATACTCTTCCATCATAGACTTTTTATAACTTTTTAAAATTCCCTTTGTCTTTCCCACATTATGTAAAATAAACAAAAATTCTACTTTTAAAGGACTTTTAGTGAAAAAGAGTTGCCTATCTTGACAGTTTCTAAAGAAAGACAAGTTAATTTTAGAAATCATATTATATTTTCCATTTATACCTCAGAATAAGCTGTTCTTTTTTATTTTATTTTCAAGATGGCCTCTTCTTTTAGCTTTTCTCCATTTCCAAAGTCTGTGATATTCACTTTTTCTTTCTTTGTAACTAATACATCTCTTCCTCTGAAAAAGATTTGCCAGATTTTTGCCACATGTTCTGTCCTGGGCTATGAGTACAAGCTCAGTGTGAAGGTTGAAAAGCATTTGGAAATGAAATGAAAAGCACATTCTCAAAGGTTTTGAATTTCCTGGAAAGACAAAACCTCATCTGACATTTCATATACAGACAAACCAATGGCTCAAGCCAACACTGGAAGTCAACATTAATGTCGATCAACAATTGACTGTCCACAGTGACTTGGCACTGAAGTGGTCACGCAAGAAATTTTTTAACACCGTAGAAAACATTGATCTCTCTTTTTAAGAGATGTCAACCGAGTATGTATCTGAGGAAGTTCAGCTACTTAGTATAGCCACCTGTCCCCTTGCTGGAGATGACACACACACCTTTACAACACTCAAAACAGCCTCAAAATTGAAGTGTTAAAACTCTCATTAATATGATTCCTCCTCCATTGTCCTCATTTGCCTGCCACTAGCATGAACCTACAGACCAATGAGCTGCCACCACAATTATACAGTTTTACAAGCAAAGGAAAAATAGAGATAAAAAATGCCTACAGGAAAAGGGTGAATGAAAGTAAAACTGTAAAACTCAATTGAGTAAAACTCAATTACTCACACTAATTGAGAAGGATAATAATTTTATTAGTGTTCAGAATAGTGTTTACTTCATCTATCTATTAAAAGAGAGATTACTAAACAAATTAATGGTATAAACATCATTCTAGACAGTGCCACTCATTTTTGCATGTCATTTTATTTTATTCTCTCATTGGTAAATCTTGTTTCCCAAAAAGATCATTCATGGCACTCAGATCAGTTTGTAAACGAGTACTTATTTGTGGTGTGTCTGGTTTTAATCAATGTCTATCACTCCCACTAGACCAGAAGCTCCAGGAGATCAGGGACCATTTCCATTTTACTCACCATTCTATCCTCAGTACCAAACACAGTGCCAAACCAAGTAAGTTCTCAGTAAATATTTATTCCATAAATAAGTAAATATCCCCTTTAGAGCACTCTTTGTGCCTGGCACAGCTTAAATCTGTAATAGTGGGCAATAAATTCTTATTGAATTAAATTAAGAGGATAGCCTTAAGGAAGGTGGTTCTGGAACTACACATTTACTCATAAAACCACTGAAATAATAATTGTAAGTCACTTGTAACTTTCCTTCAGGCATGTGTTTAATTTGACACAATTTTGTTAAACCCAATTCCAGGAGTAGTTTTCTCTTTTGTTCGTACTC